>NC_140638.1:36839053-37508216 GCF_057382275.1 Copadichromis virginalis
CTCTCACCTCCTCACTTTGTCGGATGGCCTGTGCCAGGGGTTCAATATATAGAGTGAAGAGAAGAGGTGAGAGGCAACAACCCTGACGGGTACCCCTCTCGAGAGAGATTTGCTCCATTAAGCTGCCATTGATTCTAATTCGAGCCGTAGGAGATTGGTAAATAGATTTGATACACATCACAGCACCGTCATTAAAACCAAACCTTTCAAGCACGGCATATAGGAAGTTCCAATCTACACTGTCGAAAGCCTTCTCTGCATCCAGGCTTACTAGGGCCGCACTGCCCTTTTTTGTTTGTATTGAATTAACTATCTGGAGGGTCCTTCTTATACTATCTTGAGTTCTACGTCCTGAGATAAAGCCAGTTTGGTCTTCATTAATTAAGTCTGTCATAATTGCTCCATATCGCTTAGCAATTATAGATGTGTGTATTTTGTAGTCCACATTAAGAACTGATATGGGTCTGTAATTGTTACAATATTCGGTGTCTTTTCCCTCTTTAGGGATTACTGAGATAATCGCCTCTCTCCATGAGGGAGGGGTTACACCCTCCGCAAGGGTATGATTGAATGATGATTGAAGCATTGGTATCAACTCCTCCTTAAAGTTCTTGTACCACTCTGAGGGAAACCCATCGGCCCCCGGTGATTTATTAGCTTTAAGTCTTGAAATTGCTCTAGATATTTCTTCATGACCGATGGGGGCAGTCAGTTTGCTGTTTTGCTGCGTACCAATACGTGGTAAGTCTAAGGAGTTAAGAAAAGCAGTTTTCTCGTCTTTATTTGAGGAACATGGTTGTTTATACAAGTTTTCGTAATATTTCTTAAATGTTTCTTCTATTGCTTCCTGGCTATACCGCAAGTTATTTGTAGATGGGTCTCTAATCTTGTGAATCGTATTAACAGCTTGCTGCTGTCTAAGACGCCGTGCTATCAGTCTAGCTTCCTTTGGGCCATTCTCATAATAATCCTGTTTCAAAAATCTAAGTTTTTTTCCACTTCTTCAGTCAATATATTGTCAATTTCCTTTTTTAGTGTTTTAATTCTGTCTTGGAGCTGAACATTCCGAGTTGTTCGGTATAATATTTCTGTGTTCTTCAATTCCTCCACCTGGCTTAGGTACAGGGCCTTCCTCATTTGGTGTTGTTTTGAAGTTATAGCAATAAGCTTCCCTCTGAGCACAGCTTTGAATGCATCCTAAAACACAGTTGGGCTAATTTCTTCAGTGGAATTTTCCTCTATGTATTGCTTTATATCTTTCTTGATTTGGTCTTTCGTTTCTTTTTTATTCAGACAGCTCAGATTTAACCTCCAACAGGTATTTCTACGCCTACTATTTAGATTTAGCTTTAAATGAATGGCACAATATCTGCCACTCCAATTGTGCATTCAGTTACTCTGTGTAGATCCCATCTGTTCATTAAGACATAGTCAATTCTTGAGTAAGTGTTGTGAGTCTTTGAGTAGTGTGTATACTCCTTATCCAGCGGGTGGTGTTCCCTCCATACATCTACCATTCCCTGCTCCTTCATAAATGTATTAACCATTCTCGCCAGGCTGTTTTTGCTTCTATTTGTGCTTGTTGTATCAATTCTATGGTCGAATACCACATTAAAGTCTCCTGCACACAGCACAGTCCCTTCAGATTCTGACATGACTGTAGTAAGTAGAGTCTTCACATTTTGTTGGTTGCTCTCAGGGGGAATATAGAGATTGATTAGTGTCACCGCCTCCCCTTCTAGTTTACCTCTTACAATAATGTATCTCCCCTCACTGTCCCGAATTTCTTTAGAACATTCAAAATTAACTGAATTTTTAATAAGTATTGCTACCCCCCTTTTACGACTTTTCTTGCAAGTACTATAGTAAGAATTTCTGTACCCAAATTTCTTCAATTTATCATGCTCTTCCTGCGACAGATGTGTTTCCTGTAGATATATTACATTGGCATTAAGCTTTCTCATTTTAAGTATCACTTTACTTCTTTTAATTGGGTTATTCATCCCATTGACATTCATTGACACCAGCGTTATATTCCTCATCTTTTCACTGTTAAGTTTTGCTTTATTTTTGGCTTATCACTATCATAGCCTCCCACACTAACTCTAAGAACTTGGAACAAGATAACAAGAAACTTAAGAGAAACTGAAAATACGTATTTCTTACCCACAGCGTCCCTGTGGTTCGTGGGGTATATCCCTTTCAGATTAGGGGCCCCGTGAGATCCAACATAGGTTCCTTAAAAAAAAGAAAAAAAAAGAAAACCTACCACTTTCCGGTCTACCTTGCCTTGAAAAGTAACAGAGTAATGAACCTTTAGTTTCTGAGTTCTACTGTTCAATCATTTCCACCGCATTCAAATGTTTGTATCCTCACTTATAAGTTCTCGGTGTTAGATCGCTGCCATCCCAATGCATTTTGCAGTCGCTCCTCCAGCATCGTGCTTTCCCCGCTCCGCTGCGGCACCTCCGCCTGTATTCCTCTCTCTTTTAAGGCTTTCTTAATTCCAGCGTATTCCTTCCTCTTTTGAACCACGTCGGCAGCGTAGTCATGATCAAAGAAAAGCTGCTTATCCTGATGTACAACTTTTTTCTTCCACGCTGCCTTCAGCACCATCTCCTTGGTTGAGAACTGAAGAAAATTAACCACCACCAATCGCGGAGGTTTTTCTGGTCCGGGTTTTGGCACCAGAGCTCTGTGCGCCCGCTGAATATTTAGAGCAGAATCCGGCGGGAGCGAAAGCTCAGCTCTCAACAAGTCCTCCACACACTGCAGCACAGAGTTTCCTTCAGAGCCCTCTTTTAGGCCAAAAATGCGAATGTTGTTCCGTCGGCTACGGCCTTCCAAGTCAGCCAGTTTCATCTGAATATTCCGTTGTTGCTGAAGCGACTGGATTAGAGCGTCTTTTGCGGCCAAATTCCACCTTTCCATCTCTTCCAGTCTTTTCTCAGCTTCTTCGAGTCTGGTCTCATGGCTAGCTAGCTCATTCGCAGTTTCTGCCAGCTTTATATTAATGTCTTTCTTGAAGCTGTCGAATTCGTCCTTCATTTCTTGTGTGATGTCTTTCTTAAACGTGGAAAACTCGGTTTTAAACTCTGCTTTAAGTGAGTGAATTTCCTTAATGATGTCCTGGAAGTCTGCGTGAGGGTGGCTAGCTACATCTCCTTCCATCTGCTCGCCTTGCACGCTGTTCTCGGACATGAATGCGTTGCCTCCTCTTGCCAGCTCCACTTGTTTCACAAAATCCTTAATGTTTCCTTGTCTTTTTGACCTTCTTCCACCTTCCATGGCATTTATTACACGGTTTAGCGGTGGAAATATTCGAATTCTGGTTCTCTTTCGAGTTTTGACCGGGAGCTGCAAGCTTATGCTGCCATCTTCCTTACGTCTCCCTAGTGGTCTCAGGACAGGGTTTTTAAAAAGGGAAAAAAGGAGACACTGATATGCAGGCTGGAGGAATAAATCTTTGGTAGACACCTAGCTTTGCCTCTGAGCCACAGCTGACAGCTTCAGCTTCTCATTATTACTCCCTGAATGATCTTTAGTCAGAGCTTGCGTCAATAAATAAAGGATAATGCACCCTGCCACAGAACAAAGGTTAGGAATGGTTGCAGGAGCACGACGGTGCATTTTAAGGGTTGATGTGGCCTCCAGACCTCCCAGATATCAATTCAATCAAGCATGTGTGGAATGTGTTGGACAACCAGGCTGTTCTTCACAGCTTACAGGATGTAAAGAGTTTGCTGCTGCTAACATCTTGGTGCAGACACTCTGGCACATCTTATTACCAGGGCATGGACTTCAGTGGTGTCCGTCCCTGATTGGTCAGGGCTGTTTTGGCAGCAACACAATATTTGGCAGGTGGTCATAACGTTATTCCTGATTGGTGTACATGTTCATCGTTATACTTACATTTATATTTATTTAGTACTTTGAGTCAAACGTTTACTTATATAATGTGAACACTTGCTTCACGATGGCCTAAAGAGATTTTTGTTGCGAGTCCAGAAAATAACGTGTGCTGACTGTGATGTTGTTTTTACATGTTTGCAGTACAGAGCACTGTGAGGGGTCCATGCAGCCACTGGTATCTGTGAGCTTTGTCTGTGTTCTAATACAATAACCTCCTTGGTCTTTGAGAGAGATCACATCAAAATCAATAATTATTTTTTATTGTTTTTTTCTCCTGCTGTTATTTTATTCTTCCACAGGCGGAAAATGCTCTTTACCTTTTACTGTAAGTCACAGTAATGTTGTGCTGACTCTTTAGGACTCGTGCAGAATAAAGACACGTTTGTTTGTTTTTTAAATATTATTTGTGTCACTTTTGCCAGTCTTGTGATCTTTTTGTTTTTACATCTTCCATAATGATTGGCACTTTTTATATCTTCCTATTTATTTTGTTTTATACAGTTTTATATAAAGTACAGTGGCACTGCATATAGTCTGAGAAAATATAAATAAAATTCAAAATGAAATAAAATTTATTAAAGCTCTGAACATTTCAACATATGTGACCAACGACTTGTAGGAGAGATGATTCCATCTAGTGGACAGGAAGTGACATTACACCGTGCTAATCCCGATCATGATCAACACGATGACCAGTCCAACACATAAACCAGCAGTGGGGAGTGTTACTACCGTATGCAGGAGGCACAAATGGTTTAAATGGTTGGAGGCAAATATCGGCAGGTACCAATAAAAAACTTTATTAATATGCCAAATTACAGTTATTTACTGCATTTCTCTGCAGACAAATGAGTTTCAAGTGGTTTCATGTTACGCTTGATTAATGTCAGAATTCTCAAAGAAGTCCAGTGTGCCAGCTAAAAACAGGGGTTTAGTATTTATTTATTTAAATGCGTTTTGGAGCTTTCTTAATTCTGTTCATCAGGACGTTTTCACTGGGAGAAACGTTTCGTCACTCATCCAGGTGACGTCTTCAGTCTCAGCTGACTGCAGGTTTCAATCTTATAAACAGGACATCTGCACAATGACTGAAACCAGCCCACTGAAGGAACAATGGGCTGGGAGGTCAGTTCCTTAATCTTAATTATGCAAACTCTCATTGATCAACAACCTCTGATCAGTGGCCATGAGTACCATTCACAGAGAGTTGGGGAATGGCTGCAATCACAGCATTGTAAGATGGTGACAGATGCACCCTTAGGCCCCTCCTCCATTCAGAGATGGTCTTTCCCTTTTCACGTAAATGGCCTCCTTGACTCCGCCCTCAAACCAGCGTTCCTCCCTGTCCAGGATGTTACATCCTCATCATTGAAACAGTGTCCACTGGCCTGTAGGTGTGCATAGACTGCAGAGTCCTGGCCTGACGAGGTGGCTCTTCTGTGTTGTAGCCAGAGCTTGTTTGGTTTCCCCGATGTATAAATCCTGGCAAACCTCCTGCACTTAACAGCATACACTATGTTACTCTGTTTGTGTCGGGGGACACGATCCTTGGGGTGGACCAGTTTTTGGTGCAGCGTGTTTTGGGGTTTAAAAGCCACAGAGACCCGGTGGTTAGAAAAAATGTGTCTCAGCTGCTCCGATACTCCTGACACGTACGGGATCACTACAGGTTTTTGCTTAGGCAGCGGCTGTCCTTCTCTCCTGTGGGGATGGTGTTCGCTCTGTGTTATAGCGTCCTGATGACACCCAGTTTGTGCTCCAGTGGATGATGAGAGTCAAACCTTAGATACTGACCCATATGTGTAGGTTTACTGTACACGTCAGCTTTTAGATGTCCCCCATTACTGATGGAAATCTCACAGTCTAAGAAGGCTAACCTGCCACTTTTCATATCCTCCCTGGTGAATGTGATGTGTTGGTCCACCGAGTTAATGTGATCTATGAATTGTGGTACGTCCTGAGATTGGATTTTCACCCAGGTGTCATCCACATACCTGAACCAATGGCTTGGTGGTGTTGCAGGGTAGGATAGCAAAGCCCTCTTTTCCACTTCTTCCATGTACAAATTGGCCATGATGGGTGAAACTGGGGAGCCCATGGCACACCCGTGTTTCTGCCTGTAGAACTGAGCCTTGTATGTGAAGAAGGTGGAATGAAGACAGTTCAAACACACTTGGTGGATGCTGACGCTGGTCCTGTTGCTGAGGTCATCCTGTAGTCTCTTACGGACTACCTCCAACGCTTCCATGACTGGGATGCAAGTGAAGAGAGATGTAACGTCGTACGAGACCATGGTTTCATCTGCCTCCATGATGACATCTCTCACCTTCTCAACAAAATCCAAAGTGTTCTGGATGTGGTGTTGAGACCTGTTTATTAGATTGGGGGAAACCTGCAGTCAGCTGAGACTGAAGAAGTCCCTTGGATGAGTGACTAAACGTTTCTCCCACTGAAAACGCTACATCCAGAGGAACAGAATCAACTTTTGGAGCCTTCTAAAGTATTCGTTTCCTCGTTCGATGGTCTAATAAATCTGACCTAAACAGGGAAAAGGCTCTCAGGGCACACATACCGATGGGCCAGAGGCTTCATGTTTATTAGGAGGACTGGAGAAATGATATTAGAGCCGTCACAGTTTCTCACAGCATCATCCACCAACTCAAAGAGTTTACTCAACTTTTCTATTCTGCTGGAATCCTGTTGACTCCTGCACTAAACGATATTTAACCTGCTCCTTTACCTCTGGCCTGACAGAAATGTCAATCACACCAACACAGCCCTGACTCTACGAAGTCTGAAACAAACAATCCAATCACAGTCAGGTATGAAAGTGACTCATACGGCAGGTTGTGTACCAATGGTCGTGTTTAATTTTAAACAGGATTATACACAAATAAAAACCATTAGCTTATTTTATTATCTAAAAAAAAAAAAAAAAAAAAGAAGCCCACACACACAATCCGTATGGACTGGGAGGAAAAGGTGGAAACGTGAACTCCACAGAGGCCATGATGTCCCGGTTCAGCAGTAGATGGGCTCTGGCAGACTGGATGTCACATAGTCCTGCTGTAACTCTGTGGACTGCCAGTGACAGTCTATCAGTGCATCGTACAGTTCCTCACTGTGCTCCATGAACTTCCTGTTGGCCTCCACCACATCCACCTCCACACTTGGATCTGCGAAACACAAACATCCACTTAGAAGGTATATGCGCTGCAATTACACACAAGCCTCTTTATTAGGTAGACCTCCACCACTCAAGAACGCAAATATTTGTTTTGCCAAATCACAAGGCAGCAGGATGACCTGTTGAAGACCACAACACCAGCATCATCTGTTTAAAACATCAGCAATGGGCCAAACTGCATACACACGAATAAATAAGTAGGAATACTGCTAGTGTTACCCCTCAGCCTACTAGGAGACACACCTATGATATCAATGTCATGTTATCACATTCACAAGACTTTCACAAAACGTGACCTCTGACCTTTAGTTTGAGGTCACTGACATTCAAACTTGTCTGATGTTGTTAGTAGACGAAACGTTTCTTCCACTGTAAATGTCCAGATCAACACAACCAACCCGTTGAAATTGCCTTACCCAGATGATCGAGCATGCATCGAGAAATTTGAACCCACTTTGGCCCCGACTGCTTGAAGCTAGTACGAGCACGTGCGAGTAAATGTGGTTATCCCAGCCGGGCATTTGTCGAAGCAGGGAAGGCGCCTACAGAACGCTCCAAACCCGTAGTGGTCCCTTATGTGTCAGGAGTTAGGGCTGTTCGATATAACGATATATAATCGCATGACGATATAAAAACATCTATCGTTTGTTTCGTGGTGTCGCCAAATAAACTGTTTACTGCAATATTTTTTCATGTTTTGATGTCACTGTAGTGGCTACATTCATTTCTTAAAGCTCTCTCTTTCTCTTATATTTAATATAACCACACTACGGACGGACAAAATGGTAAAACCATCGCGTGTCCGCTTGTTTATTTTCCACATAAACCTTTCACAATAAAGCTCAAGATCCTGTTGAGACTTTTCAAAATAATCTGCATCACGTGAAAGAGTATGCAGAGTGTTTACAGATGAGAAGCAAAAATGAGCCGTTAGGTGCTCCAAATAAACCTTAGACTCAAACGTTAGAACTTTTCCCCGCAGTACGCCGTGTAATAAATACTCACAAAGAAAACGGCGGCCGTTACAACTTATGTCTAAAAATGTGTCGTTTCATGTATCGGTTAAAACACTCGACTCAGCTACATGACGCGCAGCTGGAAACACGTCACGCAAGTCGAGCTGCCCGAGATTCACAGAAAATGTAAAATTTTTGTGATTTATATCGTTATCAGGACGATGGATGTCTTATATCGGGATATGAGATTTGGTCATATCGCACAGCCCTACCAGGAGTATCGGAACATTTTCTCTAAACACAGAGTCTCTGTGGCTTTTAAACCCCAAAAAACGCTGCGCCAGAAACTGGTCCACCCCGACACAAACAGAGTAACATAGTGTACGCTGTTCAGTGCCAGGATTCATATATCGGGGAAACCAAACAACCTCTGGCTACAACAATGAAGAACTCGTCAGCGGGGCAGAGCGACATGAGGGAAATCTAATATCACAATATTTTCTTTATATAAATATCACCAAATGTTTAAATAACCTCCAAATGTTATTTTCAACCATATAAACCTAAAATTTCACTGCTATACTCAGTCAAATCGACCATTCAATGGTTTTTTTCTACTTGAATACAAAGAAAAAAATCTGAATGTTTTATTTTAGCCGTTCTTTAACCATCAGGTGCACAGAGGATACTGCCACAGTACGTCTGTGGTCAACACCTTTAACAAAGGATTTTAAAGGTTTCTTTGGTGTGTGGGGAGACGTTCACGTGCAAAGTTTAATATTGCCATGGCAACTCATACTCGATGGTTAGGATAAAGACATTTTAACCATTGTACGTGGAGAGACTCGCGATACAATGAAAATGTTCGATATCGCCCAGCCCTACTCGTCAGGCCAGGACTCTGCAGTCTGTGCACACCTACAGGCCAGTGGACTCTTTCAATGATGAGGATGTAACATCCTGGACAGGGAGGAACGCTGGTTTGAGGGCGGAGTCAAGGAGGCCATTTACGTGAAAAGGGAAAGACCATCTCTGAATGGAGGAGGGGCCTAAGGGTGCATCTGTCACCATCTTACAATGCTGTGATTGCAGCCATTCCCCAACTCTCTGTGAATGGGACTCATGGCCATTGATCAGTGGTCATGACCTCCCAGCCCATTGTTAGTCAGTGGTGCTAGTTTCACTTATTGTACAAATGTCCTGTTTATAAGGTTGGAATATGGTATCTAAGCAGATTCTTACTCTGGATGGCATTACCTTGGCCTCCAGTAACGCTGTGAGGAACCTTGGAGTCATTTTTGACCAGGACATGTCCTTCAACGCACATATTAAACAAATATGTAAGACTGCTTTCTTCCATTTGTGCAACATCTCTAAAATTAGAAATATCCTGTCTCAGAGTGACGCTGAAAAACTAGTTCATGCATTTATTACTTCCAGGCTGGACGACTGTAATTCATTATTATCAGGAAGTCCTAAAAACTCCCTGAAAAGCCTTCAGCTGATCCAAAATGCTGCAGCAAGAGTCCTGACAGGGACTAGAAAGAGAGAGCATATTTCTCCTGTTTTGGCTTCCTGTTAAATCCAGGATTCAAAATCCTGCTCCTCACATACAAGGTCTTAAATAATCAGGCCCCATCTTATCTTAATGACCTTGTAGTACCATATCACCCTATTAGAGCACTTCGCTCTCGCTCTGCAGGCCTACTTGTTGTTCCTAGAGTATTTAAAAGCAGAATGGGAGGCAGAGCCTTCAGTTTTCAGGCCCCTCTTCTGTGGAACCAGCTTCCAGTTTGGATTCAGGAGACAGACACTATCTCTACTTTCAAGATTAGGCTTCAAACTTTCCTTTTTGCTAAAGCATATAGTTAGGGCTGGACCAAGTGACCCTGAATCCTGCCTTAGTAATGCTGCAATAGACGTAGGCTGCCGGGGGATTCCCATGATGCATTGAGTTTTTCCTTTCCAGTCACCTTTCTCACTCACTATGTGTTAACAGACCTCTCTGCATTGAATCATATCTGTTATTAATCTCTGTCTGTCTTCCACAGCATGTCTTTATCCTGTCTTCCTTCTCTCACCCCAACCAATCACAGCAGATGGCCCCGCCCCTCCCTGAGCCTGGTTCTGCTGGAGGTTTCTTCCTGTTAAAAGGGAGTTTTTCCTTCCCACTGTCGCCAAAGTGCTGCTCACAGGGGGTCATATGATTGTTGGGTTTTTCTCTGTATCTATGAAGCGCCTTGAGGCGACTTTTGCTGTGATTTGGCGCTATATAAATAAAACTGAATTGAATCCTGCAGTCAGATGAGACTGAAGAAGTCACTTGATGATGAAATGTTTCTCCCACTGAAAACGCTGCAGCCAGATGAACAGGATCAACCTTTTTGGAAACTACTGCTCATCTTTTTCTTATTTTTTTAAGTCTGGCATGTGAAAATAATGACAAGCAACAGCAAGCAGCTGCCACCCAGGCTAAATGCTAACCTTCCAGTCCTTCGTCCTCCTGAACGGTTTCACTCTCCTAAAACAAACAAACAAGAGGTTAGAATGATTCCATCTGTTTAACAATAACTGATATCTGCAACTCTGGTTTAACAGAGACAGCAGTTACCTGTGCAGCAGAATACTGTGAGTAATCATACTGCGGATAGTTGTAGCCATACATTCCTCCAGTCTGGTCATAGCCCCAGGAAGAATAAAAGCCAGGATAGGTCTGCTGCTGGTACTGGGTGTACTGGTCATAGTTTTGTCTGTATCCAGAGGTAGACTGCCATGATTTGTGCTCCGACTGCTGCTGCTTGTTCTTTAAGCTTAGAGAGGAAAGCACAGAAACACTCGTGAACTGAGCCAGTCCTTGGGGCTGTACTACGGGCACAAATACAGCCGTGTCCTGACAAAGGGAGGTAAGATTCTGAGAACTCACTTGTTAGCAGCCAGGCTCAATCGCAGAGGCTTGCCACCCAGCCCCACAGCTCCCTGACACTCCTCTAACGCCCGCTTCTGCAGCCGCTCATCAGGGAACTGAACGAAGCCACAGCCCCTGCAGAGAAACACGGCGGTGTTAAACTCACGAGGGAGCAACTCGTCTTAGGACCACCAGAAGTTTTCTTATGTTTACACCACATTTTAAAACAGAGGGTAAGAAAACGCTCTAGATTCAGTTTAGTTTGGATACTCCGGGATCATGTTTGAGTCTGGATAGGCTCAGATAAAGACCAACACTTAATTATACATTCGTGGTGCTGTTGATTTTGGCTGCCAGTTAAATCCACAGGCAGTATGGTCAGTGTGGAAAAAGTCTTTTTATACACAGTTACACAAAATACTGCAGAAAAATCAGGGTTAGACTGAAGTTAGCAGCACACGTAGCAGAACATAGTCGCAGCTATGGAGCGGAGCAGTGTCTGTAACATGTTCATATACTGTCTGTCAAATTCATCGCTTCAAAGTTCATCAACAGTCAATAATTGTCCCTTTTACGATAATTAACACGTGTGTAGGTCCCAGTCAGTGAATCACTGCCTTATTGTGGTGAAAGGGTCTGATTGTTTGTTTGCTGTAGGGGCAGACTGGTCCTGAATGAAGGACCAGAGAAAGAGCGATTCAGAAGACCCCCGTGACTACAACATCAAGGCAACAGTTCACCCTGCCCGGGATACCGGGGGCCATGAGAGGCAGTGGGTATCCTGGTATCCACTTGCCTTGGGGTTTTCCTCAGTGGACGAGAGGGTTTGCTCCCTGAACGGGTCCTGACTGTCATCTGCACGCGCCAAAGGACCATTCAGAGTATCCCGCCTTCTTGGGAGTCCCTGTGTGGGGACTCTGTCATCCTACTGGGGGACTTCAACGCTCATGTGCGCACTGACAGTGAGACCTGGAGGGAGGGATGGCCTTGCTGACCTGAACTCAAGCAGTGATGTTACCGGAGTGTTGTTTGTCAGTTTGTCCATAACAAACGCCATGTTTGAACATAAGGGTGTCCGTAAGTGATCGCAGTACCAGGTCGCCCGAGGCCGCAGGCTGATGACTGATTGTGTAATCGTATCATCAGATTCACGGCCGGATGTTCTGGACACTCTGTGAGAGGAGGACTGAGTTGTCAGTTAATCACCACCTGGTGGCGAGTTGGACCAGGTGGCGGGGGAGGACAGACCTGCCACACCAACACGTATAGCGAGGGTGAAAATATGACTGGATGAGTGCAGCAATGCCATTCTGTAGATCCAAATGTGTTCTGACATGTTAATACTTACTTGGAGTTGCCCATGCTGTCCAATACCACTTTTCCACCACGACAGGAAGGGTAACGATTGTAAAAAAACTCATAAAGCATCCCATCATCCACATCTGGAGTGAGATCTCCGACAAACAGAGAATACATCTGCCTACAACAAGAAGAGACAAAGTCAGAGCAGCGCTCCGTGATGGTTCTGTCATTAGGACCGTTCCGGTCACCTTGGATAATTCTGCTTGTCCACCTGGACTCACCCGCTTTCCTGTTTTCCAAAGGTCGCTCGGTTTAACTTGAATCTTGTGGGCTATGAGAAAATAAAGTCCAATCAATCAACAAATGAATAAAATCTCTGAAATGATAAACAAACAAACAAAAGATAAGGCTGTTGTTAGCAACTGCTGTTCTCCATACCGGGTTGGCTCCCGGTAAAGGTTTTCCATTGATTTTGCGGAGACACCTCTCGGCTGTGGCCTCGTCTGTCATCTCCACAAAACAGTAACCCAGAGCACCCCTGGGGGACGACACACTATTTAACGTCATTATAGAATAACTGCAAATAAGAATACTGCATGTGAATTCAGCTCTTACCCTGTCATCTTGTTGCGGATGATCCTGACATTAACCACCTGCTCGCCCATGGTGGAAAAAGCTCTGGTGATGAACTTCTCATCCATGTAGGTCTCCAGCTGCAGAGCAGCAAAAACAGTTAGCTATGTGATCACTGTAGTGATTACTGTTAGGAACGAGTCGGGCTTCAGCTAAATGTTTCTAACAAGAGAGGGAAGATAAATCTCCTTTGGTCCACAGAACTGCACAGTGAGAAATAAAATGTGAAATTCCCCCTTTTCTAATGAATCTGTCACAAATCTGGGCTCAAAGTAATGCTGGTCTAGTTAAAGTGCGACTTATCACAGCTGTGCCACTCCTATCAAACTGAGGGTACAGTTTGCACAGGTTCACCTAAACTGGACAATTGGAAATATGCTGCCTGGTCTGACAAGTCTCGAGCTCTGCTGCAACATTTGGGGGACAGGGTCCCAGGTTTAGATTTTTAAATACATAGTGAGATTGAAAAGATGCAAAAATATACACGTTCCAATCATTTGCTGGTGATTTTACCAAGATAGTTTAACTACAACCATTTCTAGGTTATACAATACACGACACATTTTGCAAATATTGTTGAGTCTTATGCATCACATCTTATATAACTGAGATGGATCTTAGTTTCCCTTTCAGCGATTTGCCTCTTAACATAACAATTAAAGTGATTTTAAAAGTTTGCATTTTGTGTGTCACAGGACATGCTATGGATGATGCCCGCATTACCCGGTTATTTCTCTGTGTAAGAAAGTCGTCAGCAGCTTCTCCTACAGCTGGAGGAAGAGAAGAGAGCTGGCTGAAGTGCAAATACAGCTGGGTCTTCCAAGTCACCAGCTACTCACAGAGGCAACAGCTCGCTGGGGATCAAGGCTTCTCGTGATAGAGAGAGTTCTGGAGCAGGAAAGAGCACTTTCTAAAGTTCTCTGTCGACATGAAAACCAGACCTCTAGTCCCTACTTGGCAGGACATAGAGGTCCTGGAGGCAGTTCAGAAAGCTCTCAAACCCTGTCAGGACTTCACTGATGCACTTTCAGGAGAAAAGTATGTGACCCTGTCCTGTGCTACACCTGTTTAACACTAGTCTCCTGGCACCTGGAGAGGTGACCTGTTGGACATGGCTTCTTTTGTGGATCCACGGTTCAGGGCGAAATACATCCCTAGTGAGAAAATTAATGCACTAAAACATAAACTCGTCTTGGAGGCAGAGTCTCTGCTCAGCTATCAGGGCACGTGTTTGTCTGAGCTGCCTGATCCAGCCGTGCCTGAGTCTGCAGACCAAGAAGAAGCAGCAGTGGGTGACACAGCTAAAAAGAGATCACTGGCAAGCTTCTCCCAGCACAGCACAGCCACCAACACTGGTTTCACAAGGAGGGAGGCAATCGAAAATGAATTTTCTAGCTACCTGTTGTCAGTTTGTGTAGAGTGATGCTGACCCTCTCAAATGGTGGAAGGAACATGAAGTTGCCTTTCCAGCACTGAGCCTCCTGGCCGAGAAATACCTTTGTGTGCCAGCTACCAGCTCCCCTTCTGAAAGGACTTTTAGTTGCAGTGGAAACATGGTAACCTGCCACAGGGCATCCTTGAAGCCTGATACTGTTGACAGATTAGTTTTCCTGGCACAAAATCTGGAAGCTGTACAGTAGCTGGCCTTGCCAATTGTTTGTGTTCTTTCTATATTGTTATTGTCATTGGAGATTTGCACAAAGACCCACTGAGCAAAGAATGTAATTTTGTTCATTTCATTCAATCTGTTTACATGTTTAGTTTTTTGCACAAAGTACCAGATGATTGTTCAGGAATACACACAAGGAAGCAAAACTTTACTTCAGTGTAAGCCACTTCCAAAGGCCAAGTTGCCTTTGTCACTTTTGCTCTGCATCTTTTTAGTTTACATTTAGTTTACAATTGTGAGCTTTTTGTTATACATGAAAAAAAAATTTTTTACATTTTATTTATGGAGCATTATTAAATAATAAACGTTGACAATTTATTTTTGACTAATTTTTCATGTACATCTGCAGTTGTATGTTAATAAAAGTGCCTGTGTGACATCTGGGACAAGCAGCTTTGACTAAGAACTCTGTTTGTTCTTACTTTATGGGATTAAAGAAAAATAATCAAGATATATACTGTTTATCGCCACCCAGCTAAAAAATATCGAGATATGAATTTTGGTCCATATCGCCCAGTCCTATTGGTGCTGTATAAATAAAACAGAATTGAAATTGCTTGCATTAATAAATAGACTGTAGTCAGCAGGATCTGTGACACTGTTAAACACAAAATAAAGAAATTTGCTGTTTTGTACCCACAGCATCATTACCAACCGAGTCCACTTTATAGAGCTGTTATACTTGTTGCTGCCCTCTTGGCCAGATCGATCTCGGACAAAAACAAACATTTTTATTGTCATTGAGACTCTTGAGCTGCATTAAGGATATAAAGTGACTTGAGATCATTCATGAGAGATTTGTCTGACATATTACCAGCAAGATATTAACAACAAAGACTGGAAATCGCTTTTAGTGCAACACTGGTATCAGCCAGCGAGTTGCAGGAGTTTGTTGCAGTAGGTCTGATAAGGAAAAGTCACTGTTATGGGTAAAGACCGGTTAAAACCGTGTCCTGGGTTTATCCGCGGCTAAGCTGCGGAACGCGGATGTATGCTAAATGTATGCTACACGAGAAAGCGTGTTTTGGTCTGTCCACGGTTGGTGTTGGCCCCTGACTGCCACATTAAACACAAAGTAACCGTCTTACAGGAACTCCGTACAAAGTTTTGTGCGGCAACGCAACATTACATGAAGTCAAGTTACGTTCATTTGGCGTGTGCGGCTCGTTTACAGCTAGCTAACACTCACGGTCAGACCAAACAAGTTACCGCGACAACAAGCTGGAAGCAACTCACGTTTCCCATCCATAGAGTACTCATGGCGCTGCCGCGGTGAAGATCCGACCACGAATACGGTTTACGGTCCAACTGCTAAACTACACCGAAGCTTCCTGTACGCTTTAGCCTAACGCGGACCACGCGCCACCGCTAGGTCCTACGTCACTCAAAAGGGCTTTGGAGCGTGATGTCACGGGAGGGGGCGTGGCTGCCGAGGCGCCATTTTAGCAGGCCAAACAAAGGAGCGAAAGCACACGGATGGCATCAGCAATGGTTCGCACTTGCTGTGTTGTCGGTTGTAATGATCGCACGATCGTGAAGGGAATAAGCTGGAAATGGGCTGTTTTTATTCTTTCCCCACCTGGAAGCATCGTGAGGCAGCTCGTGTATCCATGTTACCAAAAGAAGCGCCTGGATAGCAGCTGTGAGACGAGCTCCACAGACATCTGTTGGTGCTCCAGACATTTTCATTCAGGTAAGATCTGAATAAGTTCATATCACTCTTTGTAGCCTATTAGTGTTATTTTCAATGCGCTCAGAGCTCATACCAAATTAGAACAAACATCCTACTGAGTGATTTTGTAGATTTATGTTCTGTTTATAGAGTTGCTATTTGTTTTTCATTATTGCAGCAAACCAGTGGCGTGTCCAGCGGGGTGGCCTGGGGGGGCACAGGCCACCCCCCCAACCAGACTGGCCACCCCAGGTGCCACCCCAAAGGCAAAACAATAAAATTCAATCAAATATCAAATGTACGATTATGTTTTCACGGTGAAGCTCAGATATCTGAGTGTAAGTGAATGCAGCACCGGCTTCTGCGCTATGTGCATCACGTTAGCAAAGGTAGGAGAGCCAAGCACGAAAGAGGCACTGCAGGAAACAATTTTTCGGTGAAAGAAAATGAGGACAGAATAAATGTCAGTAATATTAAGTTTGTTGAGTTTAGTAAACTTCGGTGAAATTAGAATACCAAGGAAAAAATAACACTTAAAAGAATTATTGCAGCCGTGGAATATTTCAGACAGTATGCTACTGAGGGCAGCTAACATAAGAGTTATGAGTTATAAGATGTAATCTAAGTCGTAACATTGCTGTATGGAGCTGCAGATTTGGTTGCAGGTTAACATAGCTGGACTGGCCATCGGGCTTATTTGACTTATTTTTTATTTATTTTGTAATGGCATGAACAGTGAGAGGTGGTGGATCGGCCAGATGCAGGTCGATGTGTAAAAATAACTCAGTTGTTTGGTGGTGGCTATGGCAGGGCTTCCACAGAGGCCAGCAGGTGGATGAGGGAAGGGGAGGCAGGAGAAGAGCCCCGAGGCAGCCGCCAGTCCGAGTGTCAGGTGAACTGAACTTCAGGTAAGAAGTTATGACCTGCAGTCTATCTGGGTCAGATATAAACCAAGTTTAGGTGGAGTTTATTTTCATGTTGCTGACTTTTTACCCTCAGTTGCAATAACTCATACTGCGTTCTAGCCAGTTTGATGGAGTTTTTATACAGTACAGCTGGGTGGGTGCTATGATGTTACTGATAGTGAACTTTATTTTATTCATAAGGTTAGTTAGTAGAGTTGCCAACGACTCCTTAAAAATGGAATGGTCCCTCAATCAGAGAAAATATTACACGTTTCGTATTGAGCTGAGAAGAGACGCAGTTTGTCCCGAACTTTAGCTAGAATGGAAAAAGACACAAAGCTGGATTTATTCTGTCGTTATGCTGCACAGCTGCCTCTTCTTCTCTCATCCTCTCCCCTGCCTCTCCTGTTGCTACTTCAATCATGAAACTGATCAATGATCAGCTGATCGGCTCTCTTGTTTGTTTATCGCCCACTTTGCGCCAGAAAGAGGAAACCAGCGGATGTCGCGCAGCAGCACGTTTAAGCTTGATCAGCTGTTGTTAGAATTTATTTAATATTAATTTCTAGTATCAGCTGATGTTTGCTGGAGCCACAGCTGTAAAGCTGCTGGTCATGATGTTGGTTTGGATATGTGGTGAGAGGGAAACATGAAGATGAAACCAGGAGATGTCCTTACTGGATCATCAGAGCTGAACAGGTGATGGAGAAACAGGTTTACCTTTTAGGTGACATGAATGAGTTGAAGTTATGAACTGTTTCTGAGAGACAAATAACACCAGGATCCTTTTCTAAGCAGCTGACAGCTGGTAACTGTGCAGGGGCAGATCTAGCACAGCTTTTGCCAGGGGGCCAGGTAGGGCATTAACAGGGAGAGGGGGGCACAAAGAAATACTTTTCTTTCTTATTCTCATTTAAAATATCTCACTTTTATTAAATAATTATCTGAATCTTACAACCAAAGTTTTTATCTGACGTAAAATGTATAGAAATCATACATATACCAACAAGACTGTACATCACTGTCACAACAGGGTTTGTTTTCATTCAAAGGCTTTATGGCTTTAATACCTGGTGGGCCGGTCTGTAGTCAAAATGCCCAATTTTCTGTCCCAGTCCAGCCCTGCAGGTTAATACTGGCAGTGTCACCGTGTCAGCTGACTGTATTTCATCATCAGCCAGTGCTGTTCTTGATCAATATTACCAAACTTTACCATAAGGCAGCACAGAAAGTATTTACTTGCTTTCAGGTTTTATTCAAATGTTAGTCTTTTCAGTTGTTTCTCCACTTTTTTCCTGTTTCAAAATCAAACACCAGGTTGTGAGAAGATTATCTTCTTTTTTTAACAGGCAGATAAAGTTTAGCATTGGAACTGGATAATTTGTCAATTGTTTGTTACAAATGTTCGTATTTTAATATTCAAAAATGTTTTTGCCCAAAACATATGTGCACTACATGTCAATAAAAATACTATGCAAATATGGATGTCCTTGACTGCTGAATAAACACTGACTGATTGTATCTCTTGTACTTTATCAACGCAGTATCTAAAAACTTTGCACCGTAGTGGTTAAAATCTCATTCTAATAAGAGTTAAAAGCGCATTCGGTTATTAGGTTTACAGGGTTATTGAATTATGGTTAACGGTTGGTAGAATTGTTTTTAACATTATGTGCCAATTACATCTGCCACCCTTCTCCAAATCTGTGCCCCTACCTGGCCCCCCCAACAGAAATTTTCTAGACACGCCACTGCAGCAAACCAGCCTATGAAATGGATGAAACACCCTGACTGGGTTCCAGCGCTACACAAGGGACCTGCTTCAAACAAACCACCATGCCAATCAGATTACTTCTTCCATGTGAGGCTGAAGAGGGGACCCTCCTGGATAAGATGGTGAAGGTTTGCTGCGTTTTGGTGAACATGTGCCCCAGTGTGGCAGTAAAACCAGGGAAAAGAAACTTGCTCTTGTTAAGAACTCTTAAAAGTCTTGTGCTGTTTATGTAGTGACAGTAAATTACAGAACGCTATAGTGGGTGATATTATTTAAATGCTGTCGTGATTTTATGTGAACATTTTGTCATTTGTAAACTACACATGACATGGATTCTACATTGTTACTGATGTGATGTTCTACAAAGTGCTTTTAATCTTTTTTTAAAAGGCAAACATGTATTTCTTTATTCAACTTTTGAACAGTGGTACTTAGTAAGTACACATTCAGCAAATCCAAATTACTTACATGGCAGTGCACTTCAGGCACAAATGTAGACCCCTAAATACAACATTATGGGTCATTCAGAACAGAACTATGCTTGGAGAAATATTTTCCCATCAGTTGATCCAACTCCTCCACAGTAGCAGGTGGAATTTTTCTTTTTTGAGGACGGTTCCTTTTACCTGTCAATATGGATGGTCTGTTTATGTTTTGATCGAGAGCCTTTTTTTGGGCAGCTGAAGAGGAGAAGTCTATCTTACAGCCAACCACTGGCTGTATCTTGGTCATATTACCCAGCAAAACCCAGTATGCAGGTTCATCTGTAACAGTCCTTGTGCCAAGGATCAACACTGCTGCTTCTACTTTAAACAGAAGAGCAGCGACATGGCTGCAGGTCTCCACGACTCCGGCCATACAGGTGCAGTGGCCAGCTCAACCTTCCCTGTGATGCTCACAGTGACCCATGGCTGCAATGCTGGTTCATTCAGTCTATGAGAGTGCAGCACCTGAAACACACACCAAGTTCATAAATGTGTTTGATCTACTTTGTTACTCTATTACTCTATTTAATTTGTAAAATATGTGTGTGTACACACACACACACACACACACACACACGTAGAAAAATATTTAGTATACACATCCAGAAATGCATATACTATTATATATTGTACATATATTTATTAGTTTCAGATGTAGCCATTCTTGTATTTTGCTTGTTTACATTATTGTATTTTGCACAACTCTGTTGCTTGTGAAGCTCGCACACAAGAATTTCACTCACATGTGCTGTACCAGTGTACCTGCACATGTGATGTGACAATAAAAGTGATTTGATTTGATTTGATTTGAAGTTCTGCCTTTCAAGTTGCCTCGAGCCCAGCACGCTCCAGAAGATAGGTAGGCAAGTTTGTTGTGCTCAGGAACTGGGTAGGTTGTGTGTGTGTGTGTGTGTGTGTGTGTGTGTAGCAGAAGGTAAGTTGGTCAAGAAGAATAAGTTGTTCGGTTACCATTAATTGTTGGCTAGCTTGTGAGAATTGGCACAGGTGTGTGTGTGGTGGTGGTTTTTTTTCAGGCTGGAATGGCGTTCCAGTTGAATCAGCTGGAGCTGACGAGCACTGGGCCTACATCTGTTGGTGAACAGGTGTCCAGAGGCTCATTTATGAGCAATAACATCCACCTGGTTCCAGTTTTCTGGGAGTCCAATGTTCATAGCTTCTTTATTGCCTTTGAACGCATAGCGACCGCACTGCAATGGCCTCAGGACATGTGGTGCGTGATGTTACTATGTAAGTTGACAGGTAAGGCTCAGGAGGTTTGTTCTGCTTTGTCAATGGAGGACTGCTTAGTTTATGAAAAGCTTAAAAGTGCTGTCCTCCAAGCCCATGAACTCATACCTGAAGCCTATAGGCAGAACTTTCGAGGTTTGGAGTTGGCACAGGGTCAGTCCTACCTTGACTTTGCTAGGGAGAAGGCAAAGCTCTTTGATAGGTGGTGTTCTGCAAGCCAGGTTAACGACGTGGGGTCCATACGTGAGCTTATGCTGGTGGAAGATTTTAAAAACTCGGTTCCTGAGTCTATTTCTTGTTATTTAAGTGAGCAAAGGGTTTCCACTCTACAGCAGGCTGCCATACTGGCGGATGGGTTTACCCTAACTCATAAAACAAACGCGGTGGAATGTGACATCCCTTCTCACGGTAACACATCTTGGAGAGCTAGGAGGGAGCCAGCTAACAAGGCTGAAAAAGTTGTGGTTTCGAGACCCAAAACGAAGCTTTGTTTCTTTTGCCACAACCCTGGACACCTCATTGCTGACTGTTCGAAATTGAAACTCAAACGGAAAGCCGACTCAAAGCAAAAACTGCCTGCTTTGAGAAAAGCTAGTCGTGGTTCTCAAACCGACCAGGTTGCCAGGCCTAGTAAAAGGCTACACTTGGAGCATAATTGCTCAATCGTGTCATGTAGTCAGTGTGAGAGGTCAACTAACCCTGAGCTGCTGCTGGTTGACAATGTCCCTGTTCCTCAACATGACCTGCAGGTGGACAGATCATGTATAACACCACCACTCAGATCTGCACCCCTGACTAACAAGCATGCCTGTACCCGTGACCGGAGCAATTGTCTGAAAACTCTTACAGTAAGGTCTTCTGACTGCCTGCTGTGTTCTCCACATGTGATGGCTCAAAGCCCTAGCTATCGCATGAGACGTTGTTTTGAGGGTCTGCGGCCACCCTCAGTAAGTATTTTGAACCCATTGAGATGGGGTTGGCAACTTCCGCGGGCAATGCCTAACCGTTGCTATGGGGTTTGGTAGGTGGAAAGCCTGCAATTTGTTGATGCGACGGTTACGGACATGATTAGTTGTTTTGGTTGTCATAATCATTGGACAAACCACGGGTTTGTATTTATGGGAGGGGGTGTTACGGCCCTAGCAGGGCCTCCTCCTGAACGGCCTCCCTCCTATGTGCCTGTGTGGGCGTGTCCCACTACCCCTTCTGCCTGAGGTGCCACCTTTCCCTTTTGTGCAGCTGACTCTCATCAGTAATTAAAAGTATTTAAGCCCAGGGAAAGGTGAGCTCTGGGCGGGAGTGCCAGTAGTGTGTTTTCAGCTAGTGAGCTGTGTTTGGTGGTTTTCAGCTGGTGAGCTGCTTTTTCTTTTTGGCTTACGTTTTACTTTATTGATTGACCAACGCCTGAGTTTTGTTTGTTGTTTTTCAAAAATGGTGATAGCGGCTTGTTCGTCTCTTTTAGTTGAATTACTTCAATAAAACTGTTTTATTTAACTGTTTCGCCTCCTTGATTCCTTTTTCTGACCCGGTCACTTTTGTTACTTCCCCCTCATCGCCTAGACCCCCCCCAGGGGAACGTAACAACTTTATCATAAATGTAACAAAGTGTTTAGAAAGTTGGCACATACATGTAATTTTTCATTTCTTTATGTGTCCATCTATAGAACGCTGCATTTTATACAGGGAGTGCAGAATTATTAGGCAAGTTGTATTTCTGAGGAATAATGTTATTATTGAACAACAACCATGTTCTCAATGAACCCAAAAAACTCATTAATATCAAAGCTGAATGTTTTTGGAAGTAGTTTTCAGTTTGTTTTTAGTTTTAGCTATTTTAGGGGGATATCTGTGTGTGCAGGTGACTATTACTGTGCATAATTATTAGGCAACTTAACAAAAAACAAATATATACCCATTTCAATTATTTATTTTTACCAGTGACACCAATATAACATCTCCACATTCACAAATAAACATTTCTGACATTCAAAAACAAAACAAAAACAAATCAGCGACCAATATAGCCACCTTTCTTTGCAAGGACACTCAAAAGCCTGCCATCCATGGATTCTGTCAGTGTTTTGATCTGTTCACCATCAACATTGCGTGCAGCAGCAACCACAGCCTCCCAGACACTGTTCAGAGAGGTGTACTGTTTTCACTCCTTGTAAATCTCACATTTGATGATGGACCACAGGTTCTCAATGGGGTTCAGATCAGGTGAACAAGGAGGCCATGTCATTAGTTTTTCTTCTTTTATACCCTTTCTTGTAGAGCTGGGCGATAGAACGATAACGATATGTATCGCGATGTAACTTTTTCTCGATAGAAAAATTAACCTATCGCGATAGACCTCGCCGCTCTTGTCCTCTTAAAAAAACAAAACAAAAACAAAAAAACAGCCAATCCAAATTAAGTAGCGCAGAGCCGAACCAATCACAGCCACAGCGTCACGTCACGTGACTTGTTACGTACGGCACAAGTGCCAAGCCGCACATGTGTATTTGTTTGGGAAGCAGCCAGCCACCGTACCGCCCGGGTAATGGAGGAAATGAGTGTGCCGACTAGAAAAATCAACCGAGCGTGACCGAAGAGAAAACAGATGATGGTTCCAATGCCGGAGAGATTGTCAAACGGAAGAGCCATAGAAGTTCCGTAGTGTGAAGGTATTTCGGCTATTTCAAGTCTGACAAAAAACAGAGTGGTAGTAGTAAATTTTGTAGTAAATTGTGCCGAAAGCAAGTCTGGAAATACAATAAACTGGTGCGTGCGCTACGTCCACAGGTACCCGGGTATTTTTGAAAATGCAGATTTTTCTATGCGTTTGCACCTTTCGTCCACACGTAAACGGCGTTTTTCGTCCACACGCGTTTTTGGTCACTGAAAACGAAGATTTTTAAAAACTCCGGCCAGGGTGGATATTTTTGAAAACTCCGTTTTTGCATTTACATGTGGACTAGAAAAACTGAGAAAACGCAGTGTCAAAGGTGTGCGCATTTTTTGACGTCACACTGTGCGCCACGTTATTGTTTCGGTGAAATGAATTTCTACAATACTGTTAATTGTACTCTCTGCAGTGTTTAAATGCTTACATATACACACAGTTACTGTCCCTCCACACATACGACTCGGTTCTGCTTCTATGCCCCAGCTTTGTTTACTTTTTCCCACCGAGGCTTCTAGACTTCTGATTGGCCAACATTTCTGCACGGTTAGGAATCTAGCGCCACCTGCTGCTTTGGCATGTTCATAGCAGCGTTTTCCTTCATTTCTGCCTTTATGTGTGGACGGGATTATTTTTTAAAACGAAAACAGAAAATCTCCGTTTTCAAAAACACCCGTGTACGTGTGGACGTAGCCTCAGTCTCTGACTGGAAGCGCTAATTCGTCATTCGGCTTTTGTCAGACTAAAGTAACTGTTAAAACTGTTTGAAAAGCTCAGCTATACAACAAGGAGAGATTGAGAATTTCCTTTTAGTTCTCAGTTTATTTGATATTGACAAAAGTTAGTCAGTTTTGTCTGTTCTTCTGTAAAACAAACTAAGATTTATTTTTAGAATTAATATTTTGTTTCTAAGTGGAATTGACAATTTAGTCGTCTGTTTCGTTTGTTCTATTTTGAAACTTAAACGCTTTAGCGGCTGCCTTTTGTGTATTTTGCAATATTTGCCTTTATTTATCTGAAAAAGTCTCATGTTCCTTAAGTACATCTACCCTGTTGAACTTATTATGGGAAATAAATATTTAAATAAAAACAAGCTGCTGATTATTTCACATTTTACTTGTGAGCAACGGCACATTTAAATCTTACAAATATAGTTATTTGGCTTATATCGTGATAGATATCGTTATCGCCTGAAATGAAAAAAACATATCGTGATATGAAAAAATCTTATATCGCCCAGCTCTACTTTCTTGCCAGCCACGCTGTGGAGTACTTGGACGCGTGTGATGGAGCATTGTCCTGCATGAAAATCATGTTTTTCTTGAAGGATACAGACTTCTTCCTGTACCACTGCTTGAAGAAGGTGTCTTCCAGAAACTGGCAGTAGGACTGGGAGTTGAGCTTGACTCCATCCTCAACCCGAAAAGGCCCCACAAGCTCATCTTTGATGATACCAGCCCAAACCAGTACTCCACCTCCACCTTGCTGGCGTCTGAGTCGGACTGGAGCTCTCTGCCCTTTACCAATCCAGCCACGGGCCCATCAAGACTCACTCTCATTTCATCAGTCCATAAAACCTTAGAAAAACCAGTCTTGAGATATTTCTTGGCCCAGTCTTGACGTTTCAGCTTGTGTGTCTTGTTCAGTGGTGGTTATGGGCAGAAATCTGTGCCATCAGAAACTGAATTTGAATAAGTTAAATTTGAATTTGAATTTATGGTTTGAAAATGATCATCACTAAATTGAAATTGAATTTTATATTTTGAAAATGAATTGATTTGCTTTGAAACTGCATTTTATCCTTTAAAAATTCAGCTCTTGAATAATTTCAGTTTCACTTCTCACCATTCAGTTTCAGTTCCAAAATTCAGTTTTTTGGAACTTACATCCGGTTCCGGTTCAAGCGCAGATTAATAGAACTACGTTTTACTAGCGGACCGAAAGTGTTACTGACGGGAATCTACAGCATCTTGAGCTGAATTAAGACTTCAGAAGTCATTCGTCATGTCGAATGACCAGCGGATAAACTCTCAGGTTGGTAAATGTACTACATGTATAAGAACAAGCGTCATGTTAACAAATGATAGCCGTAAGGTAACTTTTATGCTTATTGTAGCTGTTAGCTAAAAACGCTAATTTAGCGTAGTTTGCCCTGAATTCAGCTTTGACAACAAATATGATCGACTGTTTCTAGTAGAATTCCAAAGTTGTCATCTTGGACCCTCTCAGAGTACCCCCTCTGTATGCTTGCAGAGACCCCTACAGTAGGGAAACATGCAAAACGGTGTCCAAACCTTTGTGTTTTAGCTTTATTTATGTCTTACACAGCATCCCAACTCTGTAGCTAACTTAATAACTTTAGCTAAAGTGAATAGTTAGTCTGATTCATTAGTGCAGCATTACTGGATCACCTCTGTTTGAATTGATATAGTATTGAGTATTGCACACCTTGTGCTTTTGGGCACTCCAGTGATGTTGCAGCTCTGAAATATGGCCAAACTGGTGGCAAGTGGCATCTTGGCAGCTGCACGCTTGACTTTTCTCAGTTCATGGGCAGTTATTTTGTGCCTTGGTTTTTCCACACGCTTCTTGCGACCCTGTTGACTATTTTGAATGAAACGCTCGATTGTTCGATGATCACGCTTCAGAAGCTTTGCAATTTTGAGACTGCTGCATCCCTCTGCAAGATATCTCACTATTTTTGACTTTTCTGAGCCTGTCAAGTCCTTCTTTTGACCCATTTTGCCAAAGGAAAGGACGTTGCCTAATAATTATGCACACCTGATATAGGGTGTTGATGTCATTAGACCACACCCCTTCTCATTACAGAGATGCACATCACCTAATATGCTTAATTGGTAGTAGGCTTTCCAGCCTATACAGCTTGGAGTAAGACAACATGCATGAAGAGGATGATGTGGACAAAATACTCATTTGCCTAATAATTCTGCACTCCCTGTAGTATAAATCCGCCTGTTCTCTGTCAGAAACCTGCCTGCAGAAAATGAACCTAAAGTATGTCATGGAAGGATGTCATCACTTTAGAGATGGAGAAAGCATAAAGTGACAATTATGAATCACTTAATATGATAATGAGATTCTGCAGGTCATTAATCGATGTATAAAACTAAAATAAAATGTATTTTTAGTGACACAGGACACAAACATGGAAGCAAGGTGTATAATTAGGATTATTTATAATAAACATTAATAAATTATTGCAATTTCTTTAACCATAGAGAATAACTAAATTGTCACAATTTAGTCACATCAATGCACTGAACTCACTATGTTATCCCTCTAACAGCCTCCACATGTTCTCACTGTAATTTCCCCTCATGAATGAATTTATGCTGCACTAATCTGAATGTTCGGGAGGAAGTCGAACGCATTTCACTCGCAGTACTCGAGCTGACTTACCTTTGTTGGAATGACGGCGTACTCACGACGTGGAGGCTTAAAAATAGCCAAATCTTGTACCCAACCATTGGTGAACTGGATGTGCGCCTCCAGAGATTTATAATTGCGAAATTGGTTCGCCGTGTACGCGCTGACTCCACAGGTACGAGAATAGATCACGCTACGTCAACGGCGGTTGGTCCTCAGGGTTTCTACTCCACTGCTGTTATTTCATACGGGTCCACATTTTCAATGCACGCTATTTTTTTGCAAGTACCGTCTCGTTGCATCCGGTCGCAGTCTGTCTCTGTACCGTCCTTTTTCTTTTGAGCTGCTTTTAAGTGCGGTTCGTAGCACTCTTCCTTCCAACACAGTGGCCGTGTCCCTGTCACCTGGACTCCTCTGTAACATTTATTTGACACTTGATTGAATTTTATTTTTCTGTAACTCAGAGTATTGACCACATTCTAACATTACACGTTCAAGTGTTTCACACTTCCCCGTCTCATGCTTATTCATCTTTTTTACAGTGTTATTTAAACCTGTATGACCAAATCTTACTTTTGAGATTATATCGTCTTCTCTCTTACTGTTATGACTTCTTCTACAGTGTCCAGCTGCTCTCTGTATACCATAATAATATCTACCTTTTCCTTCTCTGTCCCATTGTGCCTGACACGCGACCTTTAACCTAATTTTTACTATATTTTATATCCATATCTACATGACTTCTTCTCGTTGCACCTTTTGCAAACTTACCGGCCTCTTCCTTTCCATCTACACCGATATGTTCAGGAATCAATAAAAATGTATTTCTATTCCTGTTTGATTCTACAGATTAAACGAATTATATTAAAAAACAATATCGTGTCTAGAATCCAAACACGTAAGACATATCCTCAATAGTGCGCTACCAGAGTCCGAGCACATCAAACACTTCCTACTGGTGCCTCCTCCACCCAGTTTGCAGTGATTAACACTGCTACAGTTCTCCAGTATAAACATCAGTAATTCTTTTATTCATCACAAAGCTTGTTTCTGGAATAACAAACACAACACTTTATTATCTAACAATTATGCTGCATCAGTTTACATGTTCTGTCCACATGTTCTGAATACTCTCCCCTTATGTGATCATATACCTGGCTCTTCCTTTGTGTGATGAATGAAATCAGTTGTCTGGTCATATATCCATGGCAGTAAATTTGAAAATGGTTCTGCTGGACTAATATGTTCGTTACTAATTCCTGTCTCATTTATTTTTCCCCTATAATCCAACCAAAACGTCTTATTCGTTCACTTTTTTACTTTTTCTTAAACAAGGTTTAATTATATTCTGAGCTTTATGATTTTCACTGTGTCCCTTTAACTTTGCCCAGTAAGTTACAGCTATTTCATGTCTTCTGATTTCTAATGGTTGTTCACCCACTCCAACGTGCAGTGTGGACACTGGTGTAGTTTTAATGGCCCCACAACAAAACCTCAGCGCTTGACACTGAATTTTATCCAAGTTATTTAACAATGTTTTAGCCGCTGAACCATAAAGCAGAACTGAGCTAATGAAGTCTTTATAAAGCTTTTGATGCTGTCCTATCTGCACCCCACGCGCTGCCTTTTAAACATCTTCAAATATCCAAAACCTTTTTACATTTCTCAGTTATTCCCCAATATGTGTTTTCCATGTAAGCCTTTTATCAAACCACATACCTAAATGTTTAAAGCAATCAACCTGTTCCGTCTCATTCCCATACAATTTGAGATTAAACAGCTAATCTACTCTCTGTAAAAATAATCCAAATGCCTCCATCATCAGCAAATAATGATTGATCTATATTATTAAATACCTCGTTAGGGTTCAGGGTTAGCCTAACCCCTGAGCAGCATTGCCCCCCCCCCGCTGAAGGACCCGTCCCATCCTGGCAACAATCTGTTCCAACTTCTGCGATCCGGCAGAAAGTTCCACATCATCCGGGCAAGGACAGAGACTCAAGAGGAGCTTCTATCCCCAAGCCACCCGAGCCCTAAACCATAACATGAATACACGTGTGCATATAATGTTCTTCTCTCGCCCTTTGCACAGTCGAGGAGCGTGTCAGGATACATTTCACTGCGTGTTGTACTTGTAGAACTGTGCATGTGACAAATAAGGAATCTTGAATGCTAACGCCTACCTTCCTGCCATTTCCAACTTTCCAGCCCCTGAATTTGGACACAGCCATGATAAAAATGCCTCCCCATCATTGACTGGTTCATCTAGAGGCCCTATATTGAGAAACATTCCTTAAACCGGTGTAAACAGATTCCTGGTCAGTGACTGCACCCAGGAGCTTTAGCTCGCCGAGCCTCAGGTGATCTCAGGACGTCACATGAGAGGGTGAGGCCTTGTCTCGCTGTGACTTCATCCCCTTTCCCCAGTGACATAATGACCCACGCCCTTTTTTCCACACCATGGCTCATGTGATGACTCACATGATCAATAGTGTGTCAGTGATCCCTCAGAACCAAAGATATCAGTCATCATATCAGTGGAATAATCTAACGCAGTCAGCCATGACCTTATTCCTGTTTAATAATGTTTTCATTTTGATCTTTGCTCCATAACAGAAATAAAAACAGCTGTGAGGACAAACATGGTGCACTTTATTCACCCTTTATTTTTAATAAGTATTATAGAGATGACGTTCCTCCATCACTGGCACATCTGTATTCCAACCTATTTTTTGACTTTTATTTTTATCAGATTGTGTGAAACTGGCCTGATATTGTTTATAAAGAGATCCAAGAAAAGTCATAGTACCTCCACACTAGATGTAATTCTGCTCCAACACAGCGTTCCCACAGAGGCATCGGCCTTCAAGCCCCGTGAACTACATTTCTGTTGCTGCTGCTTACAAACGTAGAACCTTTTTACAGGCTGCTGCTTTCATCTTCAATCATTTGTGTGCTCCATTTTTAAACGATGAAGCCCCAACAAACGTAAACGGAGCCTGTAAATGAACCATAAAGGTTGTTTTTTTAAACGGACACCGAGCGAGTCTGTTCCTAAAACCCTTAGTAAGACGTACTTTCACCTGATATGACGTTAATGTCCCGTACAAAGCCTCCCATGTGTCCGTCCCTGCTTTCCTTTCTATTTCACAAAGAAAAGAAACGATAAATGAAACTCCAGAAGCTCAAAGGTGCTGTAACATCTGCGTGTTCAGTTTATTAACAAAGTCTGGTCCTGGAAGGAGAGTGCTGAAGAAGCACGAGATCATTTTCCACCACAAAACAGAGACAGGACGTGTTGTTTAGTCGTACACTCCCAGTGTTCCTAATATGTGACGATTATCAGCAACAGTCAGACATAAAAACACCAAAGTCAGCTGTACTTCACAGAGATCATCGTCTGTGTGGAGAGACGATGTGCGTACTACTCAGAGAGCTTACAGAGTATTAAAGATCAGAAAAGAGAGAATCTTGTTATTATGTCCTAACATGACAAATGTTTCTGAAATGTGTTTGTCGCATTTCTCTAAAACCACAACATGAAATAAAGAAAACGAGCGTGACTCGCTGCCGAGCCGTGAAAACACACGAACCACATATTGAGCCCCTGTCACTGAGTCCACTGTTGGACAGAAGACAGTACGGACCCGTCAGATCGCTGCAGGTGCAGGAAAGACCGAGAGCTGCAGCGTCCAGATCAAACCATCGCTCAGTCTACTCTAATACAAATGTCCTGTTCAAAATACACAAGGATGTGTCCAGAGTTCACAGCTGATTGCATACTGTATAAGCTGGTGAAGAAGTAGCTAGACCGAACATTTGAGCTCACTGGCAGCTCCACGGGAACGAGTGATCTCGGGTCGTGGACACGTGATGAGGTGTGACCCTGTGCCTCATCTCGAACGAACGAGGACCAAAACCAAGGTAACGACTGGTTTAAGATGGTGTCCTGGGTTAATGACCAAGAAAGCTGCACCTTAAGAATAAATCCACAGAATGTTTTAGCAACTAAATCATTTGGTATTCTCAAACTACAGTAAGAACCTTACTCTGTCACACCTGACAGTATTTGGGAAAAGGTTATCATTTTTCCGCTACATCCAGCACCAGCTCTGAAAACCTGCAACAGCGATGCAGACATGCTGCTGCAGGTCAACCTGAAACCACTGCAGGTGAAGAGGACAACATGACCGCCTGGATACTGTCGAACTTTTGCCAGAAACTTTGGTTCCTGGCATTCATTTAAGCTAGCGAAACATGCACAAAGACCGAGGGCACGTTTGATCACCAAGGCAAGCCTCAGCCATGGAGGCCCAAACCCAATGATGATATCGTGCCATCACACATAAAGCAGTACGCTGTAGTGCGCTGTGGTCACCTGCAGGTGGCTCAGATGGTCTCATTCTTGACCCTGTATAAAGCTGAAATGGAGCAAATCAAGCCTGTAACCCTGAAGCCAAACGTTTACCACTGACGGCTCTGTCACAGGTGTGTGCGGCCACAGTTTGTGCTTCTACAAAGAACAAGGTCACCGGCGCTTTTCTAAGGTCGCTTCATAGGAAGACAGATTGGCCACATAGTTATATAATTAATACACAAGTAAGGCTCATTACATTCAAAACTTCCAGAGTGCATACTTTTCATTGCAATACAACATAGGTTTTAATATCTGCATGTTTCATCGCCACGACTGCTGAAGCTAACGTACGGGGAAAGAAAGCACAAACAAGCCCAAACAAAGGGAAACACAGTGGTAGTGTAGTCATGGAAACAACCAACACCAACGAAACCCAGCTAGCTAAACCAACGGCAAACTAAAGCCTGGGGACCAAGGGAAACGAAATTAGATGAAAAGCACGTGTGTGCAGTACAACTGAAGGTGGTCACATGTGCTGCAGATAGAAGACAGACACTGTTTTGTATGAGAAAGTCCAGAGGGCAACACGGAGGCGGCAGGTCAGCCTGGACTCCAGACCTGCCGAAGGTGAAGATGATGAGGTATACGAGCCCGCCGGACCCAGCTCATCCTCACACACACACACACAAGCGCACACTTAGTCCATCTTCTCCTTGTGAACCAACTTGGGGGCGTCCACAAAGTCTTGGCCATTAAACAGGATGATAGTGGCTGTAATTGCACTTGCAGCACCCCAGAACATCACATAAGCCAGGGTCTCTGTCCATGTATCACCTGGAAGGCAGACAGCAGACATCTCATCATCATCATCATCATCAGGAACACTTTTTAGGCTGTTACTCTGTAAACCAAGCAGCTTCTAACGAGCTGCTTTCACGACACAGCTTTGATCCCTTCGGCCAAGTGTGCGGTTGGATTCTCACCCTGAAATGTTTTGCAGAACAAATTCAAAGCAAAGAATAAGATTATATTAATTATTAACAAATATCAGGAATATTCTTTAAGCTCGCCTTTAAAAGTACGATGCAATTAGTGCAATCTGGAAAAAGAAAGGAGGCAGCGAGAGACTTTATCCAGACAGAAATGGAACCTGAAGCTGCAGAAGTCTGGACCATATTTTACATGAAGACTGTAACTGTTGCTTCAACGTGTAGTTTGGTGACTACTTTTACTAAACAACAGCAACAAAGCTTGTGAAGCTGTTCTGGTTGAACTTAAAAAGATCTGAGATAAAGTTACCAAAATCCTGAAGATGTTCACACGAGGCCTGTTTGATACTCATATTACACAGTGGAGGGCTGACAAACACTTTCCTAAACAAGCACGACGGCTGTCTCTGATGCATAAAACTATTTGATAAGAACTGGATGTTGCACCATCAACATGCATGTTTCAGTGCTGACTGGTTGTGCTTCTTTCCAGTTGTATCGAGACACGTTGGTCCTTTAATACTGACCTATTTAAGCTCAGTATCTCTGATAAATCCACAGGCAGTAAAAAGATGGATGTAGCTAGTGTGACGTCAGCGGAGTATCATTTTGATGGTGAGTGTTTACATTGTTGCAAGCAGCTGTGACTGAGGCTGACACCAGCATGATGATGGTGTCCTTAGATCATTGGACTTTCTGTTTGTCAGGGTGCTGTTTTCCAAAAGAAGTCTTTTTGCAACCACGGGCCAGCTGTGGCTCAGGATGTGGACGACCAATCAGAGCATGAGCAGCTCAATCTCCAGCAGCTTTTGCCTGCATGTCAAAGTATGCTTGGGCATCCATGGGGGTGCCTCAGTGTCAGGTTAGAAGTGAAGGGCTTGTTGTTAAAGTGCTGCGAGTGCTTCAAAACGCCCATGCATTTACCAGAGCACACACATCACCCCTTGATAGCCATTAAAATAATGCAAGTTTGGGTCAAGCTGCATGATGAGCTGAAAACTACGTCCATCATTTATACCATCTATAGTTAAACCCTGGATTCATCTCTATAGCCTGGGAATTACACCAAGTGCTCAATGAGCTCAGTCACTCACTTCATACTGAATAAAACAAGTGCTTTAGAACTGGACAGTGCTCGTCTGTACCAAACTAAACAGGATTAAGGATCAGCAGTTGTACATACCAGCCATGAGAAGACAGACAATGCACATGGAAAATGCCACCAGCATAATGATGGGCAGCTGCAAAAATAAAAACACGAGTTAGTCACAACGTCCTGCTGCTGGTGACGACAGGACACGGTGCTGATATACTGACTGTGAGGAACTTCCAGTCCTTTTGCACACGAAGCGGAGTGGGTCCGTCCGACTCATCGACGGCAAAGTTACCCAGGAACAGGTCGATGGAGTCCTGAAACCAGCAACAACGCACATGCATAAATCTGAACGTGGCTGCATCACAGCTCATTTCTGCAACAAATAAGCCAAAGCAGAGCCGGTGAATGTGGACCCGGTTGTATTTAAGAAGGCAAGTCTGTCGTTAACCAGTGCCACCCTCCATCCACAGGGGGTGGGGCTATCTCAGCAGTCTCATGGGCGCCGTTACCAGTCTGTCACAGGGCTAACAGATAACCATTCAGACCTATGGGCAACTTAGAGTTACCAGTTAACCTGTCCCCACTAACTGCATGTCTGTGGACTGTGGGAGGAAGCTGGAGAGAACATGCTCCACACAGAAAGACCTGCTGGAGGAACTGAACTCAGGACCATCCTGCTGTGAGGCAACAGTCATTTATGTGTTTCCATAGAGAACGTTCTGCTCGTCTCCTCTGAACTTCGGCTTCAGAGTAGAGATGGACCGATCCGATATTACGTATCGGTATCGGTCTGATACTGACGTAAATGACTGGATCGGATATCGGAGAGAAATAAAAAATGTAATCCGATCCATTAAATATCAAAAAAGCACCTCACAAAACTACACGGCGTAACTCTGCTCATAACCGTAGCACGTCGCAGCAGTGTGGTCACGTGATAGAGCGGCTGTGTGTTTGTAGCCTCGCTACCAAACCGGCATTTCATCTCTGAGGAAGTGATCCCAGAGAGAAGTAAAGCAAGTGTGTAAGTTCATCTCTGAATGTTTGTAAAGCATTCCAGCGTTAAGCTTAACAACCGATATATGGAGCGACTGCCTCTCTCTCTCTCCTGCTGCTACTTCAATCATGAAACTGATCAATGATCAGCTGATCGTCTCTCTTCTTTGTTTTTGCGCCAGAAAGAGGAAACCAGCGGCTGAACAACAGCAGCACGTTTAAGCTTGACTGTTGTTTATTTAATATTACTTTCTACACCAGGATCTTTTTCTACAGCTGACGGCTGTAACTGTGCAGGGGCGGATCTAGCAAAGTTTAGCCAGGGGGGCCGATAGGGCATTAACAGGGAAAGGGCACAAAGACATACTTTTCTTTCTTATTCTCATTTACAATGTCGAGCTTTTAATAAATAATTATCTGACACCCAAAGTTTTAATCTGATGTAAAATATATAGAAGTCCATTACTGTATATAGTAACTGTTAAGTCTAATATACCCTAGTAAGCTATAGTACTTTTTCCTTTGGGAACCATCTGTGCAGTCTGCAGTTCTGTTGAAGAAAGATGTTGAATCTGTTTAATTATTCTTGAAAAATAATTGATTTCTGTGCATTTTTTTTTTTACATGTGCATTAAATTAAAGTTGATTACATCGATTAAGCATCATGAGGTGGAGGGCGGGGGTGGTTCCCTATTTTTTCTTTTGCTGGGAGTTTGCAGCCCTGTTAGTTAGGTTGTTTAATATTTCTGGTAAGTACTCTTTAAAATACCAGAGTAGGGAGGATGTTGCAGGTTTAAGTTTATTAGCTTGATCAGTTTTGCTGAACTATGAAATATTTTGGGTGCAGTGTGTTTTTTTTACATACAGGTATAACAGAATAGCTTTAGTGTTGTTGTTTAGTTAAACTTGAGTATGAACTTATACAAAATGCAGCAAGATATTAAAAAACAGTTTTATTGATTTAAAAAAAAAAAACAACACTATATCGGATTCATATCGGTATCGGCCGATATCCAAATTTATGATATTGGTGTCGGACATAAAAAAGTGGTATCGTGCCATCTCTAAGTTCAGAGTTAGCGATGTCTCAGATGATGCCTTAGACCGTTAATATTCGACACAGAGTCCAAACTTTTTCAGAATCAAGACTCCAATGATCTGTTGTTCTGACACTAAACTTGTTTCTTAAGTGACAAAGTGTGTAATAGCTTTCACACCTGTCTGAATCCATCAGAGAAGTTGTTTTTGTAATAACGGATCATCGAGTTCCAGCCGTCCATCAGCAGCCCCCACCTGGTCCGCTTCCCTGTCCTGAAAGAGATGAACTCTGGTTAAACAGCAGTCATCAGAGCAGCAGAACCAAGGCTGAGTACATGCTAGTCAGTGTGGATGCTACGGTACCTTGTGAAGTCTGTTTTTAAGGCTCCAGTTCCTGCGTACTGTACAGCGCATGCATTGGCATTGTCAGCCCATGCTGGTTAGAGAGCACACACACAAAAACAACATGAGGCTACAGTTTCTACCAATCACACTGCACATGCAGCTGTGCTAACAGAGTATCCTACCGTTCTTGTAGATCTTTTCAAACTCGGCCTGCTCTTCAATGCGCTGCCCCACATTCAGAACCCCCATCCTCTGTGGAGACACAGCAACAACACCTGTGCGACTCTTCTGAAACTGCACCTTCCCAAACTGGCCAAGTCCACCAGCTTATTTCATGTACATACAGTCTGCTCTCTACGCTAAAACCATTACAAACCAACGGGGCAGACGTGCGAGCGTAGCACCGTCCTGCACTGCAGCATTACACCACACAGTACGACTGGCAGCTGTGACCTTAAATACCTGGAGCTGAGACTGCAGCGAGCGGCGAGCCAGCAGGCTCTGGATGACGTTGGTCCTGTCCAGGCAGTCCATGCAGTTACTGCGGAATACGCCTTTCTGCTGGGCCACCGTCTTTCCCTCCGAGTTCACCATGAAGTACCTACACACGCACACGCACGTCATCACAGCGAACTGCTCGACATTAGCAAAGAGCAGCTGCTCATTTTGTTACCCGTATTCCTCTTGCTTGTCAGCAACAGCATCCACTAGGATCTGGAGACGGTCCCACCTCATGTGGCTGCACTCTTTGTGGAAGTCGAAGGCTATGTATCTGTGGACAGGAGTGGGTCACACTGTAGATTATAAAGGAGACAACTGGAGGGCAGACTGCTACAAAACAAAACGAAGACTAAATCTTTGAAAGCTTGTCACAGCACACCGACTGAAAAGTAGGGGTGGGGAAAAAAATGATACTGTGTAGTATCGTGATATTTTGTTTGCTAATAATGTATCGATGCAGGGACAGCAGAAATCGATATTTTGTTACAAAAAAGGTTTTTGTGCTCTGACTTCAGAGCATGTTGATCCTTTTTCTGAGCAAGAATCCTGACATTCCTTCACTGTCCAAATGTGTTTAACTTGTTTTTGGCAGCAATAAACATGACAGTTTACTTATTTTAATTTATGTTTTATTTTAATTAAGTTTAAAACTTTTTTATTTAATGTAAAATTATATTTTGTTTTAATTTACTTTCAAATTCTTCAGTTGCTGAAGGGGCTGCATAGTTTTCATATTGCATAGTTCAGAATAGCTGTAATTGTACCAGATGGTTGCATTCAGTTAAGTTGGACTAGACTGTAATACAAACCGTTCAGTTTGTCAACAATAAAACTGAAATGAGAGAAAGACTGAGTGTGAGACTTTGATATTAGATAAAATTAATATTGATAAAGTTTACCTTTATGTACAGAATCTGAATACTGCAAAATATTTAAAAAAAAAAATCTCAATAATATCGTATCGTGCGTTAAGTATTGTGATAATATCGTATCGTGCGTTAAGTATTGTGATAATATCGTATCGTGGGATGTATGGTGATTCCCACCTCTACTGAAAAGGTTTGTAGAACAACTAAAACTGATGCAGCACCAGTGTCGTTAATCAATAAAACAATAGTTTATCAAACACTTTTGATGAGGAAGGTCAAACTGCTGAACCTGGTTGATTAAGCCAACGGCGACTCAGTGACCAGTAAAAACACAGGGTGACACTTACTTGAGCATATCATTATTCATGCCAGACACCATCCTATCAAAGGCCTGCTCCAGTGGCTTCTCTGAGCCCTTCTGATTCACCTGAGCAGGAAGAAGACGAACAGACTGGTCAGACTGGTCTCCTGAGTGCTTCTGTTTACCAGTAAGAGACTAAGGAAAGGAGGACGGCTCACCAGGTTCAGAATCGTTTGCTTCCCATAGATGAGGAGCTGAGAGTCGAAATGCCTCTGGAAGCCGTCCATCTGTACAACATTTCCATTACGTTAGCATAAGATTTCCATTTCACGTGATTGAAACGAACACGTGGATGTGCAGAAAGATCAGCTTACATGATTTGTGGTTTTGCTGATTATAGGTTTGGGTTTGTATCTGAGGTTGGGTCTCTGACTCCAGTAAAAGGGCATCGAGCCTCGTGTCTGGTTGTTTCAAAGAAAAAGAAAAAACGCTGTGAAATACCATCCGTTCTCATCAGCTGGTCCTCAGCAGGGTCGCAGGGGGCGGGACTCTGCCCCAGCCGCCATAGGAGGCAGCACAGAGTGTGACGCAGGGCTAACACATCTAATAAATGATCCTCGATGCAAACAGTAAAAACATCGCTGATATGATGAACCCTGAAACTTACCTGCACAAATGAAGCCTTTGCTCCCTCATACAAAACGATCTGCTCACTCTCCACAAAGTTGGCAGCATGGCCTTCAGAGTCGATGCCTGTGGACACACACACCGTCGGTCAGCAGCCACACTCAGGAGCACCGTCTGCTGCTGCACGGTGCAGCATGGTGATACTGCCACACAGCAGGGCACACAGGGTGCCCTTCATTACTGTCTGCCGCTCAGTACAGACTGTTACACTGGTCACATTAGTTTGAAACAATGAGGTCAGGAGGTATGTGCAAGTAATCCCTATGAGCTCAAGCCCAGGGTTTAGGCTGGACAAAGGTTCCATTCTTCATACTGACAGTTTATAAGGAACAGCCAAGCAGCTAACATTAGACAGAGGATGATGCGCCAGTGCTCAGTACGTGACAAAGAAGGATTAGTTTGAACTGGTTATGCAAAGCCCCTCTAGGTCACCCAGCGAATAAAATGATGGGTGTGAAAATTAGCAGAACAGCTGCTCTTTAAGAAAAGTCTCAGCTCCGAGGCTTTTACCTCTCACGTAGTATCTGACGCCAGCCCGGAAGCAGCTTCTCCTCGATATGAGGATCCACTCAAAGATCTTCCCGTTTATACGGCACGGTTTCATGACGATGACTGAACCGGGTCGGTCAAAGAAAAAAGGCTTCGCTTACGATTTTATGAAGAAAGAAAAAAAAACTTTCACATTCAGTGCAAAGGATACATCCATGGATGACGGGAAGGGCAAACTTGTGAAGCTATGGAGAGACAGTGAAGGTCAGTAATTAAGCACAACAAGTACAAACACATGCATCAGTGTAAGTGAGGCTCAGGTCACCTCGGGCTGCCCAGCCAGCTCCCTCAGCAGGTTCCCGTTCCACACAAACCTCTGATCAGCCTGAAAATAACCACAAGCATCAACACATGACACTGAGGAAGACTTTACACTAATGTTGCATTTAAGTTGGACACAAATGTCAAATTAAGGATGTGCGATTTAAAAATAACTAAAATGCTACTGTGAACACTTGACCGATAAATAAAAACCTCGAGCAATAAATACAGCAAAACACAAAAGATTTTATTTTGAGAAGTATTCTTTCAGCTGCTCCCTTTAGCTCCTCCCATCCCAGCACGCTCCTGTCACTCCACCCTTCACTGCATCCACGAACCTCCTCTGAGGTCTTCCTCTGTTCCTCCTGCCTGGCAGCTGCATCTTCATCCTCCTTCGTCCCATATATCCGCCATCACAGCAGGTTGTAAACCTTCCCTTTCACACACCACCCCGACACCAGACTTCAGCCGCTCCACCCTGCCTGCACCCTGTTCTTCACCTCTCTTGTGCACCACCTGTTACAGTGGATAGTGTCACAGGTATTTAAACTCACCTGCCTTCACTACCACTGCTCCTTGCATGTTCACTCACACACTGTCACGCTCATTTTATCTCCACCTCACCTGCTCGCTCAGAGCAAACGCCACGTCTGCAGAGCTGCGTCTCAGCTTGAAGCTGCACTTACCTCTCTTATTAACCATACCAGAGCCTTCATATTGTCCACTAGACCAGTTCAAAGTCACCTGTCTGTGTTACACTGAGTGCATCGGCTGCTAACAGCTATTAAGACCACATGTTTCACCCTCTCAAGCAGACTCATCTCCTGGAAGTCAGGGCTGGTGTTGGCGAGCCGCTGCAGCGTGTGCGTCAGGTCGAAGTCGGTGCAGAAGTAGAAGCCGTCCGTGGTCAGCACATTGTTCAGCATAGAGAGGAAGGTCTTATTCTCCTGAGACTAGGAAAGGAAAGACGTTTAGATGGCAGGAAAGCTCATGACAGGTCACTTTGCTGCATGTCACAAATTCTACATTGTTAGGCGATTCACCAGCCAAACGCGACAGTCTGTCAGGTACGGACATTTCAGCTCTGTTTTAAAAACAGCACGCACATCTGTCTCTTACAGGTCGGGTCATCGAATCAGGCTCTGCTTTAGCCTGACGGCGTTCGGGGCGCCTCCAGTTTAGCTTTTCTGAATCGCTGCATCACAGCTGGGCTGATGTCAGAGCAAAACTACTTACGGAAACAAAGAGTGTTACTGGCTTACCACCGTCTGTCCCTGTTGCTATTCCTACACTGACTAACAAAGTTTATTGGTGTCGTTTCAGAACACGGTGTCCTATTAAAATGAGCAGACTACGGCGACAGCAGCACGGGCTGCGCTACCAGCCGTGTGTGCGGATTAATCTCACACAGAGCGAGTGAGCACGCACCGAAGAAAAACACAACAAAAGAAACACAGAACATGCTAAATGTTTGCTGCACACGAGCGTACAGCGTATGCTTTTTAATGAGCTTTTCTCTTTTTTCCATAAATGTTTTCTTGCCACAGCACGTTTGAATTTCCTTCGGGATCAGTGATCCATTCTTACCGACCTGTATCTCAGACAGATGCAGCACCGTCTTCTTATAAGAGATCACGTCAAAGTCCGCAGCCTTCCACACAGCGTGGCCCAGAAGGCTGCCGACATTTCTCTTCCTGGTGATGACAACGAGGTACATCCCTGCGGTGGAAGCAGAAGCGTTTTACTGCACAGCTTCAAAGAGCAGCTCGGACAGCAGTGATGCGCGTGTGTGCTACATACCTGCTACCAGGCGGATAGTTCCCATGATGCCACAGATAGGCCTGGTAACTGCAGAGGGAGGAACGTCCTTTTTACCTGTGACAGGAACAAAGGTTTGATTTTATTCCTCTGAATCCTCCGTCTCAGTGTCTGACATGGGCCTGCACACAAGGCTTCAGCTCACTGCAACATATTGTTCGTATTTGTGGACGAGTACACAGAAGGGCCAGCTGCTTTTGTCTGAAGAGAAAACCTCTTCATCACAAAGAAGTGACGGCCATTCGTGAAGCATCAGAGGCCTTTAAATTCACACAGAGTACACCTGTGCTGGATGCTGTACTCGAGTCACCACAACATACAAGTCCAGAGGGGTTCTACAAAGTTGACCTCAACCTTTAGAAGCAGTGTGTGTGTGTCTGTGTGTGTGTCTGTGTGTGTGTGTGTGTGTGTCTGTGTGTGTGTGCGCGTGTGTGTGTGTGTGTGTGCGCGTGTGTGTGTGTCTGTGTGTGTGCGTGTGCGTCTGTGTGTGTGTGTCTGTGTGCGCGTCTGTGTGTGTGTGTCTGTGTGCGCGTGTGTGTGTGTCTGTGTGCGCACGTGTCTGTGTGCGCGCGCGTGTCTGTGTGTCTGTGTGCGCGTGTCTGTGTGCGCGTGTCTGTGTGCGCGTGTGTCACAGTAGACGTCTACTTCCTCTGAGGACGGGCTCAGGAGTGTGACTGAGCTTAGCTTGGACAGCAGTCCTGATGTACACATGCATGCACACACAGGGCAGTAAGGCTCACCGTCTAAGCCTCTTATATCCCTGTAACAGTGACATGTAGTTACTGCATGCAGGCTAACACTCTTGAATCGTGTAAATCAGGTTGTAAACATGTATATCATGTGTCAGGACACCCAGTTTGTTATTCTCATACAGTCTGAGAATGTCAGAAAGTTCTTTAGATGTGATTAGCAAACAACGTCCAAACTGAGGCACGTCTCAACGACAGCGTCTTTGGATCATAAGCGATGCTCAGCACTTTCGAACACAGCCTACCTGTGAGGGTCATCTCGTTCGAGACCCTGTCGATTGCCAGCACAGCATCGGCACCCTCATCGCAGGCCTCGATGAAGAACTTCTCAGGGGTCGTGTGCCTGGGAGAGGGAAACGGGAGGAAAGAGGAAATTTTCAGTCGCACATGAAAATATAGCCAGGAGGTGTTTAGTCAACAATGTCAATTATTCAACAGCATGAACGGTTAATGCTGATTATACTTCAAACAATCACTCAACTACAACCAAAGATCATTGAAATGTCAAAAACGGCCCCTTTGGTCCTTTAGTGCTAGTTTTCATAGTCACATGTCCCTGGAAACACAATATTTCTGCCGTTGTCAGCTGAGAACAAACAACTTGTCTGACGTCATCTTTCACTCTACAAAGCTCCGCTGCTCGTTTTCTGTGACGGACACTTTCCTTGTCTTTAATTAAATAATGACAAACACGTTGGCAGAGGAACTCCAGCCATCTTCCTCTGAAACAAAAGCTCAACTGATACCAAAACCTACGATGCCAGGAGCACGATGTTGTGATAAACCAGTATTAAATACAAATATCAAAACTAAAGATTGATTTCATGCTGTGTATTAGGAAATGTTTCAGTGAACTTTCTAAATTGAGGCTTTTATTTAAAGCGCAGACTGTCAGAACCCACACTCTGTACGATGGAAATCTGAGAGAAGAGCACATCTGCAGTCATGTTTGCTTTGTGACCCCAGGTAGCCTCCAGAGCAGCACACAGGTTCAGACTGGACGCTGCTCCGGTTTGTTCTGAGGACAGAACAGGCCACGGTTTAAACACAGCATCTACACCTACGCACATTTAACAAAGTTTCAGGGTCACTTAATGCTGCCATAAGCAGAGATATGCTTTGTGACTGACAGTCAGTGTAAAACCAAGAACAAAGAGAAGAGACCGAATAAGGTCCCACAGCCAGGAGCCGCAGCGTGGACAACAGGCAAGTGTGAATCAGGACATGTTTGATCTGTAGTCCTTGAAAACTATGCCATCAGAAGCACAATAAGACACACACACACAATAATCAGGTGGTGAACGTGACCCCCATGGTGGAAAACACAGAAAATAGACAGAGTTTAACTGTGGGGGGGTGAACTCTGACCCCCCACCACAGTGTGGACCAAACAGGAAACGAGTTTTCAAACAGACGGTTTTGTTCTGAGGCAACTTTTTCATTTGTCAGTGTTAGAATGAGCAGTCGTGCGATGAGTAACACATGACTGCAGACTGGTCTAAATCACACTTCCAGGCCCGCAGTGCTGGGATGCATCAGGTTAAGGTGCACCCAGCACCTCTTTGTACACAGAGGCACTCCAGGGTTAAATGAAAAACTGGCATTATTGTCAATAACTGGACAATTATGTACAAATTACCGAGAAATGTTAGGTCTTTACTTTATTTGAAAAGATGCTTTGTCAAAGTTTTTGTTTGTTTTGCATTTCCCCAGTTAGATTATGCCAGTGCTCACTGTACTGGCCCAAACTCAGAGGGTCCATTTGTCTAACATGTGTGACGTACTACAGAGCTGTGCCTCATTACCTGCTCCGTGTTGGGAAAGGCTGAGGAACACCCAACACCTTCACTCGTGTAAGTAAAACACGCTGCAGGCAGAGGCAGGACCGGTAGGGCTGGGTACTTGAAATAAAGGGCTTGATCGAGGGTGTGCCGGGGCTGAGCTGTCAGCTGCCGCACGGCTAACGTCACATGTCCGCGGTTATCAGTGTTAGGCTCACTTACAGCTGAGTGACATTCACAAGTAAATATAAACCCTGCACGTCTAAAAACGCGTCGAGGAGCTGCCAGCCGTGGAGTGCCACTAAAGCCGGAGGGAGCAGCTGTGCAGCAGCTCGTTGGGTGAATGAAGCCTCCCTGAATACCAAAGGCGCCCGTCGGCGCTCTCACCCACACTCGCTGCTGCCGGCTCCACACAGCGACACTGGCTAAGTGTTCATTATGAATGAGAGTGGAGAGAAACCTGGCTGGTTCCTGCTCCGCCGGCCGAGCCTGTCAGCAAACTTCAGCCGCTGTGTCATCTACCCCACCAGCACCGCTGAGCCCCCGCAGCTGCTTCACCTCTCACGGACAGCCACTCGTCTTATGTGTCTTTAACCGGAGCTGTGAGCAGAAAAGCCGCAGACAGAAACACTACGCTGTTCCGTATGAACACTACTTACAAATTGTATCTCTCGTAGCAAGTCGCCATCTTCGCTCCTTCTACCCGACCTCAGTGACGACAGCAATGCGAGGACCTGCAGGCGTTGCCAGATACGAGGTGTAAAACACAGAGCAGGCGCGGGGCCTGAAGTGCACGTTTTTCCCGCCAAACCCAGCGAACCTGGCACCCTGAGACAGACGTGGTGATGGGTGGTACTTGTAGTTTAATCCGGTTCGGTCGCTGCAACTGTCACTGGCTGTGTGAACAATAGCCGCACGTCACATGGTTAAGGGTTAGTGGGACTTTTACACCTGAGTCTTTTTCTTCTTCGGTAAAAGTCTGCATTATGGACTACATGAATAACTTGTTTCTACTTCACGGTTTAGATTTAAGTGCACCCAGCGTGGACTAACCCACCCAGCGTGGACTAACCCACCCATCGTGATTATTTATTTGTTCGTTTTTAAGTTTATTTATTGTGTGTGTGTGTGTGTGTGTGTGTGTGTGTGTGTGTGTGTGTGTGAGAGAGAGAGAGAGAGAGGGAGAGAGATTTGGTGTATTGTTTTAATCTCGTTGCTCTCTTGTGTATGGTATTTTAAATATATCGTATCTGTGTATCATAGCTTGTTTGCACAAACTGACAGCGTTATGAAGTGTTCACATTTTCTTTGGGGCCTGACTTCCAAACAGGCATTATTCAGGCCGAAACGGGCATTTTTCGGGCCACCAAAAGTCCGGTAGCGGTGAAGGACCCGGATATATAAGCCCTGGGCGCGCTCGTGCTCAGCCTTTGGGTTCTGGCTGTGGAAGGAGGAGGAGCTGATGTTCAAGGCTTTAGCATTTAGACAGATTAACCTCTGAATTGATAATGGAGGGTTTATTCGGAGAGCTCTGTGGTCAGAGTCATGCTGCAGAGCGCGAGGGACGAGCGGCACGCGATCCGCGGGTCAGGTGCCCAGCACGTGGCCAGGAGCCTGGCCTCGTTGCGGTCCTGTTCGTTTCTGTGCAGAAAAAGTGGGGTTAGGGTAGTGAATCTGCAGAGTCTACCTCCGGAGAAGCTGTTAGGGGAAGAGTGTGAGTATTACATCAAAGGTTCTGTTTTCAGTGTCGATTTTAATTTAAATTATTAGTAGGAATGAGTAATCTTCTATTATTAATCAGATACTTTACCGTAGTTTTAGGCTATGCTGGAGTAAAGCCTTATAATCGGGCAGTATTAAAATGCTAAATTGTCCAGCTAACAGCTCATGTCCGCATCGACACAACGTGGTGCGCAGCAGGTGAAATACGCGTTTTTTCCATCTAAATTGTAATCAGTGCAAATATGTAGCAGTTAACTGGGGTAAGGTAATACCATTTTACAAAGCAAGCAAATTAGAGCAGTACATAGCAATTCTGCTGGTGAGATGCGGTTACCTGCCCTAGCACAGTGAAGCTGGTATATTTAAAAATGTATTAAAGCCTTGGAAATAAATATCGTAGGGCTCTAAGGCCTCGCTGTGAAGTAGATCTTTCTGAAGATGGACTATGGCTCTAGAACGTTTACCATATAAAAACTAAACTGACTGGAAATTGCATCCTCTGCTTTCCAGAAAGCTGCAAAGAGCAGATGCAGAACAGTGTGGAGTCTGCAGCTGCGAGCTGATGGTGAGTGTTAGAAAGATCCTCTAATGTGATGGAGGAAGTAGTATGCTGATATGATGATTCATAAGACTAGAGTCTCTGAATACACAATGAAGCTCTTTCACAGTGCACTGAACAGCATTTTACTTCTTAACATGTGAATGCTACAATCAGAGCTAGTTCTAAAACTCTCCTTTGTACTCTGCAGGCACCTCAGCATGGTTTTATCTGCTGGACATAGCTCTTCTGGGTAAGCCTGGACTCTAAACATTGTTCTGTGCCTTAATGTGGGATGATGATTGCATAGACTAGAGTCTCTGAGAAGCATGAAGTTGTTTTCACAGTGCACTGACCACAAAACCCACAGCAGCCCATTTACTGCACATTACAGACATTAAATCATGGCTGGGCTTTCTTCAGGTCTGTCCAACAAAGAACACTTAAAGCTTGTGTTTCATTGCTTTGAGTAAAGGTAGTCGTACTCAAGTATGCACTTGGTTAACCGTCTCTGAACTTTAGCACATGTAAAACATAAAAACATATTTACCATTTTAATACTTCAGATGTTTGAAACAAGTGTCCCAGTCATCTGGGACCTTACTGATAGTTTCTCACAGGGAGAAGTTGTACAGTCATGTAACAAGTCTGAAGTGTTTGCAGTAAATGGGTAAAGCATCCATACACATGGTTTCCCTGAATGTGTTCACTGGTATAAGTCAGGTGCTAATAGTGCTTTCTTTTGTCTTGTAGCTCGTCTGCACACAGCTGCTCTCTCCATGTCTGTAAGTAAGAAATGTGTTCATTTTGGGTCACCTGTGACCATACTTCATCATGAGCAGATTATACTAAGATATCGCAGCTAAGCCTGTGTATTCAAATGATCCAAGCTTGTTGAAATGGAGCTGCTGTTTCCTGAGTCTGGTCGATGATGATTCAGTTATTCGGTTCTACTGATGTTAACTGAAGTCTACTCGCAGCGCACTGAGACACTCAGACTGGAGCGCTTCCTGAATATATGGATGAGAAAGAGCTTGTGATTTCATCACTGTTATCTTGTCAGGCATGACTGTAGCAGCCCCAGCTGGATGACCTTCATGAAGAGAAAGCAGGTTGGTGTGAGTAGGTGGATTATTCAAATGATCATTGCTGCAGTATGAGATGCAGTGTGTGTGCTGTAAGTTGGAGATGTACTACACTCTGTGACAATGAGTTCCCCCACCCCCTTACATGTCTCACTCATTTTTGTCCTTTGACAGGTGTAACTGCAGAGGTGGCATTCCCAACACTGAAGAGCCTCGTCTGTCATCTGATGGAAGCATCAAGCTGGAGCAGTGCACGTCTTCCATTGCTTTAAGCAACGTGTCTTCATCTGTGTGAATGTTGAATGTGGTTTTTGTTTTGTTTTTAAACCACTGTATTTAAGGACAATAAAGGTTGACCACACAGGACCAATGGCTATTTTCTTCAGTGGGTTGATCACAGTAAACTCAGAGCAATGTGCTTTGGAAGCTAATATCAGTGGGTGACAGTTTTGCCATAAGTTCTTCTCATGCACTGATCAGATGGTTGTAACTGTATAATCCCCAAGCAGCTTTTGGGTTTACTGTCTTACACATCAGTGCAACATTTTACTTGTATAAATGTGTGAAACCTTACTGATGGGTGACTGAATGCTGTATTAAAGTGCTGCACATGCCTAAACTGGAATTAAATGTTAGTGATGTGGCAAAATTATCCAACATCATTAAACGATCTCATGCAAAGGAATAAAAGGCTGAGCTGAAAGCGGCTTGGTCACGTATTTCTACGCTGAACTGATATAAAATCGGGTGTGTCCAGAACCTGAGAAATTGTGTAGTTTGATATGTTTTACAAACATCTGCCTCCGTGAAATTGACTGACGTGCAAAGCTAATTTACACGTTGGCAACATCACTGAAGAGGACGAGTCTCACGTGATGCTGACCTTCTGACGGTAACCATGGTTTTATTTTGAAGGCTGAAAGCGACCCGGTAGTTCGTCGTCTTTGTTCTCGTAATGAGCGGGGAAACCGTTCAGGCGACCTTTTTGTGCTTGCTAGGAGTGCTCTTAGTGGTACCTGCCTTCCCTTAGCTTTAAGTGGACACGGACCTTTCTCTCCACAGTGGACATTTGAGCCACGACGTGCTGAAGCAGAGCAACTAGTCTGTTTATCGAGTTACCTCATGCTAACGAGTAGCGCTAGCTGGGTTCTGACAAAGCAGCTAACAGCGGCGAAGGTGAGCTTTTAGCTACTGACTTTTATCACTGACAGGTTTATTCACACCGAAAAATCATATGTGAGGTAAACTTTAAACAGCTCGCTCAGTGGTGAGTAACCTGTAGGGCAGCTGACCGCTGTGTTAGCAAAGCTGCACGATGTTGACGTGGAGCTGGATACCAAACTGCACGCGTAAACCAACCTTTCTACTTGTTTGAGGAGTTAACAAATGCGTTTCGAGAGGCTGAAAAAAGTTTGTTTTGTTTTTTTGTTGGGAAGGGCTGGCCAAAGAATAAGCTAACTGTTGGCTAACGCTGAGCTGAAGCTTTCGTCAACTTTCCCAGTTCCTCTGTGCTAAGGTGTCGCTGAAATACTGAAAGCACCCTCGAAGGTTGTCAGCTGAAACCAAACATGTAGACTGTTCTTCTGGACTTTAAATGGTGGAGTCTCGTTAAGAGCAGAGCCCTGTAAGTAATGTAGGGTGGGGGCGAGTGTAACCTTTTGTCTGCTGAACTGCTCGAACACACCCACAGGTGTGGCGATGACCCGAGGACGTCACGTTGCCCAGGCCTGAGGCCTCCTGAACAAGTATTTCAACTTCATAACTGCACCGACAGCGAGTGCATGCTTTTCTCTGAAGCTCGGGAAGCCAACAGGACGTGAGAACTGACGATTTTAACCGAGGTCTAACAAGCTCCGCGAGCAGACATGGCAGCTGTGGTGGGCAAAGCGTGGGGGTGGGTCCGCTCATGGGGCAGCAGCGGTGCCAGGTCAAAGGACACTAACGTTTTGACAGCTGAGCGCCAAAAGCTGCGTGGCAGTGGTGGTTGGGGCATCAAGGCTTGGATCTGGGGCTCATGGGGACGTCAGCATGAACTAAGCAGTCCAGTAGAGGAGTACTGGGAGGCACAGGAGAAGCTTCAGCCCATTAAAATTGAAGATCTGGCGGCAGGGAAGCCAGAGGCTGAAACTGTACTGGTGCCTAGGTGGTGGGATAGATATCTTCCAACTTCTTATCTGTGGCCAAGGAAAACTGAGCTAAGTGGACTACGACACAGGAAACGTGACGGTGGGACTGGAAATCCACGGGAACGTGATACTGATGGAGACTTTTCTGATTATGGAACCCCCCCTCCGTCCCCCACCCCTTCTCCCTCTCAGCTGACTTCTCCTTTTCGACTGTTTGCACACAGCTGGAACGTGGAGATTGTACCAGAGCACTACGAGATCTGCTTTAACTTCCTACGCCACTTGTTTGACCTGTTTGTTGTTGGCTTCCTGTGGACTGTGTCACCTCCTGCCAAGCTTATCCTGGAGGTGCTGGGTGTCCAGGGAGCACTGAGACTGTGGTTTCATGGTATGGCTATGTTTTTTGTCGCCACAGTTGGAATGGCAGGATTACTCTGGTTGATCCAGGAGTATCTCCTGCAGTTTGCCCTGATCTATGGCATCATTCAGGCGTTGGTGATCTCTGTCAGTGTTCGACAGAGTGTGATGCTAGGTGTTGAGGAAGAGAATGACCAGACAGGAAAGGACACTGATGACACGAGAGACACTAAGGAACACAAAGACAAGCCTGTGTCTGTCAAAGACAAGGTAAAGACAAATTAAAGGTGAGTCCATTTATTCTTGTTATATTTGTCAAAGTTATCAGATTTAATTTTATTCTGTAACATTGTGTTGTTTTTTTGTCCAGGCTTCAGAATAATACAGCTGTTTACTGAAGGCGTTTTAGTGTAGGGGCTAGCAGTTGTTACACAGTTGAACACTACGAGTCTGTGTAAGTTGATCAACTACTGTAAGAAGAAGAGAAAAATGCTCAGTGCTGTCATTGGGCATCCAACACAAACACAGCAGGGACATCCTGGATCTATTTTAACCCTGTTACCAAGTGAAACACAAAAAAACATTCTCTGAGTGGTGTGAAACCAGCTCGAAGCTCAGACCTGCTCTGGGAGGAACCACTTATTTCCCTGTCAAGATTGAGTTATTGTGTGTTGTGAGTAAGACCCACTATCAGCTGTCTGCTAGGCTTCACACAGCTTTAACAAACTTCACTGAGCGTGAACTCTGCAGCTAAGTTAACACAGCCAGAGCTGTGGTTATTTGTATGGAGTTTATCTTCTGCAAACACCTGGAGGATCAAACTACATTCACTCTGTCAGCTCGAGCAAAATAGAAAAAGGGCGCCAACTTGTTTACTTTCACTGTTAGTTGAAATAACTAAAATATGTTTGAGGCATTCTGTGACCAGTGGTAAGAAAAGCTGCTGTTGGCTGTGCAACAAAGCCTCGACACATTCAGTACAAGTTTCTCTCCCAAATGTGACGGAGTATTAGGCCCCCTTTAAGAGTAAAAATATATGTATTATTCAAAAAGTGGAGATTAAAGTCGTTGCTGTCACAGGCACCAAAATAGCATTTCAAGATTAATCTCAAGCTTCTGACTTTATTCTCAATGTGACCCTAATGTTGCCTCATAGTTAAGTCTAACTGTGAAGCACCGATTAGCTGAGATAGTTAGAGCTGGAAAACTAACTTTAACAAACATTAGATGATGTCAGCTGTGCATTGTGTCACACACTTATTACAAGCTTAAAAAAAAAAGTTCAAATCCAGCATTGAGGCTCTTTATGTTTTTTAGGGGCCGATCGTGGCTCAAGAGTTGGGAGTTCGCCTTGTAATTGGAAGGTTGCCGGTGCGAGCCCCGGCTCCGACAGTCTCGGTCGTTGTGTCCTTGGGCGAGACGCTTCACCCGTTGCCTACTGGTGGTGGTCAGAGGGCCCGGTGGCGCCAGTGTCCGGCAGCCTCGCCTCTGTCAGTGCGCCCCAGGGTGGCTGTGGCTACAATGTAGCTGCCATCACCAGTGTGTGGATGTGTGGATGACTGGATGTAGTGTAAAGCGCTTTGGGGTCCTTAGGGACTAGTAAAGCGCTATACAAATACAGGCTATTTACCATTTTATGCTGCACTGAGGGGTTTCTGTCTTCTACTCTGAGATCAACATTGGGCCTGAATTGGGCTACTGCACATGCTCACATCCAAGCATTTCAATCCAAGTCGGGAAAGCTGACGGAGTTTACAATGTGTGAAGATAATGAATAACTCGAGACTACGTGAAAAAATGATGGAACTGAAGTTTGCTTTACTTAATAATTTTACATTGGTTATGTCCTCATGTTGGGAGCTGCCTTTAGGATGATTGTTGATTAAATGATTGAATTGGGATTAGTGGATGTTCTACTTCCTGAGTGTATCTGCCAGTCTGTGCTGTGTGTGACCAGCCAAAACAAACCACCGAGCTGCAGCAGTAATCAGGAGGAGACGTACAACAAGCTGAAGAGGCTTTTCTAAAATAAGCCCGTGCTACCTCCACAGTCTAGCCCTGAAAACATACATGGGCAAATGCTCAGTGGAGCAGTTATTACTGAGAGTTCATTCAGTGAGGAAGAGGTTGCATAACAGCGACTATGGATTGCATCCAAAGGGAAAAAAAACTACTTTAATAAACTTTTCAGTTTATTAAAAAATGAATATTAGTTAAAGAACATGAGATGAAATCGAATAAATACTGGGAGTGCATTCTTTGATCAGAACAGACCAAGATGAACTTACTGATGTTAACAATGAATGTGTCGTCTCCACAGTCGAAGTACTCAGGGGGAGATGACAGATATAAATTACACCAGTGGATGTACCAAAATAATCTGACAAAAGCTCTCCCGGGAATACTCCAGCGTGATGATCCAAAGCACACTGACAAAATCATAGCGTTTCTAAAGGAGAAAGTGGCCTCAAATTCATTACTACACATTTGGATCATTTTAAAGAGTTAAAGCAACACAAAGCCCTGCGTTAAAGAGCACGCAGACATTTTTGTTGCATAGATTGATTCATGTAGAAAAGGTTTACATTCCACAAAAGAACAACTACCCGTCTGCATAGAGCTGTTTTTCTGTCTCTTGTATGGAATTCAGTAAGTAATTGACTTGTTCATGGACACTGAATTACCCTCAAAAGGCAGGTGTGCAAGCGCCTGCTGAAAGTGACTCTGAAGGCCTGCGTTAGCAGCTGGGCCTGAGAATCCTCACTGATTTTATAACTGATTCCATTTGATTACATTTTGACACAGTCGGAAATATTAAAATTCTGCTCATCAGTACATATCTACATTTTTATATCTATGTATAAAAACAAAGACTTGATCAGAGGTGTGAGCATCACAGCAGATGCCTTTCTGTCAAAGTAACTGAGGATAAAACACAGTCGGGTGAACGATCCACGCTGCGTGTTTCTTTGTGTGGAGTCCGTTTACCTGCTCTCATTTACTGTTTTAGCTGTTTGCTGGTTGTTTAAATACTTTAATGAGCTTTAAGCTGAGATTCTGTCGTTTGTAATTAAACATTTATATTTAAAAATTGATTCAGGATTTAATGAATCAATATCACTTTATTCAAGCTGAAATCGTTAAACCCTGCCCTACTTGCAGCCTATTGGTGATTTAACTACATGTTTTTATGTGAACCAAAAGTGTGTTACTCTGTATTTAATGTGCCTTATGTATTGTATCTTTATTTCAGACATATACAGAAAAAAAACAATATATATACACACACAAGTACACATACTTGCATTTACAAAAATGAATATATATGTAAATACACACACGTATGTGCTCAGATAAAACAAAATAAATAAAATAAGTCTAAATGACATGAAATGACAATTATTAAGTCTGAAATGGAAGAAGTATAACATACCTATTAATCCCTACCCCATGCTCAACCTTCTATTGAATCCCACACACAATAAACAAGGAGAACATGTATAAACATAGCTACAGTGATAGATACAATTTAGCATAGTTATATACACACAATGGGTGATCAACTTGACCAGTTTCATATTCTTCCAAATGTTATGTTGTTTTGTGTGAGACATACGTTTAAACATTTGCTATTGAGACCATGTATCCCCCCCAAGTAGGAAGGCCTCCAAAGGGAGGAATAAACTCCAACAAAGGAAGAACATCATCAGCTTATGTTTACTGTGAGATGGCAAAGTACATGCGCCTGTTTCACAAAGCAGGTTTAGCAAACTTTCATGTTTGACGAGATACAGATCTTTGACATGTTTGGCTCATGCCCGGTCTTGAATAAAGCAAAGTAAAATAAAAGCATGCACTATAAGAAGCATTTTAAATCTTACTTTGGGGAAAAGACATCTAACTTTTTAAGTGTCTTTATCAGATTTGACTGTACTTCTCAACATGTCGTTTTTATGTCCCACTGACAGAAGTAAAAGTACCAGCATTCTGCTCATTCATTTAGATTGGAACTTCAAATTAAATTCCCAAATAACTGCCAACATTATGCAACAGTGATAAGCAGTGGTAGCATTGACAAGGCCTTTGGTTTAACTTTCACCTCTGAGATGGAAACATGTTCAGTTGTAGAAGAGCTGAACAGGACACTGGTGAGACTGTCACTAGCAGTTCCACCAAATGTGCCTCTGCTGGTGAAAACTGCATCGGGTCTTTTGTTTTTCATGGAAGCCACGTCAGGCTGCACAGAGCACATGAGGAGAGTATGAGTTAGACACTGGAACAACAAAGAGAAGCTCTTAACTTTTCAAAATAAAAGACCCATACAGACTAAAGACTATGCTTCCTAAACACTGCTGGCTTGATTTTTGTTTTGGGGGATCTGACTGACAGTATAACAGTGTCTCCAGTGTCCACAGAGCCAGTGTTGGAAAGAAATGTTGCACGCTATGAAGAAATCTTAGTTGTCACTGTCCTGCATTTGTAGGCTGAAAACACTTGTTGTGTATCAGACTGATTGTTTTAGATTTCATTATTTCTAAAGACGTGAACTGAGAGCTCGGAAAAGGAAGTTGTTTTAACCAAACTGACAGCAGGGTGGTTTCAGAGGCAGTTTCCTTAGGTTGGCTCTGTTTTTGGGACAAATCTCACGTGTTTTCTTCACAGTTAACAGGATTTTATTAAACCTGTGCTCTTGAACAGAGTTTAGTTTTTGGTAGTTTTAAAACAGGCAACAACCACCGTGTTACAGTTAACTCTAATTGTTGAGCTATACCAGGCAGCATGCACACACATGCAGTGATCGCTGTAGTCTCCTGATCGTCTGTTTATTTGGTGTGTGTCTTCCACAGGTGGAGAGAATTTGCTGGCACCACCAGTACTCCAGCTGTATCACACCTCCTCCAGCCCTCTGACGTCACAGCGGTGGGACTGAGACTGTGGACTGCAGCGTGTGTTCTGCAGCGTAACTTAAGAATTGTATTGCACATTAATTTCATATTCAGAGAAATGATACTTGTGGCACTTTATGTCCAGCACTACAGATCTGCATCTGTGTTCAGTTGATCTCACTGATAACTGTTGTAATCTACACCAGAAGAGCTCATGAATGTTCAGAGAATGCTTAAGTGAAAGGGGAAATCGCCAGCAGGTACCCGTTTCTGTTTTCTTCTTGTTTGTGGGACTACTCTTCCCATGAGACAGTCACTTGATTTGAGACCAGCCGATTGCCTCCAGTGCGTTGTGTTGGTGAGTAGAACAGCAAATCTTAGAGAGGACAGATGCAGCATTTATGAAGAGAGCCTCACTGAGACACTTTAGGTGAAGCAGAAATATCTTTGGGTCTCTTAAACACAGCGAGGAGCAGGAATAAACTCTGAACAGCACCACCGACAGTTTGCGCCTGCATCCACTGGCCAGTTTTAGTGTGCCTCCTAATGTTTAGCTCTTCTGACCGTGTTCATTGTGTGGGGGGCAAATTTAAATCTGCCGTATGGCCCCGCTCAGTTTGAACTCAATTGAAGCTTGGCCATGTCCAACACAGCTGATTTAAATGACCTCAACATGTCTTGAAGTTCTTCAGAGGCTGGTAATGAACCAATCATCTGACTCAGGTGTGCTGACCCAGGGTGAGATCTAAAACCTGCAGGACACCAGCTCTCAAGGCCTGGAGGTCCCCACCCCTGGTTTAGACTCTGTGATGGTACTGACCTGTGACTTTGAGCTTGTATCCAGGACACTGTACCGGCTCACTCAGTGGAACAGGGAGCTAATGTGAATGTTTGTGTCGCCTGCAGGAGATCCGAGCTAGTAGCAAACACCACTGGTGAGCTATAGCTACTCAAGACACGCACACTACAGCATAGACCACAGGTGTTGAACTCCAGGCCTTGAGGGCCGGTGTCCTGCAGCTTTCAGATGTCTCCTTGATCCAACACAGCTGATTCAAACGGCTAAATGACCTCCTCAACATGTCCTGAAGTTCTCCAGATGCCTGCTAATGAAGTAATCATGTGATTCAGGTGTGTTGACCCAGGGTGAGATCTAAAACCTGCAGGACCCCGGCCCTCGAGGCCTGGAGTTCGACACCCCTGGCATAGACTGTATTAAAGCCAAGAGTAGTCTGCAGTTTAAATTTCTTTTTTTAGACAAAGAGCAAAAGACTAATGAAATCTAATTCGGATCTTTCCTTTCAAGTCATAAAGGAAGTAGCTTCAGCATGGAGATGGTTGCTGTTCGTTTATAAGTGATCAGATATTCGGTGAATCAAACAGCAGGTCTACCTGAGCTGTGGAAGCTTCTGCAACCTTGGCATGCATTTGCAGCCGATGCTACATTCAAACTATGAACTGGTTGAAGGAGCAGTACACTCATTGTTGCTTTCTGTGAGAGATATGTGAGATTCTGGGAACCGGCACAATACCAGCAGCTGACTTTAAAGTATTTTGTGTGTACACTTAGATTCTGCCTTTTGTTGTTTTCTGTGCCATGATATATACTCACAACGTAGGGCGCACTTTCCCTCCACAGAAATGTCACGGAGGGCTTTTCCATTTACCACTACTCTCGTATATATTACTGTGTTTAAGTATGTGCCGCTGAACCGTTTATTCCAGTAACACTTATGGACTTCAGCTCCATCAGCCTGTGCGATGATGAAGCCTTTGGGCAAAATTAACTGAAGTATTTGTGTCTTATTTGTGCATGACGTATAACAAAACTACAGAATTCTTATTGATGAAAATATAGCGTAAAATCAAACCCTTACTGACACTGCACTTCACAGCACAACAGGGTTCAGAGTCTGCTGATAGTTTAAGGTAGGAGATGCAAATCTGCTGCTTTTCCTCGTCTTACTGTAACATAGGAGAGTCCTCAGAGGATGCAGCTTTAAAGGGCATCATTGGATCCTTTGGCCATGCTATATTTGTCCATCACAATTCAAATAATGATATGGTATTTTTTCCTTAATCTTACAATCTTAATCTTGCTTTTTTCCAGTTTTTGGCCACATAATGAAATATTTAAGTGTTTGAAAATGTTTGATTTTATAATATTGTTCAAGTAAACAGGTTACACCAAATCTTTACAAGTCTATGTGTATACTTCTTTGTTATTGTATTAATCACTTGCCTGATGCTGATCCCTTGTGTCAACCTGGAAGGAACAAAGCAGGGAAGGATTTCTAGCTGCCATCCTTCTCAGCTGAAATCTTGAAACTCTGGTGGTTGGTTATGTGGATTGTGCTGGAACGACCGTTTGTAGCCAGAGTGCAGGACCACACTGGTCTTTGCATGTAATAGCCAGCTAAACCTGATTGTTTTAAATGATTGATGCATTTGTTTCCATTCATGCTGGGAAATGTACTTGCACAGAGCTGATGACCTTTTTTAACTGCCAGAATTAATTAAGTGGTCAGTGCGTTCTTCAAATCAGATGTGTAACACTGATGCTACTCTGACAAGTGACCTAAAAGCACCCTAGGCTGCGTGAACCTCTGTAGCCTGTAGTTAGTTTCTACAGATGATTGATACCTGCCACATCACGCTGTAAAGTCACCAGGAGCCATCATATGAAATTAAATCTGCATTAAAAAAGACTCTTGGGTAGATTCAAACAATAAATTCTAAGGTATTTTTTTACTGTGGGATGTTGATGATGTAATAGTCTGTAGGCCAAAGTTAGCTGTGTTTAGTAGATCATGAAGAATGAAAAGCATCAGTTTTAAATCTCGGCTTGATTGTGACTCGAGTCTGACAAACTACTTTAAGGCAGGGCTCACATGAAGGAGCAATCTTTATTTGTCCTATTTCCTGCGAAACACGTCTTACTCTTTATCTGGTTAGTATTACACACACGTGAGTTTGGGTTTTTTTACACACTTTTACGAGTCCCATTTCTGTCTCTAGGCTCTAGACCTAGGAAAGGAACTCCCCTGTACTGTGATTGGTCAAAATACATAAATACTGCAGAGAGAGGGCCATTCAGAAACCTTTCATTAACATTTCAAATGTTAGTGCACACATCTCACCCTTCAAATGGAACAAATCATGGAGTCGTGAACAAAGACTTTACAGTGAAAGTTTGGCTTTTCCACCGACCACTAGGTGGCACTGGTGTCACTTGAGCGTTCACAATCATTGGGCCTTTAAAGGCTAAAAAACAAAGCAGCCAGGAAGCAGCTGCTTGCTTCTATTGGAAAGAAATAATGATAGCAACAGAACAGTGAAGCAATGTAGGAAGTCACAGTACTGAAAGTGCAAAGTTGCAAATAACTTTAAGCTGTAATGTTTTGTCAGTTGATGTTGGACGTGTCTCCACCATTCACCAACAGGAAACTCGAATCAGCTGTCAGCACACTGGCCAACCTTTAAACCTTAAGCCAGTTCAAGGTGAGGCTGAGGAAGTGACTGAGAAGCATGACAACCATGTGTTTCCACAGTGGAAGCTACAATTGAGGTGTTTTTATCTTTGTCAGGTCTGTTACTGTGGGGTCTTTACTGAAAGTGGATTTTACACACAGATTTGTCCTTTAGTCCACTGGGGAGACCTGATGGGACATGACTAAACATTTATTCCTGTGTCACACATCAGTACGACATTTTTAATCACAGTTCAAAACTTTAATTCACATTAAATCTGATCTCAGTGTATTCATTGTATATGTACAGAAAGCTGCAATACTGTTACAAGAACAATGTACATATGTAACAATGTGTGTGGGCAGTACAGGAAATGTTGGTGGAGATGATGTGAATATAACCCACGGTCTGAACCCATCCTGGATGAGGACGATGATGATGGAGTGTCACAGCAGAGACGTCAGAAAAATAAGCCTGGGCCAGTAGTCACGCAGCTTCACCCCCGTTCTCTGTGCCACGTTAGGCAGTTACATGTGTACACTCTGGTCAGCAACGAACCTCAAATCATGTAAAGCTCTGTCTTTATTTACCTCACAGCGAGGAAACCAGCGAGCACAGCAGGAAAAGCACAAACACCCCTCGCCCTCACCGAGGCTTTGTTTTCTGGCTGACATGCAGCTCAGGAACGTGAACACTGTAGTGAATCAGTGCACACACACAACTTCTTACTTTTCCATGCTGCTGCTCACAACCACTGCTGAGCCTGTGAACGCCACGCCTACCAAAGGAAAAGAAAAATGAAAAAGCAGTTGTACTCAAATCTCAAGTGGGCAGACTGGTTTTATCCAGTGGACACGAAGGATTTAAACAACCAAACAAAACTAAACCCATGAAAGTGTTTAAAGGTAAAACAGACCCCGCCTCCTCCTTCTGAGTTAATGAGCTTTGGTCAGAATACAGAGTGATTGTAAATAAGAGGCGGAGAGCTAAAGTTTTGAAGTAAGGCGACCGTGTATCTCCTCCAGGTCTCCATTCTTCAGATCTAGTCTGACTAATCCAGGCTTACATGATCCTGACCAAATCAGCTTACTTCAGTTCATCCAACATTAACATCCTCATCACACATGAAACTGTCTTCAAGAATCCAACTAGCTAAAACAATACCGATTTTGAAAGTGACTCCCAATGACATTAAAGGTTTTTTAAAAAGAAAACAAGCCTATAATCAGTAAATTCTGAAATATATAAGCTTAGTTAATATTTGTATTTATAACCAGCTCACTGCCAAAGTCTCTGATAAAAATCATCGACACAAAACAAGATGGACTTGTGTGACTAATCTGCAAACTCTAGTTATACAACAGTAGTTAGAAACTCATTTAAAGCAGTTTTGTATGTAAATTGAAACATTTTAGCATGCGTATGTACTCATGATTAAACTGTGTTTATTTACTATATTTCAATAATCTAAATGTTTGACTTTATTTTTCCCTCACTTTGTTTTTGTAGAGCTACTTCCTAATACAGTAAAAGGTGGTACTGATTATGGGGAACACTTTACAGAAAGGCACTAATCCTGCAAAATACTTTTGAATATGGGTCCATTTGAATGGGATACACTAATTCGTATCTGCTGCCTCTATTAGTTAGTTTGTGTTATTGTGAGCATGCCTTCCATAGCCTAATGATATGGAGAGAGATTTACCTGATAAGGGTTGCCAATGTGTACAATATGATCCACAAGAGAAAACTAACACTTACAAATCTGTGCAGTAATTTGTGTGCAACTTTTCATTAGCACACACTTCAATCCACACACAAATACAAGCAATCTGACCACATGTAAAACTATTCTAAAAATTCATGCATCAGAACCTGAATACATTCTGATCATTTACACACAGTTCATTAAGATCAGCTTCACAAATCCTATAATCCCACCTTTCAAAAACCTTTCTGTGTGTGTCAAAAACTACACGTAACATTTCTCTCACTGATACACACAGATCACATCGCATGCCCATGTGGGGTAAGCCTGCATCGGCTTCCCTTCATTGGCTTCCTGTTAAATCCAGAATTCAAAATCCTGCTCCTCACATACAAGGTCTTAAATAATCAGGCCCCATCTCATCTTAATGACCTTGTAGTACCATATCACCCTATTAGAGCACTTCGCTCTCGCTCTGCAGGCTTACTTGTTGTTCCTAGAGTATTTAAAAGTAGAATGGGAGGCAGAGCCTTCAGTTTTCAGGCCCCTCTTCTGTGGAACCAGCTTCCAGTTTGGATTCAGGAGACAGACACTATCTCTACTTTCAAGATTAGGCTTCAAACTTTCCTTTTTGCTAAAGCATATAGTTAGGGCTGGACCAGGTGACCCTGGATCCTCCCTTAGTTATGCTGCAATAGGTGTAGGCTGCCGGGGGATTCCCATGATGCACTGGGTGTTTCTACCTCACTCACTATGTGTTAACAGACCTCTCTGCATTGGATCATACCTGTTATTAACCTCTGTCTCTCTTCCACAGCATGTCTTTATCCTGTCTTCCTTCTCTCACATCAACCAATCACAGCGGATGGCCCCGCCCCTCCCTGAGCCTGGTTCTGCTGGAGGTTTCTTCCTGTTAAAAGGGAGTTTTTCCTTCCCACTGTCGCCAAAGTGCTGCTCACAGGGGGTCATATGATTGTTGGGTTTTTCTCTGCATGTAGTATTGTAGGGTCGACCTTACCATATAAAGAACCTTGAGGCGACTGTTGTTGTGATTTGGGGCTGTGTAAATAAAACTGAACAGAACTGAATGAGCTGTTCTGTTTATTTAGAAAAAGACACGCAGGTCTACACTTGAAGCAGTTTTACACTGGGAGCTTGGTGCATCTCATATTTGTGGATCTGTGCCAAGCTGGCACGGCTAAATTCGTCTCAAAACCCCACGTTGGCGTGCGAGGTGATCTGTGCACATCAGGCGATTCCACACATATGTAATGTTTTTAAATGAGTGAGAGAGATGTTACGTGTAGACATTTGTACACACAAAGGTTTTTGAAAAGTAAAATTATTGGATTCGTAAAGCTGAACTTAATAAACTGTGCATAAATAATCGTATTTATTCAGGTCTGGGTATACGCATTTGTAAAATGGTTTTCATGTGGTCAGATCGCTTCATATTTGTCTGTGGTGCCCCTGAAAAGTTGCACACAAATTATTGTACACATTTGTAAATGTTAGTTTACGCTTGTGGATCGTATTGTACACAGAAGCAAATTTCTCTCCATACAGTGAAGATATAGAAAAGCAGCTCACACAAGCCCACCTCAGTGAACCAAACTATATTCAGAGCCTTGGCTCATATGTTCAGCATTCGCTGTAAATCTGGTGAACAGCTCAGAAAAGACAAATATGAAGCTAATCTAAATGTCCAGTATTTAACCCGCTGGGCTCAGGTACATGTCAAATATGGACGAGTTCAGAATTAAGAGCAGCAAATAAATTAGAAAACTACATTTTAAAAAAACAATATGCTGTATTATATACATTTAACTCTGCGAGCAGACAGCATTTAATGGCCTCTTTCTGCTGTCACCTTTTCCAAACTGATGCCTTGCAGTCAGAAAGTCCCACATGCTGCTGGGGAGAGTCAGCACTCCTCTGATGTATTCAGAACCAATCACATTGCTACTAATGACTACTTTTGGAAAGATTTAAAGTTCTACGAAGTAACAGGAAGTAATGCGACTGTTATAGAGCTGTGAAGCTCTTCTGGGTGCACTGTGGAATCTGCAGACATAACTTTTCTGGAAAAAGGAAAATCGATTTTACAAGTTTTATTTTTCTTTTCTAAATAATCCTTTCAAACCTCCACATCATGGGGTTGATGCGCATCACCTAGATGATGACCATAAAGGAGCCCAACCTGCCAGCACAACTCAATAAAACCAAACAAAGGAAAGAATAAAGTTCAAAGCTCAGAGCTTATTTTCCTAGTGTGTTAGGTCGGCAGATAAGGCTGAGCAGTGATGTCATGCACACCGAGTGGAGCTGATTGGAAAAACGCTGAAACTGTCATTTGATTTCAGTTAGAATCACAATTTGAACGTGTTGCCAGTCTATGCTTCATATTTAAGTTGGCACAATAGCAAACACGCTTTGAGGTCGGCAAAGTATTTTCCACGAGCCCGTGACGTGGCCATGACTTTCCCCGAGAGGAGCAGCAGCACAGAGGCTGCCGTCGTGCGGCAGCAGCTGGGACTTTCAGACTCGGGCTGAAGCCCGGTTGTCAGGCCTGAACCTCAGTGATGAAACTAAACTAAAACAAGAGTGCAGTTTGTTTGTTTTTAATGTGTCATTGTCGTGGCGCCAAAGAGCCCTCAGACCACACAATCAGCCCTGCTTTTTGTTAGTGTGAGTGCGACCCCCCAGAGTTTGGGGGTACTGTAGTCCCCCCACCCCCCGTCTGTCCATGGCCTCTCCTGCCGTGGCCCAAGATACAGTGAGCGCTGCCGCAGCCTTCGTCGTCGTCGTCTCCCTCGCTCTCGGAGGAAGATTCTCCAAACTGTCGGGGCTTCTCGTAAATGCAGCAGCCTGAAACACAACAAGCAGCTCATGATGCCACAGGCTCACATGAAGCTCCAAGTTCGTCATTTCAAAATTAAAAATACTTTCACTTCAGAAACAGTAACTGCAGGAGCGTGTGATTAAACACATACTGTGTCTTTGATGTAGTAAGTGTGCAGAAGGCGGATGCTGAGGCAGGAGTCCGTGGTCTACTCAGGGCTTTAGCTGCATTTTAGTGCATGTTACACATGTGCACGGTACTGAGAAAGATTAAGGCTATTAAAATTAATTAGCTGAGCCTCGATTATGTCATGGGGAAAGTAATGAGATGCAATGCACCGTGACACGCTGAAGCACGTTCGGTACAGCTACTACTTGTTGTAATTACTTCATGCGTGTCATATACTGCAGTTAAACAGGAAAACCACGTGTACTGTACAGTCACTCGTGGTGCGCAGGTGTATATGGTCCAGGCTTTATAAATAAGTGTGCATCATTTGACTGAGTACAGTCTCTGCTGTGGACACACAGTTTCAACCATGCTGAGGGGAAATTAATGATACAAAAATAAATAAATAAAAAGAATCATATGGAAAGCAGGGGTGCAGCGCGGCAGTACTAACGGTGCTGGGCAGCATAGCCAGTGTACTTTGTTGTCATTTCAAACTGGTTTTTCTTTTTCTTGCTTTCTTTCCTGATAATAAAACCACACAGTTCAGAGGAAAACGTCCAAATCGAGTTTCTTTCCAGGACAAACTTCATGAAACAGCTTTTTCAGGACTGACTCTGCAGCCCGGTGCCAAATATTCCATTGTTCCACACTCAGCATAAGAGTAAAATATCAGCTGTGTTGTTTTTGTGATTTAGTTTTAATTGTTTTATGATGACTTTCAATTATTTCATATTCTGCAGAATCCCAACAGACGAGCCACTGGACGCCCACAGAAAATCCCACTGATAACAACAACCCCACTGTGAAACATAAAATATACCACAGTGCAAGTTTTGGCACTGAACCTAAACAGTAAAAGAAAAAGTGCATCCAATACGTTTGCATTTGTTCCTCCTAAAATGTGACAGAGCAAAACACTGAAAACTGGTGGCAGACATATTTGAAATGCTTAATTACATTTCTCAGCCTGTGTGCTACGGAGAAAGATAAACTCACACTTTGAAGACCTTCTTCCCAAATGCTCGTTGTCGACAGTGTCACTGGACCACTCTACCTTCTTCTCAGTCTTCCTCTTCCTCAACTTGATTGTCAAGCTTCTTCCCTCCTGTAACATGTAAGAGGTCTACTGTGAGACATCGCAAACAAACCACAGTGTGAACTGTGAATCCTGCAGTCACACTCAATGACATCTATCATTTGTAGGACCTTCTTGTTGTCTCTATGGCGTCATGGGCATGCTATTGTTTCCTGCTCTCTGAAAAGTAAAACATGTCCTTGCTCAGGTGATGGAGCAGGTCACCTACTAATCAGAGGGTTGGTGGTTTGATCCCTGTCTGCTGCAGATACTAACCCCAAGGACTTATTCCTCTGATGTATCACACTCTAAATGTGTATGGATGTTAGACAGATACAAGTGCTAATTGGCTAAGTTGTGGAAAGTGCTTTGAATGCTCAGAGCAGAAGCGTCTATATAAGAACCAGTCTATGTACCATGACCATCAGTTAGGCAAATTCTGACAATATAAGGAATAAATTGCAACTATTGAAATACTTCTAATTATGACAACATCTGCAGTAAACAGTCTGCATCAGTAGGACTACGAAGATTTGTGTAAAATGATACACAAAGTATGTTGTAGCCAAACACGAGTATGCCTCTTAATATCCTTTAAGACTTCTTCTTATTTAAAAGTCAAACATGACTATGCACATATTTAAAAAGAAATAAAAAATGCGCAACAAATTTTAAAAAAAGTCAAGCCGTGAGGGTTGGGAGGGGTTAATAACAAACTATTAAAGAGCACCTGCCTCAGAAATGACACAAAGCTGGGGTTACCGGGCATGTATGCTAGCAGAGACCATCCCTTTGCCCCGTGGTGCCTGCAGATGGGCCTGTCTGCGCTGCATCTAAACCCATTCTAACCGACTATGGGGATTTCAGTTAATGGAGGTCTGACTGTTTATCTGAGCAGGACAACTTGAAATATGATTTGAACAGAGTGTATTTAACATGTAAACCGGATGCTCCTGCTGCTTTAGACATTATGCAACAATACTACAGATTCGGGTTGTTAATTGAAAGCTGTTTAACTTTCACACAGCAACGCGGAGCTATTCAGCACTTAGCCCGCTATCGGCTTTCCCTAATGCTACCGCGCTACTAGCAGCCCTGTCATTTAAATAAGCCTAACGTAACTAACATATCAGGCCTCACGACGCTTCCCCCGTAATAACATAAACGCTGTATCTTTAATGTACACTGTCACTGGCTGCCAGAGCGGTCCAACTGTCTCAGGAACAGCTGTCCATCGTTTACCTGCTGGGGCGGCGGCGGCGTGCTCGTCTGAACGGTCTCCGTTATGGTCTCACTGGATGTTCCTGGAACCTCCGCCATCCCTGCAGCTGCTTTGCTAACGCTACCGTTAACTAGCTTAAAGATCCAAAAGAAACGAAGCAGAGCGTCAACAATGAGCGACACCGCGTTAGTCGACAGCTAACCGACTAACCTTCCGCTCTTTAACTCCAAAAATCGCACTGAATGGAAAAATGTCAACCCACAGTTACGAGGTGTGGGACAGCGGTGGCTACAGTCAAAGCACAAAACGCGTTAGCCAGGGTCGGAACGGAAACGTACGGCTCCTCGTTACAACTATCAGCTATGGGAACCATCATCACCCACAAAAAATAATCACATGACAGTAGTCGCTGGGCTACATCATTATATTATGTGTGGAATTTAAATGGTTTAGATAGTTAACTGGATAGAAAACTCTGTTTCCACAATTTATTTTATTTTTAAACTCGGGAAGGATGTTCCGGTTCCTCTTAGCTTTAACTTGAAACGCTGTGGGGAAGATATTTCCAGACGGACCAAGTGCGTTTCCTGTTGTCCGTGAAGATATAATATCCCGTCAACAAACAGCACCAAACCATACTGGAACATCGTTTTGTCACGGATTTAATTTTGTGTAAAGCTTCCATACAAACGTCTCTCCTCAGGTTGGCAGGGACAAAGTAGTGACGTTACACGGCTGTGGCTGGCATGCGTGGGCATTCTAGCGTGTAAAGTTACCGAGGATGTGGAGGACAGGTCCTGGTCCGAGTCTGAGGAGGGCAGCCAGACTCTGTTCCAGCACCCCACCTAAAGCTTCTCACACAAACAAACTTCGACCCCACGCCGAGAAGCAGAGGCGCAGACGAGTGCGGGAGGAGGGCATCCTATCGAGTCAGCATGGTGTAAGTTAGAGGGAGGCAAAGCACTAAGGCTAAAGCTCTCTGCCAAATCCCCCAAGGAAAGAGTACTAGTGCGTTTGTGTGTATTTTTACAGATATACTGGCATCGTTGTATCGATAATAATAATGTAATAGTTTAATGCTGCACTCATTAGTTACCTCTCCCTCCCATTCTACTTTTAAATACTCTAGGAACAACAAGTAGGCCTGCAGAGCGAGAGCGAAGTGCTCTAATAGGGTGATATGGTACTACAAGGTCATTAAGATAAGATGGGGCCTGATTATTTAAGACCTTGTATGTGAGGAGCAGGATTTTAATTCTGGATTTAACAGGAAGCCAAAACAGGAGAAACCTGCTCTCTCTTTCTAGTCCCTGTCAGGACTCTTGCTGCAGCATTTTGGATCAGCTGAAGGCTTTTCAGGGAGTTTTTAGGACTTCCTGATAATAATGAATTACAGTCGTCCAGCCTGGAAGTAATAAATGCATGAACTAGTTTTTCAGCGTCACTCTGAGACAGGATATTTCTAACTTTAGAGATGTTGCACAAATGGAAGAACGCAGTCTTACATATTTGTTTAATATGTGCATTGAAGGACATGTCCTGGTCAAAAATGACTCCAAGGTTCCTCACAGCGTTACTGGAGGCCAAGGTAATGCCATCCAGAGTAAGAATCTGCTTAGATACCATATTTCTAAGATTTTCAGGGCCGAGTACAATAACCTCAGTTTGATCTGAATTAAGAAGCAGAAAGTTAGCGGCCATCCAGGTCTTTATGTCTTTAAATGATGCTTTCATTTATTAAAGTTATTCAAACCTGCACAGCCATGTGTGAAATCAGTGGCTGCTTGTGCTGGAAAATCTGTCCAATGTGTCTGAATGGAAACAATCATGCAAAGCAGAGTGGGCTAAAATTCCTCCACAGTGATGTGAAAGAGTCCTTGGCTGTTAACTCAAACACTCGATTGGACGTCTTGAGGGTAGCACTACCAGTTATTGGGTTTAGGGGACAATTACTTTACACACTGTTGTGTTTCAACCGTGTTGACTTGTGACTTGTTCAGTGCTGTGCTAATGCACTCCGTGATGTCATAAATATAGTTATGAGAGATACGATAGCTGAAGCTGCCAGTCAGACACGCTCTGATGTTTCTGTTTGCAGAGTGCTGAAGGTAAAGCAGTAAAGTGGAGTGAGAAGCAGAAGATTGCTTACACTGCTCCTACACCTCCTGGGGCAAAGAAAGGTGACTCTCCTTTCGATACGGTCTCTCAATCACACCACCACACAGTACTGACCCACACATATGGTTCTTACACACACACTGGACTTTCTGGACTTTGGTTTTGCACAACACTGGTCACTATATTCTTCATTTCCGGTTAATACTTGTACAGCTGCTGTTATTGTGTGTATATTTATTTATATTTAGATTCCTTCATACATTCTTATATAGTTCTATATTGTGTATTTTGTTGTACAGTTATTTTATTTTCAACTTTAATTTATATATTTTATCTTATTCTTTCCCAGTTAAATTTACCCTTCATTCTAATTTGTGTTGTACAGTTATTTCATTTTTAACCTTAATTTATATTTTATTCCTTCCTAGTTAAATTTACCCTTTTTAATTTTTCATATTTATTTCCTATCTTATTCATAGCCTTTTCCTTTTTTGTTTTCTTTAGGTCACGAGCAGTTGTCCAAGCATTTCACTGCATATCGTACTGTGTATGACTGTGTACGTGACAAATAAAACTTGAATTTGATTTGAATTTGATTCCTGTAACCTCTGCTGGCTCGGCTGTCTCTTCTCCTCACAGGCTCTGAAAGTCCTTCTTCTTTTTCCCTGCAGACACTAGCTTACCGTTCCCATCGTGTTACAGTCCAGAGTATGTGGAGTCCAGCTGGTATCAGTGGTGGGAGAAAGAGGGATTCTTCAGTCCTGAGCAACATGTAAACATGTGAACTTGTTAAATCATTACTGTTGCAGTTAAAATGAATTCACTTTAATGCAGTTTTTTTGCAGTTTCTATGAAACAAACTGAGTAAGTGGTTAATCAGCTAAGCTTTAATACTAATGCTAATAATAGCAAATAAATACTTTTTATTTAGTGATGCAGAAAATGGATGAACTGTTTGAGAGCACTGATCAGAAAACATACATTTGTATTTGTCACAGACAGTTACTTCTACTTTGGTCATATTTTCAGGCGTCCAAAGTGACCTTTATGTCCTTTCTGACCTTGTCCTGCCAGCAGTGCGCTCTTTATTTGCTGTAAAGCAGTTTGTTTTTTCTACAATAATTATTTTTATTGTAGAAAAAATATTGCTTTGCTTCTTCTGTTCCTTTGACAGGAGAAGGCAGGTTGCTGTGATGTCCTCCTGTGTTGTTTTTGTTTTTCTCTCGGCAGGTGATGAAGCAGATTTTCAGTGGGTTTTTTTCTCCCTCCCTCTTCATCTCGAGTTTTTCCTCCTCTTCTCCCCAACTTCTCTGTCCCTCATCTTTCCCGTCCCTCAGTCCTGTCCGTTCTAATTGCAATAACTTAAAATAAATAAATAATAATAATAAAGGTCGAATAAAATATGACAATCATGTGGTAAAAGCCATAACGATCTATTTGGGAAAATAAATCTGTTGTGCATTTTTCTGGGCCTTCAGAGGATCATTGTGATTGTGAAAACAGAAAAGTGCGTCTTCCTGAGATGTGATCACACTGCAAGCCTGACCACCTCAGATTTGGTCAGAGTGATCTGATTGTATTCAAGTTATCCAGGTAAAGGTGGCACGACGAGGAGCAAAAGAGACTTCACTCAGTCTCAAAGGTCCACCTTAATGTTCAGTTTCATTTGAATCTGAACATGTTTTTTTAATCCTTAGAAGTCAAGTCAATATTTTCAATAATTACAAAGTATACGTTACTAAAGCACGAGCAACAGCACTACGAGATATTTGATTACAGCAAAGGAAAAAGTTGTTCTGTAGAGCGAGTGTGCACACATGCACGCCAGTAACGTGTTTCCCTTCCTGCTCTCAGGAACGGCTGCCCCACGCTGGGGATCGGACCTTCTCTCTGTGTATTCCTCCACCAAACGTGACTGGTACTCTGCACCTGGGCCACGCTCTGACAGTAGCTGTAGAGGATGCGCTGGTTCGATGGTAACTATCAACAGCAGAGCAGCATGTTGTCTTTGTTCTCTGAGCTCACGTGTTGATGGTTTGTATCCATCAGGAGACGGATGCAGGGCTGCAGAGTGCTGTGGGTGCCTGGATGTGACCATGCAGGTATCGCAACGCAGGTACGCGTGATGACGGTTTGGCTCACATGTTCTCAGGTGTCCCTCAGAGTAACATCAAAATATGGAAACACATTTGTATCATGATTGTGGCACATGCTCAGTGCTGAGAGTGTCGATGTGCTCGTGTTTTAGACGGTGGTGGAGAGGAGACTGCTGAGGCAAACAGGGAAGCACAGACGAGACTTTACGAGGGACGAGTTTCTGGAGGAGGTGTGGAAGTGGAAGAATGAGTGAGTCTTCACATCTGGACTTCTGAGCACATCTGCTGTGTGGCCTGCACGGTGTTTGCTGAGTTTTGAGCCTCTGTTGCAGGAAAGGAGACGAGATCTACCACCAGCTGAGGAAGCTTGGAGCTTCTCTGGACTGGAGCAGAGCCTGTTTCACCATGGACCCAGTAAGAGTGGAGTCACACATGTTCCTTACTCTGCGATTCAACGTGTTGATGGAGTTTTACGTATGAAACCATCCCAGAAAGATGATCTCAACCATCCTAACGAGCTGATTTATGAAACTGTACAAATAACTGCAGCAGCGGTACAAAGAGAGACGAATATGAAACTGTGGTGCGATGTAAGCACATACACACGATGGGTAGAGATGATAAGTCATTCCCAGCGTCCCTGTTTCCAGTAAGGCAGATTTATTTATTTGTAGCCATCTCTGCCTCCTCACCACAGCACACGCAGGCTCGTCTAAACGAGAAATCGCACCATCCTGTGGCCTCTCCAGGAAAATGAAAGTGCCGTAAGAATTGCAGAGTGAAACACTGAAGCTGAGCTGTAAAGCTGCAGTGGTGAATGGGGCAAAGCACCTTCAACTGTTTATCCTGCTTTTGTGATTTGATTTCAGGGTTTTAGCAGAGCTGTAACTGCAGCGTTTGTCCGACTGTGTGACTCTGGTCTAATTTATCGCTCAGAGGGTTTGGTCAGCTGGAGCTGTGCCCTGGAATCTGCCATCTCTGACATAGAGGTGAGACAGCTTTACATAAATGGATAGCAAATGCAACAAGTGGACAGAATAATAGAGACAGTAATGTGTCTTCTCCCCAACCTAAAGTTACTCGTATCCAGGGGTCCAGACAGCTTTCAGATTGATTAACAACTTGTATATAAGTGGCTTTTTTATATAAGAACGTGTACAAGGTTTGACTTTGCTTGTTCGTTAGCACATGGACGTTAATGTCATATCTAAAACTAAAGGTTATGGGAAGAACTCAGAGACCATGTGTGTGCTGAAAACGGTACCAAACCTGCTCTTTGCCTCCACGTGAACAATAAAACCTTCAGCATGTGTTTGCATGTCTAATGCTACAGTCTGATAATGTGGAGCTCACATGAGCACTCGCTGTACGCTTTTTAGATGAGCTACAGAGCAGAGTGTGCCTCTGATATAATATCACTTGAACTCATCATCAGGTGGACTCGAAGGAGCTCTCCGGCCGGACCATGTTGTCTGTTCCTGGCTATGAACACAAGGTGGAGTTTGGATCGATGCTGAGCTTTGCGTACCCCGTAGAAGGCCACGGTGCGTGTCGGGACCATCCTGGGACATGGTGTGTCCTGTGTTTTGTACATTGATCCTCTTCTCTGTATTTTAGACACCGAGGTGGTGGTGTCCACCACCCGTCCAGAGACTATGCTGGGAGACGTGGCCATAGCTGTTCACCCTGATGATCCTCGATACCAGGCCAGTTGTTTATGTTAGATACTCTGGGAGTGTCTCAGTGGGAGTGTTTGACAATATTTCAGGACAATAAACAGTACAGATCTCCTACACCGCTCAGTGTGTTGTAACATCAGTGAGCTGAAAACACGACGACTGATTTAAATGACCTCCCCAACATGTCCTGAAGGTCTCCAGAGGCCTGCTAATGAACTAATCGTGTGATTCAGGTGTGTTGACCCAGGGTGAGATCTAAACCTGCAGGACGCCGGCCCTCGAGGCCTGGGGTTGGACACCCCTGCACTACAGCATCAGGAAGCCTGGAGGCCAAATGGATGAACTGCAGGCTGGAAGAGTGGATACCACGTGAGCAGCGTGACGCTTGTTTAACGGAGCGTGTCTTTGCTTCTTCCAGACTGTTCATGGGAAGCACTGCAGACATCCTTTCACCGACAGACTGTTACCCATCATCACTGATTCTATGGTGGACGTGGAGCTTGGAACTGGTGACGACCACACCTGACACCTGACGTGACACTGTTCCTGTGGATGTGTTCAGCCCTCTGACCCGTGGTATCCGCCCACTTCCTGTTTGTCTTTTGCAGGTGCAGTGAAGGTGACTCCTGCTCATGACCACACAGACTTTGTCCTCTCACAGAGACACTCACTTCCACGCCTGACTGTGATTGCTGGCGATGGGACGATGACAGGGTCCTGTGGACAGTGGCTGGAGGTGCTGTGTTACCTGTTTGTATACGTGTGTGAGTTTGTTGTGTGTCTTTGGGTTTCACTGTTCTTTTTCTTTGTGAAGGGAGTGAAGCGTTTTGATGCCAGACAGCTGGTTGTGGATGCTCTGGTTGAGAAAAGACTGTTCAGAGGAAGAAAAGCTCATGCCATGAGTTTACCCGTCTGCAGGTACAGCAGCGCATGCACGCTCAACGTCTGAGTGTTTGCTCTAAAGGAACTGGATGGACCGTGTTGTGTGCAGAGTCTTTTCATTAGAGCGTTTTGTGCCAGCTGACACCATAGTACAGAGTTTGAACTGGTTTTTGTGTCGGTGCATCGATTAAAGGGAAAGCCTGAATGCTTGATCCCTCGCAGTGACCAGCTCAGAGGGCTCGGTTTTGCTTTTGGGGAATTTTGCCGTCGTGGGTTAGCTCCACTTGTCCCCTCGGAGCAGAGGTCGGTAATTAATTTCCCACAAAGCCACATGAGAAGCTGGGACTGCTGTGAGGGGCGCACGAATATATCCTGATCTCTTTATATGAAGCTTATTAGCCCTCAGTCTCTCACGTGGTCCCGGACCCCAAATCAGTACAAAGCTGTCTATATGAGAACCTTATGATCACAGTTAATTCATCCATAGGACAGCAGGGGGCACTGCAGGACTTGATGCAGAGTAAACAGTAGAAATTGTAATGGTCTACATCAGGGGTGTCCAACTCCAGGCCTCGTGTCCTGCAGGTTGAGATGTGTCCTTGATCCAACTCGGCTGATTTAAATGACCTCCTCAACATGTCCTGCAGTTCTCCAGAGGCCTGCTAATGAACTAATCGTGTGATTCAGGTGTGTTGACCCAGGGTGAGATCTAAAACCTGCAGGATGCCGGCCCTCGAGGCCTGAAGGTCCCACCTCTTGTCAATATAGTCTCCAGATCTCGCCTATCAGGGATTTTGGACCAGTATAATAGCCACTACTCTTCATCACCATCATCAAAACACCAAATCAGAGAATTTGTTTAATTTTTTTAAAGGAGCGCTTCCACAGCTTTCCCATGACTTGAAATAATGCCAATGCGCACTGAAGTAGTTCTTTTTATGCCTTTCTTTCCTTTAATTTGTCACCTGTCTATAGCTTTGCTCGATCAGCCAAGAAAAACATTCAGTCCTCTTCAGAATAAATTGTTTAATTGTTTAAACAAGTGAAGAGCACAGCTGTCTGCCTCTTTACTTTATATCCATCACCAGATTTTTGAATGCTTCGCTTGTTTCCATGTACAAAGTCTTCAGTTTTATTTATACAGTCGCCTCAAGGTGTTTTTATATGGTAAGGTCGACCCTACAATACTACATGCAGAGAAAAACCCAACAATCATATGACCCCCTATGAGCAGCACTTTGGCGACAGTGGGAAGGAAAAACTCCCTTTTAACAGGAAGAAACCTCCGACAGAACCAGGCTCAGGGAGGGGCGGGGCCATCTGCTGCGATTGGTTGGGGTGAGAGAAGGAAGACAGGATAAAAGACATGCTGTGGAAGAGAGACAGAGGTTAATAACAGATATGATTCAATGCAGAGAGTCTGTTAACACATAGTGAGTGAGAAAGGTGACTGGAAATGCATCATGGGAATCCCCGGCAGCCTACGTCTATTGCAGCATAACTAAGGGAGGATTCAGGGTCACCTGGTCCAGCCCTAACTATATGCTTTAGCAAAAAGGAAAGTTTGAAGCCTGATCTTGAAAGTAGAGATAGTGTCTGTCTCCTGAATCCAAACTGGAAGCTGGTTCCACAGAAGAGGGGCCTGAAAACTGAAGGCTCTGCCTCCCATTCTACTTTTAAATACTCTAGGAACAACAAGTAGGCCTGCAGAGCGAGAGCCAAGTGCTCTAATAGGGTGATATGGTCCTACAAGGTCATTAAGATGAGATGGGGCCTGATTATTATTTATTTTTCCTGCTCATTTGCAGATGTTCTTCTTTGTGGTTTCTCTTTCCTGATTCTTTTTTCCACTCTCCTCTCTGTTTTAGCCGCTCAGGAGACATCATTGAACCTCTTCTAAGAAACCAATGGTTTGTCCGGTGTGATGTAATGGCAAAAAAAGCTGTGCAGGTCAGTTTACAGCTGTATCGATTCCATGACTTGCTTTCAAAAGTAAAATTTGTGAAAAAGTTCCCGGGTCACTATCGTCACGGAGGTGTGGTCTTTCCCGGTCAGGCTGTCGAGGAAAGACGGCTGGAAATCATTCCTGAGTACTACACAAAGACGTGGAAGAACTGGCTGTCCAACATCAGGTTGTGTGGCAGCGTGTGTCGTCAGTGACATGTGTGAAATGACACCACTCTCACAATAATGCAGCTCTTGTCACAGAACATGTGGGTTGTGAACAATGTGCCTCTGTTTGCTGTGCAGTGACTGGTGCATATCCAGGCAGCTCTGGTGGGGTCATCAGATCCCTGCCTACAAAGTGATGCTTCCGAGTTATGAGGGACAACAAGAGGTTAGTGTGTGGGAAAACTTCCAAAAACAGCACGCTTGTGTCGCCTGTGATTGACAGTTTCATGCAGAGGAACCAAAAGGACTGCACAGAGTTTGTAGATTATTTTGTGAATTATCTGATAATCCCTACATTGTACACCAGTGTCAGTCTGTTCCAGTCTGCAGTGTGTGTGTGTGTGTGTGTGTGTGTGTGTGTGTGTGTGTGTGTGTGTGTGTGTGTGTGTGCGTGCAGGAGCAGTGGGTTTGGGGACGCAGCGAGGACGAGGCCCGTCAGAGAGCTGCTGTCAAATATGGATTGAAGCCAGATGCCGTCACATTGACTCGGGGTGACTCACCTCCCTCCTGACCTTTAACCTGCTGCTGTATCTACACATTGTTACCTTATTGTGTGAATGCCGTGAGGCGTTCACACTATTGTGTTCCTGTTTCTCTTTAAACTTTATTATTATTCTAAAATTTATCAATTTTTTGCTGCTGAACTAGTCCCTCAGTTTTCAGCCGATTTTCACCAATCAAACTTTAAATTGTTCTGCTCTTTCTGCTGAAGCGTGATATATCTTTTGGTGCTCATAACTCTTGTACTTTTTGAGATATTAAGCTTTTTACACCTTTTTTTTGGCCCATTTTGCTGGATGGGACCACATTATCAGTGTGATCACCAGTTTGGTTTGCCGGGCCGAGCCGTGTTTTAGCTCAGTGAGATGAGCAGCTGTTCTCCGAGCGAGAGGCCCGGGTTCGAATCCCGCTTATGACATAAGAAGCTTCAGTTAACACTTCAATTTTTTAAACTCTTTTCAACACAAATTTCAGCTTCTTCACCTCTTTTCAGCAGACAGTTCTCCTTCTGCTGTTTTCAGATTCCACTACATGCCATTTACGCTGCATTTTTGCAGGAAATGCAACTTTTTCTAGTTATTTGTTGCTGTTGTTTTTTCTGTAAACCACTAATATGACTGTGCTACTGCCGGCTAAATGACGAGGATAAGGATTCGCTGATCTAATGAGACGGGTCTGAACATGTTCATGATTATTACACACTGCTGTGTAAAAGTATTAGTTGCCTACTTGATAGTTTGGTAGGTTTTTTGGTGCATGTCTGTCACACGTTTCAGGTTGTGAAGCAGGTTTTATGTCAGGCTAAGATAACCAGCAGGCTTCAGACTCCAAACGCCTGCTGCCACCCTCGCTGTAGGAACTTGAGTGTTGTGTTGCTAATGAGTCGTTCACACTGAGCCAGTCTTCTTTGTAGAATTATTTCAAGTCGGCTACATTGAGGGTGTTTTTGTGAGGCGACCCTTCCTGTTCTTGTCAGCAGTGGTTTCCTCCTCGAACTCTCCCGTGGAGGCCATGTTTGCTCTCATTCAGGTTGTTGAATCGCGAGCTCTGACCTTAACTGAGACGACCGAGGTCTTCTTTTGATGTTCTAGCTTCTTCTGTGACCTCCCGGATGAGTCGTCGGTGCACTCTGAGTAATTTTGTCAGACTGGTCGCTCCTGTGAAGGTTCGCACTGCTTTCTCCATGTGTGGATGACTGATGGTAAATGCCTCTGTACTCGTGTCGGAGTCACAGATGTCAGTGGTTGGATCTCAGTGTGCTGGTTTTTGACATCTTCTGGCTTACTTCACTTTGTCTGCCTTTCTTAGTTGAACAGCTGGGTTTGGATAGCTTTTTCTCCTGTATAAATTTAAAAACAGTCTTTTTTTAAGTTTACTTATTTTTGTCTAATATAAAACTGTTTGATGATCTGAAACGTGTGACAAAAATGGTAATGGGTCCAGTTAGTGGTTTACTGAGCTGGACTGTTGATGTTGAGATAAACTGAAAGGATGTGAGGTGTGTCAGAATTCAGCTACATTGTTCCCTGTTTCAGACCCAGATGTCTTGGATACATGGTTTTCCTCTGCGCTCTTTCCCTTTGCCATGCTTGGCTGGCCAGATCAGGTACTGGACTTCCTCTGACTGAATGTAAAAAGAAGCAACCCTCATCCCTAACCCACCCACTCTTTCCACAGACCGCTGACCTGCAGCAGTTTTACCCTAACTCTGTCCTGGAGACGGGCAGTGACCTCATCTTTTTCTGGGTTGCCAGGATGGTGATGCTTGGAACAGAGCTGACCGGGCAGCTACCCTTTAAACAGGTTACTTATAATAATGAGAAAATGGACTACAGCCTCAGCATATCCTGTTATTTTATTTTTGTCTCTCATCCCGTTTCCTTCCTGTCTCTTAGGTCCTGTTTCATTCACTAGTGAGAGATAAATATGGCAGAAAAATGAGTAAATCTCTGGGAAATGTCATCGACCCCTTAGACGTTATACACGGAGTCTCTTTGGAGGTAAAAAGGCCGTAATGACTGTCTGACATCCGTCTCACTCAGTGAAGAGCCCCGGCATCTTTAAACTAGTGTCAGAAACATCATGTTAGCGTCTGTTTTGTTGTTACGCTCTATTTTAAGGAAATTTGCTCATTCTAGACGTCTTAAAGAAAAGCAGTTATTGATTTGTCTTTACTGCTACAGCGCAGTGTAGAGAGCTAACAACAGCTGGCGAAAGATTGCATTTTTATTTTGTCTCACAGCCTCTGAGTTGCTGAGAAGATGCATAGCAGAGTTGTAAGCAGTACAGCTGTCACCGTGGCACAGCCGTCTGCTCTTCACCTTAAACGATGTGGTTTCCTCCGTCCTCTTAGAGACTTCAAGGAAAAGTGAAGGAGGGGAACCTGGATCCGAGGGAGCAGCTGGTTGCAATGGAAGCACAGGTCAGCTCCCCTCCCTCCCGACTCGTTCTTTCTCTTTATTCCCACTCTTATCTGTCTGCTACATCTGCTTCCCCACAGAGGAAGGACTTCCCCGCGGGGATCCCAGAGTGTGGGACTGATGCTCTGCGCTTTGCCCTTTGCTCTCACAAAATGCAGGGTGAGTGAGTCCCTCCTCTGACGGGAAGCAATTTGTCAGAGCGAATGAATGTGGAAGACAGCGTCACAGGAAAGAAGATGTGATGCATATGTTCACTAGAGTTAAAAGTGACTGCATAACATATTATTGATCCCTGTTTCACATAAAAGCCAGCCGTCATTACAACACAGAAGGTTAAAACCATCTCGGGTACCTTCAAGTAGCTTATGAGATGTTATCAGGGTGATAACATCTCATCTTTCATCACAGTCAGAGGTTCCTAACTTGTAACTAACTGCTGGGGAGCAGAACAATCAAACAAGTGATCCATGTTAGACCGGTGGGCTGCTGCTTTGTCTTTTTACTGTGTGTAATGTTTTCACTTTTGCCTGTTGTCAGGAGAAGACATCAGTCTGTCTGTCGCTCAGGTTCTGAGCTGCAGACACTTCTGTAATAAGATGTGGCAGACCTTAAGGTTCACATTGGGAGTGCTGAGTGAGAACGGAGCAACACTGGAAACTATAGCAAAGGTACAGCAAGAACGATGTCAGACGATTTGGAACGCTTCTTCTTACCTTATAGACTTGTTGTTGTTTGAAAAAGGCTGTGTGTGTGTGTGGCGTTTTGTTTTTTGAAGGACTGAGCCTACATATCAGAGTATGAGCACTGAGCTGTGTTGAATGTAACACAAGTGTAAAAAGAGAGGAAAGTGTTTTTGTACAAAGGCTGTCAGAGGTTCTCTATAGCAAGGGAAAGAAGTTTGTCCCTCATAAACACAGAGTCCTGGGCGTCTCCACGGTCCTGTCAAAACATAGAAGCAGACTAATACAACAACACTGGCTGCCTCGCACAGAGTGATCAGGTCAGCTGACCAGTTACCATGGAGCTCTCTGACTCAATTATCTATCTGCTGATCCTAAAAGATCTTTTTTTGGTTTTTTTTCGTTGAGTCGGATCCAAAGCTGGAGGAAACTCGTTGTTGTTCTTCACAACACAGGGACCAAACATGCACACCAAGAGAAATACACCAGGTTAAAATGAACTACAGTTCTTCTCAAATATCAAAATGCATCATGACAGCTTTGTTTTAACGGCGTGGACACTGAGGCTACGTCCACACTAATGCCTTTGAAAACTCAGTTTTCTCTACGGTTTGGCCTCCCGTCCACACTGAGACGCGGCGCAGTGTGGACACTCGAAAACGATGACGCATGTTGGTCATGTGATGCAGTCATGTGACCAATTCAACAAAGATAGCGGAGGGCATTATACAGCAGTTGTTTTGATTGCTCTCAATTTTGACAGCCCTAAAAAAAGATGAATATCAGATAGCTTTTCTTCAAATTCTTTAGTTCTCACTCGTTTTTGCGCAGGACTGCACGTAAGCGTTTTGGGCCGTTTCAATGTGGACGCACAACTGTGAAAACGGCTGAAAACGAGTGTTTTCAGACAAAAACGCCGTTTTCAAATCTATCCGGGCGAGTGTGGACGTAGTCTGAGCACGACACGCTGACTCCCCACTCCCACTTTACAAACAGCTGTGCCGTCTCTCAGAGGTTTGAGGTGTGGGAAATCTTGTGTGTTTGTGCCTGTTTCACACACTGTTTGACAGCGTGGAGGAAAAGACATCTGAAAAATGTTTACTTTTATCATCTTCTTCTAATCTGGCATCATAAACTTGACTGTGTACACTGGAAGCGCCTCGTTCACAGTGTTTGCCTCTGCAGACAGCTCCTCTGAGCAGCATGGACCGCTGGATCTGCTCCAGACTACACAGCACGGTTGGGCAGTGTGAGCAGGCCTTTGAAGCTTATGAGCTCCACAGCGTCACGTCTGCCCTGTACTCCTTCTGGGTCCACAGCCTGTGTGATATTTACATGGTGAGGAGCACAACTGTCCCAGGACATGCGTAGACTTTGATCATCCCAACAGACCAGATAAGAGGGTTTCCTTTGTATCTCCACTGATCTTCTTACTGCTCTGTCTAAAAAAAAAAAGAGAGAGAAGGTGATATATTTATCTGGTTTCTCCATGGAAACGTGGAGGCTCAAAGCTTAATGCAAAGAGATTAACCTAATTAAGACTAAAGTGTTAGCGCTAAGCCAGCAGTTAGCCCAGCACTGAATGAGCTGCTGTCACTTTGCTCTGTGTGTATTTGCAGGAGTATATAAAGCCTCTGCTGACCCAGCAGGACCAGGAAGTCGTCCTCACAACCGACGCAGAGCACAGTGGTGACGCGAGGCAGGCGGCCATCGCTGTTCTCTATCACTGTGTGTCTGTGTCCTTGGCCCTGCTCTCCCCCTTCATGCCGTTCATCACTGAGGAGCTGTGGCAGAGACTTCAGCCGTTTGCACCCGAAGCTGCTGCACAAACCAGCCTGTGTTTACAGCCGTACCCCCGCTCCGCTCAGTTGGTAGGGCTTTCTGAGGTTTTCAAGTGTTTGTAGCCCCCAGGAAAGCACCTTCTTGTCTTAAATAACGCTAAAAACAACCCTGCTAATGTGCATTGATATCTGGATTTAGGAAAATTCCAAATTTCTACCAATCTCAAGTTATTCCAGTCAGAGTAAACCAAGTACCAGCTTGGCAGAAACCTCTCCTGTCAGAGATGACGAGCAGAGACGGATTCAAACATGTTCAGGCAAACTTGAGACACTAAAACTCACAGCAAGCAGAAGGAAACAGAACACGACTGTTGTTGCTTATTAGGTGAGCTTCACCCAGAGACATTTACTGTAATTATAGTGTAATTCAAGATTTTAATAATATTTCAGTGACAGATATCACTGGAGAAGCAGATAATATTGATCACACTGCCCAGTTTGTACGCCCACAGACTGAGGGACAGTAAATAAGGTCCAGCTGACAACAGCCATAATCTTGAGGCTGTAAGATCAACTCTCCACAATAACATAGATTAGATGATCTTATATTGATAGCAGGAAATAAACTCTCTGAACGTTTGGGAAAGAGAGAGTTCACCAGTAATTACTCCTGAAGGTTTAAATGTCTGTCCATCCCTCTACTGGCACTAATCTAATCAGCTACTGAGCCTCCTCCCAGAACACCCAAGCCTGGTGTGGCCAAATACTTCATCTGGCTCTTTTGGATTTGGAAGAGGAGCAGCTCGACTCTGAGCCCCTCACCAAGATCCTCACCCTCTCCTTAAGGCTGAACCCAGGATTGCTCTCATCTCATTATTTTGGTCATTACCCAAAGCTCCTGATCATAGGTGAGGGTATGAATGTAGACGGACCAGCAACACCTTTGCTTTCACAGTTGGCTCTTTCTGAATGTGAGTGTGTCACCACAATACAACAGACCAGTTCAGAGTGCACTGTCACTCCTGCTCTCCTTACTTAAATCGTCACAGTGAGCACTCCGCCCTTCTCTAAGGACCGTGGTCTTGGACTTGTAGCTAATTTTCAGCCAAGCTGCTTCAATTTCAGCTGCAAACTCTGAGAAGAAAAATTCAGCAAATAAAAATGATGAACAGAAAGAATAAATCTGATATTTTACCAACAATGTGGACCAAGCTCTAGCAACACTTGTACAGAGCCTGGATAAGCCCAATACAACGTATTCCCCTGCAATTCCCCACAGGATACCCAGAGGGATGCGGTTGAATGCCTTCTCCAAATCCACAAAGCACATGTAAACTAGTTCGGCAAACTCCCATGAAACCTCGAATATCCATGCGAGGAGGAAGAGTTGGTCCAGCAATCCACAACCACAATGAAAAGACAGACTCACACCTCCAGTACCCTGGCACAGGCCTTCCCAAAGCCTGAGGAGAGTGAATGTTGCAGAGGCGTGTCAACCAAGACAGTCCTACAACATGACCTGAAAAAGAAAAGATGAAAAAACCTATTTGTGGGACGAGCAAACGCAACTCAGTGGAGTCAGACGTGCCTGCAGAGAGAAAGAGCCAAAGAGGAGGAAGCACAAACCGGGGAAAGAGAAGGTGCAAACTTGGTAACATCCAGCAGCTGCAAGTGAATGCGTGGTGATAAAAGAGAGAAAATGCTCTACTGTGGCATAACGAAGGTCACATGATCCAGCCAGAATAACAAGCTTCTAAACTTTTACTTTTTACCGAGGGTTTTCTCCACACTAACCTGGACACTGAGATGCTTTCTTAGTCCAGGACTGAAAACTGTCCCAGAGTTATTAAAAGACTCTTTACAACACTGTCCGTGGACTTCAGCTGATGTGTTAGTTCTCTAACCTCCCGGTCCTTTCCATTCTCACAGGCACACTGGCATTTTGCCGAAGAGGAAAGAGATTTCCTGCTGGTACAGGAAGTGATCCGAGTGGCCCGTTCTTTACGAGCACAGTGTGGCATAACCAAAGCAAAACCTGACAGTAAGTCAGCACAAGAAGGCATAACCATTATCACACCGACTCTTCCACTGGCAAATGCTTGAAAGCAAATATAGCAACAAAGTTACGTTTTATTACTATGCAAAAGTCTTGAGTCACCCGCGATTTCTTCACTTTTTGCCAGGAAAATGGGTGCAGCGTTTTTTCTTTTTAATATTGCACAAACTCTGACTTTATGGAGATACAGCACAGAAGTTAAAGGTTTGCAGATATTTAAAAAAAATCGCTGCACCCATTTCCCGTTTTCCCATAGGACCAGCTTTATTCTTCACAGCCTGAGCTCTCTGAGACAGCTCTCCTTAAAAGTATCTTCAGGAATAGTTCTCCAGGCTTCTTGGAGGACATTCAGAATTTTTCCTTGGATATTTCTGCCTCTTGTTCTGTTATCTGTCAGGATGATCCCACACTGCTTTGGGATCTGAGGAGGCTAGACACGCACTGTTCTGATGTGCTCTGAACAATTCAATGATTTGAACCAAAAGTTTCAGATTTGGATTTCTCTCCATCAGACACGTTTTGATCATCAGTGCACGTCTTGCATAATTTTCATGCCTCAGTTTGTTTTTTCTCGGCTTCATTAAGAACGGCTTCTTGACAGCTGCACTTCCACTGGGACCATTTCTGACAGTAGATGGACCAGTAAATAGCTGATTGTTCAGGTTTTGTTTCAGCTCTTTGCTAGTGCAGTATGTTTTGCATACTAATATATGCCAAATTTTTAACTTACAGCTTTTTTGGAATCGTCTTGTTTGTGTAAAAATACCATTTAATGCTTGTCAAACTGGTATCTTTGGTATTTTTCTTGGTATTCAAAAATGGGAACAAACTGTGTTTTTGACACTTGTAACAAAGTGCCAAAGGCTTCACTTAAAATTGGTTCTTTGCTAAGTTGCCTGTTATGTGTAGACACAACACTGGTTCTTCACTTTTCTCTCTTTTTTTTTTTTTTTAAATGCGTGAATTATTCAGAGGTTCAACAAACAAACATAAAACATTCCTTTGAAAATGGTCAGGTATGAGCACTGGCCTGAATATGTGTAACAAAGTAGCCAAAACTCTGAAAGCTCCTTGAGAGCCACACTCAGCTGTGGCAGGACCTTTATTCTTTAAGAAAAGAACAAAAATGATTTCATGCTTTAATTTCTTTAAATCTCGATGGTTTCAGTGTGGGCAGTGTGTTCGCCCAGCCAGGCCGAGGTCCTCCTTCGCTTCGGGTCAGCGATTAGCACTTTAAGCCGAATCTCCGACCTTCACATCTGCTGTTCTGACAGAGGCAGTATCCCCCCGTCTGTACACTCCACTTCTCCACCCAAAACAAGCCTCGTTGGTGTGGTGGACCACACATGTCAGCTACATCTTCACGTTCAAGTACGTATCGGGCTTCTTCTGCATGAAGCAATGAACTTCATTGTTAATGAATTAACTTTGTGTGTTGGACTGACTGACAGTTTAGTCTTTCAGCATTGGGATTATCATCTGACATACTGCGAATGAAATTATTTACTCTAGGATATGAACCCAATCTGTAATGCGCAGGGTTTAATAAGTAAGGAGCAGTCAGGTTACGCTAATAACTTGATTGGTTGATCATCGCCAAGTGTGCAGTTTTGGCAGTTTGCTGGCACGAACACCATGAGCCAAGGAGATAAACATCTTGTGTGAATAGGCACATGATCAGTAGTGGGTCAACTACCCTCTTACACAGTACAGATTATAATATTAATATCTGGGAGCCGCCACCTTTGGCCTTAGAGCTGAAGAAGCTTCTCAGACGACAGGTGAAACGTCTTCAAGAAACTTAGAGAAGTCCAGTCGTTTTTCTCTCCAAGCTTCTTAGATCATCAGCAGCGCTTTCAGGTGAAGCCACTGAAGACCACGAGCTCCTCTGTACACAGACGAGTCAGAGGTGAGGGCATCTGTCCCACAGCCAAAACTGGAGTCGTGCATCGGGACAATGTACCCAAACACAGTCAAGGTGCTGCAATATCCCAGTCACAGTGTGGACCTGAACTCCATTGAAATGCTGTGACCTTATGAGAGTAGTGTATAAATAAATGCACGTAATCGACGAATATTAAATGTCATGTGACCTTTGCTTAAGCAAATCTAATAACTCTTCAGAGAAGCACACATTGTTCACGTCATGTTTGCACTGTGATGAGAATCCCATCCTGTTCCTGTTGGATGTTTTTGCAGTGGTGATGAGGATGCTGGTCATGTCTAACGTACTGTGTTGTGTCTCTCAGAGTGGAATGAACATTGAGAAACAGATCGTGCAGCTCTCTCAGCGCAGAGACAGGCTCGTCCCAAAGCTGGATCAAATCCTTGCCAGAGTCCAGTCTCCAAGCTACCTCACCAAGGTTCCTTCTCATGTCCGGGAGCAGATGGACAGTAAGGTGAAGGAGACCTGCAGCAGCTTTGTTTGTAACTGCTTCACTGTATCTGAGTCAGCTTCATGGTTTGGAGAGAGAGAATCAAAGCTCAGGGAATGGCACTGCTGTTATCGCTCTCTAACCAACAGATGGTTGTAGAGTGGTGCACTGAACATTTCAAAGACTGATGCTGAGATTTTGCTGATAAATAAAAATTACAATTTAAAATAGGAGATTATATGAAACCTCGTACATATACGTACATTCTTCCACTCAAAAACCTCGAATCCTGCTGTGGCAGAATGAGGAGCCACACACCAGCTTTGCACATTCTGGTGCTTTTTATTTGTTGCTGTTCAGCTGCCCTGCATACACCTCCACCCTCCTGTCCCAGCACCGTCCTTAAAGGGGAGGCGTGGTTTGGTGTTGGAGATCAGGTGCGTATGACACCACACTATGAACCAACTGCTCCACCTGCCCCCTGCAGCTGAGCCACACCCCCTGACAAAACAGCCCCCAAGCCCCTTTTTGAGCCATCAGTCTGCAGAACAAAAGGTAGAAAAAGGCTAGGCGTGTAGAGCAGGGGTTTCCCACAGAGACCCTTCTTTACCTGCAATAAACACCGCCTGGCACTGCTCCGTCCATTAGACCAATCTGGGGTACCCTTTTGGATGAGGTCAGTCAGTCTGGCGGTTGTACCCAGCCAGCCCCAAGAACCGCCTCAGCTCTGTTTCAGTCTTAGGCCGTGGGCAGGATGCGATGGCTGCCGTTTATCCACCTGCCCCCCAAGTGGTTCCTACTGTACCTCCCGCCGTCCAACTTCACACACATCTAAATTTTTGTGTGGGCTTAGACCAGTTTTCTTGAATCCTGTCCAACGCCTCCCACAGCTTTCTCCCAAACAGTAAATCAAAGGGAGAAAGTGGAAGAAGTTGTTCACGGCCAAACCAACAGCCGCATCCAGACTGGTTGGGTGGTGCAGACCCACTCCGCGGCTTCTGCGGAAAGCCCCGCGATGAACTGTACCACCAGCTCTACGATGCAGGCCTCAACGGGTAACCAAGCAGCTCCCAGGTTCTCCAGTATTTTTGTCCAGGACTAAGACTGGCCCCGTAGCTTCTCCCGCTGGTGGTAAAACACTGCCGCTGGCTCCTTCTGCTCTCTCTAGCCATGATCTTAGCCATCATCTGGGCCAGCATCTCAGTTGGTTGGGCTGGTTGTGGTTCTGTCGTGCTGCGGCTGGGTTTCAGCACCACTGTGACAGAATGAGGACACCAGCTTTGCACATTCTGGTACCTTTGATGTCTTAGATGTTTTTCCTCATTCACAAAGCACCAGCAGGTATTCATCTGCTCTGCACACACCGACATACACACCTCTCCCCTCCGGTCCAGGCACCATCCTTACATGGGAGGCTGGTTCACTGATGGAGATCAGGTGCACGTCAACCTCCCCTTACACCACTCCTCCACCCCTCCCCTGCAACTGAGCCGCACCCCGCCACACGTACACGGTGGATCTCCTCCTAAGCCTAGGCCACACTCAATTTTAAAATGCACAGTCATCTTAAGCTAATATGTGGCTTCCTGCTGTCGTTATGCAATCCTGTGAGATTTTGCACAGTGAAAGCAAGGAAACGCATGTAAATGCTAATGGTGTCATCAGTTGTTGTTGTGTCATTGTGCAGAGAACATTCACTCTGTGAGTTCATACTAGCACTGTATCCATCTCTGTATTTTCATATGTTCTACTCTGTGTGTGCAGGTGTCTGCTTTGGAGCAGGAACTGAAAACTGTTGAGGATCAACTGAAATTGCTGCAAGAGATGCAAACAGCAGAGTAACTGAAGCCTTCGCAGTAGCTGTGTGGACTGCTGTAGGAAAAAAGCTGCTGTTTCATTATTTATAATATTATAGTCAAAAATATGAACTTTATATTATGTAATGGAGTTATACACTGTATAGCAGTCCTGTCTGGCTCCAGGTGTTTTGAGCATAGTGGAAGCATCTGCATTTGATCTGTTGCTCTTATTCCAAAAATATTGTCTTCTGTTCTGGCCTTTTAAAAACTCTGATTTTAAAATAATTTTTATGATCAACTTTTCATTTTCATTGTTTTACCATGAATGCATTTCAAATCTGAATATTGCTGTGGGAAAGCACTTTTTGAGTATATCATAATTTAGACCCCAGAAGAATCATGGAGCGAATAAAGGAGGCTAAATAACTAACATGCGAACTAAAACAGCAGTTAATCTATTGATAGAAAATAAATACATCATAGAAATTCAATTTTTATTTTTTTTTAAATACATCGATTAGAGACTAAATGTAGAAAGATAACTTAGAGTGTTCATACAGAAATTCATCCTCTTACTTTGCTATAAACAGCAGGAAGTCAGCACTCGTATCTAATGACAGAATGAAGGTTTTCCTGCACAGCTTCACCTTCTCCCAAAGAGCATGGACAAGAAGAGCGGTCTGAGTTCAAAGCTCAAGCAACACTTGGCATAAAGATCAGCTTTATTACTTCACCAACATGTTTCAGCCTGTGAGTTTCATCGGGGTCGTCAAGAACTGCCCAGATTTCACAGCCATGTTTTCCACAGGTTAACAGTCCTAGTTATGGTGGTTTTGTGTGGCTGCAGACGTTCCCTGTTTGTCTGTCATGCAGGCGGTCAGTAGCTGTGACAGTTTGCCAGAAAACAGCTTTTACCCAAATTCTGAAAACTGCCTATCCAGAAGTTATTAACCTCAACTCCTCAGAACTTCTCTGCGCCCCCAGCGGTACATCCTTAATTAGATCACATAAGCAAAGAAAAGTAAAAACACTCCCAGGGATTCTACCTATTCATGAGCAGGTTGCACCGTTCTTAAGAAGTGCTCAGCCAAACACCCTGAGTGAGTGTAGGAAGACCTTTCCAAGCTTCTTCCCCAGTTGCAGCTGGGACAGGCTGCGCACACTCAGATGTACATACTTCCTGGCACATTTGTGATTGTGCCGAGCAGCGAGCCTTAATTTTAGCTGGAAAGTATCAGCTTTCCTAGAAATAAAGAAAGAACCTCGAGATTATGCCACAGTCCTCGTTCCAAACATATGCTGTTGAGTATTTGGTTATCTTGTTTAACCACTGAAGTGAGGAAACCTTTTTTTGTCACATTTATTCAAACTGTGTTTTAACTTCAAAGCTTTAGGGTTACATCTAGGTTACAGTTTGGTGCAGTTGTGATGATTTAGCTTTGGAGTTGGAGTACTGGAATAATTGCAGTCGGTGGAAGTTAATAACAAAAGGAAACAGCTGTTAGCCAAAGAGAAGTCAAGACGGTAACTGGAGGTCCATGACTTCCTGGATGAACACCACTGCCAGTACATAAAGTGGGTAAGTCTCCTTGTGCCCAAGATCTTGCATAAACCCAGTCTTGTTTTGGATTTGAAGGCTACACTGTAACTACCATGTGATGGCCTACGTTCAGCTCTCCAATCTAGTAAACAGCTTCAAAGTTACTGACATGAGTTAAACTCATCCACCTGATTTGTAACTTTAGTTCATTACCTGCTGACTATCAGTGTAGTAAACAAATGTAATGACTCACACAAGCATGAGGAACACCAAACTACTGAACTAGCCAGTTCCCGGACCGCTGACAGTGTGGGTCCACGTTAGGGCAGTACAACCTTGCAGCTGTGCTATGTCCCATTGGACAGATGTACTATAGTGACAGTCCCGTCACCATGGCCTGGATGTCACTACACCCTTTACAGAATTACAAAAAAACCTTCTGATAGGGCAAGACTTGTGTTTTTGTGTCTGTGGAGGTGAACCATTCTCCTGGAGTGATAAAGCTTTTCTCCTTTCTCTTAATTTGTGTGCCCAGAAAATGCCACTAAACCATTCATATTAAAAACACATATACATAAAAACACAAAAACTGTAAGAAAAACAGTGCAATGATTTACTGTGGCAGTATGTCATGCCTCCACTTCTAAAATACATCTTCAGGAGAGAGGAGGCCTGCCAGACGAGTTAGAGGATGCACGTTTTTAGTTTCTGTGTATAACAGAGGTACAGCACAGCTGGAAAAATACAAACCGTGGTTGGATGACTTACAAACTACTACTATTTTATCTTTAAGGTGATGCCCCTGTGTTTGTGTGTGATCATTTTTTTAAGTTTTAATGTTTTAAGTATATCTTGTAACATTTGCTCAAGTTGTGAATTTATTTAACTAACTACTATCCTAACCTTCCCTTGCAAACCACGCAGACGTTAGATGTAACAACTGAATTTCACATTCCCAGTAACACATTGAAGCCTACAAAGCAGTAGGTCCGACCTCTATGGAGTGTCTAAGAAAACCTGCGGCAACAAGTGAAGACTGGAATGATCAGAGAAAAGTGATTTTGTGAGCTGGAAAGATGTGAGTTTGTCAGGGATTAGACTTCGGCTCGGTTCGGGTCAACTCGGTTCTAAGCCAGTCGACAATCCGGAAGTGTAGTTTTGTGCAATCAAAAGAAAAATGCCATCAACACACATGGGAGGTAGTGGTCTGTGGAGTAAGTGAAGCCCCTGGCTGCAGGGACACAGAGAAGCGCTTCCCTCTGCAAAGTTTCTCCGTGGAGCACAGACCGCTAGCAGTCTGCCCCCTGCTGCGGAGCAGACACTGTAGCCGGCTAACATAGACAGCTGCTGGCGCTGGATACGGGAACGAGGCCGGGAAGATGACTGAACAGGAGGCGGATAAGGTGCAGAAAGTGATACTGGGGCCTCTGTGAACCCACTCAGAAATGTGCTGCTTAATGTCACACCATAAGAAATAAGAGGGTCTCGACTAGCTAACGTCAGCTAGCTCGCCAGCTAGCCGGTTAGTGCTGCAGCTCGATGAGCCTCAGTTCATTTGGAAATGCAAGCCTCGTTTAGCGGGCCAGCACGGCATGAGAGAGGTGAGTGACCCTGGATCCTGCCGCTGCATCCTGTCGTTGACTGGGGCGGCTGTTCAGCTAAAAAGCTGTCATTGTGGCTATTTGGCGTTAGCCGGCTTGCTAACAGCACGTCAGCGCAAGTGAACTGGTTAGCTGGCCGTGAGGATGATCGGTATGTGTGTGATGCTCAGAGACCGCTGTAGAGGGGACAGACACTGGGCACGGCCCTGCCGCATTTAACACGCACCGTGTCCTGTGCTTGAACTCAGCTTCAGCGACACTGGGCATATGAAGCGAACAGTTCAGCGACACAGACGGCTGCTGTGTGCAGAGTGGACGAGTCAGCTGAAAGCAGAACAACAAGTTTGTAGTGTTGGCAAACTAAGAGGCGTCGGCCGCCCTCCCAGTCCTTCCCTGCCAGCCCCCAGTTCACAGGAATCATGTGAGCCGAACACCGGTAAGCCCGGTCCGTGTCCGTTACTTCAGTAGGTTCGTGCCGCAGGCTGCTCTCTGTCATCCTACCAGTCAGCTCCACGTCGGCTGGCGGAGGGAGGAGGGGATTCACCGAGACTTTCAGCTGGTACACTTTGTGACAGGAGCAACAGTTTCTTCTTCTGCTCGGCTCCACTTGTCGGCTTGAAGCCCTGCATGGCTGAACAGGACCACGACTTCAGGTACAGTTGGCAGTGAGTTTAACTTGCTGGGCTTAGTCTCTCTGACCAGTTTGTGTCTGTCTGTTCTCTCAAATTTGAGGCATTTTTTAATTTCAGTTGAGCTGATGATGTCTGACACTGTCCGGGACTCTTGACCCTTTCTTTAATAAGCTGTCTTTTGCAAATAATCAAGCTGCTTGATATATTAAACAGAGAGAGAGAGAGTCATCTGAGAAGTAGTCTCATGGATATTTAGCATAGGTAAACTTACAGAGATCATTATTATAGGAATCAAAAATACTCATAGCTATCTAATGTCACAGTGCTGTTAAAAGTACCTAGTACATGATTGAAAGCTTCAGATTGCAATGGTGAAGAGTTAGAGAGACAAGCCTTACCTTTAACCCCATTCTCAAGTCCACACAGCATTGAACTCTAAATTGGTTTGTTTTGCATATAGGTGGGCGTCTTTGATCGAGTTTTCCTTAGCAAACTGTTTTCATACACAGGTTCTTGACAGTATTGCAAGAATGAGGCAGAGACATGTCTTGATGCATGTTCAAATCCCCAAAAATGCATTCTGTTCATCTGGACTTAGGAGAAACGTTTCGTCACTCATCCAAGAAGACTGGTGGTTCAGTCCCGGGCGACTAGTCTTCAGTCTGCATGTCAAATGTCCCGGGCAAGATACTGAACCCCAAGTTGCTCTCTGATGAAGTATGAATGTTTGTAAAAATATAAATTAGAAAGTGCTTGTGTGAATAGGTGAATAAGAACCGTTGTATAAAGTACTTTGGCTGCTCGAGTGTAGTAGAAAAGCACTATATTAGAACCAGTCTACTCCATTACAGGCTGGTTTTCAGCTCTAGTCCCAGGCAGATGGACAATTTTTAAAAAGCTATAAACACAAATGTATTTAACAATGGCTTAATCACTGTTACAGATAATCACAACTAATATATATTGCTGTACAATGTTAAAATTTAAGAGATTAAAATGCAGTTTGAAAGAGAATTAGTACTAACTAGCTGGCAGCCAAAATCAACTTTTAATCTTGATCCAGCTGTCTCCAGCTGTTGTGTTCTCACGCTTACCTCGGTCATAAAAAGTTAGGGTTGCTGTGCATGTTTGAAAATTGTTGTATTGCTTTATACAGTTAAAGCAAAACTAAATTGAAATGAAATAAATATAAATGTTACTGAAGGAAATAAGATAAGTGAAACATGAGAGAAGTTTACATTAGTCAATTAATATACTCATTTTCCAATTTCATGAGAGATTTGCATGAATAGTTTATATATTTCCAGAACACGTTTTACATCAAGTATTCTTTGCACAGTTTGATATTACACCTCTCATTTTATTGTCACTACAATATAATCTAACATTCATCTTTTTCCACTTAAAGTTGCCATACATATAAGACCAAGCGCCTCAAGGTGCTTTACGTTGTAGTGCAAAAACCTACAGTACTGTAAAGTATAATCCCCAAATATTGTGAGAGTATTTTAAGCTCTATAGAGGGCTGTCACTGCATTCTGTCATGTTTTTATATGCCACGTAGCTGACATCTATCACTATAGCCGTCTTACTCTGCTTGTTCATCGCTACTATTTCTGGTTGGTTAGCCACCACCAATTTTTCCGTCTGTATCTGGAAGTCCCACAGGATCTTAGCTCAGTCATTCTCGACCACCCTAGGGGGCGTCTCCCATTTTGACCTCGGGACCTCCAGGGGTTTCCATGCTTCTGACACTCACTAGTTCCCAGCCTCCTTCCTTCCGCCTAGCACACAGTCTCAGGGTTCTGGACTTGGGGTGAAACCCTGTATGGAGGAGGAGCTTTCTTGTCTTGATGTTAGTAGCTTCTATCTCCTCCTTTGGCCAGGATATTATCCCAGCAGGGGTACCTGATCATGGGCAGGGCGTAGGTGTTGATAGCCCAGATTTTGTCCTTCCCATTCAGCTGACTCCTCAGGACTTGCCTTACTCTCTGCCTGTGGGATTCACAGGTACTTGTAGCTGTCTTCAACGTCTGCAATGTTGCCTTCTGGTAGGGCTGTCCCCTTACTTCTGACTACCTTCCCTCTCTTTGTTACCATCTTCTCCAGTCTGAATGACATTCCGATGTCATTGCTGGTAGATCCTGGTGGTGTGGATCAGTGATCATTCACTCCTGGCATACATCTTGATGTCAACCATATAGACGAGGTGGCTGATGATGGTGGCTTGCTCCATTCCGTAGTCGGTATCCGTAGCCAGTCTTGTCAGTTATCTCACTGAGAGGGTTCAGGACTAGGATTTGACAGGACAAAGCATTTGATGGTTACTTGTGCTATTGGCTTGAAGTTGGCTTCTAGTGTTGTTCGCAACATCCCCATTGAGTTCCTGATGAAGCATCCTGTCATAGACTTTCCCGGGGAGGCTAATGAGCGTGATCCCCATCATAGTTGGAGCACACCCTCAGGTCCCCCTTCTTGAAGATGGGAACCACTACCCCGGTCTGCCAATTCAGAGGTACCACCCCAGATCTCAACGCAACATTGCAAAGACATGTCAACCGAAACCTTACAACATCCAGAGCCATGAGGACCTCAGGGTGAACCTTATCCACCCCATGGGCCATGCCACCATGGTGTTGTTTAACTGCCTCAGTGACCTTACCCCGAGTAATGCTTAGGTCATCCCCAGACTCTGCTTCCCTAACCCTATCCCACTGAGACGTCTTAATCCTACGGAAGACGTCCTCCGAGTATTCCAACCCCCGACAATATCATCAGTTGAAGTCAGCAGCACTTCACCCGCGCTGTACACATTGTCGGTAGAGCACCGCTTTCCAAAGTTGTTTTTCCATGGCTTCACCAAACTCCCACCTGAATTTTTGTTTCAGCCATTGTGTGGCTTGGTCTGCCAGTGTCACGGTCTGCGGGGCAGACCATAGAGGTGTGGGGAAGATGGGACCCAAAACGCAGGACTCTTCACCGCAATGGTGCGTTTATTGACAGTGTAGGAGAAATAACAATAAATCCCCGTGTGCTCCCTTGACTCCCGTGCAGTGTCTTCTCCCAAAATCCGTGTCTTGGTGCTCTCCGCTCCCGTGTTTTCGCAATCCCCGTGCTCACTACCCTCCTGTTTCCACGCTCCTCCTGGGGGAAAGAATACCAGAGGCAGCCGTCAAGAAACATGCTCTTGCAGGTATGCACACACTGATTTAAACCTTAGTCAAGACACTGACGTGGAGTCTTATGCAACAATCCAGCGTCGAGGAGCGCTCAGCCAAACTGTTAAATAGCTCCCCGACGAGGCTTGATCGACTTCAGGTGTGTGCGCTTCTCCTCAGGTGTGGCCAGGCTCCTGACTGCCACGCCCAACAGGGCTGAAGAACAGGTGCTTTGCCACACCCACCTACACACAAACATAAGGAAACAGAGGACAGAAGCACCAAAAATACACATGTCCATGCTTATTCACAGACTGTGGGTCCTTCAGACCCAGGTCCGTGACAGTCAGTACCCATCGGTTGCCTCCAATGTCCCAAAGGCTAATCAAGCTCAATAGGAGTCCTTTTTCAGCCTGATGCCTCCTTTCACCTCCAGTGTCCAGCAGCTGGTTCGGGGGTTACTACCACGACAAGCACCAACCACCTTGCAGCCACAGTTCAGTGCAGCAGTCTCAGTCCATTTGGACTCAATGTCCCCAGTCTCACTCGGAATATTGTTGAAGCTCTGCTAGAAGTGAGAGTTGTACACTGGGACCTCTGTTAGGTGTTCCCAGTGTACCCTCACTATACATTTTGGGGCACCAGGTCTGTCCAGCATACTCCCCCTGCCACCTGATCCCAAAGACAGGACTCCAAGAAGCCCGAGTACTCTGAACTGTTGTTTGGCGCATAAGTGCAGACGACAGTCAAGACCCGTTCCCTGATCCAGAGGCGCAGGGAACAAACCTTTTCGTTCTCTGGGAAAAACCCCCAATGTAAAGGCATCAAGCCGAGGGGATGCCAGGATACCCACCCCAGCTTGCTGCTTCTCACCAAGGGCAAGTCCATGCTGGGGCCGAGTTCAGCCCTGCTTCTGGAGACTGGTTCCAGAGCCTAAGCTGTGCATTGAAGTAAACTCGACTGTGTCTAGCCAGTACCTCTCAATGTCATGCACTAGCTCAGGCTCCTTCCCCATCAGACGGGTGACGTCCCCATTTCCAGCCTCGGTAGCCAGGAATCGATCCTCCAGGGTCCCTGCCCTTGGTTGCTGCTTGACACACACAATACACCCAACCTCTACGGGAACACCCAACCGTTCAATCATAAAGAATCAAACAATAAATGACAGTTTAAGAAACCGGTCTTCAGTAACTATAGTGTTTTTTTCATCTTGAAAATCAGTATTGCTCATCCAATCATCCAGTATAATATAAAGTGAATAGAAGAGTCTGTTGTGTTGTACTGTGGTAAGTTTGGATCTGTTGACAGAGTGCACATGGCCACTAACCATAACCATTTCTCACTCTGCAGGCATGACACTACACTTTAACTTGTTTGGCTGGAACAAATGTGGGGTAAACTGAGAATGTGACAGTAATGGGTAGCACCTTTATCTACCCACCTCTCTGCTACCTTAGAGAACTGGCTTCATCCTGTCAGAGCACAGGCTTATGTTTGTCAGTGCTAATTGGTTTAGGTGTTTCTAATGCTAAGAAGTGACCTTCATCCGCTCGCTCACTTACTAAATTTATTCCTCTGTTACTTTGAAATAACAGAGAAAGCTTGTCAACATTCAGGTTTATTGGACTGGACATTTAGTTTTAGATGTCTTTAATTTATGAATACTGTTGGTGTCCAGTTGAAGTTGTGTACAGGTCAGTTTCACATGTTGACTAAAACATCAGCCAGAACCTCGGTGTGACCACTCTGTCCTGCCAGAGGCCTTTACTATCAGTTCTTACCGGGGTATATCACCATGATAACGTGCTGCAATCCTCATCTTCCCTGGAGCAAGCTGTGTTCCAGGTTAGAGATCAACAGGCATGAAATCACTGCCTACTGACAAGTGAAGTCTACAGAAAATAGCATCACCATTCCTGGAAGATCCCTCACACCTCTGCAAACTGAGTAGTCTAAGGTTTTCTGATTTAAGTCACCTTAAAACTACATGATTGTGTCCTTTGCTCATATTGCAAGAATCTAAAAGAAGAGCTTGTTTTGAAGGGTTTTTTCCCCACTAGGGCAGGGCAATATGGCCAAAAATATTTATCACGATACATTTGAAAATTTACCATAACAATATAATTGACACTAGACAAAATACTTTACAACTCCACTACTTTATTAGTGCAAAGAAACCCCATCAATGTATTTTCACTTAAACAAGCAGCTGTTTTTATGTGCATTACAAAAATTGTGCTTTGGTGTGTATCTGACGGACAAAAGCGGGGTCAGTTCCTCAACCCTGGAAGTTGCAGCATTTTTACAAACCAATTCTGGTTCATCTGTTTCATTCAAAGATCCACTTTCGCTCTTCTCATTCTCCGTCGCCGCCATGCTTTTTCCGCCATGTGCGTATGAAAGCAAAGGCACTGCGCATGCCCGTTTTACCCATATTCTATTGTGATATTTCATTTTCTTATCATTGCCTAACGTTATACCGGTATTACCGTGAACGATATGATATGACCCAACCCTATTTCCCACCATCTTCCTGTATCCTCAGCAGTGACACCAACCCTCTGCATGCCCTAGTTGACTCTTCCGCTGGGCGAGGAATGGTCTTGATCTTGTTGTGGGTTTAACTGACAGTATAGCTGCTTTTGTTTTACAGAGACACATATACAGTACACTTATGAAATTCTCAAATGACCTACAGTCACCAAGCTGAATGTTTCCCTTCTCTTTTTTTCAGGATGGTGGAAGGATAACATTCAAGGAGTTGCACTCCCTCCACCCAAAGTGACCTGTCTTCTCCTTTTGTCCACTTTCACCTGCAGTCCATTTTGCTAGCTGCAAGCTTGCTGACCTGACCTTATGGGATTTCATAGACTGCATGTATTCCACAGTAACATCATATAAATTCCTTTTAAATTAGACATTCCTATAGCAGACACCCTCCTGACTGAAGGACAGAATGAAATAAGTACAGAATGGTGGGATATTAACTCCCTGCACATCCAAAATAGTCACCTTGGTCTGTAGGATTCATACTGGTATCGCTTGTTCCTTATCAACCCCACCCCTTTTCTAGTGTTATTGGGCCATGGTTCGCAAGAAAAGCTCTTTTATACTATGCGGTGCTTTCCTGTTTGTCGCCTGGAATGCTTTGCTTCTACTTTACCTTTGGGGTCGCCCTCCCATGGGCCACCTAGGAGAAGGCGGTGGAGCTGAACCAGGAGGAAAGGAGGAGTGGGGCATGGTCAGAGGTAAAGGAGGTCAAGTTAACCTTGCTGGGGAGGTCATCCGACTGGCCGAGGAGGTTGAAATTCAACTTGACACCCAGAAAAAGCTATTAAAGCAAATTGAAAGTCACAGGGCGGTGTGGGCTCGGCAGAAGGAGATTGGGAAAAAGCAAACTGATAATATCAAAGAAGTAAATCAGATTGTTGACCAGCAGCAGAATAATCCAGTTCCTCTCATAAATGATGTGTATGTTGGGGACCAAGGTGAAATAAAACACACACAGAGGTCTGTTGCTACAGTAGCTGCAGGCTCCAATATAGAACGGCATCAGGCCACTGATGTAAAGGAAGAGGTTGCTGAGGACAATAAAGTAACAGCTTCTGTTTCTGGTCCACAAGTCATCATTCCCATTCTGGTTATTGCCTGTGACAGAGTGACAGTAAAGCGGAGTCTTGACAAACTGATACAGTACCGCCCTTCTCAAGAACTGTATCCAATCATCGTCAGCCAAGACTGCGGCCATGCTGAGACGGCTCGTGTGATTGGCTCATACGGAGAAAAAGTAACGCACATAAGCCAACCAGACCTGTCGGACATCAGAGTCCGGCCAGAACACAGGAAGTTCCAGGGGTACTACAAAATCGCCCGACATTACCGCTGGGCACTCAACCAAGTATTTCACACATTCTCGCAGTCTACTGTGGTCATTGTGGAGGATGACTTGGAGGTGAGTGCTCTCAGACATCCACATTATTGTCATGGTATTGATGATGGGTGTTTTGATGCATGCTCAGTCATCCAGGTAAGTAAATCTCCAAAAGTTGATTCTGTTCATCTGGACGTAGCGTTTGGGGGAGAAACGTTTCGTCATCATCAGGTGACGTCTTCAGTCTCAGCTGACTGCAGGTTTCAATCTTATAAACAGCACATCTGCATAATGACTGAAACCAGCCCACTGAAGGAACAATGGGCTGGGAGGTCAGTTCCTTAATCTTAATTATGCAAACTCTCATTGATCAACAGCCACTGACCTGTAGGTGTAAATAGACTGCAGAGTCCTGGCAAGCGGATGGTACAACACAGGAGAGCCACCTCGTCAGGCCAGGACTCTGCAGTCTATGCACACCTACAGGCCAGTGGACACTTTCAATGATGAGGATGTAACATCCTGGACAGGGAGGAGCGCTGGTTTGAGGGCGGAGTCAAGGAGGCCATTTACGTGAAAAGGGAAAGACCATCTCTGAATGGAGGAGGGGCCTAAGGGTACATCTGTCACCATCTTACAATGCTGTGATTGCAGCCATTCCCCAACTCCATGTTAATGGTGCTCATGGACATTGATCAGTGGGTTTTGGTCAGTGGTTGTTGATCAATGAGAGTTTGCATAATTAAGATTAAGGAACTGACCTCCCAGCCCATTGTTCCTTCAGTGGGCTGGTTTCAGTCATTATGCAGATGTCCTGTTTATAAGATTGAAACCTGCAGTCAGCTGAGACTGAAGACGTCACCTGATGATGACCAAACGTTTCTCCCATAAAACGCTATGTCCAGATGAACAGAATCAACTTTTGAAGATGATGAGTGTTATTTTGCTGTCATTGTATCATTTTAGCAGCAAAGACTTCAGTAGACTTGTCATCCTCTTTTGGCTAGTCCCTTTATTAGGGGTCACCACAGTGAATGATCTGTGGCATATGCTAGTTATAACCGTGGTCGCACCCCAAAACCCATATTTGATTTAAATGTGACAGATAAAAGCGTTTCATCCTTGTGCACTTCTGAGCAGCTTATAGAGCATCTACTGTGTACATTTTACATAGTGTCTCGACCTTTTTGGAATCGAGGGTTATATTTACATGACTACTCAGAACCTCAGGTGGGAAACAACTTGGTATATCCTATTTCTAATGTTGTTCCTTTACATTTTTACTGGTGCCACTTGTGCCTAATTGAATTTGTTCTCCATAAGCACACAGTGGTCTAAGTATGACTGCACTTAAATGATTCAGAGAGTTTCTGTATAGAAGAGTGATCTAAAATCTCTCCTGAGATGTGTGTAGACCTGGTGACCAACTAAAAGGAACGTCTTACCGCTGTGGTGCCAACAAGGGATTCTCCCTCAAGCGTTAAGTCATGTTTGCTTGGGGATCAAATGCTTATTTCACTCAATGGCCTGCAACTTATTTGATGGCTTTTATGTCATTTTTGGTTGATATTCTGCCTCTCTCCGGTAAAAGTGAAACTACCATAGAAATTTCAGACTGTTCTACAGAATTATTACCAGCTCTGCGCATGCTGTTGATCTGTGGAGTGTTCTCAGTTTTTCACACATTGTTTTTGCATTTTGGTTCAGTTTTAGTTAAATAAATCATGACACTATGTAGTATGTCGTGGTATGTGTTGTTGTCCATTTCAGGTTGTATTTATCCAATCGTAAGGCCTGCTAAGAACTTCTTTCTTAAGAACTGACCGCTTTAAAGTACAAATCCGTTCTGAAGTAAAAAGCTTCGTGTGACACAGAAAAGTTGTGGTAAAAAGAGGCTCTGCAGTTACAGCAGTATAAAGTAATTTCAACCAGCAGCTCTGGAGAAACTGAGCCCTGGGGAAAAATCTGGCTTTACTTATGTAGCTGGTATCTACCAGTTTGCTCTTTTCATGTTTCAGGCAGGTCGTGGAATGAGTCTGTTCTTTGCTGAATGCTTTGTCTTTAAGAATAAAGAGTTTAAGTGAATGGATCTTTTACACTTGGTGTAACACACCACTGGATTACTACACACTGTATGTGCGGAAGCTATCGTTCAGATTTTAGTGTTTTGTGGACTTTTCTGTTTAATAATAGACCTCAGAGGTGAATATGAATGATCAGGAATGATGCTGTGGTCCCAGGCTGGTCTCAAAGCAGAGACCCTTGTTCCTCTACGACTCCCCCCATTAAAATCTGCTTTAGTTGTTTTGTGGGGGAAACTATTTACATAACAAGCATGTGATGTCTGAGGCAGCCCAGTTACTGATCTTTGTACATGGGATAGGGAAAGAGTTGGAGATTAAGGTAGAACTGGGACTGGAAGATCACGGACGCAGCTGCATGCTCCGATAGGTTGGGGCTGAAATGGGACAAAAAGGGAATGTTTATTCATTGATTAATTAAATTGTTGGTGTTTTTACTATTTTTATTTTTTATTTTCATTGTCTAACTGCAATATCTGCCAATAACACCAGAAGAGAGAGAATTATTATTGAACTATTAATGCTGAGTTTAACTTACTGGTGCAGCCCTCCACAACAGTTTGTTTTCCTCTCATGTAGCCCCTTGGGAAAATTCATTACCCAGTCCTCTAAATTAATAGTTGGTAATTAATAACAGCTAGTGTGTTTGATCCCTACCCTAGGTCAAGTCAAGTGGCTTTATTGTCCTTTCAACCATGTACAGTGGTACAGCACAGAGTGAGGCGAGACAGCGTTCCTCTAAGATGAAGGTGCTATATATAACAGACAATCAGCACAGGACTACAGAAAGTGCAAGTGTGCAAAAATTACAAAACCAGTGCAACACCAGACAGGACAGAACGATGCAGACACGCAACAGTCCAACAGGAAAGTGCAACAACCACAGTGGGTTGTGCAAAAAGACTGAGCATTGTGCAAAAGGTAACTGTGTGTGTGTGTGTGTGTGTGTGTGTGTGTGTGTGTGTCAGTCAGTCCAGTCACTGAGTGTTCGAGAGTCTGACGGCCTGGGGGAAGAAACTGTTCCACAGTTTGGCAGTGAGGGGCAGGATGCTCTGGTACCTCTTTCCAGAAGGCAGCAGGTGAAGAGTGTTTGTGAGGGGTGTGAGGGGTCCTCCACAATGCTGGTGGCTCTGCGGATGCAGTGGGTGTTATACGTGTCCGTGATGGAGGGAAGAGAGGCTCCAGTGATCTTCTCGGCTGTTCTCACTATCACATTGTACGGTATTGCAATCTGATACGGTGCACTTACCATACCAGGCAGTGATGCAGCTGCTCAGGATGCTCTCGCTAGTCTCTCTGTAGAAGGTGGTGAGAATGGATGGAAGGAGATGGGCTTTTCATGTTGAGGGACCAGGAGAGGTTCTCCGGCAGGTGGACACCAAGGAATTTGGTGCTCTTGACGACCTCCACAGAGGATCCAATGATGTTAAGTGGGCAGTGATCTCTCCGTGCTCTCATGAAGTCAACAATCCTGTCTTTTGTTTTGTCCACATTCAGAGACAGATTGTTGACTCTACACCAGTCTGTTAGCTGTTGCACCTCCTCTCTGTATGCTGACTCGTCGTTCTTGCTTCAGTTTTCTAATTAGGTGCTGAGGAATGATTGTGCTGAATGCTGAACTGAAGTCTATGAAACGCATTTGTACATATGTGTCCTTAATGTCTCCATGGTGTGCATTATGCACATACCAACCCAACAGACAGGCACACCTCTACTGCATGAATATCACGAAAGTGACCAGTATAGGTAAGGTACATCATGCCAGGATCAAGTCTTCTGTCACGGAGCAATCAAACCTTTGATATTCGGCTGCAGGTAGCCTCGTTCTACTAAACACTAATCAGAATGCTTCATCTTGAATAAACTGAACGCTCATCAGTTTAGGTTTTGTTTTTTTTTTTTAGTTTTTTGTAGAATTATTAAGGACCTCATGTAGGACATTCAAGCATGAGAAATTATGCAAGAATTACAATCAAAAAGTTCTAGGACTGCAACCATGAAAATCAACTGATTTAAGAAGTCACAGAAATCAGTCCTGAAGTGAACATCAAGATCTTCTCAGATGGCAAAGCAAAAAGTGAACGCTCGACTTCCGAAAAAACAATTAACATGGAGGAAGGGAAAATGTAAATGTCACATGTTGCATGCAAACTACAAACCAATAACAGCATTTGTAGGGTAACGCTGGGAATGAAAATGATGGGACTCAGCTCCCTGCTTCAGCTTTTGTCTGCTGTATTTGTTGGCTTGTTTATGCTACAGTACTTTCACAAATATGAATCTACAAAGCCAGAACATGCGCTGTCGTACACTAGAATACTCCTTTCAGGCCCGTTCGTTTTGTGGTGAGCAAACATTTAAATGGTTTCAGGTTGAACAGTAGTAGTTGTTGTTGGCTAACAGACTAGAAGAACAAAGGACATTTGGATTGGCATCTTGTCTGTGACCATCAGAGAAGAACAGATAGTAAAACAATGTCTAATAAATAGGTAAATAATACCTGGATCGTTACACTTGAGGCAGTGATTATGTGTTTGAAGCAGCAGAATTACTCTTCATCTGTCTCCTCTCTTTCAGGTCGCACCTGACTTCTTCGAGTATTTCCGAGCCCTGTATCCAATCTTGCGTTCTGACCCAACCCTGTGGTGCGTTTCTGCCTGGAACGATAATGGCAGAGACGCCTTGGTGGATTCGTCCAAAGCTGATCTCCTCTACAGGACAGACTTCTTCCCTGGTCTGGGCTGGATGCTGCTGAAAGAGATGTGGGATGAACTGGAGCCCAAATGGCCATCGGCCTTCTGGGACGACTGGATGCGTCAGCCGGAACAGCGCAACGGCCGCTCCTGCATTCGGCCAGAAATCTCTCGGACTATCACCTTTGGCCGGAAAGGTGTGAGCTTAGGTCAATTCTTTGACCAGTACCTTCGTTATATTAAGCTAAACACTGAATTTGTGCCTTTTACCAAACTGGATTTGTCTTATTTGCTAAAAGAGAAGTATGAGGAAAAGTTTAAAGAGGTTTATAGCGCCCCACTGGTAAAGATTGAGGATCTGCAACAAGGGGGCAGTTTAAGAGGACCTGGGCCGTACAGGGTGCAGTACTCCACCAGGGACAGTTTTAAAGTCTTTGCTCGAAATCTGGGAGTAATGGATGACTTAAAATCAGGAGTTCCTCGTACAGGTTATAGAGGTGTGGTCAGCTTCCTGTACCGTGGTCGAAGGGTGTTCTTAGCTCCACCAGAGGGCTGGTCGCAGTATGACACCAGCTGGAGCTGAGAGACCCAGACGCGGTCCAAATGGTGTTGAAGAGGGGACAGAGCCTTAATCAGAGGAACACCCTCTCAGACCAAAGAATACGGTGGACGCAGGAGTTCAAAGTTAAACGTGGAGCTGGAAGGCCGAGCTTCTAAAACTGACGCTCATTGAGGATCGGCACGTGTGGGCCACACAGACTTCAGAGCGGTCCCACTTTGGCTGAAGCCATTCCATCCTTAAACTAAACGGCTGCTGTCGGCGTGCCTTGCTTTCTGGGCTCATTTTGTTTGGTGTATTCTCTCTTCTTGTGACAAACTGGCCAAATATAGACTTGACATCACTTTCAGATGTTTGCAGCAGCTACTGGTAATCATGTCATTATCAACAGTGTGAGTGATGGTACACTGCAGTGGAGCCTGACAGGTATTGGATCAATGCAGTTTTGTTTTTTGGTGGGTCTTAGTTTTGGCTAGTCTGTGATGCAGAAAGAGTAAGCACTCTGCTAGATAAACTATGATAACACATTTGTAATGACTCCCCGAGCATTTTGCTATGAACATCATCAATTTGCACATACTAGACAAAAAGTAAGCAGATACTGTGAAATCCTAGAATCAGTCAGACTCTGCACTGAAAGCACACTAATCACCGTTCACACCTGGGAGAAAGAAGTGTCCTATGTAACACCTTATCCACCTCTTGGCTTCTGTAACGCTTGTAGAAGGCATCACGCATTAGATTGTATATAAAAGATGGACACACTGAAGCCTCGAGCTGACCATTTTAAACATCAGCTGAACAAAGTGAGGGGTCAATCTGACTGTGCAGTGTTTCCCTCCGCCTTCCTACAGCTCACAGATGTGACTACAGAGACAAAAGCAGGGAAAAATGATTTGTGACCATGAACCGATTGAAGTAAATAAACACAGCTTCAATTGTTTTTACTTCTTTCCCCTTGATTTCTGGGCTGGAGATCTTGCTGAGAAACTGAGGACCAATGCAGGCTCATGTGAAAATCAAAAGGTAACCCAACAAGTAAAGCATGCTGTGATTTATCCTCCTCAGAATCATCAGGAAGGTTTTACTGAGTCCTTAAATCAAGAAAGAGGTTTTTCAAGTTTTTGTGCAGCTGCCCCCTGCTGGCCTTTGGAAAGAATGCAGGCAACACGTGCATCTTTTATATACAGTCTGTGGTAGTAAACAGGCCATTTTCAAAGTTTAGGGAGATCAAAACGGTAGGTTGGATTGAGGACTAACTGACAACAGTGCAGTACTTGCTTTACTGTCTCTCAGTCACGAGGCACAACATTTTTTACTCATGAGTGCTACAAATACAGAGGTGTGGATGCCAAATAACCAGATGTAGTCTGAATAAGGTCTGACGTCTAATAACAGTAATAATAGGTTTCAGATATAAAACAAGAGTGTACACCTGAATCTACTAAATATTGTTTCCACAAAGAATGAAGCTCTGGTGAGAAACCGCTGTTTTAGTGAGGAGGTGACATTGTTAGAAGCATTTACACGGGACAAACAGCAGGTGCGTGAGTGCACGAAGTCTTCACTATCAAACCAACATAGGCAACGAGACTCCACAGAGCCCGTCATCCTGTCGAACTCTGATGAACTTGTGTGAATAATGTTAAAGTGTAGTTTGAGAAGAAAGTGATACCTGCCCACAAACCATCACGTAGGTTAGTCTGTGGGGATGGTTAGTGGCTTTCCTGGTTCAGAAAGCTGCTTAAAAATAGAGCTCTAGTCCTGCTCGAGCAGACGTCTAATCTTAAAAAGAAAAACTTTGAAAACCTGTCACTCCAGTGTGAATCACAGCCATGCTTTACTGAAAAACACTACATTTCAGAGGGTTACAGTATTTTTCCAACACGCTCCCTTCAGGTGTGTCAAACTGTAGGTTTATGAAGGACGTAAAGCTGCAAATTAACTTCAAATTTCACTGACATCATGATCGCCCTGAAACAGCTTCAAACTGCAGTTTGTAGAAACAGCAACCAGTGTTTGATAGTTTCTGCAACAGGAGGTCTGTGAGGTAGCTACAGATGATTATCACTGTACTGTAATTAGCTTTGGGAGATTATCTACATGATTGACTGATACCCACTTCTGTATGGTGATGTGTAAAACCACTGCCTGATGTTTATAACTTTATTACATTACAAATAAAATCCACTATTTTGATATTTGTCCATATATTGAAGGAAATTTTCAGTTCTCATATCCATGGGTGTCCACAGTGATCACTCCTTAGTTGGAGCGTAATAGCTGCACTGACTGAAGATCACACTAAAAAGCACACAGGGCACTACACCCTATGTGACCAGACCACGTCTAAAGAATGAAAAAAATACAGACATTATTGTGTGTTGTGCCAAACGAGCTGTGATGAGACGTCTTCGTTCAGCTTCCTCAGTTATTCAGTTGATTCATGGAGTTAAGGTGGCCGACGCGCTGTGAAAAAACCTTTGCATGCAGGACTGTCAGATACTCAAATTTAAAAGGTGCTGTTCACAAGTATACATGGTCCAAGATGTTGTCTTCAACAAGGCTTGGATTTAAAAACAAATATACAACAGATCATACTAACATGTTGAAAGTAAAATCACAAAGACTCACGAATCTAATCTCATTTTAACTCCAAATGATATTAAACATAAGAGATTCCTTTTGGAAAGGATGGATGGGTGTGTGCTCTAGAGAAGGAATCAAACTTCCTGTCAGCAGTTAAAAATCCCACATGCATGATATTATCAGGCTCCATTTACACCTATGCCGTGAATATTGGTGAAAGCACCGTTAATGGTATGTAGAGGTTTTAAAGAAAACTGTGCTGCCATCCTGACAAGTCTGAGTGTCAGACGATAACAAACACATTGTGCATGTATCCCAACAGCACGAGTGTGGATGTGGATTTAAAAAAGGAAAAGAAAGAATAAAGGAGACCTTACCAGGCAAACTTTATTAATCCACAGCAGTAAACAGTGCCTTTCTACTGTCAGTACTAAACTACCTCTGGTACTTCCACTCACACCTAGAAAACCAGATAACTTGAATTATATATTAACAAATACCGACATTAGAAACTTAAATAATATCATACAAAGTCTATTCTGAATCATTCCTGCAGAGGGAGCTGTGCCCCTGCGTTCTTCCTTTCAATAAGCACAGGCTTGGGTAAATATCTGCTGTTGGACATGCCAGGTTTCATACAAACACAGTCTGCATCTTCCATCAGAGTAAAACTGCAAAGTGAATCGAAGTCCAACTGGAGCGTCCGGCTCGTTTATCGTGCTGGTTCAACTGCAGGAGCGCACACACACGCACACACACGCGCACACCCACACGCACACACACGCGCACACCCACACACACGCGCACACGCGCGCACACACGCACGCGCACGCACACACGCGCGCGCACACACGCACACAGTGCTGTTAGTTTGGATGAACCTTACAATAATTCAAGAAACAAAAGAAGACTTAGTGTACGAGGAGATGTCTATCTCTTCTGGCAGCTCGCCGATGTTCACCTCGAAGCGGTCCTGGACATCGTTGAGCGTGCGGGCGTCACCTTCATCAGACACAAATGTGATGGCCAGGCCCTTCGTTCCAAACCTGCCTGCTCGAGCAACCTACACCAAGACACCAGTGCAGCTGACCACATTACTCAGTCAGGATCACAGACTACAGCACAGTAGGGCAAACTAATCACAGTACAGGATAAGTATAAGACAATATAGTATGGCTTTGATAGAAGCCCTCTCCGTGTTCTTCTGGCATAGGTTAATGTTAGTGAATAAATGCTGTCCCAGAGTATTTGATCTGCCTTTTCTCTTCCGTACCCGTGTTTGTCCTATGAAGTCCTCTTTCAACAGAAGACTTCCTTCCAGCCTGGGTGCAGGACAGAGACCCTCCTTGCCACTCTTGGGATAAGCTACTACCTGCTCAGCTGATTATAACATTAATAAATGCCTCACACCTGTGTCTATCTAATAAAGAGCTCAGATTCCTCAGCATCTCCTTAAATATGTATTTGTACATCATCCAATAAGTCACAAATATGACCTTGTGCAGCTTTCACATATATTTCTATTACTCTTTTAGCCTGTCAGGTGAACAACACATGGATAGTCTCACCCTGTGAAGGTAAGTGTCAGAGTCTTCTGGCATGTCATAATTGAAGGCAATATTGACTCTCTCAATGTCCATCCCTCGTCCAAACAGGTTGGTGGCCACCAGGATTCGCCTCTGGAAGTCCTTGAACTGCTGGTAGCGAGACAAACTACAGAGGACAATAAGTGAAGCTTAGTCTGTGTGTCACATATCCTCACATTGAAAGTTTCATTATGTGTGTATTGGGCTGCTGAGTTGATCAACATCCTCACAGTACTGTGCAAATGTCCCCACTCATGTCTTTACATTTTTTTCTCCCAATGACACAGACCTTCTTGGAATTTTTGAAGTGGTCTTGAGTAACAGCTCTCCAGCTTCCTGAAAGACTTTCAAAGTTTTTCTTGGACATCAGCTTTTTTTGAGTGTATTTATGGGATTTTTGGTCACCGACATCAGTCAGACACTGATGCTGGATGAGAAGGACTGGCTCGTAGTCTCCACTTTAATTTATCCCACAGGTGTTTGTGACAGGGTGTGGTTTCTGGCTCAGCTGCAGGGGAGGGGTGGAGCAGTGCTTGGAGGAGGCTGAAGGCCACAGCTGTTCCTCATTGTTCCACCTTGTCTTTCCCTATTTAAGTAGCACGCTAAGTCCATGGGTGTAGCGAGTGGAAGGCGCAGAGACAGAGGAGCAGCTGAGTGTACAGTCATGTGTTCTGTCAGGCAGAGCTAAGAACTCTGTGCAGGCCAGTCAAGTTCTTCCACATCAAAGCTGCTTATTTATATGGAGCTTGCTTTGTGGACTTGTTGATTATCTGACAGGAGGACCACAACGTGCGTCTTCAACATTGTGTGTCTGACAAGGTGATCGGCAACACGGGCACCACAAGGGACTGTCCTCTCCCCTTTCCTCTTCACCATCTACACCACAGACCTTTTACTTTTAGATGATCCTGCAGTGGTTGGATGCATCAGTGAGGGTGATGAGTGTTGGGCTGTGGTCGAGCAGAATCATCTGCAACTCAGCGTAGCAAAGACCAACCGATTTAGGAGGACCGGGAAACCTGTGACCCCTGTTTCAATCCAGGGGGTCGATGTGCAGGACTATAAATACCTCAGAGTACACCTGATAATAAATTGTAGTGGGTTAAAAACACCACTGCACTCTACAGGAAGGGCCAGAGTCGTCTCTGAGGTCTTCAACATCTGTCGGACAACACACAGGTGTTTCTATGAGTCTGTTGTGGACAGTGCTATCCTCTGTGCTGTTGCTTGCTGGGACAGCAGGTTGAGGGTTTCAGATGCCAACAGACATCCTGTCACTCGTACAGTTTCCTCAAATTTTTGTGAAGGACCCAATGCACACTATGCTAATATTTGTGGTCATCAATATGTATGGAAAGGATCAGGAGGTCCAACAGTGAGTGTCTACAGCCATCGGTAAAACAAGGTAGGGTGGGTGATGTTGTGGGGATGGAGCTAGACTTTAATAAGGTGGTGTCTGAGAGGCGGATGTTGTCCAAGGTCAGGACAATGCTGGACCTCCCACCCACTCATGATGAGCTGGTCAGTCACTGAGAGACTAAGATTACCCATAATGCACCACTAAAGGACACAGGAAGTCATTCCTGTCTGTGGATATCACTCTCCATCTAATGCACATCCTCTACAGTGAAAATAACAAAATTAAGTTTTACAGTAAAATGTCAGTTATATATATTTAATCTCTGTAATATTCTGGATATTTACAATTGAGTTATTTTATAATGGAGCTAAATCATGATAGTAAATGGTAAATGGACTGGTTCTTATAGAGCGCCTTTCTAGTCTGAGCGCTTTACACAACTTGCCTCATTCACACAAGCATTTTCTTCGATGCTGTTTCTATGTAAGTGCTTTCTTGCACACTGCCAATGCACTAAAACATACCTGGATATAAAAAACACACACAGGACAGTCAGTCATGGCCTCCCCAAACCTTTGAATGTCCTTTGGGAAGCCTGGAGAACTGCTCCTGAGTACTCATAAAGGAAGCTGTCTCAGAGAGATCAGACTGTGTTGAAGAATACCGGATTCTGGCTTTTAATCTTGTCAGACCTGTACAGACTGTGTTTTAATGTACTATATTTCCTTTTACGGTATGTTTGCATGTTTCAATATATGACAGCACCATTGTCTTAACAATGGTTGGCTCAAGACTTTTGCACAGCACTGCATCTTAGAGCACACAACACCATAAGAACTAATGCTTTACCTAATATAAAGAATGACCTCACTTACCAGTAAAAGTTATGTTTGCGATGGTATAATCATCACAACGCATTAATTTAACAAAATAAAAGTGTCTGAGAGTGAAAAAAATAAAAGCCTCCTGCTTCCTTCTTCATAATATTATTATATAGTAGAAAGCATAAAGATGTGGGGTCCTTACTTTACAAAATAAAGTACCAACTGTTGTTGTGATTTGGTGCTATATAAATAAAACTGAATCAAATTGGCCACAAGAAAGAGACTGCAGCTGCATGGAGCTAAGCTCACTGTCAGCTGATTACATTTGAGCCATTTCCTAAAGGTTCACACTGAGCTTGCTATCCTCTGCCAAAAGAACAAGTAGAGTGAACACAACATGGCAGTTCAGTGTTGTCTGGAGTAATAAAATAGTAACAAACATTTATGGCGTCACCGCTCTCAGTTACCGTTCCACCTGAGGCATCCCTCGATGGATGGCAATCGCTGGAAAGTTCTGCTCCACAAGCAGCTGAGCCAGAGCTACACAACGCTGGACGGACTTCACAAAGATCACCACCTGAGCAGCACAGCGACACAATCACTCAGCTACAGTGGACATTAAGTCCTGTCGGCTTCCTGTGTGTGTCTGTTTCACTGTGTGCGCCCCTCGTCTGCACTTGGAGACAATCGATCATTAACAGCTATTTATTACTTTACTCTAAGTAGAATCAAAAAGTTTTCATGTAGAACAACACCAGGACAAAAGAGACAGAGAGAAACAGGACAGCACCGTCAGCCATGCTTTTTGACACTCACTAGCGCTCGACTTGTTTCTTTGTTCAGTGACAAGCTCGCAAACTGCACAAGCAGAACCTGTTGGATTAGCAGTTATGACACTGCTGTCCTGTTGGTTTCCTCCACGTTCTGTTAACTCTGCTGCTGACATGGTAACGACAGAACTCCAGTGAACTGCTGGCCCTGTTGTCAAATATACATGATTCAGGTATTAAAGTCTGTACTGGGCTGATATCTAACAAATACTGGGTGGGCGCACCCCTCACTCTGGTGGACCCTCACATACTCACATGAGCAAAGTATATTGTTTCCCTCGCTCCCTCACACTGAAGCATAGTAAGGCCTTTAAGAGGACCATTATACTTTTCTGTCTGTACACACACATACTGTACATATCTTATTAAGTATTTCTTTAACTGTAAATGTGAGGAGATGTCCTCTGGCACACAGCCTAACCCTAACCCTTCTTTCTGAGAGGTGTAGCCAATCAGAAGAAGAATAGAGCCTGGTTTCAGGAAGTTGATGAGCTGAGGGGTTGCACACAAGTAGCATAAATAACATTTATTTTGATCTTTGAAATAACTAATGCTTCTCTAGCAGGATCTGCAAGTGTGTCCCACAGTAACATGCTTGTAAGACATGAACATAAAACGCAGCAATCTAATTCCCATCAACAGAAAAGCAAACAGACAAAACAAAAATGTCCACAGGGGGGTTACACTGTGGGGAAAGTATGGTGTGGGTACCTGATTGAACTCTAGTGCATCCAGGAGATCGAAGAGCTTTCTGTTTTTCTCATTATCCTTCAGCTTGACGTAGTACTGCTGCAGCCCATGCAGAGTTAGCTTGGTTTCGTCATCTACAAAGATTTCCATCGGCTGGACCGGCAGGAGTTTGAAAGGGAGGTTGGCAAGATTCAGGGAAGAGCACACAAAGAGAACACCAATCATAATACAGTGGAAGTGAAAAGGAAGCAGCGAGGAGACGGAGGGAAGGCTTTGGTATAGGTAACACACACACACAGTTGTGTTTTCATATCTCTGTGGGGACATCTTATTGACATAATGCTTTCCCTAGCCCCTTACCCTAACCATCAAAGATGAATGCCTGACCCTCAGCCTACACCTAACCATGACCTAACTGTGACCCTCACACTAAAACAAGATTTTGAGCCTCGAAAATCCCTTCAAATTTGTGGGGACGGGAACTTTGTCCCTATAAGAGCTGTTAGTCCCCACAAGTATAGTAAAACTCCACTTTTTGGTCCCCAGAAAGATAAGTAAACACACACACACACTTCTTTCTTGTGACTTGGACTCATGGAGGCTGAACATCGACTTGGACTTTGTTACCCACTGTTCCAGCAGGCGAAGGAGTAGTGGAGGTGTGGAGGGAGCGGGAAGAGGCATGGCAGATGAAAGTGAAGAGGCGTATTTACATCTTGCATGAACTTTCTGCAGACTGGACGGATCTCTTTACTCAGGGTGGCGCTGAACATCATGACCTGCTTCTTGTGGGGAGTCATACGGAAAATCTCTTGGACATCTCTGCGCATGTCTAAGGAAGAGAGCATTATTTACAGCGTATTACAAACTCATCTAGATGCAGTGACTAAAGATTCAATAATGATGACTGAAGGCCCTTTCACATATGCACGCGCTGCACTCTGGAACCCATTTGTGTCTATTGTTTGTGCCACACAATAATGATTTCCCGCTGCACCGAGCAAAGCACAGCACATGCACACTTGTGACGTATTGTTGTGCGAGGAACAGAAACGAAGAGTACTGCTGCGCTGAGTTCAACCACATGATGAAGGAGAACATTCTGTACGTATCAGAGTTTGGTGAACTGTTTGCTGCAGGTTCTGCAGACCTCAGAGAGAAGCAGTGTTGTGGAAACAACACACTCTTCACCAGCTGGGATAGTTACAAAGTTTTCTTCTTTATGAACCAGCGATACATGTTTTTATCAACATTTGAACATAATAGGACACAAACTCCTCAGAGAAACACGTTTTGAAATGACAAGCAGTGAGTGCAGCGCACGGCCGATGTAAAAGGCCCTTCAAAAGAAAACATTTTTGCTTCACTTCGTACCAAATGAATTGTCAAAAACACCAAGAAATCTATGACATCACATTTGAAACAATTAATTCCTAAAGTTTTTGTACAGTATTGAACAATCATATCACCCAACATCTAAAACTGTTGTTACACTGAGAAAAATAAACCCTAAGAGCTGCTAAGTCTACGTAGGTTCTCGGTCATCCAGGTCATAGTAATCTAAGGAGCTATTAAACACATATGTAAGACTGCTTTCTTCCATGTGTGCAACATCTCTAAAATTAGAAATATCCTGTCTCAGAGTGACGCTGAAAAACTAGTTCATGCATTTATTACTTCCAGGCTGGACGACTGTAATTCATTATTATCAGGAAGTCCTAAAAACTCCCTGAAAAGCCTTCAGCTGATCCAAAATGCTGCAGCAAGAGTCCTGACAGGGACTAGAAAGAGAGAGCAGATTTCTCCTGTTTTGGCTTCCTGTTAAATCCAGAATTCAAAATCCTGCTCCTCACATACAAGGTCTTAAATAATCAGGCCCCATCTTATCTTAATGACCTTGTAGTACCATATCACCCTATTAGAGCACTTCGCTCTCGCTCTGCAGGCCTACTTGTTGTTCCTAGAGTATTTAAAAGTAGAATGGGAGGCAGAGCCTTCAGTTTTCAGGCCCCTCTTCTGTGGAACCAGCTTCCAGTTTGGATTCAGGAGACAGACACTATCTCTACTTTTAAGATTAGGCTTCAAACTTTCCTTTTTGCTAAAGCATATAGTTAGGGCTATGGCTGAGCCATATTATACCGTTCACGGTATTACCGGTACAATGTTAGGCAACGATAAGAAAATGAAATATCGCGATAGAATGGGAGTAAAACGCACATGCGCAGTTCCTTTGTTTTCATACGCACATGGCCGATTGTTGAGTGAAACGGATGAACCAGAATTGGTTTGTAAAAATGGTGCAACTTCAGTGATGTGGAACTGGTTTGGTGTTTGTCCCTCAGATACACAACAAAGCACATTTTTTTGTAGAACATGCAAGCGGGTCGTCGTTATTGCCGTATTTGTCGGACTAAGATGCTCTTAAATCTGGGAGTAATCTGGGTCCTAAACTTTGTCCGCTTCAGGTCCCAAAGTCAAACGAACACTGCTGCATCACTGAGAGTTAAAAACTGTCTAAATTCTTTCATCTTTAATAAAACGATCAGCGTTGCTGCTTTACCAGGTGTAACAGTTAAGTTTAACATCCAGGCATCCATGAAAACAGAATTTATGACATTTAACAGTTAGAAGTTAGCAGGAAGTTAGCTCGCTAGTTACCTAAGCATGATATAGCATGTTCTGACTGAGAGATTTCTGAAACATTCAAACGTACAGCTCTGCTATCACTTCCAACATATATTAAGACAGGAAACTAAACAGCAGTGACGTTTGTAGGGTTACTGAAGTTGGGCTAGCTGGTATATAATGATGTGCCACGTGATCGCTAGCGACACAGCTATGTTAGCATAACAAACACAGTGAAGCTGGAGGATGAACGCTAACACTTTTGCACTCGATAAAAGTTAACGTGAAGGTTCCTGATAGTTAGAGACAAATGCAATCGCATGGCAGGATGCTGTAAACGGACCAAACTTCAGTCAGGAGAACAACTGAGATAATCCATCCACAATACGAGGTTAGTCATTAATATACTGCAACAACATGGGAATAGAGCAGCTGCCAGAGAATTCAACATTAATGAATCAATGGTACAGAAGTGGAGGAAGCAAGAAGAATGAGTTTAATAAAGTTTGATTTATCTGACTGCTTTGTTTTGCTTAATGTGTCTTATAATCCCGTGCACCTTATGGTCTGAAAAATACACATTAGACTTTTTTTATTTGGCACACTGCAGTTTAATGTAGCAAAGCACCTCTTTTTAACTTCAGTGGATATTATACATGGTTATGCTCAGGATATGTCAGCCCATATGTCAGCAAATTTGCATTTGCACTGTTAAATTTGTATATAGCTTTAATGCACATAAAAAACAGCTGCTTGTTTAAGTGAAAATAAATGGATGGTTTTTTTGCACTAGTAAAGTTGTGGAGTTGTATTTTGTCTCGCAGTAACTATATCATCAGTTATATCGTTATCACAAATTTTCAAATATATATCGTGATAAATATTTTCGGCCATATCGCCCTGCTCTAGTTAGGGCTGGATCAGGTGACCCTGAATCCTCCCTTAGTTATGCTGCAATAGGTGTAGGCTGCTGGGGGATTCCCATGATGCACTGGGTGTTTCTTCTTCACTCACTATGTGTTAACAGACCTCTCTGCACTGAATCATCCTTGTTATTAACCTCTGTCTCTCTTCCACAGCATGTCTTTATCCTGTCTTCGTTCTCTCACCCCAACCAATCACAGCTGTCGGAGGTTTCTTCCTGTTAAAAGGGAGTTTTTCCTTCCCACTGTCGCCAAAGTGCTTGCTCATAGGAAGTCATATGATTGTTGGGTTTTTCTCTGTATTTATTATTGTAGGGTCTACCTTACAATATAAAGCACCTTGAGGCGACTGTTGTTGTCATCTCGTACTGTATATATAAAACTGAACTGAAAGCAACTGGATTTCTTTAAGTTTCTTGAAGACGTTTCACGTCTCATCCGAGAAGCTTCTTCAATTATAAAACAAAATGGTGGAGATTCCCAGGTATTAATCCTTAGTGGAAGTTGTCCCTTAACCTCTTAAGGCCCGAACTCTTTCATGGCATGCATTTTTAATTTTTCTTTGCTATTTGGGCTGATTGGGACCCGATGGATGTAAAAACAAAGAATTCCCAGATTTTTTTTTATACCTGATTTTTGTTTCTGAGATAAATTAGATCCACATATGAGGACATTTGCTTTACATTTGGATAGAACAGTGGCAGTATAACGTCCTCGTAAGTGGATATCGGGCCCTTGTAGAACAAAATTTTGTATTTTGGTCTAGACAACCCAAAATGTGATGTCCACATATGTGGACGTCAGGTCCTAGGAGGTTAAGAAGGTTGTTGACCCACTATTGATCATGTCCCTCACCACACGTGCCATGGTGAGAAAAAAGGCGTGGATTATTATCGTCAGAGTTTTGATGCATGCTCAATCATCCAGGTAAGTAAATCCCAAAGGTTGATTCCGTTCACCTGGACATTTTGTGGGAGAAACGTTTCGTTACTCGTCCAAGTGACTTCTTCGGTCTCAGCTGACTGCAGGTTTCCAACCTTATAAACAGTACATTTACACAATGAGGGAAACTATTGGTGGGTGAACAATGGGCTGGGAGGTAATGACCATTAATCAAAGACCACTGATCAATGGCCATGAGTACCATTCACAGAGAGTTGGGGAATGGCTGCAATCACAGCATTGTAAGATGGTGACAGATGCACCCTTAGGCCCCTCCTCCATTCAGAGATGGTCTTTCCCTTTTCACGTAAATGGCCTCCTTGACTCCGCCCTCAAACCAGCGTTCCTCCCTGTCCAGGATGTTACATCCTCATCATTGAAAGAGTCCACTGGCCTGTAGGTGTGCACAGACTGCAGAGTCCTGGCTTGACGAGGTGGCTCTGCTGTGTTGTAGCCAGAGGTTGTTTGGTTTCCCCGATGTATAAATCCTGGCAGTCCTCCTGCACTTAACAGCGTACACTATGTTACTCTGTTTGTGTCGGGGGACACGATCCTTGGGGTGGACCAATTTTTGGCGCAGCGTGTTTTGAGGTTTAAAAGCCACAGAGACCCGGTGTTTAGAAAAAATGCGTCTCAGCTGCTCCGATACTCCTGACACGTACGGGATCACTACAGGTTTTCTCTTGGGCAGCGGTTGTCCTTCTCTCCTGGATCAGCTGGAGCTTTCTTTAGGAGCCAAAAGTCCAGCTGGGATAACCACACTTACTCAGGGCCTTCTTGATGTTCTTCTGCCTCCCTGGCTGCTGTGTCTGTGGGGCTGGTGTTCGCTCTGTGTTGTAGCGTCCTGATGACGCCCAGTTTGTGCTCCAAATCACAGACGCCTCATTAAATTTTATTAGGGAAAGACTGATAGCCCTCAGTGTTTTATTAGATACCCTAGTGGTATCAATTTCACACCCCTATGTCGCTATGTCCTTGAGTTATCACTTCACAAATTTGCGTGTCCAGGCCGCCCGCCTCGCAGGGTTACGACAATAAAAGTAGCAGTTGTCATCAAAATAAAAGCAACAAAGTCATGCTGCATTTGTTTAGCTGCCCCCTCTGCCTCTACAAAGGTGGGAAGACGCTGGTGCCATGATCTTTCACAATCCTCCAAATTTATCTTTAACTGAGAAATTTGTTTCTTACGCTTTATTCTGTTTGTTGTCACACAAGCACAGCAGAGAAATCCACTGTGTACATTTAGATTTAGCTAGATATATGTCAGGGGTGCTCAATACGTCGATCGCGATCGACCAGTCGATCGCAAAGGTAGTATTGGTAGATCGCATGGCATTAAAAAAATTGATGCCAGCCTATCATCCATCCCGTCACTTGATTGATACAGGGAAGCCAGTCAGATGACATCAGATTTTTTCTGACGCTTAGGTCGCTGCGCATGCGCAAACAGCGGCGCGAAGTGTAGTAAAACTGACAAGCTAGTCAGCGAGTTAACTCCAATTTTTAGCTCTCGGTTTTTTTCTCTTAAACCTGGCCGTCAGCAGCTACTGTCCGGACTATGCATCCCTGGCTGATTCAATTCAGTGCAAGTCATCAGAGTAAACTCAGGTAATGACAAAAAATTTACATAGTTAATTGTGTTGTGAAATATTGGATATTGCGGTTATGCATGTATATACATTGTAGATATAAAGAATCCTCAATATATTTATAAATAAGTATATGTTTTGGATTTTTGTAGTGGGTAGATCATTTTGACTTGGTCATTTTATAAGTAGCTCACATGCGGAAAAAGTGTGAGCACCCCTGATATATGTCATGTATACGTTACTGTTTATTCTCACACCAATCACACCCGCAGTACAATAACTTCTACCACCAGCACCTTGGCCTCGAGTTGTCAGCTGTCAAACACTTTATTATCCTGGGAAAAGAAAAGATGGATACCTCATGATCCTTATAAAAATCACACATTACAGGAAAACCACAGACTCATATTTACTGCTGCAAGCTCCCCAAGGGAGGCAGGAAACCTTCACACAATATGAAAGGAAACTGGACTCCATACATAAAAACCACAAAGCTACCACAGTGAGACCACAAAGCTAATGAGACAGAGGTTGGTTTGAATGTTATCTTATCCTCTTCTTTGTTTCTTGGTTTTAAACACTGGCACATATTTGGATCTGATTTTGCTTTAAAAAGTGGGTTGTGCCACTTACCAAGCTGCTCGAGCATCTTGTCACACTCATCCAGGATGAAATGTTTGATGTGACGCAAATTGAGCGTCTTGCTGCGCGTCAGTGCCAGGATTCTGCCTGGTGTTCCCACCACAATATGAGGAGAGTTTTTCTTCAGCTCCTCTTCATCCTTCTTTATAGACAGCCCTCCAAAGAACACTGCCACCTGCAGGAAAACAAGCATACATCATACTGTTTGAGCTGGGAGAAACTGATGTATGAGTTCAAGCTGCTTTACCTTAACAGTGGGCATGTACTTTGAAAATCTCTCATATTCCTTGCTGATCTGAAACGCCAGCTCTCTGGTATGGCACATCACCAGGACAGAGACCTGCACATAAAAATGGCAAAGATTAAGATATAGTATCAACTTAATTCACTATGGGATGTATTTACTGCACTATGGTCCTTGAAAACACGATGCATCTGTAAATCTGAATGTACACTGTTCTTTTTTCCCTGCACACTACTGCAAGTCTTTCGTTCAAACTCAAACAGCCCACAACTCTTTACCAAGAGTTCTGCCAAGTGGATGGTAATAATTAAGAGTGACTCAAACATTTTTTCTCTCATCTGGATGTTAGCAGTTGGTCAGTCAAGAGTTGTGAAAAGCCCTAATCACAACATCATGGAGTCAACTGACTCTGTGACTGCCAGGTAAAAGTCGGCATTTTACACAAAAGACACAACGCAATATCCTGAGTTTGCTTTCAGATTTGTTTTTGAGCCTGTTTATCTAGATATGAAGGCTCCACAAGTACAGAACAAATGTGCTCATTAGCTAAAAATCAGCTGTAAGTAGAATCTAAAATGAAAATAAATGCAGAAAAGCAATTAAATGACAGTTGTTACAATATAATAAAACACCTTTTAGCTCTGTCCTGGCTGCTACACCTCACCTGACCGGTGATGGGCTCTAGCTGCTGCAGGGTGGCAAGAACAAACACTGCTGTCTTCCCCATCCCAGACTTGGCCTGACAGAGCACATCCATACCCAGGATTGCCTGAGGGATGCATTCATGCTGAACTGGAAGGAGAACACATGAGCAGGAGAATTTCAGCTCATTCAGGATGCAGCAACCAGAAACCAGTACTCAAGCCATTTCTTTCACTCCCAGTTCAATGCAAAGTTACCTTTAAAATCCTTTAATTATTTCACAAAACTCTCTGTGGTTTGCCCTCCAGTATACTTTCTCAGGGTCTTTCAGAGTCAGAACTCTCAGGTCATCACATGCACATCTCTGAACTGTTCCCAGACTTAGGTCTACGGGTACTTTCAGCATCTGTGGTCCTGTTCTTTGGAGCAAGCTGCCTGCTGACCTGAGGTAGGTTACAGTGGTTTGCGAAAGTATTGGGCCCCCTTGAACTTTCCCACATTTTGTCACATTACAGCCACAAACATGAATCAATGTTATTGGACTTCCAGGTGAAAGACCAACACAAAGTGGTGCACACGTGAGAAGTGGAACGAAAGTCAGACATGATTCCAAACATCTTTTACAAATAAATAACTGCAAAGTGGGGTGTGCGTAATTATTCAGCCCCCTGAGTCAATACTTTGTAGAAGCAGCTTTTGCTGCAGTTCCAGCTGCCAGTCTTTTAGGGTCTGTCTCTACCAGCTTTGCACATCTACAGACTGAAATCTTTGCTCATTCTTCTTTGAAACAGCTCCAGCTCAGTCAGATTAGATGGGCAGCGTTTGTGAACAGCAGTTTTCAGATCTTGCCACAGATTCTGGATTGGATTTAGATCTGGACTTTGACTGGGCCAGTCTAACACATGGATCTGTTTTGTTTTAAACCATGGCATTGGTGCCCTGGCTTTATGTTTAGGGTCGTTGTCCTGCTGGAAGGTGAACCTCCGCCCCAGTCTCAAGTCTTTTGCAGACTCCAAGAGGTTTTCTTCTAAGACTGTCCTGTATTTGGCTCCATCCATCTTCCCACCAACTCTGACCAGCTTCCCTGTCCCTGCTGAAGAGAAGCCCCCCCAGAGCACGATGCTGCCACCACCATATCTGACAGTGGGGATGGTTCAGAGTGATGTGCAGAGTTAGTTTTCACACACAGCGTTTTGCATGTTGGTCTCATCTGACCAGAGCAGCTTCTTCCACATGTTTGCTGTGTCCCCACATGGCTTGTGGCAAACTGCAAACAGGACTTCTTATGGTTTTCTGTTAACAATGGCTTTCTTCTTGCCACTCTTCCATGAAGGCCAACTTTGTGCAGTGCACCACTAATAGTTGTCCTGTGGACAGATTCCCCCACCTGAGCTGTAGATCTCTGCAGCTCGTCCAGAGTCACCATGGGCCTCTTGGCTGCATTTCTGATCAGCGCTCTCCTTGTTCGGCCTGTGAGTTTAGGTGGACGGCCTTGTCTTGGTAGGTTTACAGTTGTGCCATACTCCTTCCATTTCTGAATGATGGCTTGAACAGTGCTCCGTGGGATGTTCAAGGCTTGGGAAATCTTTTTGTAGCCTAAGCCTGCTTTAAATTTCTCAATAACTTTATCCCTGACCTGTCTGGTGTCTAAATCCAATCGAGAATCTGTGGCAAGATCTGAAAACTGCTGTTCACAAACGCTGTCCAGCTAATCTGGCTGAGCTGGAGCTGTTTCAAAGAAGAATGGGCAAAGATTTCAGTCTGTAGATGTGCAAAGCTGGTAGAGACAGACCCTAAAAGACTGGCAGCTGCAACTGCAGCAAAAGCTGGTTCTACAAAGTATTGACTCAGGGGCTGAATAATTACGCACACCCCACTTTGCAGTTATTTATTTGTAAAACATGTTTGGAATCATGTATGACTTTCGTTCCACTTCTCACGTGTGCACCACTTTGTGTTGGTCTTTCACCTGGACGTCCAATAACATTGGGGGCAGGGATAGCTCAGTAGGTAAAGTGGTCGCCCCATGATCGGAAGGTCGGCGGTTCGAATCCACTTAACGGCTACCCTGAGGTACCCCTGAGCAAGGTACCGTCCCTACACACTGCTCCCCGGGCGCCTGCTTAGTGGGCTGCCCACTGCTTCACTGAGTGAATGGGTCAAATGCAGAGAAAAACAAGTAATTTCCCCATGGGGATCAATAAAGTATCCATTATTATTATTATTATTATTGATTCATGTTTGTGGCTTGTCGAGGAGGGAAATTATTTTACTACTATTGTTAAATAATTGTCATTGCATTAATAATATAATCTGCAGCATGGATATTGCATTCCAAGGTTTAAACAGTGTCTCTTTCAGAAAGACTGAGTTGCAGGCTGACAGGAAGTTGTATGTAGAAAGAAGCAGGAAGTTATTTTGAGCCGCAGGCTAAGACGAGGCTTTAACAATGTAACAGATAGCTTTAAGAAGGCCTTAAGCAGTTATGACTATTTTATACACAATGCATATCTGTGCTTATTAAAGAGTTGGAGCTCGGTCAATTAATTGGGGGTCGGAAGCTTTGTTCGGCGCGATGTTCGGACAATCTATTGTGCAAGTGACTTGGAGCCACTGAAGGAATTGCAATACATGCTTACAAAACACTTATATATCAGATCATTTTATATTAAGGTTTTAGTAGAGGTTCTTGGTTAAAACATTTATTTAGTAGAAGACATACACATAGTCTCAGTGAGCTTCAATTCAATTCAATTCAATTTTATTTATATAGCGCCAAATCACAACAAAAGTCGCCTCAAGGCGCTTCATAGATACAGAGAAAAACCCAACAATCATATGACCCCCTATGAGCAAGCACTTTGGCGACAGTGGGAAGGAAAAACTCCCTTTTAACAGGAAGAAACCTCCGGCAGAACCAGGCTCAGGGAGGGGCGGCCATCTGCTGCGACCGGTTGGGGTGAACCGGTCGCAGACCAGAGCTTCTGGTCTGGTAAAAGGTCAGAAGTGCAACAGGTGAATTGAGAAAGAGCATTTGAGGACGAGACACAGACAGTAGGTGAAGAGGTGACACAAAGAGCATGTAACTGCAAAAGTGTCTCGGTAAAAGAGGAACCGTTTCTTGTTGTCTCGGCAAGAAAGAGGAACAATTCATTTTAAGATAAGAACGGAAAGTACCAAGCCATGAAAATAGGAGATGATTTTCTAGGTGAAAAGTCATGATGATGTTGATCTGATCTATGTATAAAATGTACCTGTGACGTATGAAGGGGCGTCAGTAAACAAACCCTGATGCTATAAAATATCTGTTCATGCTTTGATTAAGTTGAAGACTACTTCCTGTCTGCGTACAGAGTTGTCTTCCCACACGTGTGTTCATTAAAATCATCGTTTGACTTCACCCGGCCAGATCGGTGTGGTTATTCTTCGATCACCTCTTGTACCCTTCCTCAATACTGAATCTCAAGGCTGTAATGTGACAAAATGTGGGAAAGTTCAAGGGGGCCCAATACTTTTGAAAGCCACTGTATATGTATGCCTACGTTCAAAAACAGGCTTAAAACCTTTTTATTCTGACTGACCTACAATGAGACTCAAAATGTGGTTTTAGTGTCAGGGTTACAATTAGGATGTAGTTAGGCATTCATTTGTCATGATTAGGGTAAGGAGCTAGGGAAAGCTCCATGCACTTGTGTCTTCACGTATTGATTATTGTAACGCTCTTCTTTCTGGGCTATCAAAGAAAAGTTTCAGAGGTCTACAGATGGTGCAAAATGCAGCTGCTCGCATTTTAACAAGAACTGGGAAATTTGAGCACATTACCCTGTGCTGAGATCTCTTCATATGTTTTTTTTTTTTTTTTTTTGCACCATTTCCAAGCACTTTGTTCTCCAATGTGTGCCTTAGTCTTGTTTTGTACATATTCCTCTAGACTGTACATATGGCTATGTTTGCCATTTATTCCTGCTCTCTATTTACATTTTATTCCAGCACAGCTGGTGTGGAGCGCCTATACATTTGTTGTACAATGAATGGCTATTCTATTTAGCTGTTTTCACTGTAGGTTTACAATGATTTAGATTGTAAACTGTGGTGGGGCGTGGCCTGCGGTGCCGTGCGGATGCACCCTGCCGTGCCACATCCTGGGTTTCGGCACCAGTGTGGTGGAATTAAGGCACGGCGGTACCGCAGATCTGTGTTTTGAGCCATTTTTATTCAACATTTGTCAAACCACCACAACCCCACCAACCCCTGAGTCCCCATGTTTTAACATGGCGGGCTTGACTGTGGATGCCGTGCAGGTGCATCCGCACAGCACCGCAGTCCACGCCCCACCACATAAACCTACACAGATTTTCATGCTTTTATCTTCTGTGTTCAGCACATCGAGTTTGAGCATAATGAAATGTGTTATGTAACTAAAATTACCATTGCCAACACACCAACCCACCACAGCTCTGTAAAAGGAGGAACTGGCATTAATCTTTATCAGACGCTTCAAATACAGAGAGAAGATAAAAAAGTGAATAAAATCAGCAGCGGTTGTACCAGTTCCCAATTTTCCTCCTGGCACCAGTTACTCACCCTCAGACGGATGTTCAAACCCACAATCCACTATGGCTCTCAGCAGTTCAGGTTTCAGTAGAAAGTCTCTGAATCCAGAGGAGTGAATGGACACATAGGAGCCCTTCACCCCTTCCTTCCTTATCGACATGTCACTTGCACCTCCAACATCTCCAACATCTCCAACCCCTCCGGCCTCCACCTCATCATCTTCATAGTCCAACAGCTCGTTATCTACGTCGTTTTCTGTCATCCTGACCCTGCTGCGAAACAAGAAAAACAAATAATGTGTATGAAACTTCAGGAACAAAGAGCTTTTAAACTTTTGCAGTGCTAGAAGGTTCAACATGGCCAAAAATTATTGGAGTCAGCATGTGTGCAAATAAGAGCCAGCAGCTTAGACTTCAGAAGGTTGGGCTTGTTTTACTCCTGGTTCGGAGACGTCAGTCAGAGCAGATGTCCTTAATCTAGCTATCTCAAGCTCATGCTCTGAGTGCAGCAGCCCAATCCCACCTCCCAAAGTCAAATCCTAATCAACTTCAGCTGCCACGATTACGTCGACTATCAAAATCATCGACGACTAATTTAACGCGTTATTTAAAGCTTTGCAAGATCCCAAAAGACACAGGAATAAGTAGTAGGATTTAAGAGTGTAATAACGGACTGAAACAGAAGATGGTAGCACTGCATGCACAAGGATGCCAGCTGCCGTTAAACCCCAAAGAAGAAGAAGCTGTGTCCAAATTCAGGGGGAGCATCCTTCGGAGGCCGCATTTGTGAAGGCTTTCCAAATACAAAGACTTCTGCAAATGCAGAGGGGAGGAGCTCTGCTGTCTCCAAACTGTGGAGTAGAGCGGATAGCTGTGTACATATATACATATATATATATACATATACATACATATACATATATATATATATACATACATACATACATACATACATACATACATATATATATACACATATATGTGTGTGTATATATATATATATATATATATATATATATATATATATATATATATATATATTAGGGGTGCAACGATATTCGTATCGATATTGAACCGTTCGATACAGTGCTTTCGGTTCGGTACGCATATATCGAGTAATACAATTTTTTTCAATTATTAATATTATTTTTTTTTTTTTTGTGTCCCGTTTGGATCTATAGCCATCAGAATTGTTGTCTTGAGGCCAAGAAAGATGCCAAGAGGATTTATTTTAAGTGGATCATCATATTGGTCCATTTGATTGACCTTTATTATAATTATGAATTTATTTTATTTTCAGTTGCAAACGGGACAGACATGACTGTGGGATAGGACAGGGGGAAAGAATGAAAGAAAGAGGGGGAGAGAAAGAAAGAAAACCAAAGGGGAGAAAAAAAAAGAACAATACAACATTTGTAATTTATTTTATCAACTTTCCTTCTGACGATGCTGTCTGTGTTGAGCGCTCAGTGAATCTGCGTTTGACTACTCCGCCTAGGCTCGAGAGTGCAGCCTAGGCGGAGTAGTCGAACGCAGATTCACTGAGCGCTCAACACAGACAGCATGGTCAGAAGGAAGAGCGCAGGGCAAGCTAGCGAGACAGAAGTGGACCTCCCCACCCTCATTCAGATCTGGCGTTTGGAATTATTTTGGTTTTCATGTGACGTATGACCCTGAAGGTAAGCGAGTCATGGACTAAAGTAAAACAGTATGTTGGATGTGCCATGTAGGGCTGCTCAATTAATCGAATTTTAATCACGATTACGATCTGGGCTTTCAACGATCATTAAAAATGACTGAGCCGATTATTAGCCCCTCCCTCATTTATCCGCGACACCTTAAAGGCCGGTCCGTGAAAATATTGTCGGGCATAAACTGGTCCGTGGCGCAAAAAAGGTTGGAGACCGCTGATTAAGAGGACCCGAGGGAAGCTCGGAAAGCTAAGCAGAAGTTATTTGGAGAGTGACTGCCGTTGGTTGAAAAGAGAGTTTAAAAAAAAAAACTTCAGTGGTGTTGCACACTATTTTATATTATTTTTTAAAAGTCATTGTTAACCCTTTAAAGCCGGTCAGAGCAGCACGCTCCGTGTTGTGTAACTATTGTTAAATCCCTGTAGAACCTGAACCGTGTAAGCTAGCGCAATAATTTGTTTTGCATATGAAACCGGAGGAGTTGTACTTACATCTGATGCCATCAGCTTGTCCTCGGTCACGGTTTCCTTCCACATATAGCTTTGCAAAAATTGCATAAAAAGCGCTTGCAGGAACAAAAACATAATATTCCAGAAACACGCTTTGCCGTTCCTATCAGCTGTTCGTAACACTTCCCACAGTGAAATGATGCACCTGCTGTTTTCTTTGCAAATTTGCATCATAGGATTGTTTTTTCGTTTTTCCTGCAGTATATAAAAATTGCTGTATCTCCAAAATAAAACTATGAAGACACTCAAAATAAATTTCCTGTTGTTGTAAACTATTTTTTGCAACTTTATTGTATTTAAAGTTTTGAGGGATAAACCTCTTAAATTTCTCCAAGTAGAAATATATGTAAACAAAACAAAAGCGATTTTCAATTTTTTTTGTAGTTTATTGCACTTTTTTGCAATTTATGTAATTACTACGGACTTAATGCATACATATTATTAAAATATGGGCTATAACAGTTGTATAGCAACTTGAAATGCTCCCACAAATGGCACTACAGCATGTAAAAAAAATAATATAAGCTCTGGTGGACTTGGTTCTATAGTAGGTCTTAAAGGGTTAAATAAATATCGTCAAATAATCGTGATCTCAATTTCAGTGAAAATAATCGTGATTATCATTTTTGCCATAATCGAGCAGCCCTAGTGCCATGCAATGCTCAATTACATGGGTGGGAGCTAGTGTGTTAGCGCAGTTAGCTCGTTAACGTGTTGGCCATCTAGCCCCATGCACGGGGCTATCAGGGGTAGCTCGTTAACGGAGATTTGCCGTGTTGTGGCGTTAAGGTCATTTCAACGAGATTAACCTGAAAGCACTAGTGGGAACACAACGAATATGACTGCACATTTACACCGACATCATCCTAGTGCAAAGACAAAAACAACAAGCATGCTACTAACTTTAGCCGAGTCATTTAGACAGCTGTTAGCACATGATTCTCCTTATGCTGCTGAGAATATAGCCCAGAAGAAGCGGATAGTATAGCTTTTATTTTGGAAAGAGACATTTCTCTGTAATAAACTCTCTTTTCCAAAGATGAGTGATTCCTCAATCAGATACAGGGCTCGCAATATCGCTAGCCCGACGTCCTAGCGATTTTTTCAGTCGGGCTACCAAAATCTATCTCTTCCCTGCCCGTCGGGCTATTGTAGGAAGGAAAAATATATGTCAATGCTTTTGCATTCTTTCAGAAATGTAGCTGGGTAATTATGTCATTGGCATCGGTGAGCCACTGTCAATATGTGACATATTGAAATCGTGTTTGAATTTGCGCCTGTTTTTTTGCTTTCACTTTGCAATCGTGTGAACTGTGTATAGAGAGCGACAGCACTGATCTGTGAGTGATGATAATTTGTGCACCAATTCCTCTGACATCGTCTTATTAATCGTTAGCTTACTACGCAAACATGACAAGTGAAATCTCCCGCAGCTTAAACATGTGAGAGGTTGATCGCGCAGAGAATCGCTGAGCTTATGTGAGTCCGTGTGTAAAAGCAGCACGATATATATTTTAGTTCTGCTGAGCCAAATAAGACAGGTCAGGGTAAAGAAGTGACAGCCAAAGAAAAGCTTACCACAAAACGGAGAAGTTATGACAAATCAGACTATAAGGCAAAAAGAAAGTGCAGCTTTATGGTTTCATGGACAAAATAATTTCTGTGGCTGCAATATGACGAGCTAAATAACCAGGGCTGCACATAAGTGGTCCGCAGGTGCGCATTCGCACACCTGATTTGTCATAACTTCTCCGTTTTGTGGTAAGCTTTTCTTTGGCTGTCACTTCTTCACCCTGACCTGTCTTATTTGGCTCAGCAGAACTGAAATGCTTTTACACATGCACTCACATAATTTCAGCGATTCTCTGCGCGATCAACCTCTCACATGTTTAAGCTTGCTGCGGGAGATTTCACTTGTCATGTTTGCGTAGTAAGCTAACGATTAATAAGACGATGTCAGAGGAATTGGTGCACAAATTATCATCACTCACAGATCAGTGCTGTCGCTCTCTATACACAGTTCGCACGATTGCAAAGTGAAAGCAAAAAAACAAGCGCAAATTCAAACGTGATTTCAATATGTCACATATTGACAGTGGCTCACCGATGCCAATGACATAATTACCCAGCTACATTTCTGAAAGAATGCAAAAGCATTGACATATATTTTTCCTTCCTACAATAGCCCGACGGGCAGGGCAGAGATAGATTTTGGTAGCCCGACTGAAAAAATCGCTAGCCCCAGGACGTTGGGCTAGCGATATTGCGAGCCCTGTATCTGATTGAGGAATCACTCATCTTTGGAAAAGAGAGTTTATTACAGAGAAATGTCTCTTTCCAAAATAAAAGCTATACTATCCGCTTCTTCTGGGCTATATTCTCAGCAGCATAAGGAGAATCATGTGCTAACAGCTGTCTAAATGACTCGGCTAAAGTTAGTACCATGCTTGTTGTTTTTGTCTTTGCACTAGGATGATGTCGGTGTAAATGTGCAGTCATATTCGTTGTGTTCCCACTAGTGCTTTCAGGTTAATCTCGTTGAAATGACCTTAACGCCACAACACGGCAAATCTCCGTTAACGAGTTACCGCCGATCGCCCGTGCATGGGGCTAGACGGCCAACACGTTAACGAGCTAACTGCGCTAACACACTAGTTCCCACCCATGTAATTGAGCATTGCATGGCACATCCAACATACTGTTTTACTTTAGTCCATGACTCGCTTACCTTCAGGGTCATACGTCACATGAAAACCAAAATAATTCCAAACACCAGATCTGAATGAGAGTGGGGGAGGTTAAATTTGCCATGTTGCAAGGAGAGCTTAACTTCTGTCTCGCTAGCTTGCCCTGCGCTCTTCCTTCTGACTATGCTGTCTGTGTTGAGCGTTCAGTGGATCTGCGCTCGACAGTGCAGCCTAGGCGGAGTAGTCGAACACAGATTCACTGAGCGCTCAACACAGACAGCATCGTCAGAAGGAAAGTTGATAAAATAAATTACAAATGTTGTATTGTTCGATACATATGCGTACCGAACCGAAAGCACTGTATCGAACGGTTCAATATCGATACGAATATCGTTGCACCCCTAATATATATATATATATATATATATATACACACACACACACATATCACTGACTTTCAGCTTGTTGTGTTTGTGGATATATGACTGACTTTAATTATTAAACATTCGCACATAAATAAGTGACGTCATATTCAGCACTTTTGACAGTTCACTCTTCGGCCGCTCCATCTTATTAGGGAAAGTCCACATACATAAATGTAAATTTCAAAACTCAACCCCATCATTTAATTTGTTTTTGATTGAAACTGAATATTACTTAAACTCTCTTAGACTTCCAATAAAAAAGGTTTATCATTGATTGAAGTTCATTCAGAAATGTTTAAGGAATGAGCTGTCACAACTTTCAAGTACAAAGTTGTTATGAAGTCTGTCACATTCCCCCCTTTTTTTCTTTTTTATCCTTTATTTAATTATCCTTCTTATTTCATTGTACTGTATATTGTTACTCTTATTTGCCTTGTATGTCTACTGTACAAACTGAACTGGAATGACTGACTGTTCGCTTTATAAGTTCAATAAAGTTTGGAAACAAAAAAAACCTCTTCGGCCGCTCCCTTCTGCCGTATTTTGCGGCAAAATTATCCACACCCACTGCCGCGCTATGAATTGTGGGATATATGGGACCACGAAGCGTGCACCGGACCACGCTTGATATTTGGGGAAATCGACGGCACATTTGGAGCATGCATTTGAAGTGCACTTCGAATTGGGACAGCCGTCGTCGCGTGGCGGTGACGTAACCGCACTTGAAATGCGTACTTCAAGCGTGCAGACCCTGAATTGGGACACAGCCGATGTGATGGGTTATCCTTGATGGAGATGAGTGTGACCTCTGACCCTCACTGACTCAAACACCTCCAAATTTTGACCAAAGATGCTTCCAGGCTTTTGGATTAGTGTTTAAATCTTGCTGGCAGTGATGCTGCCCCTTCAGCAGACAGCAGCAGAATAGATGCACTCTCTACCACAGGATGTTAGAAGATCTCCAGCATCTTGCTGCACACATTAAAGGATCTGAGCTTCCTTAGAAAGTAGAGTCAGCTCATCCCCTTCTTGTACACAGCATCACCGTTGGGCCTTCAGTCCAATCTGTCATTCAGGTGACTGTGGTAACCCTGTATTACTAACCACCACATCAGACAGGTTGGCCCACAGCCGTACAAACTGAGGCCTCTCAGACAGATAGTGAGGAATACAAGATACAGCAGAATGGATCCATCCTGGGTTGTATCCGCAGCTCATGGTGTTGCTGTAGTAATGGCCTGGAGGATAATTTCTTGGCATGGTTTGTGGCCCTTAGTATCAAATGAGCATTGCTTAAATGCCACAGCCTGCCTGAGTACTGTTGGTGACCATGTCCACCCCTTTGGGGGATAGCACACCATGTCACAAAGCTCAGATAATCTGAGACTGGTTTTTTGAACATGACAATGAGTTCACTGTACTTAAACGGCCTCCACAATCACCAGATGTCAATCCAATTGAGCACCTTTGGGAGATGGTGACAAATCTGCAGGAACTGTGTGATGTTATGATGTCCACATGGGCCACAGTCTCTGAGGAAATGTTTTCAGCATCTCGTTGAATTGTTGGTACAAAGAATTCAATCAGTACTAACAAAGTGTACAAAGGTTACAAAGTGTTTTGAGTGAAAGCAGAATACTGGTACTGTCACACTGGTGCCTATCCCAGCTGTCTTAGGGCAAGAGGCAGGGTACACCCTGGACAGGTCGCCAGTCTGTCACAGGGCTAACACATAGACACAGATAACCAATCACACTCACGGGAAATTTAGAGTTACCAGTTAACCTAACCCCACTAACTGCATGTCTTTGGATTGTGGGAGGAAGCCGGGGTACTCAGAGAAAACTCACGCAAACACGGGGAGAACATGCAAACTCCACACAGAAAGACCTCGGCCTGATGGTGGAACTGAACTCAGGACCTTCTTGCTGTGAGGCAACAGTGCTAACAACTGTGCCACCCTGCAAAATTTATTTATATTGCATAGATGAGCAAACATGAGCACATTACCCCTGTTCTTGCCTCCTTACACTGGTTGCCTGTCCATTTTAGAATTCATTTTAAAATTTTATTGCTTGCTTTTAAAGTCTTAAATGGCCTGGCTCCTTCTTACCTGTCAGACCTTTTACACCAATACACTCCACAAAGGTCTCTCAGATCATCTGACCAGTCACTCCTTGCTGTCCCCATGTCGAGACTGAAACACCGAGGGGACCGAGCTTTCGCTGTTGTGGCCCCCAAACTATGGAACAAACTGCCCCTCCATATTAGGCTGGCCTCAACACTTGAAATGTTTAAATCACTTTTAAAAAACACACTTTTTTTCAAAGGCTTTCTAGGAGTATTATCAGAGTCAGTTTGTAGTCAGTTTTTAGTCAGCTGTTGGTCATTCTTAATCTTTTTACTTTGTTAATCTTATTCATATTGTTTATTCTACTCATGTTTTGATATTTAATATATACACTGATTTATTTTTATCTTCTTTTTCAATTATATATTTATTTTGTTTATTGATTTCATTGTATGCTTAATGTATGGTTTTTAACTGCTATCTCTGTTTTATTATTGGAAAGCACTTTGGTCAACTTTGTTGTTTTTAAAGTGCTATATAAATAAAGTTGGATTGGATAAATGCCAGAATAGAGGTGAGTGTCTAACATGAGGCACCAACTTTTACAGCAGGCTAGAATTTCTATAAGGACTCCAGTGATGTCCACCACCTCAGTTTGAAGACATGAATCAGTCCACTGTGCTAAAAATCAATTGCCTGGTTTCATTTTGAAGGAATATTCCGGAACTTTTATTTTTATTGTCGCTGAATATTAAATAGCTATAACCACACACGCAGTTATGGTTTGACTTTTGAAAGTTCAAATCCAGCAATACTGATGTCTTTAAGATTTCTTCATCACACTGCAGATCATTACCGACATGAAACTACGGACGCCATAAAACTGGGACCATCCCTGATCTCTGTTATTTACTCGAGCTCGTCTGATATTATGGCAGCTCACGTAAACACAGCGCACATGAGTGGCCGTTTTAGCAATAACCGTAAAAGCAAATCCCAAGTATTCTAAACAGCTAGCTGTCATTAGCTCAGCGGCTAACAAACAACTCATCACATCTCACTGGAACATCTCACGGCTCAACATTAAACTTCAGAGAGGTGACAGTCATGTTGCCGCAGGTACTGATAACGTGCACTGCCTACAGTTCTTTTAATAATCGACATACCTTCACTACGAGAGAGAAAAGTCAACGTCTGTTTAAAGTAAAGCGCGATTGTTAGCGCGTCACAATGACGTGTAGAATGCGACGGACAACCAACCGCTGTAGGACCCCACGGTGTGTAACCATGCAGATGCCAGGCTGAAAGTAACAACAGGGAGTCTTTGCTATAAACCGCGTCTTGTTTAGATTGCCAACCCTGTAAAGACATTGAACGGTAAGTCATCAAAGTGTTTTGTTAAAGCTGAAGGCTGACGACGAAAGCTGAACACATGGTTAGTTGACAGTTGCGGATTTGATCGATCTTCACGTGTTCAAGTGCCACGCGCGGTGTTTTGCTCCAGCGAGTGTTAGACAACAAAACAACATTACCGCTTTAACTTATTTTGGAAGGTAAGCTCTAAAATATGAATCGACAAAGCAAAATAAGTCAGTATAAATTTTTTATTCGATTCCATTTTACAGTTATTAATGGTATCAAAATGTATAACAATAATACTTCGCATGAAACAGAGATGTCGTGTTTTGGTGGTGGTCCGAACTTCTGCCCAGAGTGTGGGAATGTTCTTCCTCTCCCAGGAATACCGGACGTAGTGTGCTGCCCCGGCTGCTCCTTTAGGATCCCTGTATCAGGTAAATTCCATATCAGAGTTTATGTGTGAGCATGAGCAGCAGAGATTTTGCTGCTATCTCACTTTTTGTTTTTCTCATTTCGCTTCCATCTTGATATTCCTGTGATATTTATACAGCCTGTACAAATGAAGTGGCAGAGCAGCTATCTGAGAGCTATCTGCTGTCCATCTTTGGATCATTTTAGTTTCTTGCAGCAAGTGATTGTATTTTTATAAGCTCAATATACAGTATTGTGGCAAACGGATTCACTCACTCATCCAAATCACTGAATTTGGTGTTTCAGTCACTTCCATGGTCACAGGTGAATAAAATCAAGCATCCAGGCATGCAGCCCGCCTCTACAAACATTTGTGAAAGTATGGGTCGCTCTCAGGAGCTCAGTGAGTTCCAGCATGGTAACGTGATAGGATGCCACTACATGTGGCCTTCAGATTAAATCAGAACAGTGTGCAAAGAGCTTCATGGGATGGGTTTCCGTGACCACCAGCTGCATCCAAGCCTTACATCACCAAATGCAATGCAAAGTGCTGGATGCAGTGGTGTAAAGCACGTGGACTCTAGACCAGTGGAGACCTGTTCTCTGGATTGATGAATCACGCCTCTATTTCTGGCTATCCGATAGATGAGTCTGGGTTTGGTGGTAGCCAGGAGAGCGGTTCTTATCTGAATGCATTGAGCCAAGTCTAAAGTTTGGTGGAGGGGGGGTTTATGGTGTGGGGTTGTTTTTAAGGATACTGCACTGATAACACATTAGTGAGTGATAAGTGCACAGATGATTTCTTCTCTGCTTATTCAGAGTTCTCAGGTCAGGAGATCTATTCTGCCGTGGTGTTTAACCCTGTGGAGCAGACGGCTGTGTCCCAGGATGAGGAGGACTCTGAAATGAAGGGTGCTGTGGTAAGTGCTGCCTGTTTGCTGCCTGCTGAGTGTACTGCATGATGCCAACAGCTCTGTGTGCTACTAATAAGCTCTCTGCTTCCTGTAGATTGACAGGCGCTGCTCTCGTTGCAACAAAGAGGGTATGATTTACCATACCAGGCAGATGAGGTCTGCAGATGAAGGACAGACAGTCTTTTTCACCTGCACACACTGCAGGTAATCATCATGAGGTCACCATATGTTGCTGCTGTTGTGATTGTTTGCTCATCGTTTCATTTTGTCATTGTAGGTATCAAGAGAAGGAGGACTCCTAAGAAGAGGGTCCTTTGCATCTCCCCCCTCCTGCTTACTCAGCTATTGTTGAAGACTGCACAAAAACCAGTTTAAACAGAGCTTACAGTAACCTTTATTTTAAACTTGAGTTTGTACAGTTAGGATTGAACAACATTTAAGTTTATGTGACTGTTGTACAGCTGACCACGTCAATAAAAACTTATTAAAGCAGCATTCCTGTTTTTCTCTTTGGCTGCTTGGATGCACAGCGCTGATATATAGTCGGCAGAAAGTTGTGTGTGAATAAACTCAAGCAGGATTTCAGCAACACCATATTCTTGTCCTGATGGAGCCCCCACTAATTCATGTAACTGAATCAGAACAGGTGAAGCAATATTGAAATGTATCAGCTTTATTTTGTACTTATTTATTTTTCTGCACTAAATAAACTTTGTATATTGTTTAGGTGATCAAAACAAACAAATGTGTGCTTACAGCTAAATGTATCCATATTTAATGCCTTTTAGGTTTCTAGTATTTAACGTCTGTCTATGAGCTGACACAGCTAACCTGGCCTGTTTGGCTGAAGGTTGCAGCAGATACAGGAATAATGTCCATAACCAAAGACATCAGTAACAACTCTGACTGAGACCACTTAGGGCACTGATTGAAGGAATCAAGGGCGTAGATTTGGTTTTGGCGTTGGTGGGGACGGATGATTCAGCCACCGAACCCTGCCCTGTTTCCTTTTTTTCCTTTTTGTCTTTGCTTCTTGATAAAAAAGGAGAAATATACTTGCCTACACATGCTATTCTACATGCTTTTAAACCATTTAAAATCACAATTCATAGTTTTACATGTGAATGATATAATGTTAAATTACTATTTAAAAAAATGACTAAGTATTTTAGACTTTAGTTTACTTCAGTCATATTCCATATAAATCAGGTATCATACAAAAATAAAAATAGCTTCAAATACAGTCATGACAATAAAAGAATATGACTTTAAGACTTAACAGCATTACTTCAGTTACACCAACATCTCTGATACATCAGCACTAAGGGAACACTGAGTGACCTGCTGGTTTCCGTCCATAAAACTACTCATCTAAGATTACCACAAAGTAAAAGATCTCTCAGCAAAATTATGCAACATTTTAGGCACTATTGCCCCGATTAACTCGGTGAGCTGGGACTTTTTATTCTCAACATGAACTACTGTTACAGCTACTGGTGTCCCACACAACAACTCAATGTCCACTATGTGAAGCAGCCAAACACAGGCCTGCTCCTCTCACTAACAGAGATAAACTGCTGACATGTTTGTTTTACATCTATACTGTCCAGTCTGTCCTGGTGGACACACAGCAGCATTGTTTAATCTCATTTGAGTCATTGTTGACCTTAGCCATGTTTTTAGTCTTCTGAGAGCACTGAGGCTTCTTTCAGCCTCAGTACCTGCGTTTTATCCTCAGATTACAATTATTATTCTGTGCCTCACCTTTGGCCCTGGCTCCTCCCCTCTGACTGCACTAGGACATATTGCCACCTGATAAAATAACACATGATTCGTGCCATATAAAAAGTGAGACGTGTCAATTCAGATTCTTTGTCAAACATACACTAATGAATCAATTTACATCAGCAGCCTAACAATTGTCATGATAATAAATACTAGTTAATCTATAGCACCAAATCATCTGTCACCTGTGAGCTCGCCTCTATTCAATTCAATTCAATTCAATTCAATTTTATTTATATAGCGCCAAATCACAACAAAAGTCGCCTCAAGGCGCTTCAGCTCTGTCTGAGCTACAACATGGCAGAGCTGCCTCTGTCACCTGATCAATAACAGTGAGACACTCCACATACATGCAGTCACACATGTGCTTCAAATACAGTCATGAACCAACAAGTCATCATTTCACCTGTGATCTTATGTCACCATTGCTCTCTGAGCTTTGTGTTGCTTCTTCTGTCACCTGACAAATAGGACAAACATGACAATAAGAATAAAATGTGCAGCTGCTTCAGTGTTTCTGTCAATTTGTGCAGATCTTGACTCATCAGTGATGTTTGTAGTGTGAGTGCATTTTTAAAACAATTTGTGCAAACTGCACTACAAGGTGGAATATTTGCAAAATCATGACTACCTCATGATATATTGTCTCAAAAATTAACCCTATGAATATGTCAGTACCATTAGGATGAAATTTTAACATTAGATGTATAACTTTAACAGCCTCTGTGAACTAATATCCTGGCTTGCCCGAGGCTGCCATTTTCTCTGACAGTTTCAATTAAAATTAGAAATGCTGCTCTGAGACTGAGAGAACTAACAGTGCTGCATGTTGTGCAGTTAGTTTCCCAAACACGTTATTCATGGTTACATACAGTTTTAGACTGATGTGGGCCAAAGCCTGGCATAGCCTGTAACGTTATTATGATGGACACATTTTATGAGTGAGCTTGACTTTAAGCGACTCACAGGTTTCTTTGAAAAACACTTTCTTATATCCAGGTTCTTCCTTTTTGCTGCCGTCCTCCTCTCCTCCTGGCAGCGCAGGCTTGCAGCTGCTAAAACTAAACAGAGCTCCCTGAATGGCACAGCCAATCACATTGGCCATATTTGTTACATTAGGTAGGACTCCAGTAGAAGTAATTTAACTCTTTCTGCACCGCTGGTTGAATGAGACGCTGACAGTTTTCCCCCCCATTCTATCGCGTTTGTTTTTTTTACTCGAAGAGTTTAAATTATTGGTGGGGACAATTCAATAATTGCTGGATATTGGTGGGGACATGTTCCTTCCGTCTATGCCCTTGGAAGGAATTAATAAACATAACATGACCAGATAATGTGCGATTGAATACAAGGAGTCTTTTCACCTGGATTCAAATATGAAAGTTTGTCACATTGTTAATCAAGTATATAACTGCCCCTTCTAATTTTCTTCTATAATTAATGATTTTTCACCATCTGCTGATCACAAATCAGGATTGTGTGCAGGTGATTAACAGAAATGTAGGACAAACTACCCCCACATAAACTAAAAGGTGTCAAATGAAAGGAAAATAGGGTCACAATATCTTTTATTTGCAATAACATTTTGTTCTTGAAACCTTTGTTTACAGTTGTCACTCTGTGAAGGTATTCAGAGGACAACTGAAGAGCGTTTCTTTGCCTTGAGACACTGGTGCATATCTTCTGCAGTTTGTTTTGCTCAGCAGGACATTTCTTCTTTGTAAGAATGTACAAGCTCTCTGATAGCTTTATTTTGTTGGCCATCTTCACTTGTGTTGACATTGAAGACTTTAAATGAGCTAGCTCTTTATTACAAAAATGACTTGTGTTGGGCATCAGACAGTAATATTTGCTTTGATTCTGGCCAAGCTCAGGTTGGAAGACAGAGCAGCTTTGAAAGGTATAAGTGCAGATTGGATTATCTGTGGATTATACCTTTGTAAGATCTGTATCAGCTGCTTTACAGCCACAGTTAAGCCTCAGTTTCCTGGGGGTTTATCAGGGTATGCAAGCGCTTGTTCCAAAACGGAGACAGTATGGAGAGATATTACCTTTACCCTACCCTGAGTATTAGACAACCTATTCTCTCATGCTAGAGTACTAGCATACGCTAGTGCACTCACTTACTGGATATTTGAACACTTTGGTATAAGTTACTCACTAGTAACTTATATAAAAAAAGTTACTACTACTACTACTACTAATAATAATACATTTTATTTATAAAATGTCTTTCAAGATACTTAACAATAGAATAAAACACGTAATAGAACAAAGACAAAATAAAGAACAATAAAAACAAAAGCACAAGATAAAATAAGAAACAGACAAACTAAGTCCACAAACAAACTAGTCCACAAGGATGGGCGTAATTAACAGTTCATATTCCAGATCCTTGTCTAACTGTACTTTAATATACAGAGAGTGGTTTTATTATACAGCCTGCCTTCATTTGTATAACTGGGTTGTGAAAAAGAAGAAGAAGAAAAAACCCAGCATAACACAACACTGTTGAACAGAACAGCAAACTGTAAACTGTCCAACATTTTGACTCGAGTCTTCCGTAAAATACAGGTTTTACCACAATACAAATCCACTTTGTAATTTTACAGCATCTTTTTAAAAAATTTCCCCGGATGTCAGCGTTTCCAAACTAAATGCAGCAGGCGGCGACACAGCACCCTTCTAATAGTACGATCTCAATTAAAAGCAACAGAAGAAGAAAACGACCAATGAGAACTTTCCTGTTCAGGTCACATGACCTGGAAACATGGCCGCTTCAGAAAGCTGAGAAAGCTATCGAGCAATAACAATTACTTTGAACAGCACAAGTACTTATCTATAGGAAGACGGCGGTTTACTTTACGGTAAAATAGCTTTTTATATTTGTATTCACGTGGTAGCTTTGTGTGGCTCAGCTGTCCTGGTTATAGTCCAGTTATACACGCAGAATACACATGTGCAGAAATAAAGCTGGATCCACAGAATACGGAGTCTTCCGTCAGATACTGTCAGTGTCTGACAAAACGGCTGAAGCAATTTTACATTTTTGTGTTTCTAAAGGAAATCTGGGAGCCTCGTGGGTATGAAGTAGCTTTACCGCGTTTGCTGAAGTTCCTCTTTGCTGCTGGAGACCATGAAGCTGCGTGTCCAGCTGCAATGCAAGAACCTGCATGAATACCTGAAGGAGCTGAGTCCGGAGATTTTGGACAGACTCTACAACCACCCAGCGACATGCCTGGCTGTGTACAGGTGCGTGCCTGTGACTGGTTCTTTTTTGTTATATAGAAAGTGTTGAGTGAATCTTCTTCCCTGTTTTTTTATGTGTTTTGATATTTTACAGGGAACTCCCCTCTCTAGCAAAGAATTATGTGATGCGCATGCTGTTCCTGGATCAGCCTCTCCCCCAGGCAGCTGTGGCATTGTGGGTAAAGAAAGACAGTCAGAAGTAAGTTGCCTCTGTTGTTCTGTTTGTCCGCTGTGTTGTCAGTCAAGTACAAAACTACTCTGCTGATTCTCATGAAAATAGAAGAGTTAGAGCATGGGCAAAATAACAACCTGCTAAACTTTGGTGCACATCACTGGTGGCTGATGCACGACAAACTCCAAAGTTTTGTTTTTTTCATTAAAATCACAGTAAATTTCTAAATAGCTCTGTAACACACTGGTCCTGTCAGCTGATGACCCCAGCCTGGTAGGTCTGAGCAGGAGAGCCCCTGTTTTTATGCCTCAAATATCAGCCTTGTGTCAGTGCCCTTGTTTTCTGCTTTTAAACTTTTTTCCTCATTGTTTAAAACTCATTTGAAACATTTGTCAGAGACTAAAATGAGAGCAGGAATTGTTGCCAAAGAGTCAGCAGCCTGTTTGGTTTGTGAAGCAATTAACAGCTTAGCAGAAGATATTAAAAACAAGATAATGGTAACTGCCATGAATTTATTAGAAGTTTGTTACACTTTTATGTTCCTCGTGTGTGGCTTAGAGGTGTTTCCTAAATGGTTGAATGTAGATTTAAATTTATTCTCTTCATTGTGCTCTTTGTCCCCTTTGTATGTTTGGTTCTGGAGCGGCAGGTGACCAGCATAACAAATGGTGCAGATCATTTAACTGCATGACTCGCTGTTCAACCCTGTGTCTGCCTCATGAAGTGATTGATAACTGTCAGGTGTGCTCTGTCCTTGGATGGCGGAGCATCCCTGTGTCTCTGAAACAGGAAATAAGTTTTCTTCAGTGTTTGCAGTTTGTCTTTGACATCTTCAGGGGACTGCACATTTCAACGTGATAACCAGTTCTGTTCATTGTTTTTTGTCTTTGCCTTCCTCCTGCAGGGACCACGATGAATGTGTCTCAGTGTTGGCTGGTCTCCGCCTCTGGCACAGTCAGCAGCTGCAGGGTGGTCTGCAGGGATACATTTTAAATCCGGTGTTTAAAGACAACCTGAGGACAGCTTTGCTCGGGGGGTACGTCTGCCACTGTGAAAATACCGATTAGTCATGGGGCTGCAGCATCTCTCTCTCTTTTAGGAACTGTTCTTTGAAAAGTGAAAACATGGTTACTATTGGCAACTGTCAAGCCTTTGAGTCGCCGAGCAGCTGAATAGGGGAATAATGTTGACGCGCCCGTTGTTCAAAACGTAAGTCAAAGTTCCAGATTAAAAACTTCTTTAGTTGTTATCAAATCCTTAAAATCCAGAAAAACACTGATCAAAAACATTCTAAGCTTGAGCGGTCAGCAAAAGTCGACTTCCCCCATCGCCCACTCATTCACAAAAATTCCCTCGGGACGTGAACAGATGATATAGCAATCACTATTACTGTTACCGACACCACGTGACCCAAAGCTACGCCTATCCACAACAGTTACTGGGCCCAAAACTAAGTCAGTGAAGTCACCTGTTACCTGCTCGGTTTCACTTTCTTTCATTCCTGCAGGACCAGTATTAACCAAGAGAGCCAAATCATTGTTGTTTCAACACACAGGGGGCGAGCTTGGGCTGATGAGGGCAGCACGCTGGGCCCTGACCGCCATGCACGAGACATTGAGAGTCTTGACCGCTATGCTATGGAGCGCTGGGAGATCATCCTGCAGTTTATGGTGGGTTCTCCCAGCGCTGTCAGCCAGGACCTGGCACAGCTTTTGGTTCAAGCAGGCCTCATGAAAAGGTATGCAGTAGTCTTTATGTCACATTCACATTTTACATGTAATGTATATGAAAGTAAGAAGATTCAAGATTGTTTATTTGCCACATGCATAGTCGTACAAGTACAAAACACAGTGAAATGTGACTGTGCAAACATTATAAACAATAAGTACATTTAAATTAAAAATCAGGAACTTTTTAATGAAAAATCTGCAAATGTACTTTGTGCCATATGAGCACTGCGGAGCAATGCAAGCAGAGTGGCCAGAGTAATGTAACAGTAAAAACTCTAAAACACTTTTAAATCTGCATTTACAGCTCATGTGATATAAATGAAATTCAGCATTATAATGTGCTCCAGTCAAAAACATCTGCATTCTTGCCAGTGATGGTTGTTACTGTGAGATGTTGTTGGTTTTCTCTATAAAGAAGTGCTCATGTTTTTATTTGTAGCCCTGGGGCGTTTGCTTTGGCTGCAGTCAATGAAACAGTCAGTGTTGAAAAACGAATGAAACGTGGCTTGAATCCTCTGGCTGTTGTCTGATGGTGATTGGACTATTTAATGCGGGGAAAAGAATTGGTACTCATATCCTTTAGAACAGGGGTGTCAAACTCAAATACACAGTGGGCCAAAATTCAAAACTGGAACAAAGTCGCGGGCTAACGCTAATATTTATTGAAAAAAAAAGTCTTCCTCCAGATATAAGAATGAATCTTTTCTTATGGACTCAAACATGTTTTGCTGAAAAACTGAATATGGAACAAGCAAAGCTTTATACTAAACAATATATATATATTAACTGTATAATACCAGTAGGCCAGCTCTGATAGTCATTTGGTGTGGCTTTGCGGGCCAAATGTAATTAGGCTGCGGGCCAGAGTTTGACACCTATGCTTTAGAAACTCCAAGGGATGGGGGAACGTAATAAAAAAGAGACATGAAGGCAAAATTGATAAATTAGGTTTTTATTAATTTTTGTTTCATACTAATTAAACTGAAAGAGACAACAAGCCACTGTCACCTTCAAAAGAAAGGAAACACTCAAAGTTGGTCACTAAACAGAAGGCCAGTCACACACTCGTCTTCACAGACCAGTCGTAAGCAGTCACCACACACAGCTCACTAGCTGAAAACCAGAAAGGCTCTCTGGCAGCTCTCCTTTCTCTGGCCTCAAGTACTCTAGCTCAATTGCTGGGTAGAGTCAGGCGGCACCTAAAGCTAGACACACCCATGCAGTGTAAATTCAATTAGTCTGTATTCAGTGACTTTGCCTGTACATGACGTATGAGTTTTCCAGCTGCCGAGCCTGATGGATTCTACGATTAGTAACCACTGACGCTGTAGATTGTTACTGTAACCGTACAAGACAAGGAAGCCCAGGTCAGACTTTTCCAGAAAACATCAAAGAAAGGCTTCAGGCTGGGGGGGGATGATGTGTGCAGCCTGTGTGAGCTCAGGTCAAATGTAAATAACGTGTTGGGTGCGCCTGAGTAAGAGGAAATCCAAAGTGGACAGCTGTAACATTGTATGAAAGAAGTAACAGTAAAGAGTAGACTATGCTAAAATAAATTTTCTTTCATCTCCATGGCGTTAACAGAAACTCGCCATGGGGGAGGGTTTGTTGGCGAGTAATGTCGGCGCTGTATCTCATGTTGTCCTGATTTATTCTCCGACTGTCAGTGAAGCAGGAGAGGCGCCCTACATCACCTCAGCTGGCTTCCAGTTCCTCCTTCTGGACACAGCCTCTCAGCTATGGTACTTCACCTTGCAGTACCTCAAAACTGCTCAGGTATGCCTCTCTACTACTTCAACCTGATCAGGTTTAAACTGATTTGACGAGCAGGTCGTTGAGCCTCTAGAGTCTGTAGCCTGTCATTACTCTGACTAGCACGTGTTCAGGCAGACGGGGCTCTAGTCCTCGATGCGAGCTGCTGCAGACGCTGGCTGGACTGAAAACCCTACTTTGGGTCACAGAAATCTTTTCTAAGGATATCTGCTCTATATAGTGCACATACTGGCCTGAAGGGCTGAGCTCTGTGTGGGAATGGAAATCTATTTGTGAGACAAAGTGAAACTTGGCAGTTGTGAATAACAATGAAAACTGGGCAGCATCTTTACATCAGCGTGTAAATTCATTTTGTTCCCACTCTCAATCAGCCATCATTTCCCTGTGAAGTAAGAAAAACATCTTTAGCTGAACCAATCAGGCTCTTCGTGTCACCAGACCCATTTAATCATAATTAATCATTAATCATCCTGTCGCACTCCACGTTGATTAAAGTGAATAATGAATCCTGATGGCAGCACGGTGGCACGGTGGTTAGCACTGTTGCCGCACAGCAAGAAGGTCCTGAGTTCAATTCCAACATCAGGCCGGGGTCTTTCTGTGTGGAGTTTGCATGTTCTCCCCGTGTTTGCGTGGGTTCCCTCCGGGTACTCCGGCTTCCTCCCACCGTCCAAAGACATGCAGCTTGTGGGGATAGGTTAATTGGTTAACCCAAATTGCCACTAGGTGTGAATGTGCGAGTGAATGTGAGTGTGAATGGTTGTCTGTCCCTGTGTGTTGGCCCTGCGACAGACTGGCGACCTGTCCAGGGTGTACCCCGCCTCTCGCCCTATGACAGGTGGGATAGGCTCCAGCGCCCCCCGCGACCCTGAAAAGGATAAGTGGAAGCGGATGGATGAATCCTGATGTAACATAATTAAAAGTGTAATTATGGATAGAAATACATTTGTAAAGCTTGTTGAAAGACTGTCCTTGAGGTGTTTATTCACCAATGATTTTAGTTGTCAGTTGCCTAGCAACTAAAGCTCGACCTGAGGACATACTCGACCCGTGTCGATGAACAGTTAAGCAAACACTCAGAGAGCTGCAGAGTGTGCAGAGCTGTACTTGTTTCCTGTTATGTCCAACAAGAAACACCACTCTGCTGGTAAGTTTGCCGTAAAAGACAATAATTTATGGTTACATTAGACTAATATTAATGACTACAAATTGTCATTAATAAAAATTTTTTTTATTTAACCTTTATTTAAACAGGAAGATCCCACTGAGATTAAAAACCTTTTTTTAAGGGTGACCTGGACCAGACAGGCGTACAGAAATACAAATTATGTAAATTATAGAAAAACGCTATGAGCCACCTCTTAATTGTGGATCAATGTTGAATGCATCATTAATATAGATTTAAAAAGAGGACATCAAATCTGTGCCCATAGTTCAAGATCCCCCTCTTCTTTCAGCTGCTCCCTTTAGTGCTCTCCACAGTGGTTCATCCTCGTCTGTCACACCAGCCCTCTGCATGTCCTACATGCACGAACCTCCTCTCAGGCTTCCCCTTTTCTTGCCTGGCAGCTCCATCTTCATCATCCTTTGTCCACCATATCCACCCTCCATCCTCTCCTACTATGAGCTGTTCCTTATTTCTCATCCTGTCCATCCTGCTTACTCCCAAAGAAAACATCTTCTGCTTTCCATTTTTTGTCAGTGCTGCATCACACGTGTCTCGGTGTCCTCTGTGTTGAATTAAAATGTTAGAGCTGAAGCCCCAGCCTGAAACGGACCAAAAGTGTTGATCTCACAAAAAGAAACTGTCCATTCAGGATCGAGGAGGTTGTAGAAATGACTCCGTATCAGCGAATCTTTATCTCACTGCTGTTGTAAGACCTCAGCCCTGCTGTGTAAAGTGCCATGTGGTGCATGCAATGATCCAAGATGGAGTTTATTTGTTTTCCTTTGCTTGTTATTAAATGCTTAAATGTGTAATTGAACCGATCTACTCATATCTCATACTTTGTGTCTTGTAGTCCAGAGGGATGGACCTGGTGGAGATCTTGTCATTCTTATTCCAGCTCAGTTTCTCTAGTCTGGGCAGAGTGAGTGCACAGCAGTTAGCATCTGTTTGACTTATTTATTCATTTTTAATTGATTATTTTTACTGGGGTGTGTGCAAAAAGCAATATAACTTTGCTGTAATACGGTGGTCTCAGGTCTTCCTTTAACGTGCTGCCTGTGTGCCCTAGGATTACTCGGTGGAGGGTATGAGCGAGTCATTACTGACTTTTCTGCAGCACCTGCGAGAGTTTGGACTGGTGTTCCAAAGAAAGGTGAGCTACTTGAGAATCTTACTTTGTGTGCAAAAAAACAACCCAACTAGCTGTTTGAATGGGTCTAGCTTTAATGGTTGTGGCTTGATTTTACTTAACCAGTTGTTGTTCTCCTTCGGATTGGTTTTCTTTCTTGTGTAAATAAGAAAGTGTAGAATCATTCCTACTGTTTGACAAATTTGGGCAGTTAGAGGGAAAAGGTTAAGTACAGCTTACAATAAACACTTCAAACTGAAACCTGTGTGTCCTGGACTAGAGTACAACACTGACAGAGCCATTGCACGTGAGACCTGGTTTGCTAGCTGCTACTGCAGTGCAAGTTAGTGCAGTTACGTAGCAGGGTTGGACTGGTTTGATTACGCTGTCACCACAAAGAGCTGTGGAAGGCAAAATGACCTAAATGCTTAAAAATGGTTGAAATCTGTATAGAGTTAGTTACCAGAACACTATCAGTAGTTAGAAGTCTGGTTTTGGTTGTTGTTTTTTAATGCTTCCATCTTCTGCTATTTAGAGGAAGTCCAGGAGATATTATCCCACCAGGCTGGCAATCACTCTGGCTGCAGGAGTCGCCAGCAGCTCCTCCTCCTCTAACCTGGCTTCCAGTCCTGGTACTGGAGATGCAGGTTTCATTGTGGTGGAAACCAATTATCGTATCTATGCCTACACAAGTATGTGTGAACACCTCAAGACTTTTCACATCTAGTCACTATGTAACCATTGATTAAGAGGGTGTCAGGATGGCTGAAGCTCCATTGTAAACCGCATAGAATTTGACCCTGACTTCCTTTAACTGTTTTACAGTAGCATCTCTAATTGTTCGTGTAATTTTCCCCTTTGTTTCATTTGAAAGGATGCACAGCTATCATACAGAACCTGTCCAGACTTGTGTTTGTGTGACTCTCACAGATTCAGAACTTCAGATTGCTCTGGTGGCTCTCTTCAGTGAAATGCTCTACCGCTTCCCCAATGTAGTTGTGGCTCAGCTGACAAGGGAGTCTGTGCAACAGGCTATCGCCAACGGGATCACTGCACAGCAGGTACTGCTGCACTGGGCTCACTTACACACTAAAAATTCAGTTCTCATCTTTCCCATCCTCCAATCCCCTGTACTGATGGAGCCGCAGCAAAAACACAAACTGTGAACATTAGACAGATTGGAACAAACACAGAAAGTAATTATGATAGAACATTAGACTTGCACTCCCGTATGCATTGCCACCACAGAGCTGTAACCTTCGTCACATGGCCTGATGTTACAGTAGAAAGTGAACACTCAGTAAATGTATGAAAGAATTAGCTCACATAAACCTTTGATTTCCTCTTTGGAAACTTTTAGTAATACTTTTCAGCAACAACTTCAGGATCAAATGTTTTCCCTACTTGATTTTGTGTTAACGCACACCTGAATCCAGAGCAGCGAATTGTCGAACAGTATATTCATTTTTGTTAAATGAGTAATGGCACATAGTTTTGTGATTCATCTAATTGAAGCCCTATTAAGGAACATTTTATTTTTAGAACGTCCTGATGTGTAAAACCTTAAGAGGGTGCACTTGTTTTGACATTGATGCGTCGGGCACGAAGCGGCGCACACCCCGGACAGGCCACAGAGAAAACTTACATTTACAATCACGGGCAATTTATTTAAATCCAAAATGCCACAGCAAACCGGGCCGGTGCAAGTATACCCACCCGCTGTGGATAAGTCCAGACTGGGACAGAGTCTAGTCCCTCTGAAGGCGACTGGCTCCAGAGCTCCAGAGCTGAGTTTTTACATTTTGTGTTCTCTTCTGTTCAGATTATCCATTTTCTGAGGACCAGAGCTCACCCTGTCATGCTCACTCGGGTACAGCATTGATTCTTTTTGCAGTTCAGTCTAGTAAAATGAATAATGAACAGGTTAATCGCTCTGCAAAGTATCCTCATCCTCTGTTGTGCTTTTAGACCCCGGTGCTGCCTCCAACTATAACAGACCAGATCAGACTGTGGGAGCTGGAGAGAGATCGCCTGCAGTTCACAGAGGGTGAGCATGTTTATCAAGTGTGTGTGTTCAAAACAACACTTAACACTACTTGTTTATTTCTTGTCTTCATAAATTTGTTGTAATGTACATATCCACTGTGCTAATTACAGGCGTGCATCAGTAATCGTGCCATGCTAACAAGTAGTCTGCTGCTCTCACATATTGTTTTCAGTTTCACATTAAAACCTGTGGTAAAGGTGAAAAATACCCGCCCTCCCTGTTAGATGTGAAACATCTCCCTGCAAACTGTCGCTCACTCAATGTTTCCTCCTTTTTGGACTGCTCTTTGTAAATGAGATTGCTTGTGTAGGACAATCCCAACAGTCAGGCTATTTTAATCCACTGTTCTTTCTTCTTCTTCTTTCTGATGATGCCCAGTTCACACTTCAGCAGGTCATCTTGATGATGCCTAGTTGCCTAAATGCATTGTGTCGCTGCCATGTGATTCAGTGATTAGTCATATGCCTTAACAAGTAACAGGTGTATCTAATGAAGTGGCAATAAACAGCAGACTGTGTACATGTACTTTTATCAGTGAGTGGTTCCTTGGCGCTCTATGTAATGTCTGTGAACCATCATTTGATTCTTCCTGGTGACGCTGGACTGACTGCTGACAGAGACCTTTCAAAATAGCTGAGCTGTAACTCTCATTGCATGAACTCTACACTATGATAGAGAGGAAGAGAACTGATTGTGTGTCTGTCTGTCTGTCTGTCTGTCTCCTTCAGGTGTGCTCTATAACCAGTTCCTCTCCCAGGCTGACTTTGAGGTTCTGCGAGACAGAGCTCAGGTTGGTTTGTTTTTATATTAATACCAGAATCATAACAGATTAATATACTGTGTAATGTTTTTAAGGATCCTTAGTCAGTTAGGATATGCTGCTTTGATTTTGAGGTCTCCAGCATTGCTTGTACCTGCTGCTCCAAGACGCTCATAATGTCTTCATAATGGAACGTCCTGGTGTACAACAAAACGTAACAAGTTGTAATAGTACAAATTTTATTAAACATAACTCCTGTATTGGTGTTACAGCACAAGAGCCAGTGACGTTGTGCCATATTTTCACTGTATGTATTCATATAATTCCATGCGATCGACGTGTTGTAGTTACAGCAGATGGACATCTTTTTAATGACTTTTCTGTTCATCAAATGCCAAGACTGTCTTTGTAGCCTGCTGGTGTCTAACAAAGGTGTTCTGGTGCAGGGCCTGGGCTGTCTGGTGTGGCAGGATGTGGCCCACAGAGTGATGGTGGTGACACCACAGGGACACAGCGAGGTCAAGAGGTTCTGGAAACGTCAGCGATCTCACACGTAAACGGAGGAGGAGAAATGTGGCTTTTCTTGCTTTCCACTACCATCACCGTTGTTAGTACGATAGGAAAGTGAAGATGACTTTGTATTTTTTTACAACATGCTAACATCTGAGTATTAAACTGAACAGTTTCTGCTCATGCTTTCCTTTTTGAGTAGCTGTGTGCATCCTATACTCAGAATCAGGTTTTGATTACTGAGTTCTCGAAGACACCCTTTGGACTCTAAGTACTACAAAGTACTGTGGAACAGCCACTGTAAATAATCGTATAACTGGTGGAGTTACAGTGAAAAAGCTGACAGCAATAATGGAACCAAACTCAGAAGATTAATTTGTAAGAAGCCAACTTTATTAATTGATCTGTTTGGTGTTGTGACCTGAAAACTAAGTGCATGGCTCAAAGACACCCTGTACACACTGGATAAGGATTGTGGCTTTTTATATTTTTGAGTTCAGAATAAAAGTTGTTGAATTATATTTTCACAATAATGTTTTGAATTAACTTCACATAATACCTGCTTGAAACAACAGACACTTATCTTTATGTTGGTATTGCCACTAGAGCAGCTTTTTTTCGTGGCTGTGGAAGTTTAACTGGGACAGTATGGTGTCTTGTAAGTAATTGCTGTTTGAAGTACTCATCCATATTCAGTAAAATATAGTAGATGACCTTAGTGGTAGCTCCCAGTTTGAAGTAGCAGATAGGATTAACTAGAATTTTGCTAGACCAGGCCATGGACCAGTTGGAAGGTTGATGGATCCCTCCAGCCTGCTTCCCTGAGGAGGATCGCAACTCCTGAGTTTCCTTCAGTGTGTTCACCATAGTGCCAGTTAGTGAGTGTGATTGAATGAAAATGTTAGAGGAGCCTAGGCATAGATAAAAACACTGTGTAGATATGTGTGTGTATGAGTAAATGAAATTGATGAGAAGTTAAAATGCACTCCTCATGAGCAAGAATATCATGGTAACGTTTGTCTTTTAATAGTTTCTTTTGCAGTGTGGGAATGACTGTACAGCATACATCTTCAGTGACTCAAAAACAAGAATGAGGTGCACAAGTTTGAATTTTCTCTCATCCACACAGTCAAAAGTATACACACAGGCACCTCTGGATATTGGACAACCCTTCTTGGCAGAATTGGTTGAGTTCTTTAAATCAGTTGGTTTTCTCTCTCCTTTTAAACTTAGCCCACAAATTTTCTATGGGGTCAAAGTCTGGGGTTTTGGGAAGGCTTTGTTCTTGATTGGTAGCCTCAGTCCATGTTGATGCAAAACTGACTTCACTATAGAAAGTGATGCTGGTGTTCAGCAGTTTCCAGTTCATGGCAGGATTGAGCCTTAGTGGTTCCTGAGTTGCTCTTGAGCATCCAAACTATTTTCTTCTCATCTGAAGATGACAATTTAGGTCTTCTTCCTGATTTTGGCAAAGTGGTGACATACCAGAATAAGCTGTACTTGTGTACAGCAAATTTCAAATCAAAAGCAAATTTCCATGTTCTGAGGTAAAGGTGATATTTGACAAAGAGGGCTGTGATTGCCCCAATCTGATCTAAAGGTTTAAGTTTGTTCAGGGAGAATCTGATGATTACGTGGCATATATAAGGGCCCATGAACTGTTTTCTTTCATGTATAATCTGATATTACATTAGATTGGTATTTTTTTCTTTATTTTTCGCCCTTTCCAGACACGCTTTGTCTTATTGGACCCCTGTATGTTTGAGCTACAATGGAAACCTAAAAAGATCTATAAAAGGATGTACAGTTAAATGACATCTGATTTAACTCCACATGAACACGTGAGTAATAAACATGTGTTATAAATATAATGCAGCCCACCATCTGCAGTATTCACTGCAGGTTCTGAACCCGCAAAAGATTGTTAGCCAAGTTACATTTAACCCAGTATTATATCTATGTATATTAAATATCATGATACAAATGTAATTTTTAAAAAATTACTGCGATTGTGAAAAGAATTAAACCAGCAGAAGGAAGAGCGGGCTGTAGTGGGGTGCCATAGTCGGTGCCATGTGACTGGCTGGCCTAGCGTTAGTCAGGCGCTGGTTTGTACTAGTAATGTGTCGGTCGCGAACGAAATGGCTCTTGGAGCCGACTCCTTATCACGAGCCGTGGGTTTTTTTTTGTTTGTTTTTTTTTTCCTTTCTCTCACCCTCTCTCTCGCACTTTTTTCCCCGCTTCACTCTGCACGCGAGCCTTGTGTGGAGTGAATAAATAAAAGTATATTTATGGTGACCCCTAGAGACAACGCACGTACAAACTTCAAAACACGTCCGAACTCTGAAGCACGTAAAAACCCCGAAGCACGTACAAACTCCAAAACACGTACAAAAGACAACAGAAGTGCTCCAGGATGCTAGGCACAGTGTTGAGCTTTTGTTACCTAGTGGCTACGCAAGCCAGCAAGTACCAGCGACCGGATTTGGTGTGTGGTAGTAACAGGTAAATGAACATTTTTTTTAAAATTATTTGGAAAAAAAAAAAAAAAAAAAAAAATTATATATATATATATATATATATATATATATATATATATATATATATATATATATATATATATATATGAGTGCATGTGTATAAATACACAAACAATACACTTATGCTTTCAATTGTGTAATTTAAGTGATCTAGGTAGCTCTGTTTTGGAAGTTCAGTTAATGCTAGAAATGTGTTTTGGAGTTTGTACGTGCTTTGTCTCTTGGGGCCACCGCATATATTTATATATAAACATATATAAATAAAACCACTTTTTTTTACATTAGTAATTAATTTTGTGCATAATTTTATATTGTTGTTAATAATAAATTCATTGAAGCAACAAAACAACCTAAAGAGCCGGTTGGGAGCTGAAAGAGCCGGCTCTTTTTAGTGAGTCGAGCCGAGAGAGCCGGTACTCTAAAAAGAGCTGGAAATCCCATCACTAGTTTGTACACATACTCGTACTCAAAGTACGAGTACACGCGAGGCGACCTTCCACTGCCCTAAACACTGACACATTATTGTACCGGGAGGTTAAAGAAATATCACAGCAGCCGAACGACTGGGCCGCCCATGGAGCCTGGGACCTCGCGTGAAACTCTGAAGCGTGCAGGAAGCCCCAACCCGGCCGGTCTGCGGGAGGAGACTCCGGGAGAAGAGGCGAAAGGCGGAGACGGCAGAACCACGATGAGAAAGCAAGTGGGAGCAGACTGTGGGAATGATGGAGAGTCTAACAGCCAGATTAAAAACGGAGAGGAATACGAGGAGGAATTGGACCCAAGAATTCAGGTATGTTGCTAAAGGACCGTTTCCCTCCCCGCATTAGCAAATGCGTCATATTTCCCGAGCCAAACAAAACTACGATAAACGCCGACCGTACATGGCAACGATCTGCTCCTGACACAGACCGACGCCTGGGTCAAGCCCATCCCCTGTCTAACAATATTTCTAGCTGTCTGGTTGTATTCTGCTTTTAAAACACGTCGTCTTTCCCGTGTGTTTCCAGGAGGAGCTGGAGCACCTCAACCAAGCTAGCGAAGAGATCAACAAGCTGGAGCTGCAGCTGGATGTGAGGAGGTCACAGTAAACCTGCGGACACCCCAGCCCCCACGTAGTTTTGCGTTTTGTTCGTACATTAGGGTAACAAAACCCGAGACCCCATTGCAAAGTAAAAGCGATCTTAAGGTGAATGTAATTTCAACATTACCCAACACTAAAGATATAATATGTCATGAAATAAATGATAAATATGAAGAATACATTTTACTTGAAATCAGCAGTATCCATGCTCAAAGAGTCACTCAGTCTGTGGAAACAGGTTTCCATATATTAACACTGTGAAGCACAAGGAAAACATTTCATTAGGCTTTTACTCACTAATGTTCCCCCGTCTGTTTCTCTCTGTTTTTCTTCATTCTGTACTTACCCAGTCATCTGTTAACTCTTCCCTGAAATCTCTGCAACGTTCATCTGATGCTTCCTAGGTACATTCTCCATCTAGCAATCTTCTCTTTCAGATTGCACCTTCTCCATAGGATGTAGTCCAGGGGTCCTCAATCCCAGTCCACAAGGGCCGGTGTCCCTGCAGGTTTTAGATCTCACCCTGGGTCAACACACCTGAATCACATGATTAGTTCATTACCAGGCTTCTGCAGAACTCCAAGACATGTTGAGAAGGTAATTTATCCATTTAAATCAGCTGTGATGGATCAAGGACACATCTAAAACCTGCAGGGACACTGGCCCTCGTGGACTGGGATTGGGGACCCCTGATGTAGTCCAACGTATAGTATCCTCCTCCTTATAGATCATCCCGTGTTCCCCCCCTCTTCTTGAATCATGTGTTCACCGCAGCCATTATTTCCATCCTTTTGGCAAAATCCACTGCCATCTGTCCTTCTGCATCACTCTCCAATCCAACACCTTCTCATCAGTTGTGTTACCTTCATCTACCAGTCCACTCAAGTCTGCTTCAATCACAAATCTCTCAGTCTTGAAGACACACTCCACCCATTCATCCATCTCACTTCCAAATTCCTTTCTCTTCTAACTGAAATCCAACCTGTTGGGCATACGCACTGAAAACATTCAACATCACCCCTTTGATGTCCCGCTTCACACTCATGATGCTGTCTGACACTCTCTTCATATCCACAGCACTGTTTTCATGCACTTCTTCCAGACTGACCCTATCCATATCCACCATAAGAGAGCTGTTTAATCTCTTGTCCTTGCTTCCATCCCATCTGGTCTCCTGCACACACACAATATGTGGTGAATGGACTGGTTATAGTGCTTTTCTAACCTACTCAAGCACTCAAAGTGCTTTATGCAACATGTCATATTCACACCCATTTATACAGGCACTGAAGATCGCTTTTAGAGGACTTTGGTCTCAGTTTCTGTTACTGTAATGCCTCGTATATAGTGAGGGCTGGCTTTACTGTGTTTCTTGAAGTGGGGAACATTTTGGTTCCCTTGGCCAGGACACCCACTCCAGGATGTTGGATCTTCAGGAGTACTGAGATCCAAAAGTGGCCAGTGGTATGCTGCTCCCATAGTAATGGCAGCAGCCTGCTGCTGTTCTCAGAACGTTGCCTGCTGCTTTTGACTGGCCGGTAAGCCAGTGCTGGCCCAAGGTTTGGTTTTTGACCGTGTCCACAGCTAAACCCATCACCAACCACCCACCTCAGCATGTATTAACCAGGTCTGAACTACGGTGTTACAGACCGCTGGTCCCCCAACCTTTGTTATGTAGTCATTATTATATATTATATGTAGTAATTATTTCTACATCTGTGTAGGCCAAATAAAAAAACATTAAAATTAAATATCCAGTTTTATGTATTCAAATTTGTGTAAGGAAATAGAGGGCATGTACTGTACACGCTTCATCATGAAGAGTGCACTATGCCTCGCTCTAAAATAAAAAGTCAGAACAGCGTAACAATTATAATACTGCTTGAAATGGCTAATGATAAATGGAAAATATAAAAACTCAAAACAGCTCTGTTTTTGCTTTCACTGGGGCATATTCTGACTGTCCTCACACAAACACACACCTGCTGCTGCCTCTGTTGTGACTGTCTTCTGTTTTCCTCCACTGCTCTTTGAGCATTGTCTGTCTGTCAGTCAAGGCCGAGCAGCTGCTGTGTACTGGTTGGACCTGAAAGTTGACGTTTCATTTTTTAAAAAACTTTATTTAACACAGGGATCACTAAGGTCAAAGTGAGCGAGAGCTACTGCAACAGAGAGAGCGATGTGTTATTCACAGAGCGTGAAGGTGACTAAAGAAGGTTGGCTTACTGGTTTGCAGGACGAAGCAAGGAAAGAGGGCAGGGTGGTTCTCAGTGATGCAATGAGTGGAATAGGATGTCCGACCTGTCTGCTCTTTTTCCAGAGTGGTGGTACGTGGTAGCGAATAGGAGGCCAGGCAGGTGAGATCCATAGTACTCCAGGAGGCCAAAAGGTAAGGGCAGCAGCAACTGACAGGTAAGTTGCAGGCAAGCAGAGAGTGAGTGAGGATGACCAGCATCAGAGGAAGTTGGTTCCTAATAGAGCTTAGCCAATGATGATCCAAGTGTGCAAAACTGGAAACACAGAGAGCGCAATGTGCTGGACTGCACCGGCTTGATATGTGAGACACGAAAAGTGGGTTGACTGCATAGCATTGGGAGCGGCCTGAGTCTGACAGCTGATCACTGAGTCCATCTCGTATGGACCTATGTAACGAGCAGCCAGTTTTCTGGTTACCTGAGTGAGAATCAGAACACTTTATTAATGCCTGCGGAAATGATGTGGTCACAGTTGCTCCAAAACAGTAAGAAAAGTAACTGAATTAAACAATAACATGTATTAAAAAGTGAAAAAAACAAACAAAATAAATGTAATGTATACAAATAGCACAATTAGAAATAACCTAGTATATTATACAAATTAAATGTATATGGCTTCCGCTGCACTCAGCCGGAAGCCAGTGCAAGAACTTTAACAATGGACTGATACGAGAGAATTTATGACTGTGGGTTAAAAGCCTTGGTGCAGCATTTTGGACCACTTGAAGGTGATTTAAAGAAAACTTTGACAGACAGGAGAAGAAAACATTACAATAATCTAATCAGGAGGCGATGGAGGCACGAACAAGCATCTCCATTTCACCTCTGGAGACAATAGTCCTGAGTTTAACAATATTTCTTAAATGAAAAAAACAGGAGCGGGTCACAGACTTGATATAAGCATCAAAAAACAGAAAATGATCAAAAATTAATTTGATCATTTTAAAATTAATTTTACCGTGGATGAGAAAGGACCCAGATGTTGTCTAATATGGGGCCTAATACTCTCTGGAGCAAGAATTGATTTCCTCCGTCTTTAAAGGTTATGTCTCACTGATGCTGCTGATGCTGATGTGCTCCTGTGACTACCCAGCACGCCATCACCGTCTTAGAGTCCAACTCCATCCCCAGGATATTACTGGCCTTGTCCATCCCTTTATTGAGATTTTTGGCTGACGCTCGTCGAGTGCTACGTTTGCTTCAGGCTTAGGTGGCACATGTTGCAACAGACTGCCTGATGTCCTTCTCCAACATGCCCCTCCAGAAACGGCATCTGAGGAGACTTATGGTTCTGCTCACCCCGAGGTGGAATTCAAAGCTTGAAGAAAAACAGCTTAGATGTACAGGCAGGCGAGGTGGGCGGTCTGAGCCAAGTAAATCACAGCAGAACAAACAGCTGTGGGGACATAGCGGTGGCCAGGGGACCTGAGCCAAGATCAATGGTCAATTTGCAGGCCTTTTCGGATTGTCTCCTCCAAATCCAACATGTACGCCCAAAACTACAGGTGGGCAGGCTCTTTTGGCTGCGCAGGACAGGAAGTGAGAAAGTGTCCCGAGTGACCATATTAAAGATACTTGCACACTGGTTAGCCTCTCAAGCCTACAATGCCTGATCTGAATGTGTTCAGGCTGGGGCTCTGAAGGAGAGGGCAAGGAATTAGGAGCTGAGCGAAGGAGAATATACACTCAACAAAAATATAAACGCAACACCTTTGTTACTGCTCCCATTCCCCATGGGATGGACGTAGAGACCTAAAATTCATTCCAGATACACAATATAACCATCCCTCCCAAACAGTGGTCACAAATCAGTCCAAATGTGTGGTAGTGGGCGCATCTGCTATATTGAGATAATCCATCCCACCTCACAGGTGTGCCACATCAGGATGCTGATCTGACATCATGAGTAGTGCACAGGTGTACCTCAGACTGCCCACAACAAAAGGCCACCCTGGAATGTGCAGTTTTGTCTTACAGCAAAATGCCACAGATGCCACAAGCAATGAGGGAGCGTGCAACTGGCATGCTGACAGCAGGAATGTCAACCAGATCTGTCGCCCGTGCATTGAATGTTCATTTCTCAACCATAAGCCGTCTCCACAGGCGTTTCAGAGAATATGGCAGCACATCCAACCGGCCTCACAACCGCAGACCTCGTGTAACCACACCAGCCCAGGACCTCCACATCCAGCAGGTTCACCTCCAAGATCGTCTGAGACCAGCCACCCAGACAGCTGCTGGAACAATTGGTTTGCACAACCAAACAATTTCTGCACAAACTGTCAGAAACCGTCTCAGGGACGCTCAACTGCATGCCCGTCGTCCTCATCGGGGTCTTGACCTGACTCCAGCTCATCTCCGTAACAGACTTGTGTGGGCAAATGCTCACATTCGATGGCGTCTGGCACGTTGGAGAGGTGTGCGCTTCACGGATGAATCATGGTTCACATTGTTCAGGGCAGATGGCAGCTGAGAATGTCCCAGTTCTTGCATGGCCAGCATACTCACCGGACATGTCACCCATTGAGCATGTTCGGGATGTGCTTGACCGGCGTATACGACAGCGTGTACCAGTTCCCACGAATATCCAACAACCTCGCACAGCCATTGAAGTGGAGTGGACCAACATTCCACAGGCCACAATTGACAATCTGATAGACTCCATGCGACGATGTGTTGCACTGCATGAGGCAAATGGTGGTCACACCAGATACTGACCGGTTCTGGGTCCCCAGACCCCCAATAGCGCAAAAAACTGCACATTCCAGGGTGGCCTTTTGTTGTGGGCAGTCTGAGGTACACCTGTGCACTACTCATGATGTCAGATCAGCATCCTGATGTGGCACACCTGTGAGGTGGGATGGATTATCTCAATATAGCAGATGTGCCCACTACCACACATTTGGACTGATTTGTGACCACTGTTTGGGAGGGATGGTTATATTGTGTATCTGGAATGAATTTTAGGTCTCTACGTCCATCCCATGGGGAATGGGAGCAGTAACAAAGGTGTTGCGTTTATATTTTTGTTGAGTGTATTACCATGGGCTCAAAGCTGGCCTTGGCGGATGCTCTGGGGGTCGTGTAATTTTTTTGGCTTCCCTCTGATATGTTTTTTTATCCCCTGTAAACACTTTGTAACAGATTTCTGTCTTAAAAAGTGCTATATAAATACATTTTACTTACTCTCTTTTAAAAGATTGTAAATTCTGAGAGAGAAGGACACCACGGTTTGTCACCGGACATTAACTGATCAATCATCCGGTCATTCAAAGCTTGAAATAAAACAGCTGAGACATTTATTTGGGCCAACCTGGTTTGGCTGCCACAGTCCGGAACTCGACCACAAATTGTGCTGCGTTACCTTGGCGGAGATTTAATAATTTCCTTGTGGAAGTTTGCTCAGACATGGAGTCAGTGAAAGTCCTCTTCAACTCATTCTAAAAAACATCATTTGGGTCAGAACGTAAAAAAGACTTCAGTCCACGCCAGCGCTGTTCCCCCCAGTAAGCTAACCACAGGAGGGAAGGAGGGCGACGGGCGACCGAAAGCTAACAAGCATCGTAGCAGCAAGCCCCTACACTGTGCCAGCTCACCGGTGAATGGTTCCAAAACACGGCTGTGACCCCACGACTGTCAGCATTACATCCCTCTTTGCCCTCTTTTTCTCTTCTGGACACCTCTTTCTTTCTTTCTGGATATGAAAAGAAGTTACAAGTAGCCTAGGTCAGCCAAACTAGAACTAGAAAAACGTCATTTCATAATTCAGTGTGTGTGCTAGGGGTGGGTTTTGATTATCGATTTTCCGATTCTAGCTTGAATAATGTGATATCAATTCATTAAAACCCTGAATTGATTTTTAAATATAAATTCATTTTGCCAGAAATACCAGAATCTCGGGTTAAACTAGCAAACAGTTAAAACAGTAAATGAGAGCAGTACACAGATTCTGCACAAAGACGTAAACACAAAGCGCGGACAGGCTAACGCATCAGAATCAGTGAGCTGTCGGCTTTCTCACGACGGCACGTACATGGACACGCCATCGGGGCTGAAAGCCGACAGCTCACAGATTCTGAAGCTGCAGTTTTGTCTCTCCAAACAAAGTTGACTGAACCAGCAGCAAAAGAAGATCCAAACTACGCTTCACGTCTCGTTTCACATAAACATCGTCATGAATTCCCTCTGACTTTTGCTGTTTTGCTTCCAGCACGATAAAATCACACTTCATGCACAGCTCTCTCTCTCCCTGTGTACTTCAAGAGCAGTTTCCCATCTCAAATCTCTGTTTTCTGCATTATTCGCGTGCTTATTATGCACAAGTCTACTGTTATGCACAGCGCTGTCGGCTGCTGTTTTTTTTTCTTTTTAAATTTAACTTCCGACAAGAAAGCCTCATTTCTGCTGTTCTGTTTTTAAAATGATGCAAAATTGCATCTGTGCAGCTGTGTCTCTAATAAAACCTCTGTAACTTTGCTCTGCGTCACTTCAGCAACATCAGGTAATGTTCAAATGTTGATTCATGGTTTTCTTCTGTTTTTGTTCTACTGCAGAGTATTATTAAGGTTATCTGCTATAAGAAGACAGGACACGAAAATCACCTTCATGTTTTTCTGTGTTTTATCCTCAGTTACTTTGACACAAAGGCCTCTGCTGTGATGCTCACACCTTTGATAAAGTCTCACAAGTGTCAGCTTTCTTTTTATAGATATAAAAATATGGATATGAACTGATAAGTGATCAGAATTATAATATTTCTGACTGTCTGAGGCAAAGTTTCCCTGATTCAAATGGAGTCGATCGAATTGTGGATCGAATCGAATCGATTCTAGAAGTCAGTTACGATACCCAGCCCTAGTGTGTGCGTTTGCGTGACGGTGTGTGTTAGGGTTGTAAAGACTTTTCTCTCAGGCTTTCTTTTTTTTTGCAGACTCTGTCACAGCAAGTCGGGTTGGACGCCATCAGTGAGAGTGCACTGCTGTTTTTGCATTCTACTTAGCCTACGTCCACACGTACACGGGTATTTTTGAAAACGGAGATTTTCCGTTTCCGTTTTAAAAATAATCCCGTCCACATGTAAAGGCAGAAATGAAGGAAAACGCTGCTAGGAACATGCCAAAGCAGCAGGTGGCGATATATTCCTAACAGTGTAGAAATGTTGGCCAATCAGAAGTCTAGAAGCCTCGGTGGGAAAAAGTAAACAAAGCTGGGGCATAGAAGCAGAACCGAGTAGTGATGGTAAATTTGAGCCAGGGGGCGGTAATGCGCCTTAACATTGGTTGCCAACCAAGAAGAAGAAGAAGCTGTGAGCCAGGAGGGAGGGGGTGAGTGAGTGATTCGTTCGCTCGCTCTATGATTCAGCACAGGAGGGAGGGGGTTAGTGAGTCCTGAGTGATTCGTTCGCTCGCTCTTTGACTCAGCACAGGAGGGAGGGGGTTAGTGAGTCCTGAGTGATTTGCTTATGCTTACGATTCAGCACAGGAGGGAGGGGGTTAGTGAGTCCTGAGTGATTCGTTCGCTCGCTCTTTGATTCAGCACAGGAGGGAGGGGGTGAGTGAGTCCTGAGTGATTCGTTCGCTCGCTCTTTGATTCAGCACAGGAGGGAGGGGGTTAGTGAGTCCTGAGTGATTCGTTCGCTCTTTGATTCAGCACAGGAGGGAGGGGGTTAGTGAGTCCTGAGTGATTCGTTCGCTCTTTGATTCAGCACAGGAGGGAGGGGGTTAGTGAGTCCTGAGTGATTCGTTCGCTCTTTGATTCAGCACAGGAGGGAGGGGGTGAGTGAGTCCTGAGTGATTCGTTCGCTCGCTCTTTGATTCAGCACAGGAGGGAGGGGGTTAGTGAGTCCTGAGTGATTCGCTTATGCTTACGATTCAGCACAGGAGGGAGGGGGTTAGTGAGTCCTGAGTGATTCGTTCGCTCGCTCTTTGATTCAGCACAGGAGGGAGGGGGTGAGCGAGTCCGGAGTGATTCTCTTATGCTTACGATTCAGCACAGGAAGGGAGGGGGTGAGTAGCTCAAATGTGCTGTTAGCATGTTAGCAGCGCGATGCTACTGTGAACCGAGGAACTATTTTCTTGATGTGAGCTTCTACTCAGGGGTTTTTCTTCCAGTTCAGAGCAGAAATGCTTTTGTTACGAAACTGGCTGTTGTTTTTTCCCCCCCACAATTTTAATTATAAGCTAGATATATTTCTACTAATGGAATTAGTTTGCTAACAGCAACAGGGATGAGTCAGTGAGTCAGTTGGGCTTGTGAATCATGATTCACGAGTCAGTAAAGTGATTCTCGAGTATTGAACGATTCGTTCACGAATCGAACATCACTAGAACCGAGTCGTATGTGTGGAGGGACAGTAACTGTGTGTGTATGTAAGCATTTACACTGCAGAGAGTACAAGTAACAGTATTGTAGAAATTCATTTCACCGAAACAATAACGCGGTGCACAGTGTGACGTCAAAAAAGGCGCACACCTTTGACGCTGCGTTTTCTGCGTTTTTTTCCGTTTTTCTCGTCCACACGTAAATGCAAAAACTGAGTTTTCAAAAATATCCACCCTGGCTGGAGTTTTTAAAAATCTCAGTTTTCAGTGACCGAAAGAGCCGTTTACGTGTGGACGAAAGGTGCAAACGCATAGAAAAATCTGCGTTTTCAAAAATACCCGGGTACGTGTGGACGTAGCCTCAGTTCATTTTAAATTCTTGGCATCTTTAAAAGCATTATTTGCACACTGCGTTTCATCCAAATGAGACTTGTCTTATTTGCTGTGAAGAAAGCATCAAACTGGGTTATCTCAGTTCACATGGGTAGTATTGCATTAGCAGGTTTATGAACAGTGTTCACAACCCAAGATTTTATGTTCAATAAGTTTCTAAACTTTTCATGATTGCTGTGCAGCCAGTCTGTGGTCTAAGCAGCCAAGTGACTTTGTGCTCTGTCTTTATCTGCAAACACTTTGTGCCTCTTGGTATCCTGTAGTTGATCTTTCTATGACGAGCGCACATTCACTGCAGATTTTTCAAAGTGCTCAAATTGCTCTCAGAGTGTCGAAGAAATTAATATCAATCTGTAGATCCATGCAGGCCTTTTGCAATGATTCAGTGTAAAAACAGATCATTGAATGTGCAGTGTGACAGCTTACATAAACTCGTTTCCTAAGTTGTTCACAGATCAGTAGTAATGAGACTGACCCTCTAACAGCACTGCCTTAAGATCTGAGAACAGTGCTGACCAGCCTGAAGCAGGTGGTTGACCGTCTCGAGAACAGTGGTCAGCTGGCTGAACAGCTTCCTGTCAAAGCCCCTATATAAATCAGCTGACTACTGAGGCATCGCAGTACACCACAACAACAGGAATAGCATATCACTGGCCACTTATGGATCTTCTATTTGTCTCATATTTTGCATATTTGTCACATTTACTTAGATGGTTGTTGCAAGGGTGAAGAAAAGATTAAAGATCGGGGGACAGAAGTCTTGCATGGTTGAGTGGCTGAAACTCCACATACCCTTTGCACACCATAGCAATTGTAACATTCATTTGAAACTGTTTTTCCTTGCCAAGTAATTTTGTACGTTTTTTGTCCCGTAGGCATAATTTTAATCTCCAGCTGCGTTCCATTTATGAAGCTGTGATCACTGCTTGATTAAACACTAATTAGAAACATTTAGAGAAGTGCTAAAATGAAGCCTGCTATGATTACTGCTGGATCTTGTTTTTTCATAAGAAACTAGAAATTCTCTTATTTTAAGGTAGGAAAAGCTCTACTACAGAACCTTTCAGACCACATATTTCTTTTTTGCTTCCACAGTGTCTTAATCTGAATTCTGTGAGTGCAGATGCTGAAATATTTCAGTAACCTATCCAAAGAAAATCTATGAGCATAGCAGAAGTACATTTAAAATGCTCATGGTTCAAAAGCAAGTGCATCTCTGACCATTATCTGTGAGGTGTTATGTGTACGCTAGCAGCTATGTTATGTTTCTAAACTGAGGTGAAGGTTTTAGTAAAGTGGTGTTTGTTTAAGCGATATGTTGAATGTCAATCACAGAACTTAGAATGTAGGTCACGGATATAACAATAAACCCCTTTTTCCCTTCTCTGGTGCCTGCTTAACCTACTCAAAGTGTTTGTACACTTGACTCCTGTCTTCCTGTCACAGCCCCAGATGCCACAGTGAGTCGTGTCAAGACTCACGGTGTGTAATGTAATGTGCAATCTTATGCATGTGCTCCCTCAGGACGCCAGGTCGAGCTACAGGAGGATCCTGACTGATTCTGCCAGGAAGCTCAATGCCCAGGGCTCCCAGCTCGGTGCGTGCATTGACAAAGCAAGGCCTTATTATGAAGCTCGCAGACTTGCCAAAGAGGTATGTGTTTCTACTGCTCACAAGTCAACAGAGTGAGATATATGCAATCAGTTAGCAGTTTATTAGAGCTGCTAAGCACAAAGTATGGTAAATGGACTGCTTCTTATATAGCGCTGTTCTACTCTATCTGAGCACTCAAAGCGCTTTATACAACTAATTCATTCACCCAATCACACAAGCACTTTTTCTAAACTGTTTAGTGCTTACTGTCTAACATTCATGCACATTCACACTCCGATGAATGCATCAGAGAGCAGCACGGGGTTAGTATCTCTCCCAAGGATATTTGGCATGCAGACTGGTGGAGCCTGGGATTGAACCGCCAACCTTCCGGTTAGTAGCTTACCTGCTCTACCACCTGAGCTGGGCAAGATATTCAAAAGGTGGGTACAGGTTACCCAATCTGGGACAGGGTTGCTGAGGCTTGGAGTTCAAGAGGTGGTTGGGCTGGTTAGGCTTTAGGCCATGGGGCTGGGCTCAGTCAAGAAGAGCTACAACGACCTACCCACAGGATGGTGAAGGACACTGCCAGTCCAGGTCCCAGTTGAAAAACAGGCTGTAGGAACAGGTTGGGAAAAATGCAGCTGTGCCCTGGAGGCAGCTAGAGTTCGATGCAGTGCTTTATTTCTTCAAAGAGATAATTGTGCATCAGTGTATGAAACATTTTCGACTGCTAGAGAAGCTCACCTCCTTTTACTGGGGTCATATCTTTAGCTATTGTATGTTGGCAATTAGCAGCTGACGTTCTTAGGTGAGGTACCCAGCAGCATGTCAGTGTGGTGAAGGGCCATGGAGGTCCCAAGTTGTGTCAGTTTCAGTCCCAGTCATGGCTGAAGGCATAGCTATCTGAGACAAGGCAATGTGTGAGAAGGACCTTCCTTCCATCCACAGCTATATGCAGTGTAATGTGCTTTCTACAGCTTAACACAAGAACAAACGACTGTGGCAGAATATATCACATGAAGTCACATGAAGTCCTGTAAATGGTGATTCTTGATTAGTATGTATGTGACAGGGAATGGGAAGGTTGAGCCTTCTAAATCTTAATAGAGAGTATAACAGTTTATTTCAATGTGAATTTCATGGTGTGGAATGTGGCCATCAGTGGATGGTGTGTTTGGCTGTATTTGACGAATGAAATATCAATTTTTATACACAGAATTAACAACAGTAACACGAGCACATCTGTTTTATTTGGTTGCTCAGAAGACATGCTGAAGTGTGGACCTCTTCAACACAGTCTGACAGCTTAAATCTTACACTCCACTCTCTTCCCTTATCCTTATCAGGGTCATGGGGGGCCACGAGCAAGAGGCAGGGTACAGCCTGACAGGTTATCAGGCTGTTGCAGGGCTAACACAGAGACACAGACATTCACACCTATGGGTAATTAAGAATTATCAACCAACCTAACTACCCTAATTGCATGTCTCTGGCCTGTGGGAGGAAGCCGGAGTACACAGAGAAAACCCATGCGAACTCCACACAGAAAGGCCACAGGGAGATGGTGGATTCCAACCAGGACCTTCTTGCTGTGAGGCACACACCACTGTACTGCTCTTTTGTATGCAAACCCAGATGATCAGCTGTAAGTTTGGTTAAAAAAAAGCTGTCACAGTGACAGCAACAGATGGCAGTGCTAGGTGAAGAGAAATGATGGCGACAGACCATGGACTGTCTCCATCATTGAAAAAGTCACTGTCAGGGACTTGGCACACCTTACAAGGCTAACACATGACAATAACATTCATCAGGAACTTAGGGAGACCTTAGAAGACAACAAGCTGATGCACTGTCCTCACTGCTGTTCTGTATAGACTTTAAACCCCTAAGCCAGCTGTTTGAAGCTGAGTGACCATCAGCCACCTCCTGTAAATGGATGACATCAGGCTGTATGCCACGAGTGAACTCACTGATCCACCTCACCAGGATCTACAGCAAGGACATGGGAAAGTCATTTGGACTGGATGTCTAAAACTGACTGGTTGAGTTCTAAAGGGGCAGCATTCCCATAAAGCAGAACAGCTGCAGGTACCTGTGTGTTGCACAGGCCATCATGAAAAAGATGCATGAATGTCAGTAACAGACAAATATCTGCATAAGACACGAGCTGAGACAAAGCAGATCGGTAGCAATATGATGCAAGTCATCAATGCATGTGACTTTGCAAGAAACAAAGCACGAATACTTTGTTACTGTACTCAAGTAGAATTCTGTACCTGAGTACAGTTTTTTTCTGAAACTTTTTACTTTTACTCCCTTTTTTAAACCAATACCTGTACTTTTTACTCCTTTTGGTTCATCATTTACAGTAGAATGTAGCTAGTGCTATGGAAGAGGAGGAAGCTTGAAAGGAGTGATGTCTCTGAAGTGTCAGGTAATTTCAGACTCAATGTTTTGGTCAGTTCAACAAACATCAGCAAACATACAAACTGTTTGTGCGCAGTGTGTTGATAGCTGCTGTATTTCCAAGGAGAGAAAAGAGTGTGAGAACTTTGAGATGGAGAAAGATGTAAGAAAAGACAGGAGGGGACGCAGAGAGGTTAGATTTAAAGGCAGGCCAGCTCAGTAAAGCCTGGAAATCTGATTTGCAAATTTAAAACGTACATGTATAATCTCATATTGAACATTACTTCAAAACAAACCAGGTTATACTAACTTTGTGTTAATCAAATGTTGCATGAAAATACTCTGTACTCTGTATGGGTTAAAGACGTTAGCTTGTCACACTGCAGTGAAGTTATTGTAAAGCTGGAGTGGTGCACAGTGTCAGTGGTCAGTCTTGGTTTTACATCAAGTGTAGCAGACTGATTTACAATTAAGATGATGATGGTTGGATTAACTCACTGAATTCTGACGTTATACCAACTGTATCCAGTCTAATATAAAGACATTGTACAGCATAATGTCAGTGTAGGAAATGGAAATCAGTGAAGATAGCTGTAAAAGATCTGCTTACATCGTTGTGTACATCCACAATCCTGTACACTAAATCTGCTGAAGCTCATGTTAGAAATGATTTTGAGTTGTGATTTTTGTCCCCATGCTGAGACACGACACAGATGTTAGGGTTCCCCCACCTGCCCACTGTAACCCCTGACTGTGCTAATTTTACTGTTTAGCTCAGGAGGTGAAGTCACCCTCTACAGTGTAGGCAACTAGGGCTGCCACAAACCATTATTCTGATAGTCGACTAGTCACCAATTATTTTTGCGATTAGTCGACTAATCAGATCATCATCCATTGGACGTACAGGTACAGCTTATTGCACCAGCAGCATCTGCTCTTATATAACTATCATTAGCTGACAGCTTTAAGTGTTTAAGGTGCAAACTAAAAATAAAGACAAGATGGTAGTTTATTAAATTTTAATGAAATCTGCGGATTGTTTCGGTGAAGTTTAATAAACTCCTTGCTATCTAAACTATAACAGGACACCGGAGTAAATTCTCCAGCATCTCACACTTCTGATAATCAGTTGTCTGCTTGACGTTTACTCAGCTGTGTAAAAACTAGAACTTTGATCTCAGCCAAACCGATTTACTCAGGAACAAATAAAACACTGAAAAAAGCCAAACAACAACATTTTTAAGTTATCTAAGTGACTTATATATCATGTTTAACCTGAGTAGCGAAAGACGGCGGTGGGTTTGAAAACGATTTGCCGGGAGTCCGGTGTTCTCACGGCGCTAGTGAGCCTAGCCCCCGGCTCGCTATCGAGCTAGTGGGTAACAGACATCTCCGAAAACGTCGGAGCGCTTTTGAAAATATGTGGTGTCTTGATAAACTGAGCAGATATTTGAGGTTTACACAGCTACATTCTTACCTGAAAATATGTTAAACGTTTATTTTGTGACCCAGAAAGAAAAATAAGAGTAACATTAAAACTAAGTAGCTGCCGCCATTGTTGGAAACTGAGCTGGGCCGCGCTATGAATTCTGGGACACAGCTTCTTCTTCTTCTTCGGGGTTTAACGGCAGCTGGCATCCTTGTACATGCAGTGCTGCCATCTTCTGTTTCAGTCCGTTATTACACTCTTAAATCCTGCTACTTATTCCTGCGTCTTTCAGGATCTTACAAAGCTTCAAACGACGCGTCGACTATTAAATCAGTCGTCGACGATTTTGATAGTCGACGTAATCGTGACTAGTTGACTTATCGTGGCAGCCCTACAGGCAACACAATGTTTTTTCAAATGATCCTACACCGCATGTGTCCTACGGCAGATTAAAACTCAGGACTTTAGAATTTCTATTCAAAAATTTGTATTCTCGTGTACTAATATTATTTTATTATCATATTAATGTAGCACAAGGTTCAGGTACCTTTGTGTAAAACCAGTTTTCAACAAGCTACTTTTTACTTACTTACTTTGAGTACATTTCAGAGCCTGTTCTTTCTCAGTTTTACTTGAGTAAAAAAGTTGCTTCAGTACTTTTATTGGAGTATTTTTCAACACAGGCATCTGTACTTGTACTTAAGAAAAGAAGTCTGTACTTTTGCCACCTCTGCTTAAAAGTAATCAGATACCCAGCTGGAAAAATACACACAGGAGGAGACAGATGGAGGGCGGGTACCAAGAACGACTCACTGAGGTCTCCACTGAAGTCCAGCATCCTGAGATCTGTGAGCTATGGAGGACAAGGATTAGTGAGTGTCAGAGACACAATTCAGCATTAAACTCAGAACATCTATAAATAAAACAGGAAAATGGCCCCAGAGATGAGCTGCTCCAGAGTTCCTTGTGCAGCTGAAGACAGATGGTGAGGAAGTATCACAGACCAGGCCCCTACATTGGATTTACCATCGACACATGGAGGAAGTGGCTGAAATCAAAAAATCCAGTTTTGTGTACAGTGGTCCCTCGTCTATCGTGGGAGTTACATTCTAAAAATAACCCGCGAGGTAGCCAACTTTATTTTTTACAATTATTATAGATGTTTTAAGGGTGTAAAACCCCTCAATACACACTTTATACATTTATTTTCACACTTTTCATTCTTTTGTTTAAACTCTTTCAAAGTTCAAACCTTCGTAGAAGAATAAGTTCAGTATTACAGAATGAGACCAAAGGCACCCGCAGGTGACGACGTCTCGTCGACATTGTTGTGTTTGTTGGGGAGAAAACTTACAAACATACAGTGCAGCACTTCAGAGTCACACAGCTAGCGATGGAAGATTTATGTCAATTTGACAAGCTGAACGCATCCTGTACTGTACAGGAGACACGGCATGAGATTTATTGACAATGGTCTACAGCCAATCAGGATGCAGAACACAATGCGCTGTATAAAAAAAAAAAAAGGAGAGAGAGAGAAAAATTGCACATGAAGAATCCACGAAAGAGCGAGGCCGCGAAAGGTGAACCGCGTTATAGCGAGGGACCAAATCTCACACTAAGAAAATAATCAGCTTTCCCACATGATAAAAATTAGATCTTAGGCCTGAGGAATATTTGGACGTTTCATTTCAACCAGAAATCTGTTATTTGAAGTTAATCGTCAGATTGAGCTCTCAATGGTTCTGTGACATGTTTTAAAGTAAAGATTTCTCTTTTCACCCCAAAGTCCACTAAAACAGAAGAAACTTTGTTTACAGTGGTAGCTACAAATAGGGAAGGATGCGATGCTGACTGTGTCTTTTTCAGCGTTAATTTGTGGATTCAGCTGTGGGGCTCTGCGCGTCTATTGGGAATCTATGGATGGAAGTTAGGTTTATGTCCAGCGCTCCACATCAAGTTGCAGAGTGGAAACCACAACACAGAGTTACAGAGCGGGGTCACTGAGCGCAGAGTTGCATTTTACTGCACACTGTGGACCCTGCACAGTACTTTTGAGTTTTCAATTGTTACTTTTTTTAACTTTTACTTTTTAGTTTTCAAAAACAGAAATAAAAAAAAGGATCATTATGGATGTTGCCAAAATATGTGCAGCAAGGTAGGCAGAGAGTACATAATAGTAAAAATAAGTTATTTGAGAATATTTTTTTAACCCTACGGAGTAAAGCTATTTAAACTGTTGTGGTATCTGTCTACATTAATGAAATTATATCAATTATCAATTTATGTAACCAGAGTCTCTGAGTTAATAGTATGGAAAAAATCAAATCATAGCTCTAATGCTGAAAAGACTATCTCTATGCATGTATGTTCGAACATGCATCTCTTTCCTGTGTTTTAATAGCTGCTATCTATTCCTTTAGGCCCAACAGGAGACCCAGAAGGCAGCTCTGAGATATGAGAGGGCTGTGTCCATGCACACTGCTGCCAGAGAGATGGTGTATGTGGCAGAGCAAGGCCTTTTGGCTGACAAGAACACCATGGACCCAACCTGGCAGGAGATGCTTAACCATGCCACCGCCAAGGTACACACTTCTGCCTCTTGCTGATGGTAGTGTTGTTGTGCTGTTTATACAATTAAAATCAGTGCGCTATAGATAATTCTTTCTGAACAAAAGGTCACCAAAAATAAATCTCCAACACAGGAACCTTCCCAAGGGACTAGAAACCTTACTACATTACTACAGACCAAAACAGCTACAACAGTTCATGGAGCTGAGACTGTGGCTGCATCACTATTTCCACTTATATGAAAAAGTTCAGGTGGTTGTTTGTCTGTTCTTCTTTATAACAAACAAATACACAATCATTAATAGTAATGGTTACAAATATATCTGTGTTTTGTCTCATTTCCGATTAAATAAAGGCTTCCAGATTATTTACATCCCAACTTTTTCTGACTAAAGTTTTAATTTAATGGTGGCTGAATATTTAAATACAAACCATTTTAATGTTATTAGTCAAATCTTTAATAACTGTGACAACTGAAAATGAAGCATGTCTGCTTATATCAGTGCCAACCTGGGATCTGGGCAGAAGTTAAAGTGTGATCTAAGTGTCCATCCAGCGTTCCTACTCTTAGTCATGGTTTTTGTCCTGTCAGGTGAATGAGGCAGAGGAGGAGCGCCTTCGCAGTGAGCGAGAGCACCAGCGAGTCACCCAACTGTGCCAGGATGCTGAAGCTCGAGTCCAGACTCTCCAGAAAGCCCTGAAGAAAGTCATTCTTAAGTCCAAGCCTTACTTTGAACTCAAGGCTCAGTTCAATCACATTTTGGAGGTATGTACCATCATTAATTTAAAAATATCTTTTGAGTTATTCATTAGTCATGAATTAGCCTTTCAGCTGTAAAACACTTTATCAAGGCAGACAAGAAATGTTATTCCAGTTACTCCAAAAAGCTCTGTGACAGTCACTGAGAATGCATTGCATGATTTTGCATTGCAAATTTCCCTTTTCAGTTAAACACAAACAGATAATACTCGCTGTTGTAGAAGCAGCAAATCCTTTATCTGAACGTGGTTGCCGTACATATTGAAAATTGAAGAAAAACAAATTTCATTAGAAGAGTTAGCGGTTCCTCACCCCCAGTCCTTGCAGTTAAAAATCAGAACTTTTTCAAATCAAGATAGTGCCCACAACAGTATCAGAATGCAGTTTGCAGTTATTTATGTATTGTCTGTAAAAGTTGTCTGTGTGAGGCATACTAACCCCATGTTGCTCTCTGACGCGTCCATCGGAGTATGAATGTGTGTGAACATTAGATAGGAAGCACTTAGCGTGGGAAAAAGTGCTTGTGCAAATGGGTGAATGTACAAGTTGTGTAAAGCATTTGAGTGCTCAAAGTAGAAAAGCGCTGTATAAGAACCACTTGATTTACCATGTGTGCTATACTTTTCACATCTTAAGCCAGTTCTACTTCAAATACAAAAGATCAAACATAGTGTACCTGTTTAGGTGTAAAACCCTCAAAGTAGTAAATTCGTGTAACGACGTCTTTTCTGTTTGGTCCACTGCACCCAGGCGCTCACAAAATTAATTACTGTGTAAAATATCACTGAGAAAAGTGAAGAGTGAATTTCTTTATGCTGGACAATAAAATTACTAACTAATGATAAGGCTTGCATTCATGGTATAAGAAGCTGCATTTACACTCAACAAAAATATAAACGCAACACCTTTGTTACTGCTCCCATTCCCCATGGGATGGACGTAGAGACCTAAAATTCATTCCAGATACACAATATAACCATCCCTCCCAAACAGTGGTCACAAATCAGTCCAAATGTGTGGTAGTGGGCACATCTGCTATATTGAGATAATCCATCCCACCTCACAGGTGTGCCACATCAGGATGCTGATCTGACATCATGAGTAGTGCACAGGTGTACCTCAGACTGCCCACAACAAAAGGCCACCCTGGAATGTGCAGTTTTGTCTCACAGCAAAATGCCACAGATGCCACAAGCAATGAGGGAGCGTGCAACTGGCATGCTGACAGCAGGAATGTCAACCAGATCTGTCGCCCGTGCATTGAATGTTCATTTCTCAACCATAAGCCGTCTCCACAGGCGTTTCAGAGAATATGGCAGCACATCCAACCGGCCTCACAACCGCAGACCTCGTGTAACCACACCAGCCCAGGACCTCCACATCCAGCAGGTTCACCTCCAAGATCGTCTGAGACCAGCCACCCAGACAGCTGCTGGAACAATTGGTTTGCACAACCAAACAATTTCTGCACAAACTGTCAGAAACCGTCTCAGGGACGCTCAACTGCATGCCCGTCGTCCTCATCGGGGTCTTGACCTGACTCCAGCTCATCTCCGTAACAGACTTGTGTGGGCAAATGCTCACATTCGATGGCGTCTGGCACGTTGGAGAGGTGTGCGCTTCACGGATGAATCATGGTTCACATTGTTCAGGGCAGATGGCAGCTGAGAATGTCCCAGTTCTTGCATGGCCGGCATACTCACCGGACATGTCACCCATTGAGCATGTTCGGGATGTGCTTGACCGGCGTATACGACAGCGTGTACCAGTTCCCACGAATATCCAACAACCTCGCACAGCCATTGAAGTGGAGTGGACCAACATTCCACAGGCCACAATTGACAATCTAATAGACTCCATGCGACGATGTGTTGCACTGCATGAGGCAAATGGTGGTCACACCAGATACTGACCGGTTCTGGGTCCCCAGACCCCCAATAGCGCAAAAAACTGCACATTCCAGGGTGGCCTTTTGTTGTGGGCAGTCTGAGGTACACCTGTGCACTACTCATGATGTCAGATCAGCATCCTGATGTGGCACACCTGTGAGGTGGGATGGATTATCTCAATATAGCAGATGTGCCCACTACCACACATTTGGACTGATTTGTGACCACTGTTTGGGAGGGATGGTTATATTGTGTATCTGGAATGAATTTTAGGTCTCTACGTCCATCCCATGGGGAATGGGAGCAGTAACAAAGGTGTTGCGTTTATATTTTTGTTGAGTGTATGTAATATTCATTGTTTTAACCAAGGTGTAATTAATTGGAGTGTAGAGATGTTTAAATGTGTCAGCGTGAGCCTTCCTAACTTGCTGTAACCTTTTTTGCAGGAGCATAAGGCTAAAGTCGTACAGCTAGAGGAGCAAGTGGCGAAAGTAAAAATGCGTTACTCCGTGGCCCTGCGGAACCTGGAGCAGATCAGTGAGCAGATCCATGCACAGAGGGGGCGGGCCAGAGCTAGCAGGGGGCATCCTGCCATCTGTGGGGGTCGGAGCTCCCCTGTAGGTGCTGAAGCTGAGGTCAGAACTGCCGCTGGAATTCATGACAGTAGCTGTGTGGGAGTCGACACTATTGAGAGCGATTGGGCAGATGGTGAGAAAACCAGACTGTGGGTAGAGCGGCACCGAGAGAGTGGCTGGGGCCAGAGGGAGCAACTGGAGGCAGAGCAGGTCGGCTCAGACTGCATGTCGGTTATCAGCCTTCAAACCATCGCCTCCGACCTGGAAAAGTGTGACTCGGTGGAGCATTTGGGCGACCTGAGTGATGCTGGGAGTGTGCTGGGTGAAGAGTGGGACCAGTACAGCAAGTCTAATGACAAGCCAGTCAGCAGGGAGATGGTGACTGAAGGGCCTCAGCAGGAGCTTGTTCACCAGGAGAAAGGAGCTGCTAATAAAGAGAAACAGGAGAGTTTTGTTAAGCAGCACCACAGAAGTGTTAGTCTATGATATCAAGCAGGAGGAGGAATGTTGTGATGGTGATGATCGTGGTGATTAGGCTGAGGGATCATAGAAGAACTTGAGAGAATCTGAAATATCTCTGACTGAGAGGTGCCAAACAAGCTGACAAGAAGGCGCTGACAGTGATTGACAAAGTTAGGAATAGGTGGGTGGATTAACAGGTACATCAGCTGCACACTAATGAATCTTTGTGTGACAACATTAATCCAGTGGAGCAGCCCCGCACAGCGCACTGAGTCTGATCCAATCTGTTGCTCAACAGCTGAGGAAAAAAAGTAATTGTAAAGTACAAAAAGGCTTTTAACAACAGTTTAAACACATAGTTGTGTTTCATTTGTGCACCTGGTTTTGGCATTCCCTGTGTTAGCATGCTATCAGCTTGTATTTGCTTTAAGGATGGTCTGAAGCACCTGTTATACTTTCTGCATTTACAAGTTTGCAAGGGTGCCTTTGGGTCTGGGTAACATAAATTTGTGCCATCACAGGATGAATGTAAGGCTTTGTAAAGACATACGCATATGTACCCTCCAATTTGACCACTCTACAATGATTATGCTGCAAGGGGAAAAAGCTGTACATGCATCTTCCAAGTGCACTCCAAGCAGACCAGGAAATAATCATAACAACTTGCCTGTGGTGTCCACCAGCTGCTGTGCCTGCTTCTGCAAGTGAGTATGGTCTTTAGGAGCAATAAGAGTGAATTCACTCTGCAAACTTTCCTGATGTAGGAACATGCAGAGTGTGACAAGAAACATGAGCAGTCACACTTGGGTTGGACACAAACTGGCAGCATGACCTGAACCAACCCATCTGGAAAACTGTGATAATCCTCAATTCTGAAGAAAGAATGTGGACACAAAACTGCATTGTCTGTGGAGGATAAAATAAGTCTGTAAACTGTGGGTCTTTTTTACGCCACATGCTCGGATATGGCATTTGTATGGACGTATGTAATCGGTCTTGAAACTGATTTCAGCTACTCCCTTATTCACAATGGTCACCATAGCAGGCAGTGCTACATATTTGAGTTTACAGATTTGTATCTTCTCACGAGACTCAACGGGAATCTTTCACTTCTGTTTTTGAAGCGCTGCCAAAATAAGAGCAACATCAACCACACTGAAGCAAGCAGTGGTTTCAGGGTAAAGAGGCACACTGTAGGGTGCAGTTAGGCTCAGCTTTCCATAAAAATATTTATAAAATATATTATAGCATAATTTCATAGAGTGGAACATTTTCCACTATTGTACATGGATGTGCCGTGAACTTTGTGAATTGTACATTAACCAATCCCGTATCCTAACCCTAACCCAGTGCTGCTAAAATAAACGTCTAATTTCAAAAAGATAATGAGCTTCATTCTGTCCTTGAGTTCAGCAACTGCCAGAGGTGGGAAGTACAAATACTTTGTTACTGTACTTAAGAACATTTTTGGGAGTGTTAGGTCGGACAGGTTGTGGAGCTACCGATGGGTGAAGTCTTGAGTTCCTGCTTTTCAGCTAGCTCACCTGTTGCTCATCAGCCTCTTCAGCAGCCATTTTAAGGACCAGCTCCAGCACCCAGTTGCCACCAGATTGTCTGCCTCACCTGAATAAGGCTCTTTCATGCCTCTCCCATCTTACCATACTCGTACCGTAATCTAGACTCTCAACTCTAGATTCTTTGTTTTTCAGATATACTGTATCTTGACTCCATCTGTGTATCCAGCGTATAGCCATGAAATATCTGAAAATTTTATCTCTTATAAACAAACAATGTATGCTTCCAAGTGAGATTCACACAAAGTCAACTAAGCCTGGGCTTTTTGGGAGATCTAAGTGTCAAATTTTGCATATTTGCCCACATTTCTCTTTACCATATATAAACTTTTGTTTTTAAAAGAATTTGTTAACAAGAGTGCAGGAGTGCTTTTTTGCCACATCTCTGCTAGTATCCAACAGTCGAATAGTCAGCCAATCTTTGCTTCCCTTAAATTAAACAGATGGTGACCTGCTGCATCTGCCCAATGTAGCACTCTGCCTTGATTGAGATTTCTCATAAATGTTATTTTTGTGAAGTTGGAGGTTTTGCAGAGCTGTTTGAACACCAACAAGCCTTGGGTTTCTTCTAACATGGGTGTTACTTCTGTGTAGAACTATTTTCCTTCCCTCAAGCAGATCTGTATACTTATTCTGCTAGCACATGCTAGTCTTGTGTTCAGAAATTTTTGGAAGGAATCTCAGGAGAAAGGTCTGTCTTTTTAAAAAGATTTTATTTGCTTTGGCAGTTGTAAACTTGTAAGTTTACACAGCGCTGTGGATCTCTATGTGAACCAGCAGCATGTTTTACAAAAAGGATGACCCTCAAGCGGGCTGCACAACATTATATGGGGACAGAGGCAGTGCTCCAGGACAGATTTAAAAACACAGACTGGAATATGTTCACCCACACAGACCTGGACCAGTACGCCTCATCTGTACTGGATTACATCTCCGAAACCACAGACAGTGTCACCACCCAGAAACGGATCACCATGTACCCCAACCAGAAGCCTTGGATGAACCGGGATGTTCGTCTCCTCCTGAAGGCCCGCAACACCGCCTTTAGGTCAGGAGATGCACACGCCTACAGCACAGCCAGGGCTAATCTAAAGAAGGGCATCAAAAAAGCCAAACACCATTACAAAAAGAAGGTAGAAGAACACTTCTCCAACTCCAACCCCCGACGCATGTGGCAAGGACTCCAGACCATCACAGACTACAGGACCACCAAACCCTCCCCCGCATCCTCTGATGTCTCCTTCCTCAACGAGCTCAACAACTTTTATGCTCGTTTTGAGCGAGGGAACCCCACAACCACAACCAAAGCAGACATGACGCCAGACCACCAACCTCTGACTCTCTCCCCCACCGATGTAGGAGCGGTGCTGAGCAGGATCAATGTCCACAAGGCTGCAGGTCCCGATGGCATCCCCGGGCGTGTTCTCAGAGCGTGTTCTGAGGAGCTTGCAGGAGTGCTGACAGACATATTCAATCTGTCCTTGGCCCACGCTGTGGTACCGGCCTGCTTCAAATCCACCTCCATCGTCCCGATACCCAAAAACTCCAACCCATCTTGCCTCAATGACTACCGCCCAGTAGCACTCACCCCCATCATCACTAAGTGCTTAGAGCAGCTGGTCCTAGCACACTTCAAATCCTGTCTCCCCCCCACCCTGGACCCCCACCAATTCGCATACCGCCAGAACAGGAGCACAGAGGATGCAGTCTCCATCGCAATGCACTCTGTCCTCTCACACCTGGACAACAACAACACCTACGCCAGAATGCTGTTTATAGACTTCAGTTCAGCATTCAATACAATCCACCCCTCACAACTCATCAGGAAACTGACAGACCTGGGTATCAGTTCCCTCATCTGCAAATGGTTACTGGACTTCCTGACCAACCGCCCCCAACATGTCCGGCTGGATAACCACTGCTCATCTACAATCACAATGAACACCGGTGTACCACAAGGCTGTGTGAGCAGCTTCAAGTTCCTGGGAGTCCACATCTCCGAGGATCTCACCTGGACGACCAACTGCTCCAAGCTGGTCAAGAAGGCTCACCAGCGCCTCTTCTTCTTGAGGACTCTGAGGAAGAACCACCTGTCCTCAGACATCCTGGTGAACTTCTATCGTTGCACCATCGAGAGCATCCTGACCAACTGTATAACAGTCTGGTACGGGAACTGCTCTGCCTCGGACCGGAAGGCGTTGCAGAGGGTCGTGAAAACTGCCCAGCGCATCGCTGGAGCACCACTTCCTGCCATAAAAGACATCTACAGGAAGCGGTGTCTGAAAAGGGCTGGGAAAATCATCAAAGACCCCAGTCACCCATCACATGGACTCTTCACCCTCCTGCCCTCTGGGAGGCACCACAGGAGCCTCCGGACGAAGACCACCAGGTACCGGAACAGCTTCTTCCCCACAGCTGTCAGACTCCTGAACTCTGCCTCCTGACATCTGACCCACGTTAAAACATGGACTGAACATACACACACCCACAATGGACAACTGTACCCTCAAACACAATAATAACATGGACTGAACCACCACTCACAACCACTAGCACTTTATATAGCCTCTGTAGAAACTATCTACACCCTCACTTATCTTAACTGCACTACTGTATAGCTCCGTGTAAATAATCATTCTGTACATTCAATAATCTTTAATCCTACAACTGTTTACAACTTGCATAGTTCCCATTTCTGTATAGCTGTATATCTCAGATTTCTGTAAAGTTATTTATTTCATATTCTGTATAGTTTTTCATATTTATATCCTGTTCATAGCCTGCACATAGCTTGTACTCACTACAGCCTGTACATACTTAGTTATAGAATATTCACAACATACTTCATACCGTGTACATTATAACATACCATAATAGACCCATTTCTGTAATATACTTACATATCTATACTATTGCTAATATATATTGTAATATATCTATATCACTAAAGCACTTCTGGATGGATGCAAACTGCATTTCGTTGCCCTGTACCTGTGCATGTGCAATGACAATAAAGTTGAATTCTATTCTATTCTATTCTATATAGTGAGACAAAAGCATAGATTATAACAGCTATCTTCCTCCTGCACGGACGTGGCAGTTGTTGGGTCTGTGCTTCCACAGGCCCCGCTGGTTTAGAAACTTATTCCCGTTAACGACAAGGAAGCAAGACAATCAGCGATCAATTGATTTTAATTCCGCAAGGGAGGCCCTGGTCGGTGTCTCAGAAAAGCACTCTGAATCCAACCGCAGAATGACCCAGACTTAGGCCTTCGCTTGCCGCCTTTTATTGAAAACAGTTACAGTACACACAAGCACCTCCCATTGTAAAACCCCCCTATGGTTCTAAAACATAAGGCACTATGTGTGTATGTGTGTGTGTATGCATGTGCGAGAATGTATGTGTGTGTTTGTGTTTGTGACCTCCTGCCCACAAAAGGGTCATAAAGGCAGGAAGCTTATTAAACAAGAAAACAGAACCCTCACATAGATGTCCCTATAATAAAACACTATAGCCTCCCCCACCGTCCAACAGGCTGGAGAGGTCAACAGAAACAAAGGAATGTCATTGATCATGCTGTTTGAACTAAGCCTTACAAATTTAAGTAACACAATGACAACATTTAACAATTTGACTCCAACAGCAGTCTTGGTGAGAAGCATCCTCGTCTCTCTGTGACTTCGTCTGGTATCTGCTCCATCCCCTGTAAGAGACAGAAAAGGAAAACACTTCTCTGCCTAGCCTTGATAATCTAATGTTATCATCCATTGTTCTTCTAGTGATTCAAATTTGGTTTAGAATATCATGTTCAGAACTCTCCAGAGACTTATTCTAATCATTATTCGTGTGTGTAAGCGTGTTTGCGATTACCCGTCTGCAGTCTAAGTCATTTCCTACAATATATCAGCCCGGACAGTCATGACGAACGAAGCTTCTGACCTTCAAAAGACTGAGTGCTAACTCACATGAGCACATTTGCAGTAAATGTGTGAAAATGATTATAACTGCTTATTTTAGTAAGAGAAATCAAACATTTTCAATCCTAACAGTAGCCACCTAGTAACTACTAAATCAGTCAGTTTGTGTGTTTCTCCATTTAAAGTGTATGTAAATCTCTATAAGTTCCTGAAGTCTCAACTTTCATCTCAACTTTCACCCGAGTGTCCAGAACATACGGCTGCAGATCTCATGATGCGAGTACAAAATCAATCATGGATCTGCGGCCTAGAGTGTCCTGGTGCCACCTGCACTTATGGACACCCTTATGTTCGAACATTATTTTCCTTATGGAAAAACGGTGGTTTGCACACAAGTAACATAACACCACATGGGCTCAGATCTGGCAGGCCATTCCTCCCAATCAGGCCCCTCCAGGGTAGAGTGCGTAGAGCTGTACAGCCTGTCGACAAAACATTGCACAAAGCATTGCACAGATGCACAGAAAAGAAATGGGATCTGAACCACATAGGATATAAGGGGACCATGACATGCAGATGCTTTAACATTATCTTAAGATACTTAAAAAAAAAGAAGTATTTAAGCCTTTGACATACAATACCAAGAATGCAATTTTCCTCCAAAGAAAAGGGTCCAAAACGTCTTGATTATTACACACTGGTAAATGTTATTATATTCATGGAGCTTCAGCTGAGATGGTTGGATATTTTAGAGGTACAATATGCTGACATTTTATTTCAGCATTTAGCTCTCTCCATGCTGTTGCATTTTGCTGTTTATGAATTTTTTTTTGTTAAATCCTTTAACAACAAAGTAACTGTTAAACACAAACCTTAAAGCAGATAACTTGTAATCTGAAGAAGAAATAGTGTGCCACTAATTTACAGTGCCTTGAAAAAGTATTTATACCCCTTGAACGTTTACAGATTTTGTCACCTTACAACCAGAAACGTAAATGTTTTTTATTGAGCTTTTCTGTGATAGGCCAACACAAAGTAGCGAATAATTGTGGCGTGGAATAAAAATGATACATAGTTTTCAAAAAATTTTAAGCAAATAAAAATCTGTGTGGCTTGCATTTCTATTCAGTCCCCTCTGCTCTGATACCCTAAATAAAATCCAGTGCAATCAATTGCTTCAGAAGTCACCTAATTGTGTGGATGCTTTAAGGCATCCACACTATTGTTTTCCTGTTTCTCTTTATTGTGTGGATGCTTTAAGCATCCACACTATTGAGTTCCTCTTGGGACTTCCGTACACTTTTTGGCACTTAACTACTTCCACAATTTTCAGCCGATTTTCACCGTTCAAATTTTAAACTATTCTGCTATTTCTGCTAATGACGGCTATGTCTTTGGTATTTTTCACTATTATACTTTTTAAAATAGTAAGCTTTTTTCCTTTAATTTGAAATGAATGGGAAACTTCTGCAATTCTGCTAAAATTTGCTTGTTTTTGAAACTTAACTACTTCCTCATATTTTCACCTAGAACAACCATTCAAACTTTAAAATGTTCTCAAATTATTGGGCTATTCAGGTATAAATCAGCTTTTTCAAATCTTTTACCGTTTTACTTTTATGCCTCTTAAAGTTTTCAGTTGCAAAATTGTGATTTTTCACAAAATACATGCGTCGTTATGGTTGCTATGCTCTTGGCTTCCAGTGTGCCACTGAAGGTTTTGCAGTCTTCTCTTCATGTCCGAACAACTTTTTGCTACTTGCTCAATCTTTACTCAACTTCCACAAATTATACATCAAAACGTAGGTATTTTTGCTGGCTTTCAGGAAATGTCACCATCATTGTTGTGGGACTTATAGAATTTTTGCAAATCTCCTCAGACCAACACAAAGTCGGAAAACTCTCCATAGAAAGTCAATGGAGAGTTTGTTCAAAATCACCGCTTGATTTCTGTAAGGAGAGGCATATTCGAATCGTCATATCTCCTTAACGAAACAAAGTTAAGACATGAGGCTTGTCCCAGTATATCTTCAGACACTCCTGACGCTCACAATTCAAGAATTTCTTTCTCACCTCTTACCGTTCTGAAATGAGTTAGACTTGTTTGAGGGTATGAAATTTGTCCTTCGCTCAGATTTCTTCAGATTTCAAACTCGGGAAATGAACCACTTTTTTCTCTCGTCATAACTTTTTGTTGGATTTCCACAGAGACTGTTCACCAAATCATGCTGTCTCTTACGGTGAAAGAATGATATCAATGCTCCAAATAGATTTAGAGTTACAAAGCGTTGTTTGAGGGCAGGTCAAGGCAGTTTTTGCTTCGCTCTACTCAGTTATGGTGCATTACAAGTCAAATATCTTTAATAAATCATATTTTAATGATAAATTGTTAACACTTTAACATTCCCCCATGTCTTCTGAACAAAACGGTGTAAGAATGACCGTTCTAGCCCCTACGGTTAGGAAATTATGGTCATTTGTTTGAGGGGAGTCGTCACTATGAGAAATAGACTACAAAAATCCTGTGTCTCTCTGTGCTGCGTGCACCTGTTTTGGTGGGAAAAAATACACAGCCTCTCTGATTGGTGGATTCAAATTCAGCAGCTCCCAGGCTGCTTGACTGAGCTAGAAACTTGCTTCTCTCTCCGTGTGTGTGTGTGTGTGTGTGTGTGAGAGAGACAGAGAGAACGAGAGAGAGAGAGAGAGAGAGAAAGCCTTTTAATGGGATGATCTCATTGTAAGATTTAAATTCAATATATTTAGACTGGTTGACTGAATTGGATCTTGTGTGTGTGTGTGCACCTGTTTTGGCGGGAAAAAGTACACAGCCTCTGTGGATTCAAATTTAGCAGCTCCCAGGCTGCTTGACTGAAAACATGCTTCTCTCTCCCTGTGTGTGTGTGTGTGTGTGTGTGTGTGTGTGTGTGTGTGTCTCTCTCTGTGCATCTGTGTGTCCATATTTGTGATTGTGTGTATCTGTTGGCTGTTCTTTCTTATTTTTATTTATTTATTTTTAATTTCTGCCATTTTTTCACAGGTTAACAACAAGTAGTTTTGCAGGAACTTAACCATGTTCAGCTTTTTTTAAGCACCACAGGTCGCCAGACAGCCAATTGTGGGGGGCAGCATCCCATTACTGGATTCAAAGTGAGCAGATTCAGCCTGATTGACTGGCATAGAAACACATAGGACACTCCATGCTGTTTGTGTCTCTGTGTGACTGTGTGTGTGTGTATATGTTTGCATGTCTGTGTTCATCTTTGAATCCATGTTCATACACATTGTTTTCTGGACGTGGCTTATGTGTCACTGCGTGTCTTTGTCCATACAGGGAGTGCAGAATTATTAGGCAAGTTGTATTTTTGAGGAATAATGTTATTATTGAACAACAACCATGTTCTCAATGAACCCAAAAAACTCATTAATATCAAAGCTGAATGTTTTTGGAAGTAGTTTTCAGTTTGTTTTTAGTTTTAGCTATTTTAGGGGGATATCTGTGTGTGCAGGTGACTATTACTGTGCATAATTATTAGGCAACTTAACAAAAGACAAATATATACCCATTTCAATTATTTATTTTTACCAGTGAAACCAATATAACATCTCCACATTCACAAATATACATTTCTGACATTCAAAAACAAAACAAAAACAAATCAGCGACCAATATAGCCACCTTTCTTTGCAAGGACACTCAAAAGCCTGCCATCCATGGATTCTGTCAGTGTTTTGATCTGTTCACCATCAACATTGCGTGCAGCAGCAACCACAGCCTCCCAGACACTGTTCAGAGAGGTGTACTGTTTTCACTCCTTGTAAATCTCACATTTGATGATGGACCACAGGTTCTCAATGGGGTTCAGATCAGGTGAACAAGGAGGCCATGTCATTAGTTTTTCTTCTTTTATACCCTTTCTTGCCAGCCACGCTGTGGAGTACTTGGACGCGTGTGATGGAGCATTGTCCTGCATGAAAATCATGTTTTTCTTGAAGGATACAGACTTCTTCCTGTACCACTGCTTGAAGAAGGTGTCTTCCAGAAACTGGCAGTAGGACTGGGAGTTGAGCTTGACTCCATCCTCAACCCGAAAAGGCCCCACAAGCTCATCTTTGATGATACCAGCCCAAACCAGTACTCCACCTCCACCTTGCTGGCGTCTGAGTCGGACTGGAGCTCTCTGCCCTTTACCAATCCAGCCATCCATCTGGCCCATCAAGACTCACTCTCATTTGATCAGTCCATAAAACCTTAGAAAAACCAGTCTTGAGATATTTCTTGGCCCAGTCTTGACGTTTCAGCTTGTGTGTCTTGTTCAGTGGTGGTCGTCTTTCAGCCTTTCTTACCTTGGCCATGTCTCTGAGTATTGCACACCTTGTGCTTCTGGGCACTCCAGTGATGTTGCAGCTCTGAAATATGGCCAAACTGGTGGCAAGTGGCATCTTGGCAGCTGCACGCTTGACTTTTCTCAGTTCATGGGCAGTTATTTGGCGCCTTGGTTTTTCCACACGCTTCTTGCGACCCTGTTGACTATTTTGAATGAAACGCTTGATTGTTCGATGATCACGCTTCAGAAGCTTTGCAATTTTGAGACTGCTGCATCCCTCTGCAAGATATCTCACTATTTTTGACTTTTCTGAGCCTGTCAAGTCCTTCTTTTGACCCATTTTGCCAAAGGAAAGGACGTTGCCTAATAATTATGCACACCTGATATAGAGTGTTGATGTCATTAGACCACACCCCTTCTCATTACAGAGATGCACATCACCTAATATGCTTAATTGGTAGTAGGCTTTCGAGCCTATACAGCTTGGAGTAAGACAACATGCATGAAGAGGATGATGTGGACAAAATACTCATTTGCCTAATAATTCTGCACTCCCTGTATTTGTAAACATCGTTAGGCATGTCATTTTTGCCTTACACTTATGTACCTGCTGGCTCTTCCTTCTTGCTTTTCTAATGTTTCTGCCAATTTTTCACAGTTGAACAACAAGTAGTTCAGCTTTTTTCAGCTGGCCATTATGCTTTTCTAATGTTTCTGCTTAAGTTATTACTTTTCTGCTAAATTATAGTGTTTCTGCTACTATGTTGCATTTCTACTAAGTTATACTATTATGCTACTTTATATTAAGTTGTACTCTTACACATTTTCTTCCAAGTTGTTATTTTTGTGCTAAATATTAACATTTCTGCTGTATTACAATACCTCTGCCATGTTGTACTGTTTCTGCCAAGTTACTATGTTTCTACTAAGTTACAATATTTCTGCTAAATTCTCCTTTAATGTAGTATTTTTGCAAAGTAATTGTGTGTCTTCTAAGTAACTGCATTTCTGCAAAGTTATTATATTTTTGCTAATTTGTCATTCATCTGCAACATTATTACAATTGACAAAACAAATTTCCCACGTGTGGGACTAATAAAGGTTATCTTATCTTATCTTATCTTATTTCAACAACTGTGAAGAGAAAATTATTTAGAAGATAAAGAAACTCACAACTCAGATATCTATTTTTTACATGCGCATGGGCAGTCAACGGTCCGATCTGCTTTGCACTGACGTGCACAACAGATGAGACACAGAAAAACCGCGCAGGGCATCCAGAACGTCCTTTATTTATACTTAAAACGAGCTTTCAAGGAAGTAGGAGTGGCAAAAACATTTCCATAAAAGGAGAGACTGTTCGCTTGTCAGCTGAAATAGGAGATAACTTGGTATGTATAGAAATGCAGACATTCCCATAAAAGGAGAGAAAGAGAGAGAGAACGCCAGCTTGTCTGTAAGAATAAGAGGAAGTGTCGTATGTCACCGCATTCCTCTACACATATGGCTTCAATCTCTCTTCCTGTGTTGGCTCCAATTCACAACCTCTTCTTCCTTTAAATGAAGCTACAACTAAGCATTAATCACAAAATTAAAAATCTTTCCTCATTCCCTCCTGTTGTCGCGAATTTAAAGAATATACATCAATGTGTTTCAGACACAGACCCTACATTGTGAGTGCTTTCGGTCTGGTCGTCATAAAATGTGTATCATTCAAACATAATCATTCATCACATTAGTTTCATACTCATCGTCTTCTCCTTCTTCCTCATCTGGCACAGTGACATATGCAACGAGAGATTAGGATATCATTCTTGATATCATTCCTCTTACACAGGGAATAATACATGTAGTAAAGATACAAAACATGATAAGTATTAGGCCAATAAACATCAAAACCTTAAACATCAATGTTCTCCATGAGCCGCTCAATCGGTCACCTGTGCCTGTTGAACATTTCTAAGTAATTGTAGAGCATTTGTCATATTATCAGAATGCACATTGTCTAAAATATATGTACAACAAGTCGTATCGAACAAAACACACAGACCGCCCTTTTCTGCCAAGATCATGTCCAGGGCGACTCGGTGTTGCATAACAGTCATTCTTATGGCATCAATTTCCTGATTTTGCTCATTGTTGATGGTGGTTGATGCATTTAAAAACAGCCCAAAACGATAATCCAATAGTCAGGGGGTCACTGTGGTTTAGGACAATTCCTGAATATTGATAATCTGGACTGGCAACGCTTGCTGTGCATGTCACTTGAGTCATATTCATAGGTTTGCCATATAATATAGCATACTGTGTTGTAGTAGGCATGTGTGAGCATATATATTTGTATCAGGCGTTGTTCATCCAGGGATGGATGTGGTCCTGTGTCACTTCGACCAGGTGTGAGTTGTCATATGTCCATGTCCTTCTATACAAGTTGGCTTCTTGATCCATTAAGTGCATCAGAGTCCATGCTGTAAGCAGCAGGGCCAAGGTGGTAAACAGAATAATCTTCATGATGACCAGACACACCGATTTGCTCTGGTGAGTAGACTACAGGCGAGAAGTAGAAGGCGGGATATACCCAATCAGCCCTCCCTTCACCTGTAGATCACCAAAGAGTTGGGGTGGTGGTGTCTTTTAGGTTATGTTGTCACTCACTTCCACCTTTTTGCAATGGCTCTGGTGGATCCAAAAGGGCCTCTCAGCGATTTTGCAAGCTGTTGGTGTCGTCAAGAGTACTTGGCATGGACCTTATCGCCTGGGTTTAATCTGCAAGAGACTTGAGAAGCGTCGCACAGCAGTTCAAAACAATATCCCTATTTTCTACTAAAGTTGTCTCTCTAACAGATTTATCTATGGGTTCACTTGTATCAAATCATGCATCTTTTCACTGAGGTCTGATTCAAACTATCTGACTACTGATTCTTTCCAAAAATAATTTCACATGTAACAATTTATATATGTGTGTTTTCTATTTTTATTTACCTCTTTGTTGTGATCTGGTGGACATCTCTAAACACCATCATGAGTTCAGGCTTCAATTTCAACCCAATTATACTCCTCTGGGCTTCACCTTCCCACTGGCCCCTGTACCCTTCTCAAAGTGTCCTTTGTTGTCTTAAATCTCCAGCAAACACAATCTGTTTCTTCTCCGTTTCTTTTCAGTATTTTCCTTATAGATTAAGTCCCAGCCAGGCAAAATATCACATTCAGTGCCTTTAAACAGTTATGTCGCACTGTTCTTACCAGCCTGCTGTTAATTCTTCAGGTTCACGATGTTCTGTTGGTCTTCATCAGGAGATTGACTGTCCTTTGAGCTTCTTCTCAGGATCGGGACAAGTGGGAGGTCAAGCTGTAAAATTTTAAGCCAAACTTTGGCCTGTTTTCTCCCAATTATGTTAATCTATGGTTTTGCTGCTATGCTCAAAATTCTAGGTTGAGAAAAGTCCACCTTTATCTATTTGTGGCCTATATATTAACACACTAAACCATACCATTAATATCATTTTCATTTCTTTTCTTAAAGCCTCCATTGCTTCATCTGGCTAGAGTCTGTCTCTTCTGTTTTTCTCTCTGGGTGCTCACTCCTTCTATGGGCATGCAAAGGTCCTGTCACACACACACTTCCTGTTACTCTCTTTTGTGTTTCTACAGGCTAATCAAACTCATTTTGCATTTACAATCTACAAACCCTTTGTAATTCTACTAACTTTTGATCTAAAATGTAGCGTCATTCACACAATAATTTCATATTTTGATCCTTGACATTCATTCAATTCAATAAAATCCATGTGGATGGTGTGGAAAACTGGCCTCTCTTAGGTCTTAAGTTTCTTTGTGAGTTGTGTTTTTGACAGAATAGGCATGTTCTTACAAATTAAAGTTTCAAAATTTATAGTGTAAAAGTGTGTATTGTATTGTTTATCTATACTATATCTCCCTCCTGTTTACACATGTATTACTTCATGTGTCACTACAGCCGCTGTCCTGTGTAACGACTCTGGTAATATTGGTTTTCCATCACAGACCATTAAGTCATCTTTCAGTTGTGCTCCACATTTCAGCCACTTGTTTTGTTCAGTGGTTGTTGCAGCTTTTTGTTCGGTTTTTAGTACATCAAGTGGTATTTGTGGGCAGCAGTCGGATACTAGTAGCTCTGCCAATTGTTGTGCAGCCTGTTTTGCTACTTGATCTGCAAAATTATTACCTTTTGTGACAATAAAATTGTCTTCTTGATATGCTGCACATTTGCAAAGTGCCAATTGTTTTGGCAAGGTGATCACTCCCAGCAAGATTTTAAAAAGCTGCCGTGTTTCACTGGGTTACCCATAGAGGTAACCATACCTCTGTTATGTCAAATTTTTGCAAAGTGGTGCACTGCTGAAAGAACAAACTGGCTGTCAGTGTATATATTTATATTGTGGCCTGTGTGCAATTCATATGCACATATGACTGCGTACGTGCAGCTGACTTTTTTACTGCCTCTGCTGCGGCTACACAGCCTTGCACATGCAGGCAGGCCTGACGCAACAGAGTCTAATTTACACGAGTCTAAGTTTCACCAGGAATGTTAATGAGCATTGTTTTCCTCCAAACGCCTGTGTTATCACAGCTGTCATATAACCTGCTCCTCTATCTACACGTAAGTAGAAAGGCTTATCATAGTTAGGCAAGGCTAAAACTGTATCTGTCTGTAATGCCTATTTTTAAATAACTGAACGCTTCTTCTTCTTTTTTCCTCTCCATAGATGAAACATTACATTTTCACTTGAGGCATTTTTAGATAATTTCTAGTTTTTCAAAGAACTCACACATCTTACATATTTCAAACTTCGAAGTTAGGGTTTTGTTTTGTTTTTTTTATATATATATATATATATATATATATATATATATATATATTTTTTTTTTTTTTTTTTTTTTTTTTTTTTTTTTTAAACTTTGCATTGCTCACAGTTCATAGCTTACAGCTCTAAAACTAGGCATTTGTAAATCATATGCCTAATCACTATGTGTCACTGTGATCCACAAGTATGGTCACAAATTTGTTTCCAAACCAACAAAATAAAATAATCAAACAAAACTGAAAGCATACATGAGTCAGGACACAAAAAGAAAAATGCTGCTACTGAAACAGAGCAGAAGTGTGAGGGAAAACTGAGCTCACAGACAGCTGCATGTGTTGGCCTTTAATAGCATGCAGCCTCTGTTCTAAAAAAACAAATAAATAAAAAATAAAAGAAATGTGTAACATGCTCATCAACTTAGCGGTGTCCACATATTTAATTCAGCTTCTCAATCCTGTAGGTTTAGCTATTATCTACAGGGTTTGGCTTATTAGTTGTTATTATTGATGTGCTCTATATCTCAGTAATATTTTATCTAGGATAAATGACAGGTTTTCAAGCAGGTTAAGTGCCTCTATGCACCTAATTGGTTTAGATATTTCCTTTATTTTCTTCATCTCATATGTCATTATACTGAGTTTGAGCAAACCTTAAGCTTGATGCAGACTACTTCATAATAATTGTCCATCTCACATCATACTGACTAGGATACTTCTTGTTATTAATAATATTATATCATTATTAATATTATCATCTTTTTCTTTCTATATAATAACAATAGTATATTACAATATTTTATTAGTGTATATCACTATACTACTACTGAGCCAATTTAATAGTTAGGATCATCTTACTCAGCAAACAGATAATTTAGAATTCATCCAATCTGTACAAATTGCTTTTTCTCTGAACAGGTTTGTGCCTACTTTTTAGACTGGTCTTCTGTTTGCCTCATCTCAGATCCAACCTTCAGTCACATTCATTCTCTCTGTTGCATGTCGAACCAAGTAATTTATTATTATATATTTTATATTTTATTTTGTATCCATCAAGGGCTTCGGGTGATCTGCAGTTTCACCCTTTCCCAAGCTGGAGACATTTACCTTTTCACACACTTTCCTTGGCTGAACAATGACACAGCCTTAATGTACCTTATACATCTCTCTATTTTGTTTAAAAGGTTTTCATGTGAATTATTTCCTTTTATTTATTTTATCTGAGGCCATGGTTCTCAGCCGGAAAAGGGTGGAGTGCCCACTCCGGGTCGGGGATGAGTTCCTGCCCCAAGTGGAGGAGTTCAAGTATCTCGGGGTCTTGTTCGCGAGTGATGGGAGAAGGGAGCTGGAGATCGACAGACGGATTGGGGCTGCGGCTGCAGTAATGCGGACGCTGCACCGGTCCGTCGTGGTGAAGAGGGAGCTGAGTGTAAAAGCGAAGCTCTCAATTTACCGGTCGATCTACGTCCCTACCCTCACCTATGGCCACGAGCTGTGGGTAGTGACCGAAAGAACGAGATCGCGGATACAAGCGGCGGAAATGAGCTTCCTCCGAAGGGTGGCTGGCCTCTCCCTTAGAGATAGGGTGAGAAGTTCGGCCATCCGGGAGGGGCTTAGAGTAGAGCAGCTGCTGCTCCACATCGAAAGGAGCCAGCTGAGGTGGTTCGGGCATCTGGCAAGGATGCCCCCTGGGCGCCTCCTGGGCGAGGTGTTCCAGGCATGTCCCACCGGGAGGAGGCCCCGGGGCAGACCCAGGACACGCTGGAGAGATTATATCTCTCGGCTGGCCTGGGAACGCCTTGGTATTCCCCCGGACAAGCTGGAGGAGGTGGCTGGGGAGAGGGAGGTCTGGACCTCTTTGCTTAGGCTGCTACCCCCGCGACCCGACCTCGGATAAGCGGATGAAGATGGATGGATGGATGGATATTTATTTTATACATTCTGGGCATGAACGTCATGCCAACTATGTTTCATTGTTAATATCAGTTTACAGGTTGTTATCCTTCCTATTATTAGTTTCAATACGTTAAAAATAAGTTCTAATGTAATTTTGTCTTTGTTTATTTTATTTTTGTACTTCTTATATTTATATCTATTCGTTGGGGTCTGTTTCCAACCTTTTTAAACTACTTTGATCTCTAGTTTTCACTGCACTGTAGTGTGACCTGATGCTGATTTTACTATTAAATTATCTTCTGAGAGTTGTACTTCCTGTGGTTTTCTGTTCAAAACGGTTTTACATACTTCTGTATTACGTAACATCTGCACTGGTTTGCCATTGACATATACTGTCAGTGTAGGTTTGCCTTTTACTTCAGACACTAATTGATAGACATTAAATACTTCTGCGTCACTTTTGTCATTTTCATTTGGCTTTTTTCTCATTTAGTCATTCATTTAAATACTGCCGTTTGTCTGTTTTATGTCTGCAATCTCTGGTGAAATGCCCTTCCTTGCCACAATTCCAGCACGTACTATCTCTTTCTTCACTTCTTTCGCGTAAGTCTGTCTGTCCTACATATCTCTGGCCCTTTCCTCTAAATCCTCCTCTTCCTCTGCCTCTATTTCCTCTCCTCTGTCCCTGTCTGTTACCTTCTAAATCCTCCTGAAAATGCGATAAACTCTGTTTCTGGATCTAATGTGAAAGTACCTGTGCTTGCAGTTTTTTATATATTACACGGAGCGCGTGCTCGGCATATTGCAATGCGTCGGCTAGTGGTCATTCATTGTGACCTAGTGTTTTCCAACGTGGGATTTCACTGCGGGTAGCAGGCGATTCAGGAATGCATTTTTTAGCTGCTGTTGGTAAGGACCGTCGGGACCTTCATTATAATCCATTCCTGAATGTTGCCTAAAAAACGGATGCAGGCGATCTAAAAAATCGGACGCTATTTCATTTTCTTTTTGTTTCACTTCACCAATTTTGCCTATCTTTTTGTGACCACGGCCGGAACATGAATATATTTGGGTTATTATCACGTTGTGCCTCTCCACCTTCTTTACCTTCCCCCGTGGGTTGGCCATATCTGGGGTTTGGTACTGCTATCATGGGAAAAATGCCGGGAGGACCAGGTGGATCGACATCACCTCCCATATCTCGTCCGTAGCGATGTTTTCCTATTTTTTCCTGTGGATTTTCACCTAGTGCCATTTTATCTAACATGTTTTGTGCCTCTGCATAAGGACCAGGCTGAGGTCTAATCGGATCAGATGATAATTTAAGGGGGGTCGCAGCAGCGGGAGTGGGGGTTTGCCTCACAGCAGCAGGAGTGGGGGTTGACTACCTCTGCCTTTTTCATTTTTCTTTTCTTGTTTCTTTTTTTTATTCTCACATCGTCTATCTGCCTCTCGCTTCCATACTTGGAAATATTTCATTCTTGCATGCGTTTTCCTTTTTTCTTTAAATCTTTTGTTTCTCCTACTTGTTTCAGTAATGCTCCTTTAAGTTGTGATAATGCAGATGGGCTACATTTTCCTTCCCAGGTGGTGTCACGATCTGGTACAGGGATTCAAACGCAGAGCGGTAAGGTATCTCCAAGGTGTAGTTTATTTACAGTGCCAGTGCAATATATGTACAGTGAAGGGATCCAAAACTCCGGGGGAATCACAGGGTAACTCGCTCACGTCTTCTTTGCTCACACTCACACACGTTCCCGCAGCAGGGAGGTCGCAGGTCCGGGGGGGAGATCTGAGGCAGATGAGAAGGCAGGTCACCAACTAATCACAAATCACGAATATGAAGCACAAGAGCTGTGAGAACACTAACGTTAGGGGTACAATCATCCAGCGACAAGAGGATCTGTGTTCCAGCCTCAAATAGTGCTCCCGGTGATGATGGGTGAGTGTTGTCAGGTGTGTGTGTGGGCCAAGGGCGGGAGCCCACAGTGAGCTCCGCCCAGGCAGAGAGGGAGAGAACAGAAACAGCAAATGTAGCCTTGTGGTGCCGGGCAGGCACAGAGACCATGACAGTACCCCCCCCCCCCCCCCCCGTCAACGGGAGCCTCCCGGTGACCCACCAGGCTTGCCTGGATACCTGCGGTGGAAGTCCCGGAGCATGGCCCCATCCAGGACAGCAGCTCGAGGCACCCAGGAGCGTTCCTCTATCCCGTAGCCCTCCCAGTCAACCAGGTACTGAAAACCCCGACCCCGGCGCCGGGAGTCCATGATGCGGGTGATATTGTAGACCAGCTGACCATCCACTAGCCGGGGGGGTGGCGGGGCCCTGGAGGGAGGGCACAACGGGCTGGAGAGCACCGGCTTGACCTGAGACACATGGAAGACATTGTGAATGCGCATGTTGCGCGGCAGCTTGAGGCGGACAGACACAGGGTTCACAATGGCTTCAACGGGAAAAGGGCCAACAAACTGAGGAGACAGCTTCTTCGACTCAGTCCGTAGCGGCACAAAACGGGTAGCCAGCCATACCTGTTGACCGATGGTGTACACGGGGGCCGGTGTCCGGCGACGGTCAGCGAGGGTCTTGTTCCGCTCCTTAGTACGGAGTAGGGCAGCCCGAGTCGCCCGCCAGGCACGACGGCACCCGCGGAGGTGAGCCTTTACAGAAGGAACGGAGTGCTCACCTTCGATGGCCGGGAGCAAAGGCGGTTGATAGCCCAGGGACGCTTCGAAGGGAGACTTGCCCGTGGCGGAGGACGTGTGGCTGTTGTGGGCGTATTCGATCCATGGAAGCTGTTCACTCCAGGTCGATTGGTTGTGCGAAGCGACACAGCGGAGGGCAGCTTCCAGCTCCTGGTTGGCCCGCTCCAATTGCCCGTTACTCTGTGGATGGAAACCGGAAGACAGACTGACCTTGGCCCCCAGTGCGGAGCAGAACTCCCTCCAAACACGGGACGTGAATTGCGGCCCTCTATCCGAGACGATGTCCTCGGGGATCCCGTGAAGACGGAACACATGGGAGGTGAGGAGCCGGGCCGTCTCCAAGGCAGAGGGGAGCTTCGGGAGGGCGACGAAGTGTGCAGCTTTGGAGAAACGATCGATAATGGTAAGTATGGCGGTGTTACCAGCGGAGGGCGGCAGGCCCGTGACAAAGTCCAAAGAAACATGGGACCACGGTCGGGCTGGTGTAGGGAGAGGCTGCAGAAGACCCGGTGGAGGGCGGTTTGAAAGCTTATTCCGGGCGCAGGTCGAACAGGCCGCTACGTACTCCTTGGCATCCCTAGCCATAGCAGGCCACCAGAAGTAACGTCAGAGGAACAAGTAGGTGCGGAGGACCCCAGGATGGCATGAAAAGCGAGCGGTGTAAGCCCACTGGAGAACCTGAGAGCGGACGGCTGAAGGAACGAAGAGGCGACCAGGTGGACCAATGCCAGGATCCGGTTCGGTCTCCTGCGCCTCTTGGATGAGCCCCTCGATCTCCCAGGAGATGGCTCCAATTACGCAGGCGGCCGGGAGGACAGGCTCAGGGTCCGAGTCCTCCCCAGTGATGGAGAATTGCCTGGACAGGGCGTCTGGCTTTACGTTCCGTGTTCCTGGCCTGTAGGTGATAGTGAAGTCAAAACGAGCGAAAAACAGCGCCCACCTGGCTTGCCGGGAATTGAGACGTCTAGCCGAGCGCAGGTACTCCAGATTCTTGTGATCCGTCCAGACGATGAATGGTTGTGCCGCTCCCTCCAACCAATGTCTCCACTCCTCCAGGGCCAGCTTGACGGCCAGAAGCTCCCGGTCCCCGATGTCATAGTTACACTCTGCTGGGGAGAGACGGCGAGAATAAAAGGCACACGGGTGCAGCTTACCGTCCGTCTGTTGAGACAGAACTGCCCCAACCCCGGAGTCCGACGCGTCCACCTCCACAACGAACTGCCGTGTAAGGTCCAGTTGCTGGAGTATGGGAGCAGTGGTGAACCTGTCCTTGAGCAGGGCGAAGGCTCGCTGAGCGGCAGAATCCCACTGGAAGGGAACTTTGGGAGAGGTGAGTTTAGTGAGAGGGAGAGCGATTCTGCTGAAATCGCGAATGAACCGTCTGTAAAAGTTGGCGAATCCCAAAAAACGTTGCACTTGGCGGCGATCAGGAGGAGTAGGCCATTCCACCACAGCCCGCACTTTCTCCGGATCAGTCTGCAAGTCCCCCTTCTCGATAATGTGGCCCAGAAAACTCACTGACGTCACGTGGAAATCGCACTTCTCCCCCTTCACAAAGAGCCGGTTCTCCAGAAGGCGTAGCAGGACCTGCCGGACATGGACCTTGTGCTCCTCGAGTGTCTTAGAAAAGATCAAGATGTCATCTAAGTACACAAACACACAACGGTTAACAAAATCACGAAGGACATCATTAACCATCGCCTGAAACACTGCGGGGGCGTTAGCCAGCCCAAACGGCATCACGAGATACTCAAAGTGGCCCCGATGCGTATTGAATGCGGTCTTCCACTCATCCCCCTCTCTGATGCGCACCAGGTGGTAAGCGTTGTGCAGATCCAGCTTGGTAAAGACGGTCATGCCCTGAAGCAGTTCAAAGGCGGAGGAAAGCAACGGCAAAGGGTATTTGTTTTTAACAGTGATCTGGTTAAGGCCCCGAAAGTCAATACACGGCCGCAGCGAACCATCCTTCTTATCCACAAAAAAACCCCCAGCCGCGACAGGGGAAGAGGAGGGGGGAATCAACCCTGCCGCCAGCGACTCCGAGATGTAGCGCTCCATAGCATCCCTCTCAGGCCGGGAGAGGCTGTACAGGCGGCTAGACGGCAGCGGAGCTCCAGGAAGAAGATCGACGGCACAATCGTACGGGCGGTGCGGGGGAAGGGACTGCGCCCGATCCTTACAAAAAACATCCCGCAGATCATGATAAACCCGCGGAACCATCAAGAGGTCCGGGGCGTCCGACGGCGAGGCCGCGGGCGGGAGCGGAACGGGGGAAGCCGTGGCCCGGAGGCAGTTCATGTGGCAGGCCACACTCCAACCCAGCACGGCACCCTTCTCCCAGTCGATATGCGGGTTGTGGAAGACAAGCCAGGGGTGACCCAGAACCAGCGGAGTGAGAGGAGCCTTAAACGAAAAAAAACAAATCCTTTCTGCGTGATTGCCCGAGAGAGATAATGAAAGGAATTCAGAAACATGAGTGATGTCAGGCAGGCGCTGACCCGACAGTGCGTGAACGCGGAGGGGGCGTGACAGAGGCTCCAAGGCGATGTTCAGTTTGGCGGCGAGTGAGGTGTCAATAAAGTTCTGCTCAGCCCCAGAGTCAATGAGAACGGAGAGAGAATGAGAAACAGTCCAAACACGCAGTGTAGCCGGCAAAAGAAGTCTGGGGAGAGGGCTTTCACTCGACAGATCGCCCACCAGCACCCTCACGATCACTGGTGAGCGTGCCCTTTTGCCAGCGTTGGGCAGGAGGAGACAGAGTGGCCTTTACGGCTGCAATAAACGCACTCACCGGAGGCAAGGCGGTGCTGGCGCTCCGCGGGCGACAGCCGTGAGCGCCCAAGCTGCATGGGCTCTTCCCCATCATTGGTGTCGGCGTCAGACGACCCATGGGCTGCAGTAGGGGTCCCACAAAAGTCCAGCGGGGCATGCCCCGAACGCGCGCGTGCGCTCCGATGTGCGCGCACCTGATCGCACATCGGAGCTTGAGCCCAGGTTAGAGCACGGTCCTGGAGTAACTGGACGATATAAGCGATTTTCGCACCATCAGTAGAAAAGGCTTGTGGTTGCTGGCGAAACTGAAGGGCACACTGAGTGAGATCTGAGGCAGAAGAGAAGGAAAGTCACCAACCAATCAAAAATCACGAATTACGAAGCACAAGAGCTGTGAGAACACTAATGTCAGGAGTACAATCATCCAGCGACGACAGGATCTATGTTTCAGCCTCAAATAGTGCTCCCGGTGATGACCAGTGATTGTTGTCAGGTGTGTGTGTGGGCCAAGGGCGGGAGCCCACAGTGAGTGCCGCCCAGGCAGAGAGGGAGAGAACAGAAACAGCAAATGTAGCCTTGTGGGGCCGACCGGGCAGGCACGGAGACCATGACAGATTAGTCCTTAAGCTTTTATTTTGAAAATGCTTTCGGCAGATTAGTCCTTAAGCTTTTATTTTGAAAATCCTTTCGGCGGATTAGTCCTTAAGCTTTTATTTTGAAAATCCTTTCGGCGGATTAGTCCTATTTTTACAGATCCGTGCAGTGGATCAGACTAATTACATCCTTTCGGATAAGACCTAGGTTCGTTTTACGCGAGTGTAAGTGAGTGGTTTCTTTACCTTCCCAAAACTCTCTGGCTATGTTGAAAGTCAGCCACTGGATCCCAGCGTCGTGGACGACTTAATGACACTGGCCAGAACCCGAATTTCACGTCTCTGGACTTTGACTCCTAGGCTGTCGACAGGCTTTTCAGTGCAGCTTCCACGACGCCAGGACACAGCGGCCGATGCTTCCTATCCGGCTCGGAGGACCAAGAAAATGTGAAGAGAAAATTATTTAGAAGATAAAGAAACTCACAACTCAGATATCTATTTTTTACATGCGCATGGGCAGTCAACGGTCCGATCTGCTTTGCACTGACGTGCACAACAGATGAGACACAGAAAAACCGCGCAGGGCATCCAGAACGTCCTTTATTTATACTTAAAACGAGCTTTCAAGGAAGTAGGAGTGGCAAAAACATTTCCATAAAAGGAGAGACTGTTCGCTTGTCAGCTGAAATAGGAGATAACTTGGTATGTATAGAAATGCAGACATTCCCATAAAAGGAGAGAAAGAGAGAGAGAACGCCAGCTTGTCTGTAAGAATAAGAGGAAGTGTCGTATGTCCCCGCATTCCTCTACACATATGGCTTCAATCTCTTCCTGTGTTGGCTCCAATTCACAACCTATTCTTCCTTTAAATGAAGCTACAACTAAGCATTAATCACAAAATTAAAAATCTTTCATCAAGAACTTTTCAGATACTGACTTCAGCTTATTCAGCTTATTCAGCTATTTTCAGCTATTTTCAGCACAGCATCCACACAGCATTTTCGCCATAATGCAAATTTTTCTAGTTTAGATTTTCTTTTTCTGCAGTGAAGCACTTTAAGTACAAGCACTTTTTCAGTACCATATTTTTCTAGCTATAAAGCGCACTTAAAATCCTTAAATTTTCTCAGAAATCGTCAGTGCACCTTATGTATGAATTCTGGTTCAATTCAATTCAATTCAATTTTATTTATATAGCGCCAAATCACAACAAAAGTCGCCTCAAGGCGCTTCATAGATACAGAGAAAAACCCAACAATCATATGACCCCCTATGAGCAAGCACTTTGGCGACAGTGGGAAGGGAAAACTCCCTTTTAACAGGAAGAAACCTCCAGCAGAACCAGGCTCAGGGAGGGGCGGGGCCATCTGCTGTGACCGGTTGGGCTGAGAGAAGGAAGATAGGATAAAGACATGCTGTGGAAGAGAGACAGAGGTTAATAACAGATATGATTCAATGCAGAGAGGTCTATTAATACATAGTGAGTGAGAAAGATGACTGGAAAGGAAAAACTCAATGCATCATGGGAATCCCCCATCAGCCTACATCTATTGCAGCATAACTAAGGGAGGATTCAGGGTCACCTGGTCCAGCCCTAACTATATGCTTTAGCAAAAAGGAAAGTTTGAAGCCTAATCTTAAAAGTAGAGATAGTGTCTGTCTCCGAATCCAAACTGGAAGCTGGTTCCACAGAAGAGGGGCTGAAAACTGAAGGCTCTGCCTCCCATTCTACTTTTAAATACTCTAGGAACAACAAGTAGGCCTGCAGAGCGAGAGCGAAGTGCTCTAATAGGGTGATATGGTACTACAAGGTCATTAAGATAAGATGGGGCCTGATTATTTAAGACCTTGTATGTGAGGAGCAGGATTTTGAATTCAATTCTGGACTTAACAGGAAGCCAATGAAGGGAAGCCAAAACAGGAGAAATCTGCTCTCTCTTTCTAGTCCCCGTCAGGACTCTTGCTGCAGCATTTTGGATCAGCTGAAGGCTTTTCAGCGAGTTTTTTGGACTTCCTGATAATAATGAATTACAGTCGTCCAGCCTGGAAGTAATAAATGCATGAACTAGTTTTTCAGCGTCACTCTGAGACAGGATATTTCTAACTTTAGAGATGTTGCGCAAATGGAAGAAAGCAGTCTTACATATTTGTTTAATATGTGCATTGAAGGACATGTCCTGGTCAAAAATGACTCCAAGGTTCCTCACAGCGTTACTGGAGGCCAAGGTAATGCCATCCAGAGTAAGAATCTGGTTAGATACCATATTTCTAAGCTTTTCAGGGCCGAGTACAATAACCTCAGTTTGATCTGAATTAAGAAGCAGAGAGTTAGCGGCCATCCAGGTCTTTATGTCTTTAAGACATTCCTGCACTCCTGCAAGATCTAGAGTGTGATTAAAGTGGTGGGTGGGTTCTTTTACATTTTGAGAGAAGCCAGTTGAGTCTAATAACAGATTAAATGCCATGTTGAGGCTGTCATTTTTAGCATCTACATTGATGTTAAAATCACCCACAATAATTATTTTATCTGAGCTGAGCACTAAATCAGATAAAAAGTCAGAGAAATCAGACAGAAACTCTGTGTAAGGCCCAGGTGGATGATAGATGATAACAAGTAAGACTGGTTTCTGAGTTTTACAGCTGGGGTGGACGAGGCTAAGCATCAGGCTTTCAAATGAAAGTCTGTCTTGGTCTTTCGTTAATTAATAGGATGGTGTGGAAAAATTGCTGCCACACCTCCCCCTCGGCCTGTGCTTCGAGATTTCTGGTAGTTAGAATGACTCGGGGGTGTTGATTCATTTAAACTAACATAATCATCCTGCTGCAACCAGGTTTCTGTAAGGCAGAGTGAATCAATTTGTTGATCAATTATTAAGTCATGTACTAATATAATGTTTGTGTCACAGATCTTAAAGTCTCTCTCTGTGTATAAACAATGGTTGCAGGTGCGTCTTCAGGTCCACGTTAGTCACATTAGTTGAATGCACGTTTAAAAATCTGGTTTAGTTTTGTCTTTGGACCCTTGTGTAACAGGTTCTGGGTCCCAACTGTGGTCTGCCTGTTAGTGACCTCTGACCCTCAGTGACCTCTGTCCTCCTGTTACAGGTGTGTGTGTGCTGCTGCAGTCTGCACTGACTGTTTCTGCAGGTGAGTTGGTGGAAGTGAAAACATTCAGTGAGACTCCAACAAGAACACAAATACATTTATTCTGTGTGTGTGTGTGTGTGTGTGTGTGTGTGTGTGTGTCCTCCAGTGTCTCTGTCAGTCAGCCCAAACCTTCAGCAGTTCTTCAGTGGACCTTCTTCAGTGTATCTGACTTGTGTTGATGATGGACAGATAGTTGATGGATGGACAGTGAAGAGGACCAGAGGAGGACTTACTGAGGACTGTGGAGCAGCTGCAGGCTTTGGGGAGTTTAAAAGTTACACCTGCATCCTCTCAGACATCTCCGAGCCAGACTCTGCAAGTTACTGGTGTGAAACCAGTTCTGGACAGAGGAGTGATCAGATCAACATCACTGTAACTGGTACACAAACTCACTGCTCCATCTGCTGGTACAGCATCTGGATATGACTCTACTCTCATTAACTCTGTTTGTCTCCATTGGTCAGAAAAACATCTTATCCTTGAGGTTCCTGCACTTCCTGTGAGGACAGGAAGTGATGTCACACTGCGCTGCAGACAAAGGAATGGTGGCACAGTTCAGGGTTATTTCTCCATCAAAGGAAGTTCTGTTGGTCCTAAACGAGAGCACAGCATCACTAACATCCAGCAGTCTGATGAAGGCCTCTACTGGTGCTCTACTGATGACGGTGGAAAGTCTCCTCAGAGCTTTCTGAGGGTCAGAGGTCAGATCACTGGCATCACTTCCTGTTTAAAGCCATGAATTAATCTGCTGAGCTGATAATAAAGTGACTGAATCATCTTCATCATCTCTCCTGCAGATCCTCATCTTCCTCAAACACCATCTCCCTCCTCTCCTCCTGTAAACTCTCCTCTTTTTTTTACTCTTTCCATTCACCACCCAGCCTCCCCCCCCCCCCCCCCCCCCCGTCTCTCCTGGTCACAGTTGTAGCAAGTCTCGTCTCTGTGGTTCTCCTGGTTCTAGTTGTGGGTGGAGTTCTGTTCTTCTGCAGGGAAATAAAAGGTGAGAAACCTGGACAGAAGTAAAAGTCCTGTCACTTTAAAAAATTCATTTAGAATGAACTGTATATTTGAATTAAACAATTTGATTCAATTCAGTTTTATTTCCACAGCATCAAATCCCAACAACTGTCTCCTGAAGGTGCTTTATATTGTAAGGTAGACCCTACAATAATACATACAGTGAAATCCCAACAATCATTTGACTCCCAGTGGGAGGAAAAACTCCCAGGAAGAAACCTCCAACGGAACACAGCACCTTTATATAATTTAGTGTATGAAAATAAGGCCAGATAATGATAAGAAAAAAGAGGCTTTTTAGGGAATACTGCTCAGTTTTTATGATATATGTAAGAACAAGAGTTGGTCTGTCATTAACATGGTTCTTTTACATTTTGAGAAATCGAGGTTTCTGGTAGTTAGAATGACTCAGCTGCTTCATTTAAACTAACATAATCATCCTGCTGTGACCAGGTTTCTGTAAGGCAGAGTAAATCGATTTGTTGATCATTTATAAAATCATGTACTAACAGAGACTTGGAGGAGAGAGACCTAATGTTTAATAATCCTCAGTGAGTTGTTTCCTCCTTTGGTGCTTTGGAGCTCCTCCTGTGCTGATGAAGATGATGATTGTTTGTTTGTTAATTTATTTCAAACATGTAAAAAAATATTCAGGTACATTTAGTAAAGAAAATAAGAGGGTGAAAAAATTCTATACAAAAGTCAATACATTTCAATATTGCTACCGTTCTGATTCATTTACATGTTGAACGGGAGTGGGAAGAAGTAGACACCTATTTAATCCCACCCTTTTGCCATAAATTATTAGTTAATTTATTAGGAACTCCTCCTGTGCTGATGAGACTCTGTGTAATGTAGGAGCTCGGGGAGAAGACCTGTGGAGGTGTGGTGGTGACGGCTGTCTGAGACGGAGCGTCTCCCTCTTCTGTGAGTCTCGTTCATGTTTCTTCACGTATCATCTGTGTTTCCACCACTGGAGGGCGCTGTGGATTATTGATGTGTGGGAACAGTAACCAATCACTGCAGTATGAATGGTTCTCTTTGGTCATGTGAAAATTTGATCTCTGATCAGTATGTTCTTCGTTTTCAGGCCTGTTTCTGCTGACTGCTGCAGGTGAGCTGATATTCCTACACCTGTCTGTCCTCATCATGACCTCTGACCTTTGGTGAACTTTAGTGATCTCTCACCTTTAGTGACCCCTGTCCTTCTGTTGCAGGTGTGTGTGTGCTGCTGGTGAGGTTTTTTTAAATTTTTTCTATAGGTGAGTGACAGTAAAAACATTCAATTATTTTTCTGGTTATGTGTCTGTGACGGTTCTCAGTCATCCAGTTCATTGTGGTGTAAGGAGCTTGGAAAGAAAAGAAGTTCCATCTTCACCAAGGCGTTCCCAGGCCAGCCGAGAGATATAATCTCTCCAGCGTGTCCTGGGTCTGCCTCGGGCCTCCTCCTGGTGGGACATGCCCAGAACACCTCACCCAGGTGGCGCCCAGGAGGCATGCTTGTCAGATGCCCGAACCACCTCAGCTGGCTCCTTTCGATGTGGAGGAGCAGCGGCTCTACTCTGAGCCCCTCCCGGATGGCTGAACTTCTCACCCTATCTCTAAGGGAGAGGCCAGCCACCCTTCGGAGGAAGCTCATTTCTGCCGCTTGTATCCGCGATCTCGTTCTTTTGGTCACTACCCACAGCTCGTGGCCATAGGTGAGGGTAGAGACGTAGATTGACCGGTAAATTGAGAGCTTTGCTTTTTCGCTCAGCTCTCTCTTCACCACGACGGACCTGTGCAGTGTCTGCATCACTGCGGCCGCAGCACCAATCCGTCTGTCGATCTCCGGCTCCCTTCTCCCATCACTCGTGAACAAGACTCCGAGATGCTTAAACTCCTCCACTTGGGGCAGAGATGAGATTCTGAGGCCACGTAACTGAAATCCCTCCGCCACTTGGCTGCACCTAGAAATCCTGTCCTTAGAAAATTATGAACAGAATCGGTGATGGATGGATAGATTCAGATAAACAATCTGTAACACATCCCAGATGTACACATTTCTTGAAAAAGTAATGAATTTTGTAAATTAATTTGACATTAGAAACATAAGTCAAGGCTTTGAGTCTCTTGACTCTTCCTCTATGTCTTTCTCCTTTAGGTCCTCCACTTCTTTTTTCTGAGTCTGTGCTTAGACTCTTCTGCCATCTAGTGGTCTTCTGTCTGTACTGCATCTCCACTGGTCTGCTGCTGTCCATCTGCTGTAGCAGGAAGACACGGAACAAACAACCTGTTTCCATGGAGATGACCCAGCGTGATGGAGGTCAACGTTTGCAGCAATTGGATGAAAAGTGTGATGATGTTACTGCTATTATCACCACTGAGCATGCCTTCTGAGCTGCAGAGGCTGTTTTACGATGAAGTTGTGTTTGCTTTCATGGTGGATGTTCTTGAGTGTTCCTGGATTCATGTGTTCATAACTTTGATGTGTAGCTGCTGAAGGTGAATTCTTTAAATGACTCCAACCTCTGCTGGGCTGTGTATGAGCAATCAAACATCTTAAAGGGTTTTTCTGCCTTCAGCTTCTTGTAGAGTCATTAGCTGAGCTCACCTTTGCTAGCATGAGTGTATCTTCATCAGAAATCTCTTTGGTAAAGCTGCTGAACAAAAAGTAGCTGGATTATGTCGTTTTACAGCTTCTAACCTGAAAGCTGGCTGTCATACACAAGATATTCTGTTAATATCAACATAAAAGGCAGACACAGGCACACAGAAACTGTGTGTCTGTGTCTGATTTATAACACAAAGTCTCTACGACTGATTTTGTACAGATGTGCATGTGTGTTGGAGTGTTTGAAGCATCATCAGTGTCTCTGTTATGTTCAGTGGCAGGTTGTTTGTACAGTGCAGAGAGGTCTATTAACACATAGTCAATGTGTTAATAACAGCATAACAAGTAACGGTGTCAGATCTTTCTCTCCATTTTGTGGGTGCAGGACCTTGTTCGATTGAGAGGCTAGTCAGGGACTAGGCGCAGTGGTGATCCAGGATTACCCCATGCACATTAAAACAGGCTAAACAAAGAATAAAAAAGAGACGGTATAGCAATTCAGATTCAGAAGACTTTATTTATCCCCAAGGGGCAATTAAGAGACTGACCTTGCCGACCGTACATACAATACAGAAACATCACATTTGGGATAAACGCTCTCGATCTGAAAACCTAAACCAGTGTCTCTGGTGAAGTAAATAGAAGGATGGAAACTAACGGTGCTAACAAACTCTTATGTCTCTGGAAATCTAACGGTCTCACAAAAATAAAGAGATTAGTTATCCTATCAACTAGGTTGGCTGATTGTGGACAAACGCTGAGGTAAAATCATCAACTATTGCTTTGAGAGCTCCAATAAAACAAACTCCTAAAGGTAAACATGCAGGATAGAGGCATAAAACTACACTGTAAACCCGAACAAGTTGACTGAACTTAAAACTTTTGTGGAAACTGATTACCTCAAAAGATTTAAGTACAAAAACTCATATCTTCTAAGTATGGGGGTACTCAAAATTTGTATTTATTGTGTTAAGATTCAATATTGAGGAAGGGTACTAGAGGTGATCGAAGAATAACCACACCGATCCGGCCGGGTAAAGTCAAACGAAGATTTTAATGAATACACGCGTGGGAAGACAACTCTGTACGCAGACAGGAAGTAGTCTTCGACTTAATCAAAGCATGAACAGATATTTTATAGCATCAGGGTTTATTTACTGACGCCCCTTCATACGTCACAGATACATTTTATACATAGATCAGATCAACATCATCCTGACTTTTCACCTAGAAAATCATCTTCTATTTTCATGGCTAGCCCTTCCTGTCTACCTTTCAGTTCTTGTCTTGTTCCTCTTTCTTGCCGAGACACCAAGAAACGGTTCCTCTTTTACCAAGACAATTTTGCAGTTACAGCCAAACATAACTAACCTCTCCTCTAAATAAATCTAATTTAAAGTGTGTGTGTGTGTGTGTGTTGACCTCACATGCTCTTTGTGTCACCTCTTCACCTACTGTCTGTGTCTCGTCCTCAAATGCTCTTTCTTAATTCACCTGTTACACTTCTGACCTTTTACCAGACCAGAAGCTCACTGAGACTATGTGTATGTCTTCTACTAAATAAATGTTTTAATCAAGAACCTCTACTAAAACCTTAATATAAAATGATCTGATATATAAGTGTTTTGTAAGCATGTATTGCAATTCCTTCTCTGGCTCCAAGTCACTTGCACAATAGATTGTCCGAACATCGCGCCGAACAAAGCTTCCGACCCTCAATTAATTGACCGAGCTCCAACTCTTTAATAAGCACAGATATGCATTGTGTATAAAATAGTCATAGCTGCTTAAGGCCTTCTTAAAGCTATCTGTTACATTGTTAAAGCCTCGTCTTAGCCTGCGGCTCAAAATAACTTCCTGCTTCTTTCTGCATACAACTTCCTGTCAGCCTGCAACTCAGTCTTTCTGAAAGAGACACTGTTTAAACCTTGGAATGCAATATCCATGCTGCAAATTATATTATTAATGCAATAACAATTATTTAACAATAGCAGTAAAATAATTTCCCTCCTCGACACTCCCCCTTTTGACCTCTGGAACACCAGAGGTCACAATACATTGTGTCCTCACGCAGACCCTTCTCTGGTGGTCTCGAACCTCGAGATCTCCAGGATCCTCGCCCCTCCTGTGGTCGCCGAGATCGATCTTCTGCAAAGGAAACAAAACACCTTTTCTTGCATCTCCCTAACTTATCCTATCTGGGACTCTTTAATTAAAAGCCTGATCCTAATTATCTTCTTAACTTATTGACTTGTATTTATGTATACTCTTCAACGTTACTCATCACTTTAAAATTCTTTTAAGCGCTGGTCTCACGTCCAGTTGCTCGCTCTACTTTCCCTTATCTGATCATCAACATCCTGTGCACAAGTTGTCGCTGCTGCAAGTTAATCTACTCCAAAAGAAAACAACCACTTTAATCAATTATGTTTAAGCATATAAGCAATTACTCCTGTATACATTTCATCATAGCTAAATGCTGCCTTGAAACAACTCCTATGTGTTAACACTAACTTCATTTTAAAACCTCACATTTCCTATGTTATCACCTGTTTTGGTATAACCTTTTTATTTCATTTTGCTCCCTTAATGTAACAATACCTCCTACTTCTAGTTTATCAGACTTAACCAAAATATATGCTTTCCTTCCTCTTTGGTCCTTCTTTAAGTTCAGTTAAAAGCTAAATGAATTTAGGGCCTTTTGCCTGGAATCAATACTGTCATGTGTGTTTCTTAACTCTGTGTCTGTAAGCGTGTGCAATCCTTCATGAACTCATATTATCCTCACAGTAGATTGGCTAATCATAGCGCTAGCCAAAGGCTCATGACCCTCCAGAGACAAATTTGAGCCACAACTCCTTTAAAAGCACAAAATGCAATATGTATAAAATAGTTATAACTGCACCTGAAATATAAAGTTAACATCATCATAAACATCTTATGGTCATCAAAGCAATGGGCAGGGCTGCGACCCAATTTAGCCCTGTCTGCACAAATTTTAGCCAACTTGTTTTTCAAATTTAGGTTCATCCTCTCTACCTCTTGCAAATCTTTATTCTTGAAGTGAGTACCATTGTCTGATCTAATTCTCTTGGGAAACCCATGCCTTGGAATGTAATGATTAAGCACTTAATCACGCTTTTCGCGTCTTCACATTTGGTCGCCCATGCTTCGGGCCATCCAGTCAGAACATCCACACACACCAACAAATACCTCACCCCACCTGGGCCTGTATCAATCATGTCGGTATAATCAATCACGACCTCTTCTCCTGACCTTCCTGGCATGAGAACCTTACCAGCTTCAGGTTTTACTGCTGGCTTTGGGTTGTGTGCCCCACAAATTAGGCACGTTCTGGCCTTTTCCAGTATCATCCTTCTCAAATCAGGATGCCACCATCGGCACAAATTTCTCTCCATCTGTTCCACTCCCACGTGACCAAGCTCCTTTTGCATTTTATAATACTTACCTCGTCTGGGTCCTCCAGGGCCTTTTTGTGACAGATGGGTGCATTAGTGGCCGTTCTGAACCCGGCTCTCTTCCACTGAGCCAGTTCCACATGAGCTGCTCCAAACGCATATGCTGAGTCAGTGTAGATGTTCACTCTCATGTTTTTAGCCAACCTCAGGGCTCGAGTTAGGGCTATCACTTCAGCTCTCTGGGCCGACTGTTGTCCCTCGATTTTTCCTTCAACCTGGGCTTTCTTAATACAGTCATGTGGTTCTCCTGACCCCATTAGGTCTGCCATATTTATTCCTTCATGTGTGAATATCAGATTTGGCGCCTCTAAAATTTTGCTGAACCTTTGTTGCGTCAGTGGAGTCATTGTGAATGCCTGTGAGTTCACATAGGCCACTACACTGTGTGTAGTAAGCACTTTCAGTGGGTGTTCCCTCACTATATGTGCTGTTTTCTGAATTATCTTTGCTACTCCTGCTGCGTGTTGTGTGCATGTGGGATGCCTTGCTTCTGTTGAATTTAATCTTATGCTGACATACATAAGTACATCCCTACCTCCCCCTTTTTTCTGAAACAACACACCATTCACAACTCCCTTTGTTTCTGAAACATCAAGATAAAATGCCTCATCATAGTTAGGTGTGGCCAGATCTGTGGCTCTTGACAAATCCTGTTTTAGTGAAATGAACGCTGTCTCTGTGTCCGGCGTCCAAGGCAATTCAGCCTTCAGATTTCGAACACCAACTTTCTTGATCAAGTCCCTTAAAGGGGCCGTTTTACCCGCATAGTTCGGAATGAACTGCCTGCTGTAACCTGTCAAGCCAAGAAAGGAAAGCAACTCCTTCACAGTTCTTGGTTTTGGATGTGTCAGAATTTGGTCTCTGTGTGTGTTCATTAACCCCGCTGATCTGTGTACGATCACCCGGCCCAGGAATGTTACCTCTGGCCGGACCAACTGCAGTTTTTCTTTGCTCATTTTGAAGCCACACTCCGCCAATTTGTTCAACACCACGAGCGATGCTGCCGTACAGGCCGCTGCTGACGGGGCTGCAATAAGAAGATCATCAACATACTCTATTAATGTACAGCCCCCTGGCAGTTGACATGGGGACAATGCCTCTTTCAACACCTGATTAAAAAATTCCTGGTGAGAGTGCAAAGCCTTATGGTAGGCGTGTGTACCTAAATTTGCGGCCTCTGTATGTGAATGAGAAAATGTCTCTGAGTGACTCGTGCAGTGGGAGACAAAAGAATGCATTCGCTAGGTCAATACATGTGAACCACTTTTGGTCTTCAGTTTTGTGCTTCTATTATGGTCTGTTAAATGGTATGTCAGACTTCAGCTGGAACAGGACAGGCGAACAGTTAGCTAGACCCACATCTGTGGGCCCTGCGGACCACAAAGTACCAGGCAATTTTGAGAGCTCAGCTACTGCATCAGGATGATCCATTCTTTCCCTGCCATGTATTCTGGAGATTTCTTTATGTTCTAAGATCACTGCCTCGTTGGACAAACAAGTTATGCGATATATTTTACATTTTGGTGCATACCAGACATTTGGAATTTGGGTGCCTTGCCAGCATGCGTTGTCCAGCGCCCGCTTGACCATTGGTCCCAGATCTCTTGGCCCATGACCCTCGTGGACCGCCAATGTAACGTGAGGGGCTGAATCCTCTCCCACATTGTACCAAGGCAGTTGTTCATCAGTAAATTTCACAGCCGCGGCCACACCTTCTGGTCCAACATAAATGTTATGTGTTTGCACATTCCACGTCTGTCCCTCAAGATCAGACTGGAACTGTTCCCGATAGATATCGTTATCTTCCCTATCATAAAAGAGTGTAACGTGGAAAGGATCTCGCGGAGGGGAATAGACGGCCAGGCTCATTATCCAGGGTTTCCATAGCTGATAATGTCTCAGAATGCCTACTTCCACTAGCCTCCCCCAGTAGATTTCGGCAGTGGGTTGTTCAGAGTTCTGGACTTAAATATTGAGTCTTTGAAGGTGATCCCAGTTTCACAAGCAGGTCCCTGCCCATGAGATTTTCCAGGCACCTGTGAGGACACCACATATTGGTGCTTCAAAGTCTGTTTTCCCAGCTGTGTCAATGCTGGATCATCATCATTGACAGCATAGGTTCTGCCGTCCCCACGCTGTTCAGTTTCTCCGGGCTCCATCAGTATTGCTCCCCCTCCCAGCCCCAGTCGGCTACTGGGTACTGGGGGGCTGGTGCTGCATTCGGGTTTGGAGCCTGATGTGCTCCCCTGTAAGCAACTCTTTGTCTTGGGCCTCCTTGTGCCTGGGGTTGATAGCCTCGCCTCTGATAATTTCGCTGTGATTCAGGGCATTCTCGGGACCAGTGTCCTTCTGCTCCACAGCTGTAACAGGCAGTCCAAGACACATTGTCAGGATTCCCTGGATTCCGAGCCCTTTGTCCTCCCCTCACGGATCCACCACGCCCTCTCTGCGGTCCACCGGTCCCCCAATTCCCTACGGGTTGACGCTGCCTTGGTGCATTGGCGGGCCAACGGTCATCAGGGTAGAGACCCGGATCCTGATCTGGCCAGTCAGGCACAGGATCGGGCTGAGGCCTTGCCACCATTATTTTCCTTGCGCTCTCTTTATCCTCTTTCTTTCTGTCTCCTGCTTTGTTTTTTGCTTCTACCAGCTGCAACTTGACCAGCCACGCCTGGGCTTCCTCCAACTCTTTCTTTTGTTTGTTTGCCAAATCCTGTTCCTGCTGAAGTCTGTGGGTCACATGTCTCTCCCACTGCACCGAGTCTGCAACGGCAAAATCTGGGTTCTTTTCCAAGTCAACTGCAACCTGGTTGGGCAGCCCTGCCAGCACTGCCGAACGAAACCACGCTCTACTTTCACCCTCCTTCCCCGGATGTATTCCTGTTCCTAACAACCATTGTTCCTTTGCTTTAGCTAAACACTCTCTGGGTGTGTTTTTAGGATCCCAAATAATTTTTGGAATGGCTCCAAAGTTAGGAGTTGGGTCCTTCTCCCGAACTGCATCTGCTAAGTCACTCTGCACCTCATGATATTTCAGGTCATTTGCATATCTGGTTGTTTGAGCTATCTGCTCTACATCTGCTAACCCACCACCCAGCATACAACGTCCGGCCAAAGTGCGAAAGTCGCCCAGCGCTAATTCTTCTCCTTCCCAATGTTCTCCCTTGGTTATTGGTGGAAGTTGTTTAACCAATGCTTCCAAATCTCTCACCTTATAGGCGCGATAAACTGGTTCGTTCTTTGGACCTGCTATTAGAGGCAGACTTAAACCAGGGTCAGGAGCTCCTTGTTCAAAACTCACTCTTTTACTCTTCCTCAACTTTCCTTTCCCCTTTGAGCTCTTAAATATGGGCTGTCTCTGTGCTTGGTCTCTCTTCACACTTCTTTTCCTCAAAATTAGGCTTGTACTTGGTTGAGGTTCAGCTCCTCCATCTTCGTCCTCCTCATCGTCTTCTTCTTCTGATGACGTCGCACGGTCTTCATTCTCCTCTTCTGGCCCTCCCTGCATTACTCTCTGCTTTATAACCTCCAATGCCGTTAATGCCTCTATGGACGCACGTAGGGCCTCATGCATTTGTCCATACACTTCTCCTTCAGTTTTTAACACCAAGCTCAGAGGTATTTTATCACCCAGCCCTTTCTGTTGGGATATAATAGGTTTACTTACCTCAACCTCCATCGCTTGGCACTCTTTCTCTGCTGATTTTGATACTCCAGGGGAAGCCAAGCGAACAGCTTTCTTAAGCTGTTCGAGCTGATCCTTCAGAGGTTTGCATCCCCTTTTCCTACTAGGTGTCGCACCCGATCTGTCAGCCATTCTCTGAAACACAGACTTACCTCTTCCAGTGGCGTTGGTCGACTCCACCTTCTTGGTCTAGGTCACCCAGACACGCTTAACTTTCGGTTTCAGTCTTCGTCTCGCTGTTCTCGCAACCACTGGCTCCTCTTCCCCTGCTCGGTGATACACAAAGTTTAACCCAGCCCTTTAGACGCTGTCCTCGCGTTCTCAAGCGTTGACACTCAATCAAAATTATTCGCCCTCAAAGTGTTAATATATGACACCAGCAACCCTTATGCGCAACGCGCTCACCTCCGTATACTTACCTCTCCAATAGTTCCTCGGATTAGTGTTTTTTCATTTATTTTAAACCCATTAACGGCGCTGCGCGTCCCTTGTATACTTTACAGCAACACACCCTCAAGGGTCCCTCAACTTGTCCCGTACTAATAAGTCTAAAACCAAGAAATCACCTTTATGACATTATGTCAAAGCTTTCTCCATGTTGCACAGCCTGCCACAGGTTTAACAAAAAAATCGCTGCCCGAGAAGGCTCCCACATATCAAGGTGGTCGTTTTCACAAACTTCCAGCAGACCCTCAAATAAACAAAAACAACGACCCAGGCAGGCTTCCAGTTCAGCCTCCTCAATTTCTATGCACACTGAAAACTCATGGGGAGATTCTTCTGTCTCCCCGTGTCCTACACAATTCACCTCCAAATGATCCCCTACAATTGAAATTTCAGTGTGGAATGACGCAGAGATTAACATTTCCTTATTTATTCACTATATGTAACCTGAATTTTCTCTCTCTCTTCAAATAACAAAGGTTATCTTTACAATTTGTTATTGAACTACTAATTAAGTTGCTTTTTATGGTGTCAGTGATAAACTGCCCCTAAAAAGTCCACTTTATTGCGTGCTCATTAAGTTACTCCTATCAAAACTATTTAACAAGTTCAATTTACACATACTCATTAATTTGTCACGCTTATTAGTGGCTCATGGTTGCTTAAAGCCTATGTCTGACTTGACCACAGAGTTAGAGCATCATTCAATCCTCTCAGGATGACCACTCCACTTACTCTGCATCCAGTCAGCTCATGAATTAACAACCCTTGCAGACTGTAACCCTTTTATTTTTTGTTTATGCCTTTAAATCCACCTTAAATCTTCTTTACCTAAACGTTGGTTTTAAACACAAACAATTCTTATATTCTATTTTGAAACGCTGTCACCATTCATATATTTACAATGTTATTATTTACTAAGCCAGCATTTTAATTGCAGACATTTATCCACATTTGCAAACAATAGTTATAGAGCTGAATGACACACAAAACCGAAAGCATAGTCCTCTCATACGCTCTGCATCAGCTGCCTCATTTGCATGCACACACACTCTTCATCTAAGAATAGCAGCAGGCAGTCAGTGCATTGCTGACTCGACCCACAGAGATCTTTTTTTAATACAGAGACGTCTTATATTTACAACTGCACAGATTTTAAACCTTTTAACACCTATTGAATTTCGACAAATTTAACATAACCGTTTTTTGCGATCAATTAACCAGTATCAAGACTTTAACTGTTTCTGGCCTCATTTCTAAAATCCCTAACTCAATTTAAAAGCGTCAACCAACCCAAACTTTTTGAAGTTTTAGGTTAAAGTTACACGCCCGAAATCCACTTCTGCTGGCCAAAAAAGCGCAGATACCGTTGCAAACGGTAAGGAGACTCTAACTCCTAGCTATTTTGGAGGTTCCCAAGTTCTCCCCGGTTGCCAACCGTACTAACCCTATTCGCCGATAGGTCAGGGCCAAGCGTCCTTGGCCGGGAGGGAGCATTACCTCCGAGAACTGCGCTTCCTAGCAGACTCTAACTGCCGTTCTAGAATAATTTATAATACTTTGAAACAACAATCAACACCCAAAACAAGTGTATAACTGAGGCAGGTGCAACCTAGTGGTCAAATGGAGACTCCAACTCACAAAATGACCGCTCAGGTCCACTCTTATGACCAAATTTGGACTCTAACCAACACAATAACCAATTCCCTACCAACTACTTGAGACTCTAACTCAATTTCTTTGGGACTTCAACCCAATATTTAAACTTTTTCCTGGCAGACTCAAACTGCTTTAGCAGACTTTACTGCTTTCATTTCTTCTTAGCAGAACTCTAACTGTTTCAACTCATGAAATTTTCATCAAAATCAAAACAGGCATCCACCAGTAATTTCAGTGAGTAGACTTAAATTTTATCATGTCCAATTTGGCACACTTTGGAAATAATTCAACAGGTAGTGCCTTACCTTTTGGATAAGCCGGCTTATGCCCACTCACTTAGACCACTGGAATTCACGTCTGCCCGTCAGACCACCCAAGACCCCGGATTTCTCCGTCCAAACCTCCAACTCTCCCTCCTCAATAACCGGACGAAGCCCCCAAATGTTAAGATTCAATATTGAGGAAGGGTACTAGAGGTGATCGAAGAATAACCACACCGATCCGGCCGGGTAAAGTCAAACGAAGATTTTAATGAATACACGCGTGGGAAGACAACTCTGTACGCAGACAGGAAGTAGTCTTCGACTTAATCAAAGCATGAACAGATATTTTATAGCATCAGGGTTTATTTACTGACGCCCCTTCATACGTCACAGATACATTTTATACATAGATCAGATCAACATCATCCTGACTTTTCACCTAGAAAATCATCTTCTATTTTCATGGCTAGCCCTTCCTGTCTACCTTTCAGTTCTTGTCTTGTTCCTCTTTCTTGCCGAGACACCAAGAAACGGTTCCTCTTTTACCAAGACAATTTTGCAGTTACAGCCAAACATAACTAACCTCTCCTCTAAATAAATCTAATTTAAAGTGTGTGTGTGTGTGTGTGTTGACCTCACATGCTCTTTGTGTCACCTCTTCACCTACTGTCTGTGTCTCGTCCTCAAATGCTCTTTCTTAATTCACCTGTTACACTTCTGACCTTTTACCAGACCAGAAGCTCACTGAGACTATGTGTATGTCTTCTACTAAATAAATGTTTTAATCAAGAACCTCTACTAAAACCTTAATATAAAATGATCTGATATATAAGTGTTTTGTAAGCATGTATTGCAATTCCTTCTCTGGCTCCAAGTCACTTGCACAATAGATTGTCCGAACATCGCGCCGAACAAAGCTTCCGACCCTCAATTAATTGACCGAGCTCCAACTCTTTAATAAGCACAGATATGCATTGTGTATAAAATAGTCATAGCTGCTTAAGGCCTTCTTAAAGCTATCTGTTACATTGTTAAAGCCTCGTCTTAGCCTGCGGCTCAAAATAACTTCCTGCTTCTTTCTGCATACAACTTCCTGTCAGCCTGCAACTCAGTCTTTCTGAAAGAGACACTGTTTAAACCTTGGAATGCAATATCCATGCTGCAAATTATATTATTAATGCAATAACAATTATTTAACAATAGCAGTAAAATAATTTCCCTCCTCGACAATTGTTAACCTAAAAATTTTAAATTATATTTTATATTTTATTAATTGAGCTTTACTCAAAGACTGTATACTTTAATTTCAATATTTTTGTGTTTCTTGTAGTTTATTATTTTGATGCAACACAATGCAATTATATTACAACCTAAACTCAAATTATCTGATTATTAATTAAAAGATATTTATGTTTCAATGTTTGAGTGTAGACTACTAAAAAAAAAAAGTACGGAAATTCAGTTACTTTACATTTTGTTTATTTAACATTTTTCATGAAAATTTAAAAACATCACAAATGTTTTTATAAAACAACTAACATGGACATCGGCACCATAAAGTGAGCATTATAAATTCTGTGTAGAACATTTATCTTTTTATACAATCACAAAGGACGACATCAGTCCTAATTGCATCTTTCTCAAAATACACAAAAATGCAAAACAAAAAGTCAAATACTAATCACTTTTTTTTAAAATAGAAATGAAAAACAATTTTTTAAAATGGGTACAAAGACGATCAGCTTCCAAATAACCAGATAAGGCAGTCAAGTATAGGAAAATTAGGTAAACTGATGGAGTTAAATCCACCCAAAGCCTGTAGTAAACTTAAAGTGCTTCAAACAAAGTGCTCAGTAACAGAGTGCGTGTCCTAACAAACATTGCCTTATATTCCTTAAGAGCATGTAGGCAGGGGTTTCAGGGGTTTGCCGTCATCAAGCCCCATGAAGATATTTTGGACTAAGGCAAATGTGTGAACCAGCTTCCTGGAGTAGTCTAAATGCAGAGCATAGATCAAGCCAAAGAATAAAGCAAATGCATCTGCAAATCTGGGAATATCACGCATCACCTAGTCGCCTTTCACCACAACAGCCATGCTTGAGGAAGTAAAATGGACTGGACTGGGAAGCGCCGTCGGTAACCACTGTGAGAAGGGCAACTGAAGTGTCAATGAGGGTCGACTCATCCAATGCGTCCGCCTGGAATAGACACAGTATCAATGGTAAATGGCCGGTATTTGTATAGCGCTTTACACATTCAGTCATCCAGACATTCACACACACATTCACACACTGGTGATGGCAGCTACATTGTAGCCACAGCCACCCTGGGGCGCACTGACAGAGGCGAGGCTGCCGGACACTGGCACCAGCGGGCCCTCTGACCACCACCAGTAGGCAACGGGTGAAGTGTCTTGCCCAAGGACACAACGACCGAGACTGTCGGAGCCAGGGCTCGAACCGGCAACCTTCTGATTACAAGACAAACTGCCAACTCTTGAGCCACGATCGCCCCAATTAAATAAGTAAGGTTGGTTTGAGAGAATGTGACAAGCATGACCTGTAATCTAGCAAAACATTCAGCAGTGTAGTGGGTTACTTTGTAACGAGTTAGGGTACTCTACTTTTTTTGAAAAATGTACATTAACGTGTTAGCTTCTTGCATTACATAATTTGTATTTTTGTTATTTTTCTAAAAAAAAAAAAAAGTAATTTTTTATTTCATGACTTTATCTCAAAAAGAAACTAAATCTTGACTTCAGCCTGGTTTTTGGGCCACCTGCAGCATAGCCATAGTGCTGTGATACGCCTGTGCCCTGCTCCTGACCCGTGTGTGTGTGTGTGTGTGTGTGTGTGTGTGTGTGTGTGTGTATGTGTGTGTGTGAGGGTTTTCTAAAGAGAGGGTATTTTGTTTGTACAATTTGGTAGCTGCTAGGGTATTAAATTGTATTTAAAAAAATCCATAGCATTTTATCTTACTGGCAGAATTTAAGTAATGCAAAAATACACTTACATTACATGTCTAAAAGAATTCTGGGTCCTCCTCCCGCAGGTATACAGGAAGGGCACAAAGTACTGCAGTGCGTTTCACATTGATATCAGGCGCCTCCTAAAAAGGGAAAAGAAAAGTTCATTTAACGCAAAGTTTTCAGGTGTCATTCTTTGGGGAGAATACATGTTTATGAAACTGCATGACATCAGACTTTACTAAATTTTGGAGACTTTTCTTTTAAGATACAACCTTTCTGTCTCTTGTGACAGAGAGTCTGTTTCTTAATCATTTGACAAAAACCCTACACAGTATTTTAAAATAGTGTTCTCCAGATCAGAGCTGTAATCTATATAGAACATGGGGTTCAAAGCAAGGAAAAATTGTGTGTTTATCAGTGAACCTTTTAATTTGTGTTAATTTTATCATTATCAATATATGAAATCTTCACCTTAAGGGACTTAATGAATGGTTTCTTCTAAAAATTAGAAATGATTGAGTCATTTCACATCATATGAAAATATTAATTTTTAATACAAATTTGGCCCTACAAAAATGGAAACTCAATAACAAAGATAATGGAGATTCTCTAAACACGAGCGAATATCACACTAAAATTGTTGATTGTGATTTACACATTGGATGTATCCTCAGTGATTTGGTACAATTATACAACATTTTATAAGAACTGAACAACTGATGAAACAACTTACTTATGTGACCACATATGAAGTGTTATAACTTACCACAAAAGGTGAACTGTGCCACTGACCCTTGGTAGATCTGCACATGATAAAAAAAAAAAAGCATTATAAATACTAACACAGCTATTAATAATTAGGGGTACATTTAAGATGTTAATGTCACAAAATAAAATAGACTGGTAGAAAGAAGTACAAGGAAATGGTAATGGGGGGAGCCATGAAAATAGATCTTTTCAACATGATTCAGTGTGACAAAGCCAGGGCATGATTTTAAAAAAACAGGTTGTTACGGTCCTGGGTCAGTGACCCAGTGTTTTGAGTTTCTTGTGCCTCTGAGTTTTTTGTATTATGTTCTTAGTTCTCTTTGTTGTCCCAGCTTATTCTTTAGTGTAGTGTCTTAGTTTGGCGTTCTTGTATTCTGTTTAGTTCTGAGTATTTGGTAGCTGCCCTCTGTGTTTCTTAGTTGCTCTGTCTCCCCTAGTCTAGTTTGCATCTGTACTAATTCCTGTTTTACTTTGAAGGTCTGTGTCTCATGTGAGTGTATCCTACTTTGCTCCCTTGTCTAGTCAGTTCTGATTTCTCCCAGCTGTGCGCTCCTTCTGTGTCTCATTCCCCTCGTTACTTCCCATTGTATTTAAACCCTGTGTTTCTCTGAGTCAGTGCTGCGTCATCCCTCAAGCTGTGTGTTTCCTTGTGTGCTTCTCTGCAAGGTGTGAGTTTATATTTTCCCAGTTTAGTTTTGTATGCTCGTTTTCTGTGAGCAGCAATTAAAGCTGTGATTTTGAGTTCATCCCCTAAGTCTGAGTCCTGCATTTTGGGTCCAACTCCTGCCTGCCGCACAGCGATTCATGACACAGGTCTTTTAACTAGTGATGGGCAGATGAAGCCCCATGAAGCACTGAAGCTTTTCATCCAATTGGTTCACCCCAACGCGAAGCTTCATGAAGCTTCATTTGCTCTAGCAGGACACCTACTGGACGTAAAAATAATAGCTGGCATGAATTTGAAGAGTGTGGCATTTTGCACACAGCCTGTAAATGTCAACAACAAAAGGAGTGTGTAAAACATGTATATTGTAGTGATGGCAGTATACTGTGTATATTTATAGTGGCAGTATGGGAAATGATTATTTGGAAATGCTTGAAATGGAAATGATCATTTACTGTGAGGTGAGGTGTGGTTGGGGTGTGGACAGTAGTTGTGCTTTTGTAACGTTGAGGTATGGACAGCTACACACTGAGGCTTTGAGCCTCAGTCCTGCCTGTTCACATTTTATTCTGTAAAAACTAAATTTTCACTGCTTTTATGACCTTTTTAGTGGGGAGAACATAGCTAGGATTTAATGATTTAACAAATCTTTTGAATCCTTTGTCCTCCACAATGCTAAATAGCTGGGAGTCCTCAATCACCATGCTGACCAGGGGCCCGTTCTTCGTACGTCGCTTACTACATCCAAGATCAAATGACACATCCAAGACCAAATCATCGCGCTAACCGTGAGCTCGCTAATCCGGTTCTCCGAACACACCTGCTGTTGACGATTAGTACAGCTGGACGCAGTAATGTGACATCACTGGGTGTCGTAAAAGGGGCTACGCATCGATAGTAGAAACATTGATCGGCAACCCTCTGATTGGTCGGCGAAAATGTCGAAGGAGCGCGCTCGGTATTTTTCGGCAGCAGAGCAAGAACTCTTGATTGAGGGATTTCAGGAGTTTCAGAGTTTAATCAGAACGCAAGGGAACACTGCAAAGGCTGCAAAAGCAAGGAGAGAGGGCTGGCAGAAAGTTGCTGACAAATTAAACTCGTAAGTAATTTAATAATAACAATAATAATGGAGTGGATTGATATAGTGCTTTTCAAGGCACCCAAAGCGCTTTACAATACCACTATTCAATCACTCTCACATTCACACACTGGTGGAGGCAGCTACAGTTGTAGCCACAGCTGCCCTGGGGCAGACTGACTGAAGCCAGGCTGCCATATCGCGCCATCGGCCCCTCTGGCCAACACCAGTAGGCGGTAGGGTAAATTTACTGTATTACACTATATTATCCAATATTATATTACATTATATTATGTTATATTATATCCCCGTACACATTAGAGCCACAACAGGACCCACTAGAACATGGGAACAAGTAAAAGTGGAATATAAGAATATGCTACAGAATGGTAATATTTATCACTTATATTGCTTTTCGTCTCTAGGAAAGAGACCCTGAAATAATCTGTTTGTTTGTTCATAACAGCAACCAAGAAAAGGGCAGAGCAAAAAAAAGACAGGTGGTGGTCCTGCACCCCCTCGTCAACAAGTTGGTTAAGTAAATAATACCCTCACGGGAATATCGATATCTCTCAATGAGCACACTGTCGCGCTGAGCTAAAGGATCCTGTCTGTCCCGCAATATACGCTGAATTCTGAGGACTCTCCTTATCAATCTTGCACCTTCCGCAATGGGTTGGTCGCGTATACGGACAGGACATGGCTGCGACAGGCTTCCCAAATCCACCTTCGCTTTTATAGCCGTGGTCTCTCATCTTGATTACACAAAGTAATTTGCAATTACTACTGTGAAATATGAATTACATCTGTAATAATCACATACATGTAATAGAATGTTAATAGTACATTTCCCTTTTTTAGGGAATGACCTGTATGTATCTGTGTGAAATCAATAAAAGGATCAAGTGCTGCATTATCTTTAGTTACATTGATAATATTTATTTATGGTGAAACAGTGGTGGAATATCGCTGTTGCTTTCGTATAAATGAAGCGGACATACCTGCGTGGCCGCGATCTAATCCTGTTTACATAAAGTAAGCCTGCTCCCCAGCAGGTTTACGCTTACGGCTCTGTTGCTATGGCAGCAAGTCCCGGATGAGCTTCGGGGAACCGAACGATCCAAGATCACGCGAAATCGTCAACAATCTAATCCAGCTAACTTACTTAGCGAGGTACGAAGAACGGGCCCCAGGTCTTCATCTATTGGAGATTGTTCTCCTGAGGAAAGACAATAAAGATAAAGCACAAATATAAATATCACACGTAACTTATAACAGTTGTATAATATTGTTATATCATTTAGTAACATTACTGCATGCTATATTATCATTGCATTTGATGGCTCACCTGGTCTTGCTCCACAATCGGTGTTCCCCTTATTCTCATGCAAAGCTCTGTAGTGCCTAAGCATGGATGAGGTGTTGTTGTTGTTGTCATATCCCAGCTCCCTGGCACATAGCAAACACTTCACCTTGTACAAAAGTCAAGACAGCTCAACATAAATTGTATTGCACCATCAGTATCATGAAAATACATCTTCTGTAGAAATTTACATACCTTGTTGGGAGGAATAAGATCAAAATGTTCCCACACAGGGGAGGACATCCTCCTCTTCTTAGCTGGCTCCATTCTCTCCTGACTTTCTCTCCTCACTCTCATAAACCTCCAAACGGTCTCCAAACTCTCACTAACCGCAACTCTCCATCAAACACCCACATTTTTGAATAAAGTCTGAGGGGTTTATATCGCTGTCATATCTCGCGGCAAAGTTCGAACCACTTCATGAACCAGTCACGTGGTACAGCCGGGCAGCGAGGCTTCGGACGTCATCATTTTCAGCTCCTCCCATAAATGAAGCAAGCCTCGATACGCGCTTCGCGGAAACGCCCCCTCAATTACTCGACACACGCTCCGAAGCCTCGATACAGAACGTCCCATCACTACTTTTAACCTAAAAATGTTTTAATGGCCATGAAGAAAGGTCTCTTCAATAGATCTTTCAACTCACCTGTGTTTACTGTCTCCACCTGAAATTAATTGCAGTCTGAATTTTTTTTTTCTTCTGTCTTTTTGTCTTTGGTCTTCAGCCTTGGAAGAAAAAATAAAAATATTGAAAACCTTATCAGCACACTAAATATACAACACCTTGCTATATTTCAGTTGTTTTAGATAGAAGTTACCACTGCTAGCTAAGTCACTTTTGAATGATGCTAATGAGAAGAAAAAAAACCCCCTGCTGAACAATGAGGGTGCTGTTGTAAAAACGCCAACTTTCTTGCGTTGGCAAGGGGTCGTTAAAATATCACTAAGACCCTTTCTTTACGTGTGATTCTTAGTAAAACTGTGTTTTAATCTGTTAAAACTGTAAAACTGACGACATAATCTATGTTTGAAAAAGAGCGCGAACAACTATTCACCACCTGGGTCTGTGCTTTTTAACACAACAGCGCATTCGAAAACAAGTTATTGGCTGCAACATACTAATATACTTGCTTTTTTACGGAAAAAATAAACATAACGAAGGTTCCGTTTTACTTACAAGTTTCTCCAAATGTGTTCTCCAGTCGCTCGAGAAGGGCAGCCATATTGAACAGAATTTTCTGTCAACGTCGTTCAGGTTAGAGAGAAGACGTCATGACGTCATGACGTACACATGCGGAGCTCGGAAAAAAACATTTACTCAAAAATCATAATTAAGAAAGCAGTATTTACTCTTAACTTCTAAGCCATGTACAATTATAACTGTTTGAATCATTAACCGAACAGAAAAGTTTTAAGTTGTTTCAACTTTGTGAGGAATTTTAATTGTTATATCCACAAACTTTATAAGTCAGGTAGACTGTTGGGGTTTACAGTGTATGGCTGGAGCCACCAGAGCTTTAGTACATGCCAATTAAAGAAAATAATGAAGGGCACTTCAAAATATCAATAAGAAGGCTGTGAGTCTAAACCACACACATCACTGTCACGGCTAAGACGTATGGACTCAGATGGAGACAGCACACAGGGGTGAAGAGTATGCATGGAAAACAACGCTTTTATTGACAGAATTGACAGCACTATTAGTTAGTGTTGTGCTCCACAGTTCACTCAGCGTATATGAGACAAGAATGTGCAACAATGTCAAACTAAGACTGACTCAGGGGTGTTGATTCATTTAAACTAACATAATCATCCTGCTGCAACCAGGTTTCTGTACGGCAGAGTAAATCGATTTGTTGATCAATTATTCAGTCATGTACTAACAGACTTGGAGGAGAGAGACCTAATATTTAATAATCCACATTTCACTGTTTTACTCTTTGGTTCAGATGTGGATACTTTATTGTTCTTTCTTTGTAATTGTTTATGTTTAAGTTGTTTGTTGCTGGTTTTTAGTTTGTTTTTCGTCTTTTTGGGAGCTGACACAGTCTCTATGGAGATGGGTTTTTGGGGGGGGTAGCAGGAGGAGAGAAGCTGCAGAGAGGCGTGTAAGACTGCAACTCTGCTTCCTGGTCCCAACTCTGGATAGTCATATTTTGGGGGGTTTAATAAATTTGTCCATATTTCTAGAAATGAGAGCTGCTCCATCCAAAGTGGGATGGATGCCGTCTCTCCTAACAAGACCAGGTTTCCATCAGAAGGTTTGCCAATTATCTATGAAGCCCACATCGTTTCTGGGACACCACTCAGACAGCCAGCAGTTTAAGGAGAACATGCGGCTAAACATGTCACTCCTGGTCTGATTGGGGAGGGGACCAGAGAAAACTACAGAGTCCGACATTGTTTTGGCAAAGTTGCACACCGATTCAATATTGATTTTAGTGACCTCCGATTGGCGTAACCGGGTGTCATTACTGCCGACGTGAATTATGATTTTACTGTATTTACGTTTACCCTTAGCCAGCAGTTTTAAATTTCCTTCAATGTCGCCTGCTCTGGCCCCTGGAAGACAATTGACTATGTCTCTAGTTTCACATGTCTGAGAACAGAATCACCAATTACCAGAGTTTGACCCCCGGCGGGTGTGTCACCGATTGGTGAAAAACGGTTAGACACATGAACAGGTTGGTGGGGCTTCTGTTTAGGACTATGCTTCCTCCTCACCGTCCCCCTAGCCGCCCTCTTTCCCCAGCTGCTTGGGGTCTGCCGGGGAACAGCTAGCAGGGCCTACGCTATCTTTGGCTGCACCAGCTACAGGGGCCTGGCTAGCTACGGGTGAATGAAGGGTGCGAAGCCGAGTCTCCAATTTCAGTAATCCTGGCCATCCGCTGGTTTCCTCTTTCTGGCGCAAAGTGGGCGATAAACAAACAAGAGAGAAAAGCCGATCAGCTGATCATTGATCAGTTTCATGATTGAAGTAGCAACAGGAGAGGGAGGGGGAGAGAATGAGAGAAGGAGAGGCAGCCGCAGCGTAAAGAACCAGAATAACTCCACCTTTGTGTCTTTTTCCATTCTAGCTGAAGGACGGGACAAACTGTATTTCTTTTCAGCTCAATACGAAATGTGTAATATTTTCTCTGAATGCAGGACGATTCCCTTTCTTCTGTTTAAAGATTGCTTTCAAAGCTGTTGCCCAAAGGTGGAACACCTCCTCGGCTGTAATGGGTCCAGCCCAGAGTCGATTGGGACCAATTGGCCAATCCAGCATCGTTTATACCATTAAAAAAAAAACAAACACCAGCCCACCACGCAAATGCCCATTATGTCCGTTGGCCACTCCAGCTGTGCATTACACGCATTTGTATGAATACAACCTCTTCCACTTAAAGCGTAAACAATACAACTTCGAATATGTGAACACATTTTAAATAGTTTCTCTCTGTATTTGAACCATTATTGTGCATTTTTGAACATTTAAACACATCATAAACTTTTTTATGATTATATTTAGTTATCAAAATAAAAGATACGCTGATATACTGCTGTTGATACGCTGCTATTCACAATATCACTGTTATGTCTATTTTTAATGCCGACAGCTTTTATAATACTAACATTTAAAGTCAGTTACTTTGGTCGTGATAAGCTGATCACGTGTGATTCTCTAATGATTATCTAACAATAATCTAATAATCTAATACCATGACTGTTAAAAACAGCTGGTTACCAGTACAATGATGTTCTGAATCACTGTCTCATATAAATATATATATATAAGACAATCTGTGTTATTATTTAGGTGTAACCCAACACACATTCTGAACAATCACAGAAATCCGGTTAAACTAAACTGACAGGTAGAGCGAGTTCATCCGCTGCAAAAGGTTTTCCTGCAACGACTTCTGCACAGCACCTTTTACAGGTGGAGGGAGTGCCACTAAGAAAACTCTGAGGTGAACGTACCAGCTCTAAATAGCTGCTGATGTCCTTTATCAGCAAAGAAAGTTTGACCAGGAAACTAAAACAGTTAAAGTGTCGCAGAAGAGAAGGAGAGGATGTTAAAATCACCGTTCTCTGTGTTTCTCTTCTGTTTGTTGCGACATCTGGACTGTACAGGTAAGCTGCACGTACCTATGTGAATAAACCTGCTGGTTGCGGGGAGAGATGTGGGGAGTTTTACACTGTGTACTTTACTGCAGTGTCTTTGAAAGTCAGCGTGACAGTGTAGAGTAAATGTAGGCACACAGGTAAAGGTGAGACAGGGAAATGGATTCAATGGAGTCATCTTAAGTTTACTTTCATTTTGACGTGTCTGAACGTAATCGCGCTGACACTCGACACACAAACCTCGAATAACGAGCAGCTGAGACTCTGCTGTGCCGTAAACATTAAATTTGAACAAACTTCCGTATTTTGCCGTAAAATAGATCATATTATTACTAAGATTGATGCAGTTTTTGACAAAGTTAGTGCGCATGCTGAGGGCAGGATGCTTCCGCGTGTCTGTCTGTCAGTGATGCGTGACAAGAATCCACAGATCAGGACTGTCAATAAAACTTGTTTGGTAACAGGACTGTAAGCTGAGCCACACTGACAAGAAACAGAAACAAGTTTGGAGAATCTCAAATTTTAGTTTTTACAGTGGTTTACTGCATTTATGGTTTAGTGAAGTTATGGTTGTTTTAAATAGTTACTATAAATCTGAAGTACAGAACCAAATTAGTTTAAATATGAATGCAGGTTAGCTGAATGAATGGATTGTTCAGGGTTTAGAAATATACTGGAAAATAATTTAAGGACATTTTAAATCAGTCAGTAATTATTAATAACAAATTTGTCTTGTTCTTATTCTCAATGATCCATGTAGGTAAATCCCAAAAGGTTGATTCTGTTCATCTGGATCTTTTCAGTGGGAGAAACATTTCATCACTGATCCAGGTGACGTCTTCGGTCTCAGCTGACTGCAGATTTCCCCAACCTTATAAACAGTGGATTGGCATAATGACTGAAACCAGCCCACTGAATCTAAGGAGCTTGGGAGAGACTGGACTTCTTTAAGTTGCTTGAAGACATTTCACCTGTCATCCAAGAAGCTTCTTCAGTTCTACGATCAATTGGTCGAGGGTCCCAGATTTAAGCCCTAGGGGAGTGTCCCCCCAAGAGGGACATGGACCCCCTAATGATCCTCTACCTAATCAAACAAGCCGAGGTCAAACAGATGTCGGTCACAAGAAACGTAAAGAAGTCCAGCCACTTTTCTTTCCACGCTCCTTAGACTAAGGCTACGTCCACACTAGCCCGGATAGATTTGAAAACAGCGTTTTCGTCTGAAAACTAGTGATGTGTCCTGTGTGTCGAAGCTTCGAATCGTGCGTCGGGTAATCGCGGGGGCGTTTTTCTGAAGCGCGTATCGAGGCTTGCTTTGATTACGTATGCAGTGACGTTCGAGGCCTCGCGGGCAGTCCGTACCACGTGACTGATTCAGGGACTGGTTCACCGGTTCGCGCCAGATTCGAAATAACATGGGCAGGAAAACAGCTGATTCCCCATCACACCGTGTTGTGGAATTGGATTACGTACGTGCTACATAGTTACTTGTGCATTTCTTCTTCGATGGAACCAGCAAGGAAGAGATGTTTTTTTTTTTTTAATTTTGTCTCTCCTAATAAAGTATGCACACAGTAATAAATATCACAAATGATAAACACCAAAATATAAATAAACAACACTACACATCCTATAATCTGATTTCTGTCTTTTAGTTTATTAAAAAGTGAAGCACCAAACACTATTGTGTCATTATCCAGATGTACATAAGGTTTACACATCATTATAATCAAAGAGCCCGCTTCACTTGAATTGTCCACTTGATGGCGCAGTAGAGCAAATGAATCATCACAATGCTTCGAACCATGAGTCGACCAATTGGATGGAAAGCTTCAGTTCATCATGAGGCTTCATCTCACCATCACTACTGAAAACGCTCTGCATCCACACTAGCGTTTTCAGTCGTTTTCACAGAGTTGCGCATCCACATTGAAAGCGCTTATGTTCCAGTACTGCGCATGCGTGAAACGCAAGAAGATTAGGCCTGCCTCATTTCTGTCTGCCGTTTATTTACTTTGCGACTGTTGAAAAGTCTCTTTGAAAAGCACCGAGTTTTTTAAATGGACTAACAATGAGGTGGAGTTGTTTCTGCAAGTAACACAAAAGTACAAAGTTGCAAAAGTGAGTGAGAATTAAAGAATTTGAAGAAAAGCTCTCTGGAGCACGTACAGACTAATATTAATCTTTAACAGGGCTGTCAAACAAAACAACTGCTGTATAATGCCCTCCACTATCTTAGTTTAATTGGTCACATGACTGCATCATATGACTAAAATGTGTGGGCTTAATGGAGCTCACAGATTCTGCTTCAAGGAACATCATCATCATCAGTGTGTTTCATGTAACGTGGTCTGAGTGTTGTTTGACTGAGTGTTCAGGTTTGAGTCCAAACAGGTTAAAAAGGCCACTCTGCTGGTTCTGTGTTCATGTCCAACACAAAGCTCACATAACTGCTGAAAGCTGTTTCTTTCTCTCCTCAGTTTCCCAGCATGCATCTAGGGTGCAGGTGTATGAGGGGGCGGAGTTTGTCCTGCTGCCCTGTCAGGTACCAGCTGATGTTTCCAGTGACTCCACAGCTGTGGTGTGGAACCGTGATGAGTTCACGATCCCAATGGTCCACAAGCGTGTGCAGAGCAGTGACGATCTTACAAACCAAAACCTTCGTTACCTCGGTCGAACATCAATGAGAGCCACCGCTCTGCAGACTGGAGACCTCAGCCTCACTCTGAGGAACCCCACAGTCTCTGACAGTGGAACCTATACCTGCACCGCCCGCAAGACTGGAGACAATCTGAAGGAGATCCATGTGCAGCTGAAGGTCTCAGGTGAGTGGACAAAGGTCAGAGGTCAACTGCAGAGGTCCTGAGGTCCACACAGACTTCATGCATGAACATGTTCAGTTAAAGTAAAGTGAGATGTGAGTGTTTCTGTCACAGAGGTTCCTATCTGCTCTAATAATAAGGTGTGTGCTCTGAGGTCATCTGGTTTCACAGACCTTTAGTCTTTTATGTGTGTTTGTGCTCAGACTGAACCTCATTAACTTTAAACTAACATCACTCTGTGAGGCCGAAACCTCAGAGTTTAAACTCAGAGAGTTTTACAGTGTCTGAACCCTGCGGCCTGTGGTTCAGTTCTTACCACAGAGTAACCTGATGATGCTCTGAGTAACACAGGTAAAATATTAATAACAGATTCATGTAATCATGTCATTGAACATGTTGGATGATCTTGTGTTTGTGTTACAGAACCTCCTCCCCGCTGGCCCATAGTTGTGGCATTCGTGGTTCCTGTGCTCCTCCTGGCTGTTATCTTTGGTGCCCTCGTGTACCATGCAAATAATAAAGTAAAGAACAGAGCAGGTTAGTGTGTGACACAGTAACTTCACTGACCTTCACCTCCAGTATGTTAATGCTGATGTCTGCAACCTTTTACCTCACACGTCCTTAAACTGCTGATCTGGAATCAGCCACAAACAGCAGCAGGTTCCAAACATCCCTGAAACTAATAACTGATGATGCTGAGGATGTTCCATCAGCTGTCCACACACCTCTGAACTATGTTAAGCGCAGAGGTGTGTGGAAGAACACAGGAAGCTTTCAAAATAAAATAAAAAAACACAGAACACAAAGAAAAATAACAAAATAAGAGCTCATTTTAAACTAAATGTGAACTTTCTGTTAAAATATGTAGTCTGTGTGACCTTTAGTCACAGACTGTTACGCTGATGGATGGCAGCTGTCAGTGTGTAATCCATAGAGACAGCTGAGGTGTTGTCATGGTAACAGCCTTTTTACATGATGGAGGTGAATGTATAAGCTCATTGTTTCAGGCTCACACAGGTACTGTAACAAGTGAGCTCATGTTCAGTGTCACAGCTCTGCTCTCTTCTCTCAGTCTCCATGCTGAAAGCAGAGAAGGTGACAGAGGGGGCGGAGTATATCAAACTGCTCTGGGATAAGAGTGAAGTTCCGCCTGCTGCTGTCAGAGTGAAGTGGACACGTGAACAACCCGAACATGGAGAGATCTGTGAGTGTGTGAAGGATCAGACGGGTCAGTGGAAGCTCGAGTCTGGTCCTGTTTATAAAGGTCGTGTACAGATGGATCAGCTGACTGAAGGAGACTTCACCCTGACTCTGATGAAGCCTCGCTGTGATGATGGAGGTGTTTACTTGTTTGTCGTCTACGGCCAGGATGGAAAACCCATTAAAGTGACAGTAGTGGTGCTGTGGGTCAAAGGTCAGTATGACAGACTGTGAGGTAGACTGAGCTGAGACAAACAGAAAATGAAGTGTCACTGCAGTCACACACAGTCACCGTCATAACACTGCTCATCCACATTAACCTGCACGCACCTGTGATATTATTACTATTATTAATATTATGACTCTGATCAGTCACTGACATTCACAGAAACACTTTAGAATCTGTTTGGTTGCTGCATTTATTGTGAAGGAAACACAGGAAGTGGAGAGGTACACAGAAAACGGATCAGAGTGAGTGAGTGAAGGATGCTGGGTAAGATGAAGGAGGACGGCTGTGTCCCAATTCAGGGTCTGCAGCCTTAGAGTACGCAGCCCTAACGGGTCACAAGGGCCACGTACTCAAAGACCGCTAAAGCCGGAAGTGAGAGGCTTGTGAAATGGGACGGTCTGGCCTTCATCATGCTGCTCAGGTTGCCTAGCAACCATGATACTAACCACGAGAAACGTTTCATACAGCATTGTTTGAAAGAAATGAAGGAGAAAAAATATTTTTTGTTCATTCATTTTTTTAATGACATCACTTTGATCAGTTGAATATCTGTGGCTGAGACCACGGGACTGTAAAACATGATAGTTGGGCTTCATTTCTGTACTGAACAGTCAGTTTAAGCTAGTAAATAACAATTAGTTAATGTTGTTCATGAGACTAAAGTCATTTCACTTTGGTAATGTAAATATAATTTGGCCAATATTATAGTTATTGTCAGATTATTATAATATACACTCAACAAAAATATAAACGCAGCACCTTTGTTACTGCTCCCATTCCCCATGGGATGGACGTAGAGACCTAAAATTCATTCCAGATACACAATATAACCATCCCTCCCAAACAGTGGTCACAAATCAGTCCAAATGTGTGGTAGTGGGCACATCTGCTATATTGAGATAATCCATCCCACCTCACAGGTGTGCCACATCAGGATGCTGATCTGACATCATGAGTAGTGCACAGGTGTACCTCAGAATGCCCACAACAAAAGGCCACCCTGGAATGTGCAGTTTTGTCTCACAGCAAAATGCCACAGATGCCACAAGCAATGAGGGAGCGTGCAATTGGCATGCTGACAGCAGGAATGTCAACCAGATCTGTCGCCCGTGCATTGAATGTTCATTTCTCAACCATAAGCCGTCTCCACAGGCTCCACACTTTCAGCTTGATGTGTTTGTGGATATATGACTTTAATTATCCACAAAATCATCACATTCTCTGTAAGATTAAGGTCGACTATTGAACGGCGTATATTTTAAAGTAAAGGCTTTAAAACCAAGTTAGTACAAATAATAATAATGGATTGGATTTATATAGCGCTTTTCAAGGCACCCAAAGCCACTATTCATTCACTCTCGCATTCACACACTGGTGGAGGCAGCTACGGTTGTAGCCACAGCTGCCCTGGGGCAGACTGACAGAAGCGAGGCTGCCATATCGCGCCATCGGCCCCTCTGGCCAGCACCAGTAGGCGGTAGGGTAAAGTGTCTTGCCCAAGGACACAACGACCAGGACAGAGAGCCCGGGGATCGAACCGGCGACCTTCCGGTTACAGATACGCTTCCCAACCCCCTGAGCTACGGTTGCCCCACAAACATCACTAATGTCACATAACTTTGCCGACATGTGGCCAACAGCAATGTTTTAATGTTCTTCATTATTAAACATTTGCACATAAATAAGTGACATAATATTCAGTACTTACTTTTGAAAGTTTACTCTTCGGCCGCCCTGCTTCAGCCATGCACGTTTTTTTTCCGGCAAAATTATCCACACCCACCGCCGCGCTATGAAGTCTGGGCTATGGTGGGCAACGAAGGATACACAGACCCATCCTTAAAATTCAGGGCAATGAAGGACGCATTTCGAGCAGCCTTTGAATTGGGACAGCCTTCGTCGCGTTTCTGATGTAATCGGCCTTAAAATGTGGCCTTTAAGGCTGCAGACCCTGAATTGGGACACAGCCGAAGTGTGTGTTTCCACCTGAGATTATGGATCTGACCTCAGCTGTTCTTCATCACTCTCATGTTGATGATGTCACTGCTGTGTTTGTCCTCTGCAGAGACCTGGTGGAAAATCATCACAGGCTTGTCTGAGAGGAGAACCCTCGACACTGAAGAAAAGTAAGTGTTCAGTGAGTTTATCTGAAGGTTTGTCATGAATGATTCTCACAGTCATGATGTTTGACTCCTTCCCCTCTGTGGACACATGTTCACATCATCGTCATCATATTTACTTAAAAAACACTTTGAAACAATCACAGCTGACACAAAGTTCTGTACATTGGAACTAAATAACAAAATGACATAAGATATAAATAAAAGCCAAATAAAATACAAAGTAAAATAATTCATTAGAGAAACTAAGTCTCACTGAGTTTAAAAGCCAAAGAATAAAAGTGGTTTTAAGACGTGATTTAAAAGTGGACAGTTAAGAGGCTTCTCTAACGTGCAGGGCAAATTATTCCATAATTTTGAAACCACGATAGAGAAGGCCCTGTCCCCTCTGAACTTCCTCCTGGATCTCGGTACCTCCAGGAGCAGCTGGTCAGCTGACCTGAGAGACCGACAGGGTATGTGGGGATGAAGAAGCTCAGAGAGGTAAGGCGGGGCAAGATTGTAAAAGCATTTAAAAACAAACATGAGAATTTTAAAATGAACTCTAAAAGACACAGGCAGCCAGTGCAGTGAGGCTAAGACAGGGCTTATATGCTCTCTTTTACAAGTTCCTGTTAGGAGTCGTGCAGCCGCATTTTGAACCTGCTGCAGACCCGAGAGCAACAACTGACTGACCCCCACATAGAGTGAGTTACAGTCGTCCAGGCGGGAAGAAATAAAAGCATGGATCACTGTTTCAAAGTGCTTCCTAGAAAGAAAAGATTTTACTGCTGCCAGTTGCCTTAAATAATAAAAACTAGACTTCACCACTGCTCTAATTTGGTTGTCCATCCATCCATCCATCTTCATCCGCTTTATCCGAGGCTGGGTCGCGGGGGAAGCAGCCTAAGCAAAGCAAATTTGGTCGTCCAATTTAAAATAACTGTCCAACTTAAATGGCAAATGGTAAATGGCCTGTATTTGTATAGCACTTTACTAGTCCCTAAGGACCCCAAAGCGCTTTACACATCCAGTCATCCACCCATTCACACACTGGTGAATGGTGGTAAAACCAAACAACAGGTTTAAAATAGACTTCCAGGCGTCCCAAATCACAGAGGACGACTCACAGGGACCACTGGGTCCAAACACCATCACTTCTGTTTTCTTGTCATTAAAATTTAAAAATGTTCAGAGCCAACCAAGTTTTAATGTCATCTAGGAATGTCATGAGAGGTTTTACGGAGATGCCATCCATCTGCTTGAGTGGCAAATAAATTTGGCATAACAATGAAATGAGATCCCATGCCTTCTAAAGATGGAACCCAGAGGCAATAAATACAGTAAATAGAGCAGTGGCCCTAAAATTGAGCCCTGTGGGATGCTGCAATTTGGGGTTAGTATCTTGCCCAAGGATATTTGGCATGCAGACTAGAAGAAGCCAGGAATTGAATCACCAACCTTCCAATCAGTAGATGACCTGCTCTACCGCCTGAGCTACAGCCACCCCACAAACCCTTAATAATGCAGATTCTGTGCTATGAAGGGTTTTAAAACCTGACTGAAAAACCTCAAAGATGCCATTATCATCTAGAAAATCTTTCAGTTGACTAAAAACAATTTCTCTAAAACCTTGGAAAGTAAAGGCAGCTTGGAAACAAGCCTATAATTAGCTAAAACTGTGTGATCAAGGCCAGGTTTTGAAATTTGCAGGAACCACACCAGAAGTCAGACTGCTGTTAATAATGTCAAGGACATACTGCTCTATACTAGGAAAAATTATTTTAAAAATTGTGGAGGAAAAGGATCCTGAGGGGAACCTGCGGGCTTAATATTGTCATGATCCTGGGCCATGTTGGCCCAGCAGTCTTAGTATTCATGTCTTTTTGTGTATTGTTCCTTATTTGATTTCCCCTTGTGACTTTTATCCCCTGTGTGCCCCTCTATGTATCTGAGAGCCCTCGTGTCCCCTCCTTGTGTTTCATTCCATGTTTCCCCAGCCCACTATGCCCGTGCTCTCTCTCTCCTCCGGTCTGCACCTCTGTGTACTTCCTGTTTTACTTTGACAGTCTCCCGTCAGTGTTGTTTACTCCTGCCATGTCTTGTTATGTTTATCTGTGTCAGCTGTGCTCCCATGGGTGGCCACTTCCCCTGATCATCCCTCTTGTGTATTTAGTCTCTGTGTTTCATGTAGTCTGTGTCGCGTCGTCTGTGTTCCCACCCTCCGTGTTTCCATGCCCAGTCTTTTGTATCCCCAGCCATAGCATAGATTGTTCCCAGTTTAGGTTTGTTTAGTTCCTGCTCTTGTGCTGCCCTCATTCTTGTTTGTTTCTTTCGTGATCATCAGCCACAATAAAAGGCTCGCTTTTGTTTAAGTGCACTCCCGTATCCTCACTTGTGTTCGCACCTGGGTCCTCAACACACTCTCCACACGGTCTGCCACTGCGACCGTGACAGTACGACGCGACCATGCCGGACCCAGCGACACAAGAGAGTGGGATCATCCAGACGGTGGAGTCGCTATGTAGCAAATGGCTGCAGTGTTCCGGAGTGGAGGAACGGGAGGAGTTAGCCCGCCAAGTGGGAGTATGCGCGTCTGTATTTCCCTGGTTATGGGAGGCACTACACCCGCTGATCGTTGACTTTCTCGTCACCGCTCTCCAACTCCGTCCGCAGCCGCAGCTGCCCAGTGTGCGGGCTGCGCCGCCAGAGCCCTGCTGTTGTCCTGTTTCCCCGCTGCTTCGCGAGCCAGACGCAGTTAGGGTCGGAACGGTGAGGCTCACCACCGTCACACCATCCGCTCGCGCCTCATCGGCTTCCGGGTCTTCACCGCGGTCTGGCCACACGGCGCAGCGCACAGAGATGACGGAGGCCATAGACTTTGGTGAGGAAGAGCGGCAGCAGGTGTTACGGGCTTATCGGGAGGACGAGCTCCGGTGGAAGCCCTGGCTCATTCTGGAGGAGGAACTCACACCTGTTGCATCGCCTACCAGCCGCTCGCCCTCTCCACCCCGCTCGGACTTCACTTCCCCTGCCTCGCCTTTAGCGAGGATATGGGCAGAGGATGAGATTGCCGCTACGTCACCCTCTGCTTTGGTGGCATCAGCGTCCATGGCACCAGCTACCAGAAAGAAGCGGCGCCGGCGCCGCTGTTGCACCGCGCTAACTCCGGTGAGTGACTGTGTTTTTGTGCCTCACGATCCTTCTATGGAGAAGAGGGAGATGAGCATTGATTTGCCGGGGCCGGAAACTATAGCGGAATTGTGCTCCAAAGCCGACAGAACTGTGTTTAGTTGTTCAGAAAGAGCTACTACGGAAATCATGGAGGCCGGCCTCTGTGAGCGGCAGCAAGCAGCTTGCACCCACGTAGAGGAGGAGCTCCGGGGAATGCCGTGGCTCACCCCCGATTGTCAGCACATCTTTCGGGGAACACGCCTGGCTCTCGGGGGCCCTCGGAGCTGCCAGGGTCTGCCACCCCTCACTTCCCCAACAGCCAATGCTTCAGCCTCAGTGGTTTCCTCAAGGAAGAGGCGACATCCACGTCGCCGCAGCACCATGCAGCAGCTGGAGGTTGGTGGAACTCTCGTTTCCTCTCGGACTCCGTTAATAATAGAGGTTAGTGACAATCTTTCGCCTCAAAGTCTTCCTGAGTTGCTGGAATGTGACTGTCATGAAGGGTTCGCAGACGCTCCAGAGATAAAGACAATTTCTACATGTGCTGGAGGAGCGATAGCGACCCAGTGCTCCTCAACACCACCCATTCTCTTGCTAAACGATGAAAGTATTGATCACGAACTCATGTTTGGTGTGAAGGGTGGTGATATAACCTCTGGTCATGAGCGGTGTGACTTTAATAATGACACCCTGTCTGTACCCGGTGATCAACTTGACTGTTCCTTAGCTCATCCATCTTGTGACTCATCTACTTGTTATGAATTGTGTAAACCAGAGGAGAACAATTCAAAGCGATCTCTGAGTGATGCTCTCACTCCTGTACTCAACAAGCACAATTCACCTGAGTTTTGTGTTCCAGGTCAAGAGAACAGTAATGGCAATGTGGTCTATGCTCTGAACTCTAAGAGTGAATTGTGCCCCCCGGAAGAAGATGGGGCACACATGTCTGAACCATGTAGCTCCAGCACCCCTCAGGGTGCAGGGAATGCTGAAGCTGAGATCTGGGCCTCCGATACTGTCTCTAATGGTCATGTTTTACCGTCAGTTTGCGTAAATTTGGAACCATGTTCTTTTGATTCTTCTAAATCATTTCAGGATGGGGTGTTGGTTGGGAGTACTACTGATATAGTAAGCTCACAGTCTGCACCACCACTGGCAGCCACAGCTCTATTAGACACTGTGTTAGCGGCACCTCCATTCATAGATGACTCAGAGTCTCTGTCTAAGTCAGCTTCTGGTGGGGGGGCTAGCTGGGGAATGCAGGCCTGAGACTGCGAAATACCAGGCCGAGCCGCATGATTCCTGTCAGTCAGAGCATAATGAGGCTTCAATCCCCTCTGACAGCATCACTTTTGATTTGTTTGTGACTAATGTGGTCACTGCTAAAGCTAATGGCTCTGTCAAACCAATCACAGAAGAGTTTATTCAGACTCTTGCCGTTAACCTAGTGCCAGCCGTCCCATCAGAAGGAAGTGTAACTACTGTGTGTGTAAGCACAGACACAGATGAGGTTACAAGTCCACCACATGACTGCAAAATGAGCGTGTATGTGTCTTGTTTGACCAGTTGTGCCGACTTAATGGATGTCCAGGAACCTAGCCGTGAACTGATTAATCATGTTTCTAGGAACGGTTCAGTTATAAATGCAGCTCATGTGGTCGAACTAGCCCCTTTGGTGACTGAAACCCTGTCACAGGTGGACACTGAAGAAACGTCACGTTGTCTTCCTGTGACAGAGGAAATAAACTGTGCTGAGAGCCTTGGGGGTCCACTTTTCGAACAGGGTTTGTCCATAACAGTTAACTTGCTTGCTAGGAATGGCGAGATTTCCGCTAGAGATGGTGCAGAGACTGTTACTGACTCTGGGCAATATTATGGGGTAGATGCTGCCTGTGTGTTCAAGATTAATCAATGTAATTCTGGTGAGGGTGAGGCAGCCAATCTGAGTTTGTGTTTTTCTGCTTCTGAGTTAAAAGAACCAAATACTGAGAATAAAGACTCTGACTTTATGTTTGTGAAGGAAAACGAGAATATGAATTTGGACAATGACAGGCAGACCTCTGAAAGGAACACACACCTAGTACTTGGCTGCGACACCACTTTCTCCCAGACTGCCATGGACATGTCTGTTCTGGGTTCTGAACCAGACGGTGACCAAATGAATAATGTTTTCAGGGGTGATCTGGTGGGAAATGAACCGTGTGATGTTACATTAAATTCCCCAGAGAGTCAGCGGCATCTTTCTTCTGCCAGGGTAACGGCTCAGCCCCCTGCTCAGCTCTCTGTTTTGCCAGGGGTCTCCATAACTGCTCATCCTGCATCTGTAGCTGAATGCCTGGGTGTGCCACTCCAGCACCCTGCAGCAGGCACACCACTTCACGCCACATCAGCTGGAGGGTCCGAGGGTCCCGTCCAGCCTCACGCCACGTCAGCTGGAGGGTCCGAGAGGCCCGTTCAGCCACCTGTCTCCGCTGGAGGGTCCGAGGGGCCCGTTCAGCCTCACGCCACGTCAGCTGGAGGGTCCGAGGGGCCCGTTCAGCCTCCTGTCTCCGCTGGAGGGTCCGAGTGGCCCGTTCAGCCTCACGCCACGTCGGCTGGAGGGTCCGAGGGGCCCGTTCAGCCTCCTGTCTCCGCTGGAGGGTCCGAGTGGCCCGTTCAGCCTCACGCCACGTCGGCTGGAGGGTCCGAGGGGCCCGTTCAGCCTCCTGTCTCCGCTGGAGGGTCCGAGGGGCCCGTTCAGCCTCGAGCCACGTCAGCTGGAGGGCCCGGGGAGCCCGTCCAGCCACCATCTACTTCTGCGTCGTCTGGTCCAGCCGCAGCCTCTGCTTCTGCCACGCCTGGTCCGGCCTCCGAGCCTTCATCCTCCACGCCTGGTTGTTACACCCCCGTCCAAAGTACATCCGGTGCCTCGGCATCGTCGGCCAGTTTCTGGGCCTCTAGCCAGACGTCATCGCCGTCGTGGTCGGCCCCAAGACCGCCTTCGCCTGAGTCGCCGCCGTTGCCTTCCGCACGGTCGGCCCCCTGACCTGTCTCTACGTCATTGCCGCCGTTGCCTTCCACGCGGCCGGCCTCCGGACCCACTCTGTAGCCGCTGCCGTCTTCCACGCGGCCGGCCTCCGGACCCGCTCTGTAGCTGCCGCCGTCTTCCACGCGGCCGGCCTCCGGACCCGCTCTGTAGCTGCCGCCGTCTTCCACGCGGCCGGCCTCCGGACCCGCTCTGTAGCCGCCGCCGTCTTCCACGCGGCCGGCCTCCGGATCTGTTCTGCCGGCCACTGCCACTTTTTCCGGCCCCGGAACAGCTGAATTGTGAACTTTTGTGCTGTCGCCCCCCAGGTTGACCTTCTGACCTCTTTGGACATTTGCCTCCCTGTTTTGAACTGTTTTTGTGTCTTTGTGGGCTCAGTTTTGGTTCATGCTCCTCGTCTTTGTTTGGTTTTGTTCCCTCCGTCCGGGTCCCCCGCCTCCCGCCCTGGGTGGGTTGTTCTGTTTGTCTTGTGTTTTGGTTCTCGGGTTTGGGCTGTCAGGAGCCGGCCCTTGGGGGGGGGGGTGATGTCATGATCAGTCTTAGTATTCATGTCTTTTTGTGTATTGTTTTTGTGTATTGTTCCTTATTTGATTTCCCCTTGTGACTTTTAATATGCAAAACACACTAACATTTTTATTGCAGGATTATAGGTCCAGGGTGGTGCTGCTCCAGGGGAGGAGATGCCCTGCTGTTGCCTGGGACATGATCTGGCTACCCTTTTTCTTTCAGACAGGAATCTGAGTTTGATGAGTTGACGCATGAGAGTGTCCATGCGTCAAGTGGTGGGGTCCAGAATTAACACTAAACAATGTTTACTATTATTGTTGCAGTGAGTTGTGTGATTAACCGTTTATTTACATGTTCAGATGAGGCTTTGATGGCCTATAAGTGAAGTTCACTGAACTAAAGAATGTGGTTTGATGATTGTTGACGTGCTCTCCAAATAGAAGTTTTTCTGAAATACAGGTGCAGCAGTGAGACGCGAGAAACATTCCAGGCATAGCGGACAGCCCAGGCAGTGGTTGAGGTCAAAGGTCAAGCTGGTTGGGGCCCATCATGAGATCAGACCTTGGAGCCACAGCAAGGACCATTTCAACTGCCTGCAAAATAGCGAGAGACCCTCCTGGATTTATCAGAGCCACTGCAAAGAGGTCGAGGTCCCAGGAAACCCCGGCACCCCCAAGACAGCACAATAGAGAAATCTCACACTTGGTTGTTTCAGTGGTGAGGGGGGAGTGCTGATTGAGCCCCCGTAGGGTAAGCTCGCACTTCAACCTCCAGCCTCTGATCAACTCTAGGGCAACCAAGTGACAACTCTCACCTAAGAGACATGATGCAAGACCACATCCCTCCATGGATGAATAATGCCTGGTACCGTTATATCCACGACAGAACAAAAGCAGAATCGGCAAATACAGACTATTATGTCTGTTCCCATCTACCCAGCACGGCAACATACCCCACACTATATATGTTCCTGGACCAACTCTCAGGGAAGAACTACTCTATGATATTAGCAGAGAAAGGGGACTTTGTGTCCTCTTCAACAACACATGCTGCATTTACATAAAGAAGACGCACATTCATCAAACATGACTGACGCCCTGAATGTTTTGAGACAGATCCAGCAGGCCCAAAATCAGGACTATCCATGACGAAAAGGAGTGCCTGAGAGGATCGTCCACAAGATGGGAGCTGAGGCCAGGAGAGAGACTTCAGGAGGATCAGAGATCATCTTCAGCACAGCAGACATCACACAGAGAGCTGTGCTACTGAGCTTCCAGGAGATCAAGAGGAGACTTCCCACAGCAAGATTTTAAATACAATGAAAGATTCAATGTTGACGCTGAGGAAGACAACTAAGGTGTACGACGTGCTCTGCCTTAAACCTTCAGCAGCGTTGGAAGGAGTCTAAGGATGACATCATGATTCTGTGAAAAGCACAGGAACCAGAAGCTATGGTGGTGATAACAGCAGTTTCCTATGAGGTCTGCAGCTTTGGAAATAGCTGAGACCCATGTTGACAAACAACAAAACTAACTGGTATGTTTGAATGTCTATTCTACATACATTTGGACTCTGGTCCTATGGACAGTGATGGAAACAACTGGAAGAGACATTTATGACACCCTGCAGAACTCAAACCACTCTGCAGAGAGACATGTGATTGCACACCCGGAGGAAGCATCACCAAGATGGGATGTTTTTGAAAATGTTATCTTCTTATTTTCACTATTAAATTAACAATTTCTTTGTTTGTTTGTAGGATGCAGTTTGCCATGAGATGAGATCAATGGGGAATGGGATATCCGCTAATACCTTTGTTAAACTCTGTACTTTTACAGTGATTTAGGGTGATTTGACGTATGCTGAGTATAACAATGTTGGCATTGAAACTGTCAGACATGAGGTATTCATAACTGGAAACTTTTCTAGCATAAAGGTCAATAAAGGGGGGAATGTTAGGTTTTGTATTGTTGATTGTCATTTATGCTTAGAAACATTTACTCATATATGCTTAGAAGTGTATAATCAATTGTAGATTGAAAGAATGTCTCATCCTAGGAGGTCTGTAACAACTCTGTGTAGCATGAAGAGGGGAGTGCGTTCACTCCTCTACAGAGTGTGTTCTGGCATAGATCACACCCCCTAGGAGAGGTTTTATCTTTTCTTGATATATGGTATAGCAAACACATGTATATCTGTTTGAGTGTAAGAGCCTTTTGTTTAGATGGACCTGTTAGACTCCTGGCACCAGCTTTGGGGAGTCTTCACAGGGTCACATCTTGACCTCACACACACAGTATTCTTTGTTCACATGTATACCTATGTAAGATGTTATATGTTAATGACCCAATGCATATTCATGTCACCACAATAAAAGGAGTGCTCTGGGGAGTCTGGCTGAGAGTCTGACGGAGGTCAAGTGGTGGGACGACACTTGGCTCCAGCCAGATCTCCCTCATGCATGAGTGAACCAGAGAACTTTGGTGCCTTGAGTCTTGCTTTTTGCTGCGTAGCAGATTGTCCTTAACGTTCCAGCGAATAGGTTTATGCTACAAACCTATCATTCCCCATCACATTCATCACCTGTTCCTCTGGTGTCTCTGATTGGAGCACGCAGGTGTGTGGAGCAGAGTGAAATCACACACCTAATGCTGTTTTATTCAACCTGGATCTTAGAAGTTTTGATTAACATTAAACATCGTTTAAACTGTATGTGTCTGTATCATGGGATGGATACACCCTTAACAAAACAAAGAAAATATGACAAAACCAAGTTTCCCCTCATGCTGTCGGACGCGCCTCGAGGAACCAGCTCCATTTAAAACATCACAGTCAGCTGTAAAGTGTCGTTTCAGTTTTTATACAACGTCAAAGAGCTTCATGTTTGAACAATCAGCTTATGAACAGGAATAAGAACTGCACGGTCTGGTTCTGGTTGGATGCAAACAAACAGCTGTGTGTTAATCCAGCAGCAGGACATGCTGGAGGATGGAGCTCAGCTGAAACGACCCATGAAGTCCTCACCGACTCTCATGTTTACCATCAGGACCAATCCCTGCAACTGAAATATAATCTACTAAATATCAGAGTTGAGAAGGTTGTGTTAGCGTGTGGTGAGTGCAGGATGGGGAACTCCATCCTAACGACAAATTTCATTTCCTTAAAAAGGCATCAAGAGAAGCTTTGAAGGTAAAATGAAGGTTTTAGTGTGAAACTGTTTTATCACAGCTGCAGGAAGCTGCAGATTTATGAATACACAGAAGGATTTAGTTTCACATATTTCCAGACAAAGCCATAAATGCTTCTTAATCAATGCCAGTAATATACTGCTTCCTGCTTTTAAGCTTGGGCGAGCCGTAGATGCTGAAATATTGCACCGTTCTTACAAATAAAGCAAACAAATGAAGAAATGTATTTCTATGATCTTACTCCATGGCCACATTCATACATGTGAAAGTCTCCATCCTGTGTCCTTCACTTATCTTCATCCCAGGTGTGAATTGTTCACGGGACTTAAAAGGAGGACGTGTCTGTGGAAAAGCCTCCGGTCAACCTAAACTCCTCCCTCATCAGGACACAGAAGAGCCGCTGAGGCAGCGCCTTGGAGTACGCTGCTGGTCGCGGCACACAGGTGCGCAACAAGATCTCCCGGCCTGCTGGAGGAGGGAAGTCTGGTACTCTGCTACTTCCCCCAGTTTGCTTCTTGTCAGATCCCAAGTCCTCATCGACGGGCGCCAGAAGGGCAGCCTAAAAGGGCAAAGGTCAAATGTTAGCAAACAGCAACCGATTCTGAAGAAATGTGCTGTGTGAGGTGGACACGTGGATATTCAGAAGTACTGTAACCGAGTCTCCCACAGAGACCTGATCCAGACTACAGCTCACAAACACAGCTCCTCTACTAACACCTCACTGCAGCTGCACGCTGCTGATCCTGTCTGTGATTAGAAATGATTTCAATAAAGTAAAACAGAGGCTCGTTTTCTATGAGCGTAAACAGGGATCTCTGTTTCAGTCTCAGTGTAACAAACATGTTTACTGAATAAGTCTTTCAGTAAATATGTTTTTGTTAATTCAGTAAAATCTGCAAAGATGACTTGTACTGTTGGCAGCAACAAACAGAGACAGAGTGTGGGACAGACAGGAAGTCAGGACACGTCTATGTGCTTCACAGTGGGACTAGAACATGAACATTTCTACACACACCACAGGCAGCAACTGTGCAAACCTCCACGTCACCAAAAACACCCTGCAGGTCCCATCAGAGCAACGGCAGAGAAAACAGATGAAACATCTGTTAGAGAGAAAAACGCTTCGCTGCTTTCTTACCTGTATGACACTAAAAGGGTTTTGTTTTTTTAATAATAAAGGCTTCATGTTTTACAGTTAAAGCTCATGCAAACATGCAGGCTTATTTGTCTGATCAATGCAAAAGTTCAAACATGTCTCTTTCAAGCCTCATTATCAGCTGAGATCATAGTAAAGACACAGACAGGATCCTGATCCATCTGTTCTTTATATAATTACTGTTTTTACTGTAATGTACAGTGGGGCAAAAAAGTATTTAGTCAGCCACCGATTGTGCAAGTTCCCCCACCTAAAATGATGACAGAGGTCAGTAATTTGCACCAGAGGTACACTTCAACTGTGAGAGACAGAATATGAAAAAAAAATCCATGAATCCACATGGTAGGATTTGTAAAGAATTTATTCGTAAATTAGGGTGGAAAATAAGTATTTGGTCAATAACAAAAATACAACTCAATACTTTGTAACATAACCTTTGTTGGCAATAACAGAGGTCAAACGTTTACTATAGGTCTTTACCAGGTTTGCACACACAGTAGCTGGTATTTTGGCCCATTCCTCCATGCAGATCTTCTCGAGAGCAGTGATGTTTTGGGGCTGTCGCCGAGCAACACGGACTTTCAACTCCCGCCACAGATTTTCTATGGGGTTGAGGTCTGGAGACTGGCTAGGCCACTCCAGGACTTTCAAATGCTTCTTACGGAGCCACTCCTTTGTTGCCCGGGCGGTGTGTTTTGGATCATTGTCATGTTGGAAGACCCAGCCTCGTTTCATCTTCAAAGTTCTCACTGATGGAAGGAGGTTTTGGCTCAAAATCTCACGATACATGGCCCCATTCATTCTGTCCTTAACACGGATCAGTGGTCCTGTCCCCTTGGCAGAAAAACAGCCCCATAGCATGATGTTTCCACCCCCATGCTTCACAGTAGGTATGGTGTTCTTGGGATGCAACTCAGTATTCTTCTTCCTCCAAACACGACGAGTTGAGTTTATACCAAAAAGTTCTACTTTGGTTTCATCTGACCACATGACATTCTCCCAATCCTCTGCTGTATCATCCATGTGCTCTCTGGCAAACTTCAGACGGGCCTGGACATGCACTGGCTTCAGCAGCGGTACACGTCTGGCACTGCGGGATTTGATTCCCTGCCGTTGTAGTGTGTTACTGATGGTGACCTTTGTTACTTTGGTCCCAGCTCTCTGCAGGTCATTCACCAGGTCCCCCCGTGTGGTTCTGGGATCTTTGCTCACCGTTCTCATGATCATTTTGACCCCACGGGATGAGATCTTGCGTGGAGCCCCAGATCGAGGGAGATTATCAGTGGTCTTGTATGTCTTCCATTTTCTGATGATTGCTCCCACAGTTGATTTTTTCACACCAAGCTGCTTGCCTATTGTAGATTCACTCTTCCCAGTCTGGTGCAGGTCTACAATACTTTTCCTGGTGTCCTTCGAAAGCTCTTTGGTCTTGGCCATGGCGGAGTTTGGAGTCTGACTGTTTGAGGCTGTGGACAGGTGTCTTTTATACAGATGATGAGTTCAAACAGGTGCCATTCATACAGGTAACGAGTGGGGGACAGAAAAGCGTCTTACAGAAGACGTTACAGGTCTGTGATAGCCAGAGATTTTCCTTGTTTGAGGTGACCAAATACTTATTTGCCACCCTGATTTACCAATAAATTCTTTACAAATCCTACCATGTGGATTCATGGATTTTCTTTTTCACATTCTGTCTCTCACAGTTGAAGTGTACCTCTGGTGCAAATTACTGACCTCTGTCATCATTTTAAGTGGGGGAACTTGCACAATCGGTGGCTGACTAAATACTTTTTTGCCCCACTGTAGAATATCATGGACATAATACACAGACTGCAGCCTAAATACTGCTAAAAACAGCCCTTTTTATTTTTAAGGTTTTACGTATTAACCTTTTATTATAAGAGTCACCTGATCCTTAGCAGGTGTGTATACAGAAATACACCAGGTCATTATTTAAGCAAAGCGAAGCCAAACTGCTCCTGTGTGACAGATGAAGTCCACCTTTAAACAGCATTTAGATGCTGTTATTGAAACTCGATTAGTGGCAGCACTGGTCTGTGGGCTGGGGACACTGGTGCCACCAGTACAGCGCGCACTTTTCACAGCGCCATCATGTGGATCAAACTGTATTCTGGGTCAAACCTGATGTTTTATCATTTACACTGAACAAAAATATAAATGCAACACTTTTGTTTTTGCTCCTGTTTTCCATGAGCTCAACTCAAAGATATGAAACATTTTCTACAAACACAAAAGACCCGACACTCGCAAGCAATGTTCCCTCTAAGCTGCGCGCGTGCACAATTGCGCACTGCTGGCACAATTGCGCACTGCTGGCACGGTCTCTGCACAGAAAATCTGCAAAGAAAAATCACCTGAATTGAAATTAAAATGAAAACTTTAACGATTCTGTTTTGCAGTGTTAGTCAGTGACTGGCTGCTCCCGTATGGGATCAGAACGAGGCCACCTTATCCCGTAGTCCAGCCAATCACGCGATTCACATTCGTATATACGCAGCTGATCAACGTGGCTGACAGGCTATGACAGCGTCCTTATGTGCGACACCGGTGTTTTAGCAAAGCGGCTGATGTGGAGTGAAGCCACGTTAATGACAACGTGTACAACCATTGGAGATGTGAGCAGGACAGACGGAACAACTGACGGACAAAGTGTGGACTTTATACCAGTTTTTGAATTGTGTTGATCGGCCACGTAAAACCAGAGTTATGATAAAATATCTGCATTGTTTGGTTTTCTTCCTGAATACTGTCGTTGTTTATATTTACTGCAGGAAGAAACGGTAAAAACGCCGTTTTATAAGGAAAACGCTCGAAAGCCTGTGAGCAAAAACAACACCAAAACAAACCCCCACCAGCCTTTCCTATTGGTGGAAAAATGCACCATGTCGACCAATCAAAAAATGATATGGCAACATGACATTTAGTTGTTTAGGAAGGGGGAAGTTTTAGGAGTGACGGCGTGTTTGAGATGCGATTGCCAAGTTTAGCACAAATCTTGTGTAGTTAGAGTGTAGTTAGTGTGTAGTTAAGAGTGTAGTTAGTGTGTAGTTAGTGTGTAGTGTAGTCAATAGTTTTGTTGTGTGTGTCAGAACAATGGTTTACAGGTGTTGCAGCAGTGACACATCTGCTGCTGTCAGGCCTGCAGGTATCAGGCTGTTGTTCTCCTTCATCTCATAGTGGACAGAAATTATTTTTTGCAGCGGCACAAATAATTTGTGTGGCATCAGATTTGATGCAGAACAGCTGATTGTTCTGCAAATAGTTTGAAATGTTTATTTAAAAAACACCTCGGCTGCATTTTTAGGTAAACAGCTGCAAAAAACTCTGTTTGCAAAACTCAGTTACTTTTTTGAAGAAGTCTTGTTGTGTAAAAGTATTCTTGGATGCTGGTGTGACCACAGTGCACACGTCTGCTGTTGCTCACAGTGGTCCAAGGGACGCTCAGGGAGTTTGTGTGTTCAGACACGTGAAACATTACAGGGAACATTGCTCGCAAACACTGCTCACAAATCTGTCTAAATGTGTGTTAGTGAGAACTTCTCGTTAGCTGAGATAATCCATCCCACCTCACAGGTGTGGCATGTCAAGGTGCTGATTAGACAGCATGAATATTGCACAGGTGTGTCTGAGACTGCCCACAATAAAAGGCCACTCTGAAATATGCCGTACATGTGTAGCACAATGACACACATGTCGCAAAACCAGTCAGGATCCGGTTCAGCTCATGGAAACAAAAGTGTTGTGTTTATATTTGTGTTCAGTGTAACAAATACTGAGACGTGTAATAATGTCGTGTGTTGTTCATCTGAGGATGCTGCAAAGAACCAGATTATTTTTATTATCCTGTTTGTCTGTTATGTGAACCTTTAGAGGATGTACCTTATAATGACTGAGTGTGTTTATCGCACTATGTTAAATGTAACTGTGAGCGACACGAGGCTTACTGCTCATGGTTACCTCATCAGTGGTGAAGTCAGCCAGCTTGATGCAAGAAACAGGAAGAAGAAAAGGATGAAAGAGCAACACACAGATGAAAAACAAAAACAGACTTTCTAACCGACAGAGCTGAAATCTGAACATGTCACCAGCTGCAGGAGGCAACGCTCTGAACCACGTCGTTCCTCCTCCAGATGGAGCTTTCACTGCCTATAGTCTCTTGACATACAATGGTTGGATTCTCCTATGATACTGTATCAGCTGAGCCTCAAATTCTTATTGTAGCCAGATGGGCTACTCGCCTTCCGTTGTTTTTCTTCTCTCATTCTCTCTCTCTCTCGCTCGCTCTACCACCCTCGCTCTCTTTCCACTGCACTCGCTCCTTGTATCAGGTGATCGGGTTAATTGGGAACCCACCTGCACATTGATTGCAGGGTGGCGCTAGCCTGTATAAAGCTAAGCCGATGTCTTGTTGGATTAATTCCTCCCGAGCTTCTGGTACGATACAGCAGTAAATGCTGGCGTACTGCGACGGACTGATCAGCAAGAGCCGATTATACGACAGCTACAGGTATGCTCTCGCTTAACCTTGGATTCCCTCCGAATACTGGAATTGGTGTTAATATCCTTTTCCGGCCTGTTGTAGCGCAGCAGTCTGTTTAATTCTGCCATTGCGGAGAGAGGTGTTCGTGGTATCTCCACCAATGAGAGTATAGTGCCTCCGGTCCTGGGGTAAGCTGTTAGAACTACTTTTATTAGCATTCATAGCTATAAGAGTTTAAGGTTACACTTATCTGTTTCAGGGTTCACTGCTGTACTCACCTCTCCATGGTAAATTGTCCAACCTAAATTGGAAGAGTGGACTGCCTTCTCAGTGGCTGTTGTGAACTCCTCCTTGGTGGAGTCTGCTGTCTTGTCTTGTTTTGTCTTATCTTGTTTTTATTAAGTAGGCTTACCTTTTTTTTGGGTTCGCCTGGTGTTCTATTTTACCCTGGACTGTTGCTCGTACCCACACTTCTGTGATCGGGCTGAAGTGATTCTCTGCCCGAGTGTCGTGCTGGGACTCTAAATCGCCTGGGTGGCCGGTCTCAGCCGGTGGGGAGCCAGACCGGCCTACGCCTGAGAATAATTATTACCAGCACGAGTGGTAGTTTGACCCGTGGGGAATAAGCCTTTCCCGTGTGTGTGTGTGATTTCTTTTATTAAAGTTATTAAAGTGTGTTTTAGTCTTTTTATGATTTGTAGCGAGCCTGACGCTCAGTGTCCTTTTATTCTTTTAACATACTTTTCTGTGTTTTATTTCAGTGAAGGAGGACGAGCCAGTGGCCCTGGGACCTCAGGTGGTGGGTCGTTTTCACACTTTCTTTTGTACAGCACTGGGTGGTCTGCAGTGATTCTTTTGGTGTGATTTTCTTTTGGTTCCACGGCTGCTGGTAAGTCCAAGTTCCACGATTGTTTATTTTTACTGTAGGACACTGTCAATAATGACGCTACATCTTGACTTTTAATATTTTATTTATAAAATATTATTTATAATATTTTATTTATTGCTATAAATAAAACTGTTTTAATATTGGAAGCCAACCTGCCTCAGTGTGCATCCTTGAATCTGTGCGGTCTTCTTTTATTCCTTTTATTTATTTTTCTTAAATATATTTCCTGGGGGTGTAATTCCCCTAGGTGGCGTTGTCAAGTTTATTTATTTTGTGCATAACCCCGCCGACCACTTGGTCACATACTTGGCGTCACGAACAGGGTGCACGTTTGAGGTAGATGTTTGGTTTTGTAAATTGTTTTATTTTTTTGCAACGAGTCTAGTTCACCTGTTTGAAGGCTCTATTTGTTTTAGAGTGTGATTATAGACAAGACAGCAGTATCCAGGTAGAAGGAAGAGTAATAGGATTTTAGCACCTTGCTGATTTAATTTTCTCTTTTTTTTGGGTCAAAATTTATTATGGAGGAAGAATTGCAGCAACTTAGAGACTTGGTAGCGCAGTTAAGGGCAGATAATGAGCAATTGCGCCGGGATGGGGGCGCTGTGCTCGAGTCTGGTGGCGGGGCCGCGTCGTCCTCTTTCGTACCAGCTGGTTGCGTACCAAATGTTGGTAGCCAGGCCGCCGTTACAGAGCGTCTGGTGGTGGTGCCTAGGGACCGTAAATGTCCCATGTTCAATGGTAGAACAGGCATCAATATAGCTGAATGGGTCGAAGAGGTTCAGGCATGCATGCGTGCCCGGCACCTGTCTGTTGCTGATCAAGCTTTCTTTATTTTTGACCATTTAGAGGGAGAAGCAAGGGAGGAGATCAAATTTCGCCCTAATTTAGAGCGAGGGGATCCTGTTCGGGTGTTGACCATTTTAAAGGAACTGTATGGCAATGCGCAGTCCTATGTCACTCTGCAGCAGGCTTTCTTTTCGAGGAGACAACGGGAGGAAGAGACTTTGCAGGAGTTTTCCTTAGCGCTAATGGCTCTGATGGAGCAAGTAAAACAAAGTGCACCTGATGGTATGCGTAACGCAGAGGTGCTGCTCCGAGACCAATTTGTAGAACATGTTGTTGATAGTGGTCTCCGCAGAGAGCTTAAACAATACGTTCGCCGTGTGCCCACTGCCACCTTGTTAGAGGTGCGCGGGGAAGCAATTAGATGGGAAAGAGAAGGGTTTTCAGGCGGTGTTCGCGACCGTGGCTATTCTCAACCATCGGCATATGGTTTTCAGTGTGGAGTGCACACTAGCCCTAGGTTCGCTCCTGTTGGTACACCCGAGTCCGAGTGGCGTGAGCTAAAGGAACTCCTAAAGCGCCAACAAGAGCAGTTAAATCGGCTCACTGAGACAGTGGCTTCTTTACAGAACCCCCGAAGAAGTGTTCGGCCTTCACGGGCTGGCTCGGTGATTTGTCGCCGGTGTCAGCAGCCAGGACACTTTGCTAGGGAGTGCACTGGGGAGCGGGCTTCACGCCGCCCTAGAGCAGGTTCTGATTCAGGCCCTCCTTACGCCGCAGTTGGCAATCATCTTCCCGCTACCCAGTCGGAAAACTAACGCCATCTGTGCTGCAGAGTCACAGTTCAGGTGGGGAGTTCACTGGCTCACAGAAAGATAGGATTGGCAGGCTAATTTCATCGTGTCCAAAGATGGATGTGCTTATTAGTGGGGTAACTGTCCCTTGTTTGGTGGATACTGGGTCCATGGTTTCCACCATCACAGAAAGTTTCTTTTTGGCACATTTTGCCCCTTGGGGACAAGAACGCCTTCAGTCATGTCATTGGCTACAGCTTCGGGCTGCCAATGGGCTTGCCATCCCTTACATTGGCTATTTGGAGCTCAGTGTACTCCTGTGTGGCAAGGAAATGCCCTCTTGTGGAATCCTTATAGTGAAGGACCCTCCTGGGGCTACGCCCTCTGTCCCTGGCATCTTAGGAATGAACGTAATCCGCCGCTGTTATCAAGAACTGTTTGGGGCTTTCGGTGGCTCCTTGTTTAATTCTCCTTCTGTGTCACAGGCACCGAGACCAGTTTTGGAGGCCTTACATCAGTGTCACCAGTCTGCAGCCCAAGCCCCAGAGGACCCTGTCGGTACCGTTAAGGTACAGGGCCCGCGGGCCGTGCGGATACCTGGTGGTGTTATGCAGCTGGTGGCCACTACTTGTTCTCAGCAGTTGTCAGGTCAGGCTGTGCTTTTTGAACCTTCTGAGTCCGGGTTGCCAGTTGGGTTGCTGGCCTCTCCATGTTTGGTTCAGGTGGATAAGGGCGTTGCCTACATCCCAGTCACCAATGTAGGGACAGCGGAAGCTGTTCTCCACCCGCGGACCCGTTTGGGAGTGATAAGCAAAGCTACTGTTGTTAGCCTCCCTGCCGGTGTTAGCGAGGAACACTCTTTTCCCGTTACCGTTTCCTCCCATACAACCAGCAGCCCTGCTCAAGAGATGGTGGATACGATTGACCTGTCTGCTCTCGCTGAGTCAGAGCAACACGAGGTACGGTTACTTTTGCGGAAGTACCGCTCTGTTTTCTCCACTTATGAGGGAGACTTGGGCTGCACAAACCTCATTTCGCACGACATACCGCTACTCGATGACGCACCTGTCCGGCAGAGGTACAGGCGAATTCCTCCTTCTGATTATGAGGCTGTCAGGGCTCATATCAACCAGCTACTGGAGGCCCAGGTAATTAGGGAAAGTAGCAGCCCTTATGCCTCTCCCATCGTGTTGGTCCGCAAGAAGGATGGAAGCCTCCGGCTGTGCGTTGACTATCGTTTGCTGAATAGCAAAACAAGGAAGGACGCCTTCCCCTTACCTCGCATCGAGGAAAGTCTGGATGCCCTAGCTGGCGCACGCTGGTTTTCTACCATCGACCTGGCCAGCGGGTACAACCAGGTGCCAGTTTCTGAGCCGGATAAGCCCAAGACCGCTTTTTGCACGCCGTTTGGCCTGTTCGAGTGGAATCGTATGCCATTCGGGCTGTGCAATGCTCCTGGTACCTTTCAGCGCCTAATGCAGAGGATGTTCGGGGATCAGCAGTGCCAGTCATTACTGCTGTACCTAGACGACATCATTGTGTTCTCCTCGTCTGTCTCTCAGCACCTGCAACGGCTAGAGATGGTGATGGCAAGGCTGCAGCAACAGGGGCTCAAGGCTAAGTTAGAAAAGTGTGCCTTTTTCCAGCAGAAGGTTAACTACTTGGGCCATGTAATCTCCTGTGAGGGTGTCTCGAGATGTAGCCAGATGGGCTACTCGCCTTCCGTTGTTTTTCTTCTCTCATTCTCTCTCTCTCTCGCTCGCTCTACCACCCTCGCTCTCTTTCCACTGCACTCGCTCCTTGTATCAGGTGATCGGGTTAATTGGGAACCCACCTGCACATTGATTGCAGGGTGGCGCTAGCCTGTATAAAGCTAAGCCGATGTCTTGTTGGATTAATTCCTCCCGAGCTTCTGGTACGATACAGCAGTAAATGCTGGCGTACTGCGACGGACTGATCAGCAAGAGCCGATTATACGACAGCTACAGGTATGCTCTCGCTTAACCTTGGATTCCCTCCGAATACTGGAATTGGTGTTAATATCCTTTTCCGGCCTGTTGTAGCGCAGCAGTCTGTTTAATTCTGCCATTGCGGAGAGAGGTGTTCGTGGTATCTCCACCAATGAGAGTATAGTGCCTCCGGTCCTGTGGTAAGCTGTTAGAACTACTTTTATTAGCATTCATAGCTATAAGAGTTTAAGGTTACACTTATCTGTTTCAGGGTTCACTGCTGTACTCACCTCTCCATGGTAAATTGTCCAACCTAAATTGGAAGAGTGGACTGCCTTCTCAGTTGCTGTTGTGAACTCCTCCTTGGTGGAGTCTGCTGTCTTGTCTTGTTTTGTCTTATCTTGTTTTTATTAAGTAGGCTTACCTTTTTTTTGGGTTCGCCTGGTGTTCTATTTTACCCTGGACTGTTGCTCGTACCCACACTTCTGTGATCGGGCTGAAGTGATTCTCTGCCCGAGTGTCGTGCTGGGACTCTAAATCGCCTGGGTGGCCGGTCTCAGCCGGTGGGGAGCCAGACCGGCCTACGCCTGAGAATAATTATTACCAGCACGAGTGGTAGTTTGACCCGTGGGGAATAAGCCTTTCCCGTGTGTGTGTGTGATTTCTTTTATTAAAGTTATTAAAGTGTGTTTTAGTCTTTTTATGATTTGTAGCGAGCCTGACGCTCAGTGTCCTTTTATTCTTTTAACATACTTTTCTGTGTTTTATTTCAGTGAAGGAGGACGAGCCAGTGGCCCTGGGACCTCAGGTGGTGGGTCGTTTTCACACTTTCTTTTGTACAGCACTGGGTGGTCTGCAGTGATTCTTTTGGTGTGATTTTCTTTTGGTTCCACGGCTGCTGGTAAGTCCAAGTTCCACGATTGTTTATTTTTACTGTAGGACACTGTCAATAATGACGCTACATCTTGACTTTTAATATTTTATTTATAAAATATTATTTATAATATTTTATTTATTTCTATAAATAAAACTGTTTTAATATTGGAAGCCAACCTGCCTCAGTGTGCATCCTTGAATCTGTGCGGTCTTCTTTTATTCCTTTTATTTATTTTTCTTAAATATATTTCCTGGGGGTGTAATTCCCCTAGGTGGCGTTGTCAAGTTTATTTATTTTGTGCATAACCCCGCCGACCACTTGGTCACATTATGATCTCGAGCTTCTTCAGTCTCAGTGAATCCTTAGTTGGCTCAGATGCATCATCTGGTGTTTGAGTGTAACAAGGTGGTTGTAACACAAAAGGAGTGTAAACAGGTGAGTGTGGTTTGTAGTGTAAACTAAAGCAGCGTGTCTAACCAACCACATCTCCATCGCTCCACAGCTGCTGAGGGAGCTACAACCCTCATTCAGCCTTTCACAGACATACAGCAATGAACTGTATGAACAATAAACTTTATTCATACACACAAATCCCTTTAGGGTTGTGTCAGCGAGGGCAAACGTGCCGCATCAAATACATGGAGCTACAAGCTGTGGTGACCCACTGTCAGTAAGGGAGCTTTATTACACACACACAGCATCACAACAACAGTTACCTCAAGCTGCTTCTATGTTATAAGGCAAAGACCCTGCAGTTACACAGGAAACATTAGGTGACCATCTGTGAGCGACAGTGGGAACCAAAGCCTCTAACATCCATCGATAGATGAGGGGCAGACGGACTGAATGCAGAGAGGTGTACTAACACATGTTGAGTGAAGAAGAAACACCCAGTGCATTATGGGGAACTTAGACCTATAACTTAGACCTGTGCGCCTTAGCATATGCTACTTCCGGCGCATAGCGCTTAGTTTCCGGTGTGATATTCGCTCCTTGTTCAAGGTCGGGTTTTTCAACCAAATGGACGAATCAAGTGGCGATTTACATTTCTCGAGATGTCGAATGTATCTGTAGATGATGTTGATCGACTTGTCGATATTTTTTCCCCCCGCACCTCAGAGAGAGACAGGATTCAAATTTTATACTTCTCAGTATTTGTATACAGCGCTCCCTCGTTTATCGCGGGAGTTACGTTCTAAAAATAACCTGCGATTGGTGAAATCTGAAGTAGCCAACTTTATTTTTTACAATTATTATAGATGTGTTAAGGTAAAACCCGTCACTACACACTTTATACACTCAGACCGACATGAACATTTTCACACGTTTCTCTCCTGTTTAAGCTCTCAAAGTTCAAACCTTCGTAGACAAATAAGTCCAGTATTACAGAAACCAAAGATCAAACCGTGTTTTCAGGTCCAGCACATGAGAACAGAGCAGCTGAGAGATAATTCAACATCAATGAATCATTAATGAACCAATGAATAAGCGATTCTGTACTGTACAGGAGAGACGGCACGGAGGAGATCAACAATAGTCTGCAGCCAATCAGGACGCAGAACACAAAGCGCTGTGATTCATCCGTGAAGCGCACACCTCTCCAACGTGCCAGACGCCATCGAATGTGAGCATTTGCCCACACAAGTCTGTTACGGCGACGAGCTGGAGTCGGGTCAAGACCCCGATGAGGACGACGGGCATGCAGTTGAGCGTCCCTGAGACGGTTTCTGACAGTTTGTGCAGAAATTGTTTGGTTGTGCAAACCAATTGTTCCAGCAGCTGTCTGGGTGGCTGGTCTCAGACGATCTTGGAGGTGAACCTGCTGGATGTGGAGGTCCTGGGCTGGTGTGGTTACACGAGGTCTGCGGTTGTGAGGCCGGTTGGATGTGCTGCCATATTCTCTGAAACGCCTGTGGAGACGGCTTATGGTTGAGAAATGAACATTCAATGCACGGGCGACAGATCTGGTTGACATTCCTGCTGTCAGCATGCCAATTGCACGCTCCCTCATTGCTTGTGGCATCTGTGGCATTTTGCTGTGAGACAAAACTGCACATTCCAGGGTGGCCTTTTGTTGTGGGCAGTCTGAGGTACACCTGTGCACTACTCATGATGTCAGATCAGCATCCTGATGTGGCACACCTGTGAGGTGGGATGGATTATCTCAATATAGCAGATGTGCCCACTACCACACATTTGGACTGATTTGTGACCACTGTTTGGGAGGGATGGTTATATTGTGTATCTGGAATGAATTTTAGGTCTCTACGTCCATCCCATGGGGAATGGGAGCAGTAACAAAGGTGTTGCGTTTATATTTTTGTTGAGTGTATGTAAGCTCTGCTCCAGTGTAATGCATAGGTACAACAATATGCTTTATCTTTAATATAGTTTGGTCACAAAAGACCAAAACTGAACTCTTTGAAGGCTGTAAACACACCATGTTTGGGTGGCTTCACCCCAAAAACACCACAGCAACACTGAAGTCTGGAGGCGGGAGCATCATGGGGGGGGGGCTGTTTATTCAGCGTACAGCACTGAGACATTAAACATAACTCCAGGAAGGATGAATGGAGACATTGTTGATTAGAATCTGCTGCCATCTACCAGGATGATGAAGATGAAACAAGGATGGATGTTTCAGCAAGACCATGATCACAAACACAGCCAATGGAAACGGTTGGTTTCAGAGAAATCAAGTAAAGCTGCTGGAACGGCCCAGCCAATCACCTGAGCTGAATCTGTGGGAAGGATCCACGGAGCATTCGGGATTTATAGACTGTTTGTGTGGTGAGTGGGTCAAAGTCATGAGCAATGATGGGACTGGTTTCTCCATACAGACGCTGCCATGAACTGTCATCACCAACATTTGTATAAAGTAATAAATAAATGTCCCTGTGTCACTTTGTATTATTACACAACTTCATCTGTGGTTTGATTCCTTTGCACGTCTGGATTGGAAGTGTTGTTACCGACATCTGGTGATAATTTCACATCAAAGCACCTTTAGAAATATATTTACTTAGAGAACAGCCCGCAGCCCACCGTAGTAATAGTTGAACAGACACACACACAGAGCCAGACGGTAGGTCAGACTGTCACTGGGGGCCGACTTCAGCTGGTGGAAAAGGTTCTACAACGAGGGAAAAGACCATGAAATCAATAAAAATCCTGACAAAGTACTGACAGCACTGAGCCTGTCTTCACTCTGAAACTTATATTGGACCTGACCTGAGTGTAACCTTGAGTGTGCGAGTGGTGAAGAGGCAAACATACATAATCAGAGGTTTTCTCTTGCTCCGATGTCCCACTGGAGTTGGACAGCTGAGTGTTATTCTTACAGTCAGACTTCTCCACAGCAGCATCTGGAAACAGAGACACAAACACAAATAAATAAGTCTGTCATTTAGAAACTCTGTTGTTTTCTAGATGTTAGAAGAATTAAACAAGTGCAGCTCACGTAGTCATCACTTCATGATAAAACACAGGATGCTGATCGCTCAGTGGCAAAAGCAGGATGTGACCAGAAGTAGACAATAAAAATAAGAACGCTGCCTGATATCCTGTTTAAGATGACGCTCTTGTGCTTTACTGAGCTGCTGTCAGATGGGATCAATATCTGTGGCCAGCACTCTAAGACATAAATGCAATTACGGCTGTAGTTTTAAGATTCAAGGCTGTCTTAGCTCGAGCTCGAGCTGCTGAGTGTGACGGGCTCAACAGTAACCAGGAAGGAAAAACTGTTTGTGAAAAGAAGCAGAGGAGCCACATCAGTACGAGTCAAACTACCACACGCTCCGAGGTCTCTGCTGCTCTGAATATCACGCTCACCGTCTCCTAACACGGGATCCACACCTCTTCTGTCAGAATCAGTTTCCTCATAAAATGAGCTGAAACCATTAAAACTCAGTCAAGTATTAGTCAACTCCGACTAGTTAATGCCTTTTAAACAGGTTACATGATTAACTCTTACCAGAAGGACAGAATTGAGTATCTCGGTGTTAAGGGGCGACTCATCGATGCGTCGATGGCGGCGAATGTGCTTCCGGGCACTGTGCACCATGTTGGAGACAGACAGTTTGGAAATGGGCACAGTTGCTGCTGGCTCGGTCAGCTTGGACAAAGCAGAGCTGATATCACTGTTTTCTACAGACGACAAACACATCCAAGAGTTTCTGTTCAATTGCTGAGGCCCGGGTCAGCACAGATGCCCAGATCTCCCAGTAAGCTACGCACGTTTCCAGAATGCAGTATGGTCACTCAACAAGTAAAGCCAGGAACCTGACCTTTGCCCTCATCTTCAGCGTATCCTCTTCCAGGAATCTCCTCTGTACACTCAGTCCTACAGCAGAGTTTAAAGAGCTCTGTCACAGCCTCACCTACAGGGAACACAAACAGTTACTGACCTGATATTTTCTTATTCAAACTTTTCATGAAGCACACGCTTCAGCACAGCGAAGCAGGACAACATCTGTGTAACATTTTCTAAATCATGGACGTGGCAACAAAAGAAAAGTCCACTTTACATCACATGTAAAGTGCTTGGGGCTGTCATGAGAGGCGGGGCACACCCTGGACAGGTCGCCAGTCTGCCGCAGGGCAAACACAGAGACAGACATTCACACCGTGGGAAATTTAGGGCCCCAATGAACCTGTCCCCACTAACTGCATGTCTTTGGACTGTGGGAGGAAGTAGGAGGCCCACACATAGAACAATGAGGAAAAAAAGACACTTTATTTGTCCTTTACTATGTTCTTTCTATCGGTAGCTTGATTACATCCGTCTTATCTGCTGCGTATCATTTGATGCATGAATTTTAGCTTAGAAATAGTTTCCTCTGTGCTTATCTTAATGACCTTGTAGTACCATATCACCCTATTAGAGCACTTCGCTCTCACACTGCAGGCCTACTTGTTGTTCCTAGAGTATTTAAAAGTAGAATGGGAGGCAGAGCCTTCAGTTTTCAGGCCCCTCTTCTGTGGAACCAGCTTCCAGTTTGGATTCAGGAGACAGACACTATCTCTACTTTCAAGATTAGGCTTCAAACTTTCCTATTTGCTAAAGCATATAGTTAGGGCTGGACCAGGTGACCCTGAATCCTCCCTTAGTTATGCTGCAATAGACGCAGGCTGCCGGGGGATTCCCATGATGCATTGAGTGTTTCTTCTTCACTCACTATGTATTAATAGACCTCTCTGCATTGAATCATATCTGTTATTAACCTCTGTCTCTCTTCCACAGCATGTCTTTATCCTGTCTTCCTTCTCTCACCCCAACCGGTCGCAGCAGATGGCCGCCCCTCCCTGAGCCTGGTTCTGCCGGAGGTTTCTTCCTGTTAAAAGGGAGTTTTTCCTTCCCACTGTCGCCAAAGTGCTTGCTCATAGGGGGTCATATGATTGTTGGGTTTTTCTCTGTATCTATTATTGTACGATCTACTGTGCAATATAAAGCACCTTGAGGCGACTGTTGTTGTGATTTGGTGCTGTATAAATAAAACTGAACTGAACTGAACAGGTAAAAATATGGCGACATCAGGAGTTTCAGACGGTGAGAGAATGAATCTCGCTGCAAAAGAAATGATGTTTTAAACCCTGCATGTCAACGTCTCCCTGCACACCAAGCAAACATTAAATAAACTGTTTTATAGTCACTGTCTCGACTTGTTTCTGTAATTTGATGTCATCCATTTTTTTTATTTTGCCATTTTTATAAGAACAACAGAGCAGCTTTTTCATTTCAGTCGTTTTATTTTGACTCATGATTTTTTTCTTGACGTCGTTTTTTGTTGCTGTGATCTTTTGATGTTAAAGTCTAGTGTTGACCACAGAAAGAGACTTACTGTGATTATACTGTAATCTGTGAAAATCCTCTGTGTGCAGCTGATGGTTAAAAGAAAACATTTCAGTTCATTCAGATCATTTTTATGTTGACAATAGAAAACCATCCTGAATGGTCGGTTTGAATAAGTGCAAATTTAGATCCTATATGGTTGAAAATAACTTAAACATATCGTGATTTATTTCGTGTTTTGTGATATAGCAAAAAAATATTGTGATATTACATTTTCCTCATATCACCCAGCGCCACCATAGATGTCCATACATGACGTCTAACAATGAAGAATGACACGGGGGAAATGTATTGGACAGAAAGAAAGGTGCAAAAAGACACATTTATGAGTAATTACAGAGCAATCCTGCCACTTAGTGCAAATTAATATCAGCCGGTTCAGTCCCAACTATGGCCTCATTAGCCAGGTTTCACACAAGAAGCGTCTCATGATGGGTAAAACCAACAAGCTCTCTCAAGACCTTTGCACACTTAAGACTGATGGCATCGGCTACAGAAGAACTTCTAAGTTACTGAAGGTTCCAGTGAGCACTGTTGGGGCCATAAACCTGGCGTTGCCCCTGCAGGGTTTTTATTTATTTACGATAAACCAGCCACGACCAAGCGCTCCCCACACGATTTCAGACAGACGAGTGAAAAGACTTATCAGAAGAACGACCTGGAACCAGCAGGTACAATCGTTCCACAGGAAACAACAACATGACCTGCATCACACACACGACTCCTAAAAGCCACTGGCAGGGTTTCTGGATGTCAGCCACTTGCTGACATGTATTTAAAAAAAATTTAATAATTTCTTAATAATAATATTACATTTTTCTATTTGTGTATTAATGACATGACATGTACTGCCTACCTGGAGGCTGCTGTGGCCATGAATACTGCTGCCAGTCTTGGAGCACGTAGGTGAAGCGAATGGCGATGTTGACTGGAGGCAGAGGGAACAGGGAACAACCCTGATGACAACAGGAAGACATCAGCTCATGTTTATGGTAACAAGCTGCAGCATTAATCTCTCTGTACAGGCGTGGATTACACCTCGTCATTGTCGGCTGTTTCTGGGAACATACTGAACACATTTAACCCTCATGTGTGGATGATGACAACATCAATCAGGATTTTTATTCTTCTTTAGGAATGAATATAAGATTTTTGAACTTCATTTTTTAAATGTCCACTTAGGTGGACAACATCGGTTTTGACTTATGAAGGGTATGGAGACATCAGTGTGTAGTGTTTCTGTGCAAGTTTACCATCAACACCAACACAAATACAAGAAAACAGCCTTTGAATAGCTGCAGACCACTGTGCATGAAAGGGTTAAACAACGTGATGTCTGGGAATCCATTGTGTTTCCAGGAATAGGAATAAACAAAGTTCAAACAAACTGATCATTAAACCGACATCCACTTCCTAACAGTCTTTATTTTATTCACAAATTAACTCCACAAAAATCCAGAAACCGAATTTACACAGAATTAGACGTCTTCTTCTTCCTCCTCTGTTTTCCCAATGTTCACATAACTAAGCAGTGTGCTGTACTGTTATCAACCTGCTCTTTGACGAACTATTACAAGAATATATTCTTATTATAAGATAAGATGTTTGTGTTATTTTCAAGTTGAATACAGTTTTTGTGTGACTGTCAGAGCACAGCAGGAGGAGGAGGAGGAGGAGAGACTGTACATGAGCAGGAAAAACCAGATGAATAAATGTTTTAGAAAATACATTTACATGCACTTCGTGGATGCTTTTATGATTATTAGTTGCATTTAACAGGATTCACATCGTCCTAAAATCGTCTGGAACAGGATGCTGAGGTGATACTTGTAGAACATGGGTACATGACGCTCTGTGGCTGCACAATTTTAATTTTTCTTTATTAAAAACAAACAAACAACCTTGAAATATGATCCATATAAAGATGTTTGTTCCAGAGCACTTACTATCTTAGATTTGAAGATGTCGAGCAGGCCGGACAGGTGGTTGTACTGCACGGGCGCTCGACGCAGGTGAACGATCTCAAAGTCGGTGCGCACGCCTGGTCCTTTGCACTCTCCGGCATACATCCGCCTCCACTTCTGCTGGATCTGCACAAACATCGGCACCTGACTGAACACAAGATAAACAGCAGAAGGCATTACTAGCAGGATCTCTGGTACACGCCCGACATCCAGCTTCAGTTTCTCTCAACCAGCAACAATCCAGCTAAACTAAACAGTCCGACTGAAACACAGAGCAACAAGCTGCAGAACTGCATTGTACTGGCATGTATGTCAGCACTGTCACTGCACGGACCACTGAGTGCTACACAGACTGGTTTTAATATGTTGTGTTCATTGGCGTAATCTGGGGCTGCAGCAATTCATCACTTCTAAAAAAATCCTCCAAACCCATTCTTTGCTGCGATGCAGCGATGCAGCGATGCAGCGTGCTCTGTGGCACAGACTTGTTCAACGATGTAAACGTGTGTGAGGGATAGGTCAGTAGGTAGAGTGGCTGCCCCGGGATCAGAAGGTTGGGGGTTTGAATCAAGTGAAAAGCTAAGCTGAGGTACCCCTGAGCAAGGTCCCTACACGTCTGCTACCCACCAGCTCGATAGCTAGCCGGGAGCTCGAGGGTCACTGAAGCCGCAGAGAACGGCACAACTCCCGGCACATCATATTCAGATCACCGCAGACTTTCGCTACTCAGGTTAAACGTGATATATAAGTCACTTAGACAACCTAAAAATGTTATTGTTGGACTTTTTTCAGTGTTTTATTTGTTCGTGAGTAAATCGGTTTGGCTGAGATTAAAGTTATTAGATTAGATAAAATAAAACTTTATTAATCCCCCAGGTGGGTTCCTCCTTGGTTTTCACACAGCTGAATAAACGTCAAACAGAAAACTGATTAAACAGAAGTGTGAGATGGTCGAGAGTTTACTCCAGTGTCCTGTTATATTTTAGACAGCAAGGAGCAGACGGCCGAGTTTATTAAACTCCACCGAGACAGCAGTGACGCTAATCCGAAGGCGAGACCGTCCAATTTAACAGCCGTTTACTTCCGGCCTACCCGACCTTCTCAGGACCCGGCCCACATAGACCGCGAAGGCCGGGTCCTCAGGAGGATGCAGCCCATGAATTTGGACACGACCACTGACATGTTACAAAACAAACTCACATCGCTATCAGCAGCCATGTTGTTGCCTTTGGCTGCCTGATCGGTTCAGGAAATTAGGATGTTTTTCTACGCATGTGCGAAAAGGTGGTCGCTTCCTCTATAGTTCTTTCACAATAAAATAAAACAAACAAATTCTAAATTCATCCATCCATCTTCATCCGCTTTATCCGAGGCCGGGTCGCGGGGGCAGCAGCCTAAGCAAAGAGGCCCAGACCTCCCTCTCCCCAGCCACCTCCTCCAGCTTATCCGGGGGAATACCAAGGCGTTCCCAGGCCAGCCGAGAGATATAATCTCTCCAGCGTGTCCTGGGTCTGCCCCGGGGCCTCCTCCCGGTGGGACATGCCTGGAACACCTCACCCAGGAGGCGCCCAGGAGGCTCCAATCTCTAAGGGAGAGGCCAGCCACCCTTCGGTGGAAGCTCATTTCTGCCGCTTCTATCCGCGATCTCGTTCTTTCGGTCACTACCCACAGCTCGTGGCCATAGGTGAGGGTAGGGACGTAGATCGACCGGTAAATGGAGAGCTTCGCTTTTACACTCAGCTCCCTCTTCACCACGACGGACCGGTGCAGCGTCCGCATTACTGCAGCTGCAGCCCCAATCCGTCTGTCGATCTCCGGCTCCCTTCTCCCATCACTCGCGAACAAGACCCCGAGATACTTGAACTCCTCCACTTGGGGCAGGAACTCATCCCCGACCCGGAGTGGGCACTCCACCCTTTTCCGGCTGAGAACCATGGCCTCAGATTTGGAGGTGCTGATCCTCATTCCCGCTGCTTCACACTCGGCTGCGAAACGTTCCAGTGCGAGCTGGGTGCATTGTGTGCCGGGTGGCGGCCAGGAGCGGAGGCCCTGGCGGACTGACCCCCGGCTGCCAAGACTGGCAATAGGGACAATTCTAAATTCAATTCAATTTTATTTGTGTAGCGCCAAATCACAACAACAGTCGTTGTGCAAAACTCATTCAGGCATTTGATGACAGGTTTCAAGATGTGAAGAATATCCAAAAGGAACTGGAGATGTTTGCTACGCCGTTTAATGTGCAACCATCTGTGCCAGACACTTTCCAAGTGGAAATAATTGGGCTGCAAAACAACTACGAGCTCAAAGCTAAGTATAACAGCCTCTCTCTGCTGGACTTTCACAAACTGTACGTTCATGCTGAGGCTTTTCCCATCCTGGCGAGACATGCCCTGAAATTTGCATCTCTGTTTGGGACAACGTACCACTTTGAACAGGTCTTTTCAAAACTGACTCTTGCAAAGAGGCGCTTCCACTCAAGACTAACTGAATCAAACTTGAAAAAGCAGCTTCGAGTGGCATCATCATCATCACTGCCAGCTGACATCAGACACCTCGCCAAAAAGAAACAGTTCCAGCCATCTCATTAGGTGAGTCTGATGAGCAGAAATGCAGCAGTAACACAGCAGCAGCCCAAGCAGAGAAGCCTCCTCCAGCTTGTCCGGGGAACGCCAACCCATTCTCAGACCAGCCAAGAGATGTTAATATAAGCAATTAGCAGGGTGTGTCAAAGAGTGAACAGAACATCGCCGAGTCAGCTGACAGCTCCATAAAACGTGTTTCCTACAGCAGCAAACAGGCTTCAAGAAGTGACAGTAAGGAGAGGTGTCAAGATCTGTGGGCCAGTCAGCCTCTTGTGTAAAGGACACAGTGATGCTGAAGTCATAGAGGCTGTGGTCAGGTCAGTCAGCCCAGGTTTCAGTATTCCTGACATGCCTGAGATAAAAGGACCTCACTCCCCGTTAGTTAAAGGAAATATTGAAAGCTCACCAAAAAACTGCTGACTTAACTCTTTGTGCTTGCATTGGCTCTCAGGAAGGCATCAGTGCAGCACCGTACCAGTGACAGTGAGGAAAGCTGCTCATCATTGGTTATGGCTCAAGAACTGCTCCAAAATCGAATTACCACCTCATTCCTGAAAAGCAGGCAGTTTATGAAAGATTTTGAGAATATATCAGTGATTCTTGAGATAAGGGACAAAACATGTCCAAAGTTTCTGTCAACACCATCAGATTTTTTAAAAAGTACAAAAAAATCAGGAATTATTGTGGGTAACTTACACTGTGAGGACCCCTTTACCACTTCCTGTTTGATACACATGCCATGAGGTCACTGCTCTGGTGAGTTTTTTTAATTTTTATTTCATTTATTGCATACCTTTCTGATAAAACTCTGTGTCACAACCATAGTGCATCAACACCACAGTAGAGGCCATAAGCAACTGATGAACAACAAGATGGCGTCTGTCAGAAAAACGTGCTATGAGAGAAAGTAGGGTATTTTGTCAGCACCATCAGGATTTTTGCCTGACGGTGTTGACCCTTTTTCTAATGATTTTGGCAAATGTCACAAAAGTGTCCTATTCACTAATTATATTAAGTTATTTTTATTACTATTTCAGTCATATTACTTCCTGTGCATTTTACTGATATTTCTGCTTTACAGATGTGTCGAATATTATGGAATTTGCCTGATCTTGAATCTCATAGTTAATGTATACTTTATTAATCCTGTAGGAAAATGCTTAGTCCTCTGCATTTAACCCATTTACTCAGTGAAGCAGTGGGCAGCTACCAATCCATGACCCGGGGAGCAGTGTGTAGAGACGGTACCTTGCTCAAGGGTATCTCAGGATAGCCGCTGTTTGGTGGATTTGAACCCCCAACAGGGCTCTAGAGTGCGACCAAATTTTTCAGTGGTGCGACTAAAAAAAAATATTTGGTTGCACCTGTGCGACCAACTGTTCGGGTAGCAAAAAAAAAAAAAAAAAAAATCTGCAACCTTCCCTGTGGTCAACAACAGACACACATTTTGTCCCTATCGTGGACTAAACCAATCAGAGATAGTAAGGGGCGGGACCTCTCTGATTGGCCGTGGTCCAGTTGAAAGTGCAGGTGGAAGTGGGAGGTGAGTAGCTTGAATAAAGCGATATCAATTCATTAAATCCTGAATCGACTTTTAAATATAACTGTTTTGCCAGAAACGCCAGATTCTCAGATTAAAGCTCACAAAACCAGTTCAACAACAACCAAACAGCAAATCAGAGCAGGTACACGGACTCCACACAAAGACGTAAACACAGAGCGGACCCGACCCATCAGAATTAACTTTGTCTTTCTCGGCTTTCTCACCCGACGGCCCGTAGACGGACACGCTGTCGGAGCTTAGCGAATCTGATGCGTCCGGTCCGCGATGTGTTTACGTCTTTTTGCGCTGATTCTGAGCTGCAGGTTTTGTCTCTCTCCAACCAAAATTCACCGAGCTGAATTTTGCTGTTTTGCTTCCACGACTATTAAAATCACATACATGCACAGCTAGCTCTCTCTCTATCTCTCTCTGTACTTCAAGAACAGTTTCCCGTCTCCAATCTCTGTTTTCTGTATTATTTATTCGCTTATTACCCACCAGTCTACCGTTGTTTACAGTGCTGTCGGCTACTGTCTTTTTCTTCAAGAAAGCCTATTTTTTCTGTTGTTCAATACCGAAGAAATTTAAACTTTATATGCAGAACATTGTAGAATATTTTTAAGGTTATCTGCTATAAAAAGCCAGACCAGGAAAATCTCCTTCATGTTTTTCTGTGTTTTATTCTCAGTTACTTTCACACAAAGGAATCTGCTGTGATGTTCACAATTCTGATGAAGTCAGTACTGATAAATGATCAGAATTATAATATTTCTGACTGTCTGAGGCTAAGTTGAATCGAATCGGGACTTTGAAAACCGGAATCGAATGGATTATAGAAATCAGTGATGATACCCAGCCCTAGTGAGCAGCCTGGGCACGACAGAAGTGGATGTAGCTGTAACAGGAAAAGAACTATTGCTAACTTTTCTGTTAAGTTAAGGCCTGATCCTTCTGAAATTCATAGCCAGTGCTCTGACACGGTGTCATCAATCTTTGAATGCTGAAAAAGCACAGTGTATCCAGAAAAACACATTATATTATATAAATTATTATAAAACTTGTGTGCGCCTAACTTTTGTGCCGGTACGCGTACGCCCATGGCAAAAAGTTAGTCTAGAGCCCTGCCCAACGATCATGGGGCAAACACTATCTACTGAGCTATCTCTGCCCCGAGAGCTGGTCTTTTAAGTGATGATGTATGAACCCTGCTTTCGGGTCCAAACTACTCTGTGTTTATTAAGGCTGTTGTGTTTTAACATGTTTTTATTCTTTTTTATCTTGTTCTATTTAATCTGAACAAGCCCCTAAAAACAGTCAGTGATCACTGTCAGCCTAACCATCGGGAACCCTCACGTTAACTTTTATCAAGTGGAAAAAAGTTTCACTGTGTTTATGTTACGCTAACATAGCTGTGTTGCTAGCAATCACGTAGCACATCATTATACACCAGCTAGTCCAACATCAGTAACCCTACAAACGCCAGTGCTGTTTAGTTTTGTCTTCATTTATGTTGGAAGTGATAGCAGAGCTGGTGTTAAGGTGGAAACCGGCGAGCTAACTTCTAACTCTGTTAAATTTCATATATTCTGTTTTCATGGATGCCTGGATGTTACACCTGGTAAAACAGCCACACTGATCATTTTATTAAAGATGAAAGAATTTAGACAGTTTGTAACTCTCAGTGATGCCGCAGAGTTCCTTTGACTTTGGGATCTGCAGCGGAGTTTGGACCTGGAAACGGCTAATGACATCAGACTTAAAGACCGGATAGCATTTCTGTTGCTTAATACATATTTGTGTTGTGAATATTCATCCTTAATATGTGTAAATGCATATGCTTCAGAAAAATTATAGCAATTACAAAATGGTACATTTCAGGCTAGAATAGCAAAGAGGAAGCTGTCAGTAGAGGAACAAAAGAGAAGGAACAGGGATGATCAAAAAATAAGTAGAGAAAAAATTAACAGCCAGCCTGAGTTTCTCATAAAGGGAAAGATGGAGAAATAGAGTGAAAGAGGGAAAAATAAAGAACATCAGTGATCTGAAAGGAAGAGAAAAAAAGGCAGAAGAGAAGGTTTTGGAAACAAGCACAGAGAGTCAAAAGGAGAGAAAGTCCAGCAGCGTCTAAACACACAACCACAGAGTACTTTAGGAATCAAGGAGCAGTAGGCAGCTACTTGCTGGTGAACTATTAAGATGTAGAACTTGACATGTGCAAAAACAGAATTGTTATGATGTGTCTTGTGATATTACAAAGGTTGTTAAGGTTTAATGGTCATTTTGAAAGAAATAATATCCTGTTTTCTACTCATGTGTCACCACTTGTCAACTCCATAATATGGATTTTTTGTTTATTTTTCTGTTTTGAAGAACCATATATTTTCCTCCCTCATGATCTTCCAATAAAAATACGTAATTTTCTAAATAAATATGTAATTTTCACGCTGCTAAATATGATCGTTTCTTATGGAGATTAAATACAAGCTTCTGAAAATATGTATGACTGTAACTCTAATAATCCATGCATCCATCCATCCATTCGCTTCCGCTTATCCTTTTCAGGGTCGCGGGGGGCGCTGGAGCCTATCCCAGCTGTCATAGGGCGAAAGGCGGGGTACACCCTGGACAGGTCGCCAGTCTGTCGCAGGGCCAACATACAGGGACAGACAACCATTCACACTCACATTCACTCGCACATTCACACCTAGTGGCAATTTGGATTATCCAATTAACCTATCCCCACAAGCTTCATGTCTTTGGACGGTGGGAGGAAGCCGGAGTACCCGGAGAGAACCCATGCAAACACGGGGAGAACATGCAAACTCCACACAGAAAGACCCCAGCCTGATGTTGGAATTGAACTCAGGACCTTCTTGCTGTGCGGCAACAGTGCTAACCACCGTGCTGCCTAACTCTAATAATAAAAAGCCAAAACAATCTTACTTTTAAATGTGGTATAATTACTTTGAAAACATATGTGCATAAACAGTAGAACAGAGAAGCTGGTAATAGTCAAAATAGCTGAAACAACTTAATTTAAAATATATATTTTTACATTTCTTTGTGTCTGATGGTGTTGACTAAAACCTTGCACTTCTCCAGCAAAAACATGATTAAAAATTGTTACACCTGGCAGATTGTACCAAAACAAGGTGAGACAGCCAAAACTTTGTGTAACAATTATATGTAAATATGTCTTTAAGAGAGTAAAGAGAGGTTAGTTTATTTTGGAGTAGAGCTCCATTTATTAAGAAAAATTAAAAAAAGACAGGAACACTCTTTAGAGGTTTGTGGGTGGCTCTCAAAAGAGCCGTTGTGGGGAAGTCACTCAGACTTCAAACAGGCTACTCCTTTGGTTGCCAAGACACGGCTCCCTCCGCCGAGAAGTGGGCCATGAACTTCTCCCCCACCAGGACAGCCTCTCTGGAGGAGTTGTTTGCTGCTACACGACCCAGGCCTTGCAACGGCTCCACCACAGCAGGTGCCACACCCCTCACAGCAGGTGCCACACCCCTCACAGCAGGTGCCACACCCCTCACAGCAGGTGCCACACCCCTCACAGCAGGTGCCACACCCCTCACAGCAGGTGCCACACCCCTCACAGCAGGTGCCCCTCTCTTGTCCAAACAGCACAGAAAATTGTGGAGAACACACGTTGCCTTCACACACTTCTCCGCAATTTCAGGACGGAGCTCCATGGAGCGCAGATACAACCTCTACTGTGAGGGAGAGAGGGAAGTTCCAGCGCTCCTGGAATCCCTCTGCAATGCACCGCCAGTCTTCAGTTGAAGGCACAGCCATGAAGTCGTCCACTAGACAGTCCCAGATGGACGTCGCTACCTGGGGGGTGATCTGGCTCACCAAGGACACGCCAACTCGAAAACTGAATGCGATGGTCCTGAAGGAGTCCTCGGTGGCAAGGAACCTGGACAAAATGCTGCAGTTACAAAATACATTATTCAAATTCCAAAATACTTTTGTGATGTCAGATTTAAATTACAAAACATAAATCTTACATAAAACCTTTTGTAATTACAAGGATAATTACATGATATATATTAGATATAATCTAAAACAGTCTGCTGGGATTATATACAAATATTCAACTATCCCAGAATTAAACCAGGTCTAAATAAAAAGAAAGGAGTGAGTATCACTACAAAGATTAACCCACAGTGGTCCTCATACCACAGTTTGATATCAGCAAACAGCGAGAGCATACATTGATATGACACCACAGCCATGCTATCATTCAAACACTGATAACGGCATAAATCGAATTACAGTGGGGCAAAAAAGTATTTAGTCAGCCACCGATTGTGCAAGTTCCCCCACCTAAAATGATGACAGAGGTCAGTAATTTGCACCAGAGGTACACTTCAACTGTGAGAGACAGAATGTGAAAAAAAAATCCATGAATCCACATGGTAGGATTTGTAAAGAATTTATTTGTAAATCAGGGTGGAAAATAAGTATTTGGTCAATAACAAAAATACAACTCAATACTTTGTAACATAACCTTTGTTGGCAATAACAGAGGTCAAACGTTTACTATAGGTCTTTACCAGGTTTGCACACACAGTAGCTGGTATTTTGGCCCATTCCTCCATGCAGATCTTCTCGAGAGCAGTGATGTTTTGGGGCTGTCGCCGAGCAACACGGACTTTCAACTCCCGCCACAGATTTTCTATGGGGTTGAGGTCTGGAGACTGGCTAGGCCACTCCAGGACTTTCAAATGCTTCTTACGGAGCCACTCCTTTGTTGCCCGGGCGGTGTGTTTTGGATCATTGTCATGTTGGAAGACCCAGCCTCGTTTCATCTTCAAAGTTCTCACTGATGGAAGGAGGTTTTGGCTCAAAATCTCACGATACATGGCCCCATTCATTCTGTCCTTAACACGGATCAGTGGTCCTGTCCCCTTGGCAGAAAAACAGCCCCATAGCATGATGTTTCCACCCCCATGCTTCACAGTAGGTATGGTGTTCTTGGGATGCAACTCAGTATTCTTCGTCCTCCAAACACGACGAGTTGAGTTTATACCAAAAAGTTCTACTTTGGTTTCATCTGACCACATGACATTCTCCCAATCCTCTGCTGTATCATCCATGTGCTCTCTGGCAAACTTCAGACGGGCCTGGACATGCACTGGCTTCAGCAGCGGAACACGTCTGAATGAATGAATGAATATTCTTTATTGTCATTGTCACAGGTACAATGAAATTGAAAGATGTCTCTGGTCAGTGCAACATCACAAAAGATAAATACTTAAAAACTATAATTAAATACTTAAAAACTATAATGATAGGATATAAAAGATAGAAATACATATAAAATACAGTATTCTCATACCGTAGATACACCCAAGCAATCCAGGCCTAAGGCCCCATACAGACACTCAACATACGACCTAGTTGATATATCACTCAAACAATCAATCACTCAATCAATTTGTTAGCGCATCCAACAAAACACGTCTGAAAGCATTCCAACATCAAGGGCACAAATGACAACAGGGGCAATGAGAGTCATCTACTTTTAGTAGCATTGAGACATGATATTGCAATTGGGTAGAAACTGTGTTTGAGTCTGTTAGTCCTTGTGTATGTTGTTCTATACCGTTTACCTGAAGGCAGCAGTTCGAACATGGAGTGTCCAGGGTGTGAGGTGTCCTTTATGATGTTATGGGCTCTTTTGAGGCAGCGGGAACTGTGTAGGTCTTTCAGTTTGAGGAGAGGGCAGCCGATTGTCCTTTGGGCAGCGTTGATTACTCCCTGGAGTGCTTTCCTCTGAGCCACTGTGCAGCTAGCGTACCATATGCCTATGCAGTACGTTAGTATGCTTTCGATGGAGGCTCTGTAGAAAGACACCAGCAGTCTCTGTGTGATGTTGTTCTTCCTAAGCACTCTCAGAAAGTACAGTCTCTGTTGTGTCTTTTTCAGTAGCTCAGAGGTATTCACACTCCAGGATAGGTTTCCCTCTATGCTGACTCCCAAGAAGCGGAAGTCTGCCACCCTCTCCACACAGTCGTTGCTGATGATTAGTGGTTGGATTTCTGTCTTGTGTCTTCTGTAGTCAATTATGAGTTCTTTGGTCTTTTTCGTGTTTAGGAGAAGGTTGTTATCCTTGCACCATGAAGACAGCCGCTCCACCTCATCTCTGTAGGCAGACTCATCTCCCCCAGATATGACCCCCACCACAGTAGTGTCATCTGCGAACTTTACAATGGCGTTGCTCTGGTGGGCGGGGGTGCAGTCGTGTGTATAAAGCGAGTAGAGCAGTGGACTAAGCACGCAGCCCTGTGGCGACCCAGTGCTTAGATTTAGGGCTGGAGATGTGTAACATCCCACTCTCACTCTCTGTCTGCGGTCGGTGAGGAAGCTATTGATCCACTTACAGGTGCTGTGAGGAAGCCCTAGGTCTTTTAGCTTGGCGTCCAGTTTGTATGGAAGAATGGTGTTAAATGCCGAGCTATAATCCACAAAGAGCATACGCACATAGCTTCCTTGCCTCTCCAGATGTGTTAATGCTACATTGAGTGCTGTTGCTATGGCGTCCTCTGTCGATCGGTTTGCTCTGTAGGCAAACTGGTGTGGGTCAAGGCTGCTGGGTAGGGCTGCTGTGATGTGGTAACGCACAAGTTTCTCAAAGCACTTCATCACCACCGGGGTTAGTGCCACTGGTCTATAGTCATTTAGGCTAGAGATATGAGATTTCTTGGGCAAGGGTATTATGGTGGAGGTCTTGAGGCAGGGTGGGACGTTTGACTGTTCAAGGGATTGGTTAAAAATCCTGGTGAAAATATAGGCAAGCTGGTCTGCGCAGTCTCTCAGCACACGTCCTGGTACACCATCTGGGCCGGCTGCCTTCCTCGGGTTAACAGCCCGCAGGGTGCGCCTCACTTCATGCTCCTCCAGAGTGATGATGGTACTGCTGCTGTGGGCTGTATGGTGTAGCTGTTCCTCTGAGGCATAGGGTGCAGTGACCTCAAAGCGTGTGAAGAAGATGTTCAGCTCCTCCGCCAATGCTGGGTCACCTTCAGCCATACCTGATTTGGACTTGTAGTTTGTCAGCTGCTGGACACCCTGCCACACCAGCCGGCTGTTCTTACTCTCCAGGTGGTTCTCGATCTTCTTCCTATAGTCCGCCTTGGCCTTCTTAATGCCTTTTTTCAGGTTGGCTCTAGCCCTGCTGTAGCTCTCCCTGCTTCCGGACCTGAAGGCGCTGTTCCTCTCTTTTAACAGCTGCTGGACTTCCCGGGTCATCCATGGCTTTTGGTTGGTGTAAACCCGGATCTGCTTGTCTACTGTGACAGTGTCTATACAGTGTTTGATGTAACAGAGGACACTGTTTGTGAACATTTCCAGGTCTTGATGTTGGAAGATATTCCAGTTGGTTCTGTCAAAGCAGTCCTGTAGCTGTTGAGAAGCGCCCTCTGGCCATGTTGTTATAGTTTTAGTGATGGTCGACGCAGTTTTCCTGATTGGGGCATATGCAGGAATTAGGAGCAGGGATAAATGGTCAGATTGGCCCAGATGTGGTAAGGGTCTTGCCCTGTAGCCCTTCTTGATGTTGGAATAGACTTTATCTAAGGTGTTAGCCCCTCTCGTGGCACACTTCACATGCTGGTGGAAATTAGGGATAGCTGTTTTTAAATCCACCTGATTAAAATCACCCGCTATAATGTGCACTGCCTCAGGATATTTATTGAGTTTATTGTTGATGTTCGTGTGCAAAAGCGCTAGTGCCACGTTAGTATTTGCATCTGGCGGTATGTAAACAGTTGTTATTACCACAACAGTGAACTCCCGTGGAAGATAGATGGGCCTGCATTTGACAGTCAGATATTCTATGTCTGGAGAACAGTGACGGTCTATGATCACTGTGTTTGTACACCAGCTGTTATTCACGTATATGCAGATTCCCCCTCCTTTTCTCTTACCGGAATTGTTTGTTCTATCCTGGCGCTGTGCGGTGTAGCCTGCTAGCTCAATAGCAGAGTCCGGGATGGACTGATGCAGCCAGGACTCAGTGATTAGAAGAATACATGAGTTTTTGATGTGATTGTCCGTTGTTATTTGTAACCTTAGTTCGTCCATCTTGTTCGCCAAGGATCTGACATTCGAGAGATATAAACTCGGGAGCGGTGGTTTGAAAGGCTTCCTCCTTAGCCTGGTTAGCACGCCAGCCCGGCAGCCTCGCTTCCTCCTTCTCTCTCGTCGCCGTCTGCGTCTCCCTCCCGCCGGAATAGTAATCCAAGGAGCGCCCGGTCTCCTCGCTACTTCCTCTGGTATTTTGTGTGAGTGGATAAATTCCATGGTCACGCTCACACGGTAACTCACTCCGATCTTAAGAAGATCATGTCTGCTGAAGATGTTATTCGCTTGACTGATCGCGCACAAAACAAAACACAAAACGTACAAAGATAACCAAACACCACACTGACCAGTGGTAGATCGAGCTGCTGCAACTGTGTGCGCCGCCATCTAGCCCACATCACTGGCACTGCGGGATTTGATTCCCTGCCGTTGTAGTGTGTTACTGATGGTGACCTTTGTTACTTTGGTCCCAGCTCTCTGCAGGTCATTCACCAGGTCCCCCCGTGTGGTTCTGGGATCTTTGCTCACCGTTCTCATGATCATTTTGACCCCACGGGATGAGATCTTGCATGGAGCCCCAGATCGAGGGAGATTATCAGTGGTCTTGTATGTCTTCCATTTTCTGATGATTGCTCCCACAGTTGATTTTTTCACACCAAGCTGCTTGCCTATTGTAGATTCACTCTTCCCAGTCTGGTGCAGGTCTACAATACTTTTCCTGGTGTCCTTCGAAAGCTCTTTGGTCTTGGCCATGGCGGAGTTTGGAGTCTGACTGTTTGAGGCTGTGGACAGGTGTCTTTTATACAGATGATGAGTTCAAACAGGTGCCATTCATACAGGTAACGAGTGGGGGACAGAAAAGCGTCTTACAGAAGACGTTACAGGTCTGTGAGAGCCAGAGATTTTCCTTGTTTGAGGTGACCAAATACTTATTTTCCACCCTGATTTACCAATAAATTCTTTACAAATCCTACCATGTGGATTCATGGATTTTTTTTTTCACATTCTGTCTCTCACAGTTGAAGTGTACCTCTGGTGCAAATTACTGACCTCTGTCATCATTTTAAGTGGGGGAACTTGCACAATCGGTGGCTGACTAAATACTTTTTTGCCCCACTGTAAATCGGGACTTGATGAGACCCGAGTATCACTAGAAATATTATAAACAGTCGTCTCCGTACCACAGCTTGCTATCAGTAAACACCGACAGCATTCATTGATAGCATAGCACATCCATGTTAGCACAGGTATCAATAAAGGACTACCGTATTAAACACTTTTACTAACCTCAGGGAGATGGACAGGCGCTCTGCAGGTGGGATTGAGCGTCTGTAGTTGGTGTCAAGGCGGGCAATGCTGGGACCAACGCGGGACAGCAGGTCCTCAAACTGGGCGAGTGAAAGACGGTGGTATTGCTGGAATCTGCCGTCATCCAGGCGCAGCTCCTGGAGCAAATGGTGAAACTCACCAAACTGCTCACGCGTCTGGAGGACCTGATGGACCCAGGTACGGCGAGGACGTCCTTAACGCCGCTGCTCTGCTCCTTTTTGGCTCCTACCTTAAAGCACACTGTGCGCTGTCGATCTTACGTGCTGCACAATAATGTTTAACATTTAGTATTTACTGTTATATTCCCATAGATCATCATGGTGTTGTTTATTTTATTGCTCTAGTCTTCTTCTGCTTGTTTTCTTTTTTCTTTCTCAACAGGTGATCCAGGAAAAAAAAAAAAAAAAAGACCCCAACGTATTAGCCAGAGGTCCCTTTACTACGGTTCGGAGCCGCGGACCTGTTTTATTTACGAGATCACTGCAAAAAGTGCAGCCTTACCTAATGTGCACCTACTGTTACTCATTTATATTAAGATTTAAACATCTAGTTGGTGTTGGTATGGAGAGTAACCTTCGGTAATAGTAATAAATCACACAGCAATAGGATATTCATGTAGTTGTAAAGTATTCAGAATATGTTACTTCTATTATCTTTGGTGGAATACATTTTAAAATTAACACTGTCAACAGGTTAGCACCTCATACCACAGTGCAGCAAAGCAGTCTCATGAGCGCTGGGAAGGACACTTAAGGACACTTTAAGGAAAACTTAAACTGAAAGCGAGCCTTTATTTGGGCTGATGCAGAAGGGAGTAGACAAAACATAACAGGGACTGAGACTGCAACTAACCAAAAACCTAAACTGGAAAAACACTAACCTGACTGAAAGGCATAACTATGATCACTGTGAACAGAATGCTGTGCAGATGCATGGAAACTGTGAACCAAGTGGCGTGACGAAAGAGACATGAACATGACCTGCACGGAACCTCATCGTGCGGCTGCATGAAAAACAACATAAACCAAATGGCAAACATGAACTGCACAGAATCCTGAAAAACACTTAACTTGACCGGGGGGAAGTACACAGACGACGCGACACAGACTGTATGAAACACAGAGACTAAATACACATGAGGGATGATCAGGGGAAGTGGCCACACATGGGAGCACAGCTGACACACATGAACCTAACGACAGGACAGGAGAAATGAAACTGAATACACTGACATTGAATACAGACTTTCAAAGTAAAACAGAAAACATGGAGATTAGACGTGACATGAACTTGACAAACAAAGAAAACTTGGACATGAAACATGGCAGAATGTAACTAGATCAGGGGTGCCCAATCCCGGTCCTCGAGAGCTACCGTCCTGCAGCTTTTAGATGCATCCCTACTCCAACACAGCTGAATCAAATGAATGGCTTGTTATCAGGCCTTTGCCAAACACGATGGCATGCTGAAGAGGTAATCAAACCATTTGATTCAGCTGTGTTGGAGTAGGGATGCATCTAAAAGCTGCAGGACGGTAGCTCTCGAGGACCGGGATTGGGCACCCCTGAACTAGATAAACCGAAATGAAACTAGACTAAAAAGAATAACAAAACACCAAGAAACTCAGAATACTGGGTCACATGACCCAGGGCCATGACAATACGGAGGTGTTATCAGCTCAGTATTGAACAAGAAATATTAATGCTTCAAATTATTTGTCCTAAAGGATGCAAGCTATACAGAGTACTGCACATGTGACTTTGTGAACATACCTCATTAAATATAATTCGGACAGTTTTTTAACCTGAATATTTGCAACAAACAAAAAATATACAGAGTCAGTGCTAAAAAAATAATCAGAGGAAAAAATTAACATTTTAACTTAAGCTGCCAAGCGGAAGTAGTTGGTTTCAGTACATAAGTATCGGGCTTTGCTATTTAATCCGTAGCTATTGACTAATGAGGGGTTACTGAAGTGGCAGGTTTTTAAAAGTTGGCGTTAATGTCGTTCCACATGTGGAAAGCGACAGAAAACATGCTGCTGTTTGCACATATTTAATAATCAGCTCTGCACAGGAGCAGAAGCAGAGTCCAGCCTGTTGCTCATAAAGAAAGTACAGTAAGCGTGGTTAGTCACTGAGCAGCCCGGTGCGTTTCTCTTGATTTCTTTAGTCAGGGTAAATTCATTCACCTGCACGGGTTAGCTAAACGAACTTTACAAAACAAGTTTCCCCGACAGCCGAGTGCTCACCTAAGGACCTAAGTTACGGATTAGCTTACACACACATTTAACTTACCGAAAATAATACGGTGGGGCCTCAGGTCCTCCTGTCTGGTAGTCCAATTTACTGAAGAACACCTCAGGCTGTCACTTTGAAATAGCCGGTAATGTAAACGCTGGACCTCTCAGCATCTGCCATTCCCGAACAGACACATGCAAGTTTGTCCGTGACTGCAGCCGCGCTGTACATTTATTTCAGTTTCAATATTTTTTTCGGTTTCATTTCAAGGTGGCATCGTTCTGATCCCATACACACACAAATCCTGATTTACAAGTACAAAATATTTATGACCACAATTTGAGCCCATATACTCTCTCTACCACAGCTGCCTTTGAACTTGCCTGGCCAGGTCTGAGTCCAGCTTTGCTACTCCTGCCAGGTCACATGACACAGGGGTGTGCTCTGATGTCAGCAGGCAGGTCAGTGGAGCCCTCTGGTGGTGGATATATGGCAGTGAAACAGGAGGAGGCCTGAGAACAGACAGCAGGCTTAACTAGCAGGACAAAGTAGCATGTAGTACTTGAAGGAGTCATCACAGCCAATCAGCTCTCAGGAAAATGGAACATCACATAAATATTTCTCTTCTTTGATTTTCATCAATGTATTTCCTTTGATAGATTTTCCGTCAACACTTCTGCTTGATTAGAAGCTCATAGGCAGTTCCTGTCACTCTACAATAAAACAATGTAAAGGCTGCCCTCTCTGCCCTCCCACTAGCTGACACAAGTAAACTGTGCTAAGATGCCCTACATGGACTAAGGTTCTTGGCCACACACATATAGATTTGCTTGGCTGTAGAAATCCATGCCATGAAGCTCCCAGCGCACATTTTTGATGCTTCTGTCTGTGGCAGAGCAGGTTTGGAGCTCTGCAGAGCCTTGGTGACTTTTACTGACTATGCACCCCTACCCATTTATTATGGGTAGGGGTGCATAGTCAACAAAATAGTCAACAAAATATGTAATTTGACATATTTTGTTGTTTTGTGTGTGCGTGTTTGTCTGTGTGAAGTTTTGATGTGTATGTGAAAAACACAATTTTGAAAACACTGGAAAAAGACCTCAAGACATGTTTTCCTTTACTTTCTATGAAACAAAAATTCCCACCAAGGCTTTTCAGTGTGAAATTTAGTGTATAGAAAATACCTGTGCCAGGTTGTCTCCATCTAGTGGTGAACATGGCCTCACCACTACATCAGGTGAGCTTTTCACTGTGCACAGTGACACAAAAGTCATTTAACAATTTTAAAAAAAGCAATGTTACAGATTCAGTAAGAACTGAAGTTTATCATAATCCTTCAAGTTTCACTCAGTAACAGCAGCTTTTTATTATTGGCTATATTTTAGAGTCACATTTATATGAAATGTCAAACAATCACAGAGTGACACTGAACTAAACAATCAATGCCATGTGAGTTGTTCTTGTTTGTTCTTTATCTCGGATTTATTGTAAGCAGCGGGAGTAAAAGCTAAAGAAAAATAGTAAAGATATGAATGAATCTCTGCTCTTACAGCTTTTATTGTGCCATAATGTCTGCTTTGAAACCGTCCTCTTGCTCGTCTCTTGGATGCTCACCTCTTCTTCACCTGTTCCTTTCACCAAACTGCTGCACTCTCGTTCTCTGCTCTCGCCTCCTCTTCTGATTATAATTAGATGCAGTCAGCATGTGCCAAACAAACTCCCCCCAAATCGATCATGTTTGATATGATGATGACGTTTTTAACATCTTATTTATGCACTTGTTGGGTGGGAAAGAGTAAACAAAGATGGGGCATAGAAGCAGAACTGAGTCCTACGTGTGGAGGGACAGTAACTGTGTGTGTATATGTAAGCATTTAAACACTGCAGAGAGTCAAATTAACAGTAACACTATTTTGTCTAAGTCCGCCATTGTAGAAATTCATTTCACCGAAACAATAACATGGCGCACAATGTGACAATAAACGTATAAAACACAAATTCTTACCTAGCAGGAGAATAAATAATCAGTATTTTAAGGCTACTGCATGTATAGATGTCACTGCTGGCTCACATAAGCTAGCTCTGAGACCCGCCAGAGTTTACGCCACAGTTGACTGTCGCGAAAGAGTCGTAAATCACCGGCATTGTAAAACTTAAAATGATTCCAGGGCATGTTATAAAACACCCAATAGATGTACTGGATATTAAACGGTATCAAACGACTAAATGAACACAGGGTTACAATTACATGCTCACGTCGTCACATCGAGAGTTTATTCATTAATCATCAGAGTTCAACAATGTTACATCCAGTTGAAAACAGCTTCACTAACGCCAGCAAAACAGGCTAACAGTATATAAGAGCACAAAAACAGCCGTGCTTATCGACAGCTCGACATATCCTCAACAACTCACCTCAGTATGTGTAACCCGTTCATGTGTTACGCCTGTTGTTCTTGCGTTGTGTTCTGGCGTGAAAGTAAGAGGCAGGAGACAGTACTGAGTCTTTGGCTCTTTACTGCACATCTGCAACACAGAAACATGTGTCTGATCTGTGTGTGTCACGCGACTGCCAGTACACCTCTCCTCCGGCCATGCTGAAAGCAGCTGTGTCTGCAGCTTCATTAACACTACAATAATATAATGAATCAAATACAACAAATTGTTTTAAAACATTAACTTAAGCTCTCAAAAACAAAAAGCACAAAATAAATAATATGTCACTGAAAAAACATCAAAAACAACTTATAAGAACAATAAACAAAATAATTCAAAAACAAATAAACAGTCAGATAAATACAATTCAATAACCAGGACCCAATATTCTGGTACTTATAGTTCAAACATTATACTTCAGTACAATTATATTAATAACCGCCATCTAACAGGCAGTACAACACTGTACTTATAAAAACAATGACTGAAAGACTGCATCTCCAAAACATAAGAACATCTCCATACCTGCAACACAGAAATATGTGTCTGATCTATGTGTGTCACGCGACTGCCAGTACACCTCTCCTGACGAAGGAAAAAAGAGTGCATGCTGTTAAAAAAAGACTGCCGCGAGTAGCCGCTAGCAATCAGGCTAACTTAGCATGCTAGCATTTTAGCTGCGTTCTCGGCTAAAACTCATTATAAGTGTATATTAGTGAACTCCGCCCTCCACAAAACTTATCCCGAATGAGTCTCTTAATGACAAACAAAAACGCGGCGGTTTGGCTGTATTCACATTGCAGCTTGGGATCTGAACAAACTTTAATTAGCTGAGAGCAACGTGGCAGTGACTTACCTCCGGCCATGCTGAAAGGAGCTGTGACAGGGGCACACATGCACGCGCCTACGTCACCACGCAGCGCACACACACACATGAACGCACTATACACATATGCAGCATATTTATTTTACTTGGTTTTAGAGTTGGAGTATTTACATATTGATCTGAAATATTTTGCTGCTGAGCAGCAGAGCTCCAAAGCGTCCCCCTGTAACCATGGTTACGCAGATGCGTTCCGACTGTCACGTCACAGAGGAGAACCTGTTTCAAATGTATACCTGGATCAACCTGCAATCAGTTTGAAAAGTTTTCTGCTGAGATCCGCAGCTCGACTTCCTGGCACCCCGGGATAAGATGAGTTGCTGTGTTTTTCACGGAGAAAAAATAATTAACATGGAATAACGTCAGTGTTAGATGAAAAAAAAAAGATGCAAGCAGAAGAGGACAGCAGATTGAGAAGAGATTTCTTCAAACGGTAAGGAGCTTCTAACAAGTGATATCTGATAAGCTTAAATCTTAAATCTAATGTCCAGATTCATGCTAAACTTTTCTGATTACTCCGTGTATCTGCACCGTTAGACTTTTCATCGCCACTTTACGGTAACATACTGGCGTCACTGCTGCCAGCGTCATACCGTGACGCCGTGTTACGCTAGCTTACCTTTCTGCAGGATGATACCGTTTTTGCTGGTGTGGTATAATACTCTTGGACAAATTATGGTAACGCACCGTAGCCTTTTTTACGGTATCTCACTGGCGACAGTTATGTCAGTGAGATACCGTTATGTCGTTATGTCGTAAATTACGTCAACAAAGTAACATCATACTGTGATTAAGAAATTGGTATACTACCGCTTATTCACGGTATGTCACTGTAAGCCCGCTGCAAGGTAATAAACTGCAATATATTAACCAGTAACTTACCGTTATCACGCATCATCAGTACCAAAAATATTCATCTCTGCTAGAGGACACCGTGTCCCAACAGGCGGTCATTTACTCTTTTAACAGGTCGTAATTTACCGTAATTTCAGTTAACAGTAACATACTGTAAGAGACTGGAGGGTTCCAAAAAAATTGGATGGATGGATAGACACACACACACACACACACAAAATATAATTCATGTGCTTTGCACCACTTTATTTCAGTTCTGATTCTTCCCTGCTGAAATACACATTTCCAAAATCAAAAACTGAAAAGAACTGAAAACATATTTTCATTGAGGAAGCACTTGTTTTTACTAAACCATGTAATCCATTATTTTCTCAGATGGTTGTACAAACAATAACGATATTATGTCATATCCATATCATGGCAGACAACACATGCTCAAGTGTTGGGTTTCCTTACTTATATTTTGTAGGGTCTCAAACCTACAATGTGAAGTGCCTTGGCATTCATTTTGTTGGCACCATACAAATAAACTGAATTGTAATGGATATAATATCAAGCCCCACACGTCTGCCTTTATATACACTTTGTCCAAAATACTGGCTCACACGACCAAATCATTGCACAAAACAGGGTCCACAAGGACATGGATGAGCGTGTGTGGTGTGAAGGAACTTGACTGACCTGCACTGAACCCTGATCTTGCTTTGTGGACTGAGTTCATTGATTTGTAGGGTGAGCCAATACATGTGACAATTAAAGTGTAAGTAGCTGAAATAATTTTTAACAAACGGGTAAAAGAAGGTTAGCACTGGTGCTGCACAGCAAGAAGGTCCTGAGTTCAATTCCACCATCAGGTCTTTCTGTGTGGAGTTTGCATGTTCTCCCCGTGTTTGCGTGGGTTCTCTCCGGGTACTCCGGCTTCCTCCCACCGTCCAAAGACATGCAGCTTGTGGGGATAGGTTAATTGGATAATCCAAATTGCCACTAGGTGTGAATGTGCGAGTGAATGTGAGTGTGAATGGTTGTCTGTCCCTATGTGTTGGCCCTGCGACAGACTGGCGACCTGTCCAGGGTGTACCCCGCCTTTCGCCCTATGACAGCTGGGATAGGCTCCAGCGCCCCCCGCGACCCTGAAAAAGGATAAGCGGAAGCGAATGGATGGATGGATGGATGGGTAAAAGAAGGAAAAAAAATCAAAACTGTTGCACTCAAAAAAACCTATTGGACAGAGACAGCGTCTTGCAAGATGGCGAGAGAGCTTGTCTTCATTGTTGCTCGTCTTGTGTAAATGTCCAGAAAGCATGGGCCATGGATCATCTGTGGAGACATGGGTAACAACACATTGGTCACTTAAATTATACAAGAAATTTACTAATTTCCCTAATTTGAAGTTCTCCACTCAAATTCAGTAAGCCACTGGAGGAAAGTTGTGACATGAGGGTTAATGTGAACAACCTTTCGCTTCACAGTGGTCCCAGTCTTCCTGCTTGTCCCAACCTTGGAGGTACATTTTGTTCCCTCTTCAGGGTTTATCCTTACAAAAAACCTTGCACCCGCTGACTCCTGGTATTCCAGGTTCAATACATAGAATGAACCAAAGAAGACTGACATTGCATCAGCACAGGTGTTCTCTTTGTCCAGCTCAACAATTACACGCCCCTCTGCACTCACCATCCAGCAGGTGGCGGTCATTGAACTTTGTCCTTAAATGTATAGGGGCAACATGTTGTCATTATGCAACATAAAATAATTTCAATACTTCACTTCTTCACACTGTCTAGATAGTCATAAAGCAAATAGCTACGTACAGTTAATTATTAATGGCCTTATGTACACAAGTCCATTTTAACATATTATAATTGTACATAATTGGGAATTATTCTGCCCATTAAACACACCTAACAAAGAGTCAGCCCAGTTAAAGTACCGGAGGTGAATCAACTGTATGGTTATTTTGGAGTTTATAGTTTGTGCTGCTGTTAAACTTTACAGTATTGACTTCAGTATTCCTGCTGTTGGTGTAGCTAGACTACTATGTTGATCAGTAATATGTAATGTGAAATTTGATATTGTTACTTTGCTGGATTCACTGAGACACATGTCCAACAACCTTGGTTTATAAAGGAAATTACAGAAATTTGAGCTAACAAAACAGAGACTGGATACCTGTGTCCACGAAAAGCTCCTGTGCCAAACAGAAATTTTAATATGGTCTAATCAGCTCTATTTCATAAATGACTTCTTACCAAGCATAATCAGCCTTGGGGTGCTTGGCAGGCTTTTAACATGCAAGCTGAACAATATAAATTTGTGTGCACTGAAGCCACAAAATTTAGAAATACACAGTTGCAAAAAGTTCAGTGACCAATTACCTTTGCTAAAGGACATATGCAATGCAAAAAATAAGAGTATTGTCAATAGGGACCAATTCCCAGTTTTTACATGATCAAAATTATTCACAAAAGGCTTCAATAAACAGAAAATGTGTGCCAACAAGAGAACAGTGCACAAAAATGAAAAGATATTTGAGCTCGACGCTTTAATGGGTTTAACATGACTTAGTCAGCACTCCGCACCGTACAGGTAGTACAAGCACACCTGAAAACACTGACCAGCTAACAGCTTTAAGCATTTGGGCGCAACCTCGGTAGTTCACCGATTCACCTGTTGCAAACGTCCAAGTTTCTATCAAGTCTCATAAATCCATCGGCAACTATTACCTAACCAGTCTTTTGAGTCTCCACATTCATAGATATTGACATTTTGTCTTTGAATGAAAATATCCTGGTAGGGTAGCTTAAAAGTCAAAACAAACAGTACTAAGAACGCATTTCGGACTTCTCTCGAATAAGTGAAAAAAACACTTACCTTCAGACTGATTAGCTGGTTCCGATCCAACTTTAATGTGTCCCATGTCAGTCCATTTTAGGGAAATAGTGTTAAGTGGTTTCATTTAATTTTGGGATACTCCCGCATGGACGAGCCGCAATTTGGAGTCTAGCAGAGTTATCACGAATAGCATATGATCTTCAGATATAATCCAATCAACCTTGCATTTAATCCCATTGAACATCCAGTTACCTCTGACTACTTCTAAGTTGCACATGTTAACGGTCATGTTAACGGTCTAATCCCTAAAGTCCCTAACTCAATTTAACTGTGTCCAAAAAAGCACAAAGCACCGTTTCAGACGGTGAAGTGGTGAAGCCACTTACCGGTAGTTGTTCTCGACTCCATAAAATGATATTATAATTCAACACATCTTACAGGCACACCTGTCCAGGTGTGCCTGTAAGAAGAAAGGAAGGAGAGGCACACCTGTCCAGGTGTGCCTCTCCTTCCTTTCTTCAAAAACCTTATTACAAATACAAATGAATTACAATATCACAATTTTTTGATGCATTTATTAGTTTATTGACTTGCCCTAAGGTTGGTGAGCCATCTTGCCGAGGACTGCACCGATGATGGTGCCCGTTGTGGCAAGGCCTAGGCCTAGGCCTAGGATGCGCACAACGTTGGCAACGGAGGTCTGTGCTCCTTCCTCATGCCTCACCTTATGGACATCATTCAAATTCCTTTCAAGGTTGTCCATCTTGGCAATGAGCATTCTATTTTGCTCTATGAGGACGTCAAGATGCTCAGCTATTCTCTCCATTGGCTCACTTTGGAGCTGCTGCGGGGCAATGTCTCTATTTATGGACTCATGTGGCAACTTTAGTGATGTCACTGCTGATGTTGTCACTGTTGGTGTGACCTCATGACTCATTCATGCTATCTGAACTGTGGTGTAATTATGAGGTCACAGGGGGACGTGAATTTATTCATAAAGTTGATAGAGAGTTTGGGTCATAACTCAAAGATGCAATGATGCAGTCAAATAATTTGGAATTAAATATCTCTGAATCTGGTGTCCTTAGGGACTAGTAAAGCGCTATACAAATACAGGCCATTTACCATCTGTAAATTACAACATTTAGAGGGTTCTGACATCACAGTCATCTTTGTGACATCACATCCAGTCTCTCTGTTGTGATGTCAAATATCAATGCCAGATTCGCTTCTCTGTTGACATCACAGCAGAGAGATGAATCTGGCATTGATATTTGACATCACAGCAGAGAGATGAATCTGGCATTGATATTTGACATCACAGCAGAGATATGAATCTGGCATTGTTATTTGACATCACAGCAGAGAGATGAATCTGGCATTGATATTTGACATCACAGCAGAGAGATGAATCTGGCATTGATATTTGACATCACAGCAGAGAGATGAATCTGGCATTGTTATTTGACATCACAGCAGAGAGATGAATCTGGCATTGATATTTGACATCACAGCAGAGAGATGAATCTGGCATTGATATTTGACATCACAGCAGAGATATGAATCTGGCATTGATATTTGACATCACAGCAGAGAGATGAATCTGGCATTGATACAGATGGTAAATGGCCTGTATTTGTATAGCGCTTTACTAGTCCCTAAGGACACCAGATTCATCTCTGCTGTGATGTCAAATATCAATGCCAGATTCATCTCTCTGCTGTGATGTCAAATATCAATGCCAGATTCATCTCTCTGCTGTGATGTCAAATATCAATGCCAGATTCATCTCTCTGCTGTGATGTCAAATATCAATGCCAGATTCATCTCTCTGCTGTGATGTCAAATATCAATGCCAGATTCATATCTCTGCTGTGATGTCAAATATCAATGCCAGATTCATCTCTGCTGTGATGTCAAATATCAATGCCAGATTCATATCTCTGCTGTGATGTCAAATAACAATGCCAGATTCATATCTCTGCTGTGATGTCAAATATCAATGCCAGATTCATCTCTCTGCTGTGATGTCAAATATCAATGCCAGATTCATCTCTCTGCTGTGATGTCAAATATCAATGCCAGATTCATCTCTCTGCTGTGATGTCAAATATCAATGCCAGATTCATCTCTCTGCTGTGATGTCAACAGAGAAGCGAATCTGGCATTGATATTTGACATCACAACAGAGAGACTGGATGTGATGTCACAAAGATGACTGTGATGTCAGAACCCTTTAAATGTTGTAATTTACAGATGGTAAATGGCCTGTATTTGTATAGCGCTTTACTAGTCCCTAAGGACACCAGATTCAGAGATATTTAATTCCAAATTATTTGACTGCATCATTGCATCTTTGAGTTATGACCCAAACTCTCTATCAACTTTATGAATAAATTCACGTCCCCCTGTGACCTCATAATTACACCACAATTCAGATAGCATGAATGAGTCATGAGGTCACACCAACAGTGACAACATAAGCAGTGACATCACTAAAGTTGCCAGGTGAGTCCATAAATAGAACCCGTGACCTGGAGCAGGTATCGCTGTTTTGGACCTTGTCCCTGCAGCAGCTCCAAAGTGAGCCAATGGAGAGAATAGCTCAGCGTTTAGAGTTCCTCATAGAGCAAAATAGAACGATTAGTGCTAGGATGGACAACCTTGAATGGGAGTTCAGAAAGGAAAGGAGGCGTGAGAAAGCACCACAGAGTGCCCTTGGCAACCTAGGTCTAGGTCTAGGTCTAGGTCTAGGTCTAGGTCTTGCCATAATGGGCCCCATCTTCGGTGCAGCTTACCTGTCCACCTTGATTGGCTGCTTATAACATAATAACTATACTCTGCTCTCATTTATGTTAAGTTTTATTTTGCCCTCACTTGCTAATTAAAATAAAGAAAAATTATATTTAAAAATATATATTAATTGCTCTGTGTGTTTATTTCAATGAAGACGTGTATTTTTTGTGATAGAAAAATATAAATTGTCCAAAACATTTGAGAGTTTTTAAATTAGCACTGCATGAGTTTAACTGTGGCACAGACAGCTGTCAATCCTGGTGAGTGAGAGTTCAACCTCCAAACTGAACCCAGTGTGTTACTGGCAGAATCACAGATTTACTCACATTTACTGATTGTTCTGTAGGGTCTTTACAATTTTCAGCCCCTTCAGGTGACTGTTGTCTTCTGACTCCATCTTTATGGTTTAGTTAGATTAAATATTTAACCAGTTAATTCAAGAATGAAAGACACATTTATCACAAAGGCACTCTTATAATGTAGATTAAATGTGTGTTGACATAACATCTAGATGTATGATTAGAAAGAGAGAAATGTTGTAATGAGTAATGACATGAACAAAGTGCAGTATTCCAAGATGGCATCAGAGTTTTAACACCTTTTATAGTCATGTTTTTATAATTATGCTAAGTTTAAAAGCTCAAAGATAATGACATAGATGCATCTGTTTCTGTTATTATCACAAGACCATATTGGTCGCACTCTAGGGCCCTGAACAATTAGCTAATGTTGTTCATGAGACTAAAGTCAGTGTAAATATATGTGGCCAATATTCTAGTTATTATATTAATCATTATAAGTTATTACAGCAGTGAGTTTGAACTCTCAAATCAAATCACTTATTGTCACATCACATGTGCAGGTACACTGGTACAGCACATGTGAGTGAAATCAACCCGTTCTCACTCCCGACGCGTAAAATAATGACGACAGAAACACACACTTTTTTTTTTAATTTATGTTTTATTAGTTTTCTTATTTATACAACATATACAACAAATTCAATTTAATCACCGTGAGGGGGAAAGCAAAACCAAACCGAACAACAACAGAAGAGACAAACGGACCAAAACAAGACCAAACAAAACACAAGAATAAACAAACCAAGAAATACAATGACATTATACAAAATCGGGCCTCCCATTTTGTACATATTTCAACCATTTCAACCAATATTCTTCAAAAGAGTCCGCCTGGCACTTTAGCCTAAAAGTTATTCTTTCCATAACAAAAATATTATATATCACATCAATCCATTCATCTATGGTAGGAATATCCTCTTTAATCCAAAGGCGAGTTATGGCCTTTTTGCAAGCTACCGACAGCACACTGAACAAATACTTATCCGGTTTGCATAGATTAAGACTCTCTAGGTTGCCTAGGTACAATAATGCAAAATGAAATTGTATTTTCTTTTGGAAGATTGTTTCCATGACCTTATGTATTTCCTTCCAAAATGGAACCACACGGGGACCTTCCCAAAAAATGTGAAAATGATTTGCTGTTGCATGTCCACAATGCCTCCAGCATGTTGTGTTCTGAGAATAATTGGATTTTTGGGCTGGGGTAATAAAATAACGAAATACATTCTTCCAGCTGAATTCCCTCCACGAGGGGGAGCTTGTTACTGACCACTGCTGCCTACAAATCCCATCCCATTCCTCTCCTGTTAAGAATAGATTGCTCTCTGTTTCCCATCTTCCTTTAACATATCTTGTATCATGACCCCGTAGATTGATCAGTGAACAATATAATTTGTAAATGATTTTTTGATAGGGTCCATCTCTATATGCATTCTCGAATATATTTATAATCTCTTCATTCCCAGTCGATAACTGAGAATTGTTTAGCTTTTTTTAGAAACACACTTCTTACCGAAGAAATGAATATTATTTTACAGTGTTGCTGAATCACATGGATGAATTTAACACCTGGACACAGTTATAGGGCTTTGGAGCGTGATGTCACGGGGGTGGGCTTGGAAAGGATTTTGGCCCGATCCGCCATTTTGGGGGTCTAGCACAAGTGAAGAGGGAGCGAAGGCACACACCAACAGGCACACACCAACAGCCATGGTTCGTTCTTGCTGTGTGGTCGTCTGCAATGTTCGATCGCACGAGGCACAACATGAGGCAGCTCGTGTATTGATGTTACCAAACGAAGGTGTCTAGCCTGGATAGCAGCTGTGAGACGAGCTGATATCCAGTTCTCTTCCATCTCCAAATATCTGTTGATGCTCCTGACATTTTCATTCCGGTAAGTTCTAAATATGTTCATATCACTCTTTATAGCCTATTAGTTTTATTTTCTATGCGCTCTGAGCTCATAGCAAATTAGAACAAACATCCTACTGAGTGATTTTGCAGAACTACCTTCTATTTATAGAGTTGCTAATTATTTGGCATTATTGTAGTAAACCAGCCTATGAAATGGGTGAAACACATCATGACTGGGTTCCAGCGCTACACAAGGGACCTGCTTCAAACATACCACCATGCCAATCAGATTACTTCTTCCATGTGAGGGTGAAGAGGTGACCCTCCTGGATAAGATGGTGAAGGTTTGCTGCGTTTTGGTGAACAGTGTGATAATAAAACTGATGTGATGTTCTATAAGGTGGTTTTAATAAAAAAAGAGGCAAAAATTAGTTTGTTTCTTTATTCAACTTTTGAACAGTGGTACTCAGTCAGTAGCTAGTTGAAGGTCAGGTGGTTTTAGTGGCGTACCACTGAAGTGCTCTTCGTAGATGTGGTTAGGCAGGATAGAAACTGCAGAACCTGTGTCCACAATCAGTTCAATGTCCTTAGCTGATGACGTAGGTGTGCTCACATTTATGCTGCATTGCAATCCTTTTGATGCATGAGAAGGATCTGTTAAGTAAAGGACTGTGAGTTTTGGCAAATGGACTTCCCGTACATCTCTTGTCTTGGATGAGCAGCAGACACAAGCAAAATGTCCAATTTTATGACACAGTTTACAAGTAGCTTTGGATAAGATGGTGAAGGTTTGCTGCGTTTGGTGAACAGTGTGATAATAAAACCAGGGAAAAATGAAACCTGCTCCTGTTAAATATTCTTAAGTCTTGTGTTGTTAAAATTGCTGTATTTTTTCAAAAGATACAGTAAATAAAGTAATGTTAGTAGTGGGTGATATCATGTAAACACTGTCATGATTTTGTGTAAACATTTTGTCATTTGTAAACTATAAATGACATTGATTCTACATTGTAACTGATGTGATGTTCTATAAGGTGGTTTTAATAAAAAAAGAGGTTGACAGCAAATATCTCGATTAGCTTCAGTGCATCTGTAATAAATATGTGCAAGTTTCACTGCTTCGTTTAAACTGTATGATACTTATACTGACCCAGGGTCAGTGTAAAATACAATCCCAGCTGTGTGAACAAAGCCACTGTAAATTTAATCCTGTATGACAAACCTCAGGATGCTGGTTATTATTACTCTTTCCTGCTGGCACACCTGTCACACCTGAGAGTCAGCTAGAAACTTACAGTGACGTGGAAATCATGCAAAGACTGCCAGACTCTGTAATACTGCAAATGATCAGTGACTCAGGTTATCACTAAACTTTAAACAGCACCTCTGTGTGCTGAACATCTAGGATTGAGTCAGGCTGCATTGACTGTGGGACTTTAATGTGTTAAAAGCAGGTTGAAGACGGCTCAGAAACATTTGAAGATTAAAATTTAGCATTATGGCTGCTACTGGTTTGTAAAGCCTCTACTCAGCTGTATTTTTGTTACTAATTTATGTTTGTTGTTGTTTAACACGGATTTCAGAAGAGCAAATATGCTTAATAGTTTAACTAGATTTCATTTGTCAGTGTAGGACTGCTGAGTCACCTGAAGAACTCATTTCATTCATTCTCCACATGATGTTCATTTACAGAAATGTTTCACAGGAACTGATTTCTCCCAAAGGTTGAACTAGTGTGTTTCCATAGATTACCTCTGTATGAATGTACTTCTTAAATGAAGGCAAGTGTTTGTCCTTTTTTGTTCCTCAGGTACAGTACGTGATATCAAGGGCAGGCGGTCAACACTGGGGACAAGAAGCAGACATACTTCCAAGAGGGAGCTGCAGTGAGGTCAGAGGTCAGAATCTGAAACAGCTCAGGTTTATATTTTAGAGGTTATAAAAAAATCAAAATGTATTTATAAAGAAACCTTTAAATAATAGTCATAATTATGATTATTATAAGAAATATCAAACATTTAAGTGGATTTTCTGTTACACATGTTGTGTTAGCCCTGCGATAAACTGGCAGCCTGTCTTTGTCCTGTATCAGCTGGGATAGGCTTCATCCACCCGCAACCCTGAATTGGATACATTGTATTCCAATTATGTAATCTGATCATTTACAAACTCAAGGTATCTAATCAAAATGTAAGTAATAATTATAAAATGGGAAAGCAGAAATAAGTGTGACATAAATGTAAATGTGTTAGCTGACATAGAGGACAGCTACATGTAGTCTGAAAAACCTTTGTTGTCAAGTTTGCAGGTATATCAGCACGAGACATTCTTACATAGAAGAGACATTAAAGTCTCTGACTCAGTGAAGCATTATTGGTCCCATCTGTTTGGATAAATATAGGTTCGAGAGGCTCTTGGGCAAAAGGGGGACACGTTCCTGTTCCTTTTTCTGGAGGATACACCGGACCGAAGGATACACAGATTGTTGTTTGAAATCGGGGCAGAATAATCCCCTGATCTGTGCAACGACTGAAGGGTTGTCTAACCCCTGAGGTTGAAGAAAGAAGAGCAAAGGACCACCCAACTGGACGACACTGGTGGCTGCAGCAATAAAATAAAGGTCTAAAGCTCCTTGGACAGAAGTTCTAGTCTGAGTACGTCTGAAGGAGTGGAGTACCTGAATCTGGCATTAATATTTGACATCACAACAGAGATGAATCTGGCAGTGATATTTGACATCATAAAAGAGAAGCGAGTCTGGCAGTGATATTTGACATCACAGCAGAGAGACTGGATGTGATGTCAGAACCCTCTAAATGTTGTAATTTACAGATGATAAATTGTATAGCGCTTTACTAGTCCCTAAGGACCCCAAAGCACCTTACACATCCAGTCATCCACCCATTCACACACCGGTGACGGCAAGCTACATTGTAGCCACAGCCACCCTGGGGCGCCCTGACAGAGATATTTAATTCCAAATGATTTGACTGCATCATTGCGTCTTTGAGTTATGATCATAGGCTTAGGGTTAGCACCACTGTTCAAAAGTTGAATAAAGAAACGAACTAATTTTTGCCTCTTTTTTTACAGGCCATTTACTATCTGTAAATTACAACATTTAGAGGGTTCTGACATCACAGTCATCCTTCTGACATCACATCCAGTCTCTCTGTTGTGATGTCAAATATCAATGCCAGATTCATCTCTCTGTTGTGATGTCAAATATCAATGCCAGATTCATCTCTCTGTTGTGATGTCAAATATCAATGCCAGATTCATCTCTCTGCTGTGATGTCAAATATCAATGCCAGATTCATCTCTCTGCTGTGATGTCAAATATCAATGCCAGATTCATCTCTCTGCTGTGATGTCAAATATCAATGCCAGATTCATCTCTCTGCTGTGATGTCAAATATCAATGCCAGATTCATCTCTCTGCTGTGATGTCAAATATCAATGCCAGATTCATCTCTCTGCTGTGATGTCAAATAACAATGCCAGATTCATATCTCTGCTGTGATGTCAAATATCAATGCCAGATTCATCTCTCTGCTGTGATGTCAAATATCAATGCCAGATTCATCTCTCTGCTGTGATGTCAACAGAGAAGCGAATCTGGCATTGATATTTGACATCACAACAGAGAGACTGGATGTGATGTCACAAAGATGACTGTGATGTCAGAACCCTCTAAATGTTGTAATTTACAGATGGTAAATGGCCTGTATTTGTATAGCGCTTTACTAGTCCCTAAGGACACCAGATTCAGAGATATTTAATTCCAAATTATTTGACTGCATCATTGCATCTTTGAGTTATGACCCAAACTCTCTATCAACTTTATGAATAAATTCACGTCCCCCTGTGACCTCATAATTACACCACAGTTCAGATAGCATGAATGAGTCATGAGGTCACACCAACAGTGACAACATCAGCAGTGACATCACTAAAGTTGCCACATGAGTCCATAAATAGAGACATTGCCCCGCAGCAGCTCCAAAGTGAGCCAATGGAGAGAATAGCTGAGCGTCTTGACGTCCTCATAGAGCAAAATAGAATGCTCATTGCCAAGATGGACAACCTTGAAAGGAATTTGAATGATGTCCATAAGGTGAGGCATGAGGAAGGAGCACAGACCTCCGTTGCCAACGTTGTGCGCATCCTAGGCCTAGGCCTAGACCTTGCCACAGCGGGCACCATCCTCGGTGCAGTCCTTCGCAAGATGGCTCACCAACCTTAGGGCAAGTCAATAAACTAATAAATGCATCAAAAATTGTGATATTGTAATTCATTTGTATTTGTAATAAGGTTTTTGAAGAAAGGAAGGAGAGGCACACCTGGACAGGTGTGCCTCTCCTTCCTTTCTTCTTACAGGCACACCTGGACAGGTGTGCCTGTAAGATGTGTTGAATTATAATATCATTTTATGGAGTCGAGAACAACTACCGGTAAGTGGCTTCACCACTTCACCGTCTGAAACGGTGCTTTGTGCTTTTTTGGACACAGTTAAATTGAGTTAGGGACTTTAGGGATTAGGCCAGAGACTGTAGAAACAGATACTGGGTAAGTGGCTGCAAAAAAGTGGAGCTTTCTTCGGTTAGACCCGTTATGTTAAATTTTTTCGAAATTGGTTAGGCCTAACAGCTTTAGCACCTATCAGTGTTTGTAAATATAAGACGTTGTTGTAATATAAATTAATATAGCTTTGGTTGAGCTGGCTGTGAGACTGTGTGTGACGTGAAGCTGCAGCACTGCGAGCTATCTTTAGACTGTGTGTGCACATTCTGCTGGGAGGCGCACAGACGAGTTTTGCTTCCTGTTTAGCGTGTTATAGAGCTTTATAATTATGAGTTGCAAACAATGATACATGCCTGTAATTAAAACGCTGATTTTGCTGATTATAATATTACAAATAAGGTTTTGAATGACTACGGTGAATGTTTGATGTTTGGCTGGGTTTTGATATAGAAGAGACAAATCGTGCATGAGTAAGACCGGCACTTCAGTCGGCAGAGTGAGTGAGTGATAAATACAGCTGTGATTTGTTTCAGTTTTGTGGTGTGAAGTATGTTGGGTTTTAAAACTGAAGTGCAGAGAGGAGTGTGTGGGGAGGCTGGCATGTCGTCTGTGCTGTAAAGGTGGGCGTGTTGCCTGCTGGTTCTTCTGATAAACTGGCAGCCTGTCTTTGTCCTGTATCAGCTGGGATAGGCTTCATCCACCCGCAACCCTGAATTGGATACATTGTATTCCAATTATGTAATCTGATCATTTACAAACTCAAGGTATCTAATCAAAATGTAAGTAATAATTATAAAAACTGTAAATTTGGCTCAGGGGGACCTGAAAGCCAGGAGACAATTTATTGACTTTGCCCACAATCTTATGGAGGAAAAGATTTCCAATAAATATTAATAGAGCAAAATCTCTCTCTCTTAAGTATTTGCGCCTAACCACGTCCTAACCTAGCAGTCATATACAGCTATTAATTAATCCTGCATTTTTTTGTCAAAGACATTTCTCACCATGAAATTACCCGATTCAAAACATGAACACACTGTTAGCCTTTGCAGTAATTTCCATATCTTAGTACTGCAAAATCAACAGTAAAAAACTCTAAAGGATGTTGTCGAAGGAGTTTGCAAAGAAAAGACCTGGATGACTGAGAACCTTCACAGTCTAAAGGATGTTAGCAGTTTAGTACTGTAATTTGCATGTAATTGTGGGAAAATTCCATGAGATTACATTATTTTTACGGTAACTCACCGTACTCATGGAAACAGCTGTAAAATACAGCAAATGTAACAATTGGTGATGTTACTGAGATTATACTATTACACCATCCGGATTTCTGTTGTTTTCTACTGTAGATCTAAGAGTAATTACTTAAATCCTCATTCAGAGTGTATTACTATAAAATGCGATTCACTGTGAAAGTAGTATAACATATAAACTACAATATACAGCATGATTTTTAACTTAAGGAGTAAGTTGCAGCCACACTAAAATTTAATTCCTTGAACTGAATGGAACCTCATATATTAATAAATGTATTTGTTTAGTCAAACAATGTGAAACATTATTAATACTATTAATTAATAGTATACTTGTAAGGTTAGTATTGTGATAGAGTCGAGTATATTTTAATTATACCCTTGTAGACATTATGACATTATGCTAGTACAATTATGGTGAACAAAAAGTACATCTAAAAGTTAATTTCAAGAATACTGTTATGTACTAAAACGGGGGCCAATATAGTACCAAGAAGCATTATTAGTATACGTACTAGGTAAGGTATACTTGGGAAATATAATTGAAGTATACTTATTTTTTGTATTGCCAGCAACAAAAACTAATGGCTACATTTAGAGTAATGTTTAAAAATGACTTCATTTAGCAGGATGTTGCTTTTTTCTCTTCTTATTCTTTCTTATACTGAACCTTCATTTGTTTTGTATAAGATGGTAATTTTTAAGACCCCTCTGCCTAACTACAGTGAACTGACCTAATAATATGCTCTGGTCGTCATTTTACACAAGGTGTCACATCCATGAAACCTACACCACTAACCAGCATCAGTCCTACAACTTCACTCTCAAAATTAATAAATTCTGGGACAAGCAGAAACTGTATTTTTAGCGGTGCATTTTGCTGCAGGCCAGACTGCTATTAAATGCTCTCCTAAAGAAATAATTCCTTTGTAGCACCACTTCGTCTTGGTTCAGAAGAGATGTCCTGGATATACGTGATAATGTAACACATTATCACAGTTTAGCGCGTTGGGTTGTGTTTTTAAAGCGATTGTTATGTTTTAAAGCTTTGTAATGCGACAGGTGCGATAGCCGACACCACACCTTCACCTGACGTACAACGTGACGTATGACGCACACGTCGGGTATTCACTTTCAAAACAAAAATGGGGATAGAAAATAGAAAATATTGCTCGAGGTGGTTAATGCTCCTTTCGCTGGTTGCCAACCACCATTAAATAACAATAAGAAGAAAATATTGATCTGCTTCTCTTAGTTTTGCACGTTTAAGCTGCAATTCAGACTCAAAAAAAGCTGCAAAGCAGGAGAACAACATGGCCATCAACTATTCTGTGCCACAGATTCAGTTCGCTGCAGCACAGAGTGATGATGAGACCGTTAACATGTGCAACTTAGAAGTAGTCAGAGGTAACTGGATGTTCAATGGGATTAAATGCAAGGTTGATTGGATTATATCTGAAGATCATATGCTATTCGTGATAACTCTGCTAGACTCCAAATTGCGGCTCGTCCATGCGGGAGTATCCCAAAATTAAATGAAACCACTTAACACTATTTCCCTAAAATGGACTGACATGGGACACATTAAAGTTGGATCGGAACCAGCTAATCAGTCTGAAGGTAAGTGTTTTTTTCACTTATTCGAGAGAAGTCCGAAATGCGTTCTTAGTACTGTTTGTTTTGACTTTTAAGCTACCCTACCAGGATATTTTCATTCAAAGACAAAATGTCAATATCTATGAATGTGGAGACTCAAAAGACTGGTTAGGTAATAGTTGCCGATGGATTTATGAGACTTGATAGAAACTTGGACGTTTGCAACAGGTGAATCGGTGAACTACCGAGGTTGCGCCCAAATGCTTAAAGCTGTTAGCTGGTCAGTGTTTTCAGGTGTGCTTGTACTACCTGTACGGTGCGGAGTGCTGACTAAGTCATGTTAAACCCATTAAAGCGTCGAGCTCAAATATCTTTTCATTTTTGTGCACTGTTCTCTTGTTGGCACACATTTTCTGTTTATTGAAGCCTTTTGTGAATAATTTTGATCATGTAAAAACTGGGAATTGGTCCCTATTGACAATACTCTTATTTTTTGCATTGCATATGTCCTTTAGCAAAGGTAATTGGTCACTGAACTTTTTGCAACTGTGTATTTCTAAATTTTGTGGCTTCAGTGCACACAAATTTATATTGTTCAGCTTGCATGTTAAAAGCCTGCCAAGCACCCCAAGGCTGATTATGCTTGGTAAGAAGTCATTTATGAAATAGAGCTGATTAGACCATATTAAAATTTCTGTTTGGCACAGGAGCTTTTCGTGGACACAGGTATCCAGTCTCTGTTTTGTTAGCTCAAATTTCTGTAATTTCCTTTATAAACCAAGGTTGTTGGACATGTGTCTCAGTGAATCCAGCAAAGTAACAATATCAAATTTCACATTACATATTACTGATCAACATAGTAGTCTAGCTACACCAACAGCAGGAATACTGAAGTCAATACTGTAAAGTTTAACAGCAGCACAAACTATAAACTCCAAAATAACCATACAGTTGATTCACCTCCGGTACTTTAACTGGGCTGACTCTTTGTTAGGTGTGTTTAATGGGCAGAATAATTCCCAATTATGTACAATTATAATATGTTAAAATGGACTTGTGTACATAAGGCCATTAATAATTAACTGTACGTAGCTATTTGCTTTATGACTATCTAGACAGTGTGAAGAAGTGAAGTATTGAAATTATTTTATGTTGCATAATGACAACATGTTGCCCCTATACATTTAAGGACAAAGTTCAATGACCGCCACCTGCTGGATGGTGAGTGCAGAGGGGCGTGTAATTGTTGAGCTGGACAAAGAGAACACCTGTGCTGATGCAATGTCAGTCTTCTTTGGTTCATTCTATGTATTGAACCTGGAATACCAGGAGTCAGCGGGTGCAAGGTTTTTTGTAAGGATAAACCCTGAAGAGGGAACAAAATGTACCTCCAAGGTTGGGACAAGCAGGAAGACTGGGACCACTGTGAAGCGAAAGGTTGTTCACATTAACCCTCATGTCACAACTTTCCTCCAGTGGCTTACTGAATTTGAGTGGAGAACTTCAAATTAGGGAAATTAGTAAATTTCTTGTATAATTTAAGTGACCAATGTGTTGTTACCCATGTCTCCACAGATGATCCATGGCCCATGCTTTCTGGACATTTACACAAGACGAGCAACAATGAAGACAAGCTCTCTCGCCATCTTGCAAGACGCTGTCTCTGTCCAATAGGTTTTTTTGAGTGCAACAGTTTTGATTTTTTTTCCTTCTTTTACCCATCCATCCATCCATCCATTCGCTTCCGCTTATCCTTTTTCAGGGTCGCGGGGGGCGCTGGAGCCTATCCCAGCTGTCATAGGGCGAAAGGCGGGGTACACCCTGGACAGGTCGCCAGTCTGTCGCAGGGCCAACACATAGGGACAGACAACCATTCACACTCACATTCACTCGCACATTCACACCTAGTGGCAATTTGGATTATCCAATTAACCTATCCCCACAAGCTGCATGTCTTTGGACGGTGGGAGGAAGCCGGAGTACCCGGAGAGAACCCACGCAAACACGGGGAGAACATGCAAACTCCACACAGAAAGACCTGATGGTGGAATTGAACTCAGGACCTTCTTGCTGTGCAGCACCAGTGCTAACCTTCTTTTACCCGTTTGTTAAAAATTATTTCAGCTACTTACACTTTAATTGTCACATGTATTGGCTCACCCTACAAATCAATGAACTCAGTCCACAAAGCAAGATCAGGGTTCAGTGCAGGTCAGTCAAGTTCCTTCACACCACACACGCTCATCCATGTCCTTGTGGACCCTGTTTTGTGCAATGATTTGGTCGTGTGAGCCAGTATTTTGGACAAAGTGTATATAAAGGCAGACGTGTGGGGCTTGATATTATATCCATTACAATTCAGTTTATTTGTATGGTGCCAACAAAATGAATGCCAAGGCACTTCACATTGTAGGTTTGAGACCCTACAAAATATAAGTAAGGAAACCCAACACTTGAGCATGTGTTGTCTGCCATGATATGGATATGACATAATATCGTTATTGTTTGTACAACCATCTGAGAAAATAATGGATTACATGGTTTAGTAAAAACAAGTGCTTCCTCAATGAAAATATGTTTTCAGTTCTTTTCAGTTTTTGATTTTGGAAATGTGTATTTCAGCAGGGAAGAATCAGAACTGAAATAAAGTGGTGCAAAGCACATGAATTATATTTTGTGTGTGTGTGTGTGTGTGTGTGTGTGTCTATCCATCCATCCAATTTTTTTGGAACCCTCCAGTCTCTTACAGTATGTTACTGTTAACTGAAATTACGGTAAATTACGACCTGTTAAAAGAGTAAATGACCGCCTGTTGGGACACGGTGTCCTCTAGCAGAGATGAATATTTTTGGTACTGATGATGCGTGATAACGGTAAGTTACTGGTTAATATATTGCAGTTTATTACCTTGCAGCGGGCTTACAGTGACATACCGTGAATAAGCGGTAGTATACCAATTTCTTAATCACAGTATGATGTTACTTTGTTGACGTAATTTACGACATAACGACATAACGGTATCTCACTGACATAACTGTCGCCAGTGAGATACCGTAAAAAAGGCTACGGTGCGTTACCATAATTTGTCCAAGAGTATTATACCACACCAGCAAAAAACGGTATCATCCTGCAGAAAGGTAAGCTAGCGTAACACGGCGTCACGGTATGACGCTGGCAGCAGTGACGCCAGTATGTTACCGTAAAGTGGCGATGAAAAGTCTAACGGTGCAGATACACGGAGTAATCAGAAAAGTTTAGCATGAATCTGGACATTAGATTTAAGATTTAAGCTTATCAGATATCACTTGTTAGAAGCTCCTTACCGTTTGAAGAAATCTCTTCTCAATCTGCTGTCCTCTTCTGCTTGCATCTTTTTTTTTTCATCTAACACTGACGTTATTCCATGTTAATTATTTTTTCTCCGTGAAAAACACAGCAACTCATCTTATCCCGGGGTGCCAGGAAGTCGAGCTGCGGATCTCAGCAGAAAACTTTTCAAACTGATTGCAGGTTGATCCAGGTATACATTTGAAACAGGTTCTCCTCTGTGACGTGACAGTCGGAACGCATCTGCGTAACCATGGTTACAGGGGGACGCTTTGGAGCTCTGCTGCTCAGCAGCAAAATATTTCAGATCAATATGTAAATACTCCAACTCTAAAACCAAGTAAAATAAATATGCTGCATATGTGTATAGTGCGTTCATGTGTGTGTGTGCGCTGCGTGGTAACGTAGGCGCGTGCATGTGTGCCCCGGTCACAGCTCCTTTCAGCATGGCCGGAGGTAAGTCACTGCCACGTTGCTCTCAGCTAATTAAAGTTTGTTCAGATCCCAAGCTGCAATGTGAATACAGCCAAACCGCCGCGTTTTTGTTTGTCATTAAGAGACTCATTCGGGATAAGTTTTGTGGAGGGCGGAGTTCACTAATATACACTTATAATGAGTTTTAGCCGAGAACGCAGCTAAAATGCTAGCATGCTAAGTTAGCCTGATTGCTAGCGGCTACTCGCGGCAGTCTTTTTTTAACAGCATGCACTCTTTTTTCCTTCGTCAGGAGAGGTGTACTGGCAGTCGCGTGACACACACAGATCAGACACATATTTCTGTGTTGCAGGTATGGAGATGTTCTTATGTTTTGGAGATGCAGTCTTTCAGTCATTGTTTTTATAAGTACAGTGTTGTACTGCCTGTTAGATGGCGGTTATTAATATAATTGTACTGAAGTATAATGTTTGAACTATAAGTACCAGAATATTGGGTCCTGGTTATTGAATTGTATTTATCTGACTGTTTATTTGTTTTTGAATTATTTTGTTTATTGTTCTTATAAGTTGTTTTTGATGTTTTTTCAGTGACATATTATTTATTTTGTGCTTTTTGTTTTTGAGAGCTTAAGTTAATGTTTTAAAACAATTTGTTGTATTTGATTCATTATATTATTGTAGTGTTAATGAAGCTGCAGACACAGCTGCTTTCAGCATGGCCGGAGGAGAGGTGTACTGGCAGTCGCGTGACACACACAGATCAGACACATGTTTCTGTGTTGCAGATGTGCAGTAAAGAGCCAAAGACCCAGTACTGTCTCCTGCCTCTTACTTTCACGCCAGAACACAACGCAAGAACAACAGGCGTAACACATGAACGGGTTACACATACTGAGGTGAGTTGTTGAGGATATGTCGAGCTGTCGATAAGCACGGCTGTTTTTGTGCTCTTATATACTGTTAGCCTGTTTTGCTGGCGTTAGTGAAGCTGTTTTCAACTGGATGTAACATTGTTGAACTCTGATGATTAATGAATAAACTCTCGATGTGACGACGTGAGCATGTAATTGTAACCCTGTGTTCATTTAGTCGTTTGATACCGTTTAATATCCAGTACATCTATTGGGTGTTTTATAACATGCCCTGGAATCATTTTAAGTTTTACAATGCCGGTGATTTACGACTCTTTCGCGACAGTCAACTGTGGCGTAAACTCTGGCGGGTCTCAGAGCTAGCTTATGTGAGCCAGCAGTGACATCTATACATGCAGTAGCCTTAAAATACTGATTATTTATTCTCCTGCTAGGTAAGAATTTGTGTTTTATACGTTTATTGTCACATTGTGCGCCATGTTATTGTTTCGGTGAAATGAATTTCTACAATGGCGGACTTAGACAAAATAGTGTTACTGTTAATTTGACTCTCTGCAGTGTTTAAATGCTTACATATACACACACAGTTACTGTCCCTCCACACGTAGGACTCAGTTCTGCTTCTATGCCCCATCTTTGTTTACTCTTTCCCACCCAACAAGTGCATAAATAAGATGTTAAAAACGTCATCATCATATCAAACATGATCGATTTGGGGGGAGTTTGTTTGGCACATGCTGACTGCATCTAATTATAATCAGAAGAGGAGGCGAGAGCAGAGAACGAGAGTGCAGCAGTTTGGTGAAAGGAACAGGTGAAGAAGAGGTGAGCATCCAAGAGACGAGCAAGAGGACGGTTTCAAAGCAGACATTATGGCACAATAAAAGCTGTAAGAGCAGAGATTCATTCATATCTTTACTATTTTTCTTTAGCTTTTACTCCCGCTGCTTACAATAAATCCGAGATAAAGAACAAACAAGAACAACTCACATGGCATTGATTGTTTAGTTCAGTGTCACTCTGTGATTGTTTGACATTTCATATAAATGTGACTCTAAAATATAGCCAATAATAAAAAGCTGCTGTTACTGAGTGAAACTTGAAGGATTATGATAAACTTCAGTTCTTACTGAATCTGTAACATTGCTTTTTTTAAAATTGTTAAATGACTTTTGTGTCACTGTGCACAGTGAAAAGCTCACCTGATGTAGTGGTGAGGCCATGTTCACCACTAGATGGAGACAACCTGGCACAGGTATTTTCTATACACTAAATTTCACACTGAAAAGCCTTGGTGGGAATTTTTGTTTCATAGAAAGTAAAGGAAAACATGTCTTGAGGTCTTTTTCCAGTGTTTTCAAAATTGTGTTTTTCACATACACATCAAAACTTCACACAGACAAACACACACACAAAACAACAAAATATGTCAAATTACATATTTTGTTGACTATTTTGTTGACTATGCACCCCTACCCATAATAAATGGGTAGGGGTGCATAGTCAGTAAAAGTCACCAAGGCTCTGCAGAGCTCCAAACCTGCTCTGCCACAGACAGAAGCATCAAAAATGTGCGCTGGGAGCTTCATGGCATGGATTTCTACAGCCAAGCAAATCTATATGTGTGTGGCCAAGAACCTTAGTCCATGTAGGGCATCTTAGCACAGTTTACTTGTGTCAGCTAGTGGGAGGGCAGAGAGGGCAGCCTTTACATTGTTTTATTGTAGAGTGACAGGAACTGCCTATGAGCTTCTAATCAAGCAGAAGTGTTGACGGAAAATCTATCAAAGGAAATACATTGATGAAAATCAAAGAAGAGAAATATTTATGTGATGTTCCATTTTCCTGAGAGCTGATTGGCTGTGATGACTCCTTCAAGTACTACATGCTACTTTGTCCTGCTAGTTAAGCCTGCTGTCTGTTCTCAGGCCTCCTCCTGTTTCACTGCCATATATCCACCACCAGAGGGCTCCACTGACCTGCCTGCTGACATCAGAGCACACCCCTGTGTCATGTGACCTGGCAGGAGTAGCAAAGCTGGACTCAGACCTGGCCAGGCAAGTTCAAAGGCAGCTGTGTAGTAAGTAAGTAAGTAAGTAAAATTTATTTATATAGCGCTTTTCACAGATAAAAATCACAAAGTGCTTTACAACACAGAAAATGGGAATGTAAAACAATATAACAGTAAATAAAACAATGTAAGACAATAAAACTATAAAAACAGCATAAGAAGAAATTAATCAAATGCTTTTCTAAATAAAAATGTCTTCAGCTGTTTCTTAAAACAATCAATGGAGTCCGTGCAGCGAAGAGACAGTGGGAGAGAATTCCACAACCGTGGTGCCACAGTCTGAAAGGCCCGATCACCACGAGTTTTAAAACGAGTGCGTGGTACCACCAACAGTCTCTGATCTAATGACCTTAAAGCCCGAGAAGGTGTATGTGATTTCAGCAGGTCAGATAAATATTGAGGAGCCTGACCATGCAGGGCCCTAAAGGTTAGAACTAAAATTTTAAACTGAAACCTAAAATTTACAGGCAACCAGTGAAGGGAGGCCAAGACTGGAGTGATATGCGATCTTCTCTTGGTGCCTGTTAAGAGACGTGCTGCAGCATTCTGCACAGTCTGAAGACGATTTAAGGCTGATTTGTTAAAACAAGTAAAAAGGCCATTACAATAGTCTAAACGAGAAGAAATAAAAGCATGAATAATCATCTCAAGTTCAAGCTTTGATACCATTAGTCTGAGTTTAGAAATATTCCGTAAATGATAAAAACAGTTTCGGACTAGCTGCTTAGAATGCTGCTCGAGCGACATCGAGCTGTCAAATAAGACACCGAGATTTCTAAGGCTTGATTTTACGTAAGGGTCTAAGAAGCTGATATGCTGTCTAATTTCTGGGACCATATGGTCTGGAGCAATAATTAGAGTTTCTGTTTTATCAGAGTTTAGTTGGAGAAAATTGTCATATAACCATTTGTTGATTTCTGTCAGACAATTACTTAAATTAGACAATTTATAAAACTCAGACATTTTGAAGGAACAGTATAGTTGGATGTCGTCAGCATAGAGATGATAGGAGATATATTTATAGCGCTTAATAATTTGGCCTAGAGGAAATACATAAAGTAAAAAGAGAATTGGACCCAGGACAGATCCCTGAGGTACCCCACACGGCAAAACTGTTGATTCTGATGTGACATGATTCATGCAAACAGTAAAAGATCTCTCAGACAGATATGATATAAACCATTTTAAAACAACACCAGTAATCCCAAACAAGTTCTCGAGTCTGTTTATCATGATACTGTGATCTACAGTGTCAAAAGCAGAGCTGAGATCCAGCAGGACCAGCACTGTGTATTCTCCAGAGTCTGCTGCCATCAAGATATCACTAGATACTCTAAGTAAGGCTGTTTCAGTGGAATGCAATTTACGAAAACCAGACTGGAAAGTGTCCATAACAGCATTTTTATCCAGGAAATAGTTAAGTTGTTCTAGTACTACTTTTTCTAAAATTTTCGATATAAAAGGCAATTTGGATATTGGCCTATAACTGTTAGGAAGAGATGGATCCAGCTGGGGTTTCTTTAATATTGGCTCGACGATAGCTTGTTTAAAGAAGCTGGGGACTGAGCCAATATGAAGAGAAGTATTTATCATTTCCACAATACAGGGGCCAATTGAATCAAACACACTAGTGAAGTTAAATGTGTGTGTAAGCTAATCCGTAACTTAGGTCCTTAGGTGAGCACTCGGCTGTCGGGGAAACTTGTTTTGTAAAGTTCGTTTAGCTAACCCGTGCAGGTGAATGAATTTACCCTGACTAAAGAAATCAAGAGAAACGCACCGGGCTGCTCAGTGACTAACCACGCTTACTGTACTTTCTTTATGAGCAACAGGCTGGACTCTGCTTCTGCTCCTGTGCAGAGCTGATTATTAAATATGTGCAAACAGCAGCATGTTTTCTGTCGCTTTCCACATGTGGAACGACATTAACGCCAACTTTTAAAAACCTGCCACTTCAGTAACCCCTCATTAGTCAATAGCTACGGATTAAATAGCAAAGCCCGATACTTATGTACTGAAACCAACTACTTCCGCTTGGCAGCTTAAGTTAAAATGTTAATTTTTTCCTCTGATTATTTTTTTAGCACTGACTCTGTATATTTTTTGTTTGTTGCAAATATTCAGGTTAAAAAACTGTCCGAATTATATTTAATGAGGTATGTTCACAAAGTCACATGTGCAGTACTCTGTATAGCTTGCATCCTTTAGGACAAATAATTTGAAGCATTAATATTTCTTGTTCAATACTGAGCTGATAACACCTCCGTATTGTCATGGCCCTGGGTCATGTGACCCAGTATTCTGAGTTTCTTGGTGTTTTGTTATTCTTTTTAGTCTAGTTTCATTTCGGTTTATCTAGTTCAGGGGTGCCCAATCCCGGTCCTCGAGAGCTACCGTCCTGCAGCTTTTAGATGCATCCCTACTCCAACACAGCTGAATCAAATGGTTTGATTACCTCTTCAGCATGCCATCGTGTTTGGCAAAGGCCTGATAACAAGCCATTCATTTGATTCAGCTGTGTTGGAGTAGGGATGCATCTAAAAGCTGCAGGACGGTAGCTCTCGAGGACCGGGATTGGGCACCCCTGATCTAGTTACATTCTGCCATGTTTCATGTCCAAGTTTTCTTTGTTTGTCAAGTTCATGTCACGTCTAATCTCCATGTTTTCTGTTTTACTTTGAAAGTCTGTATTCAATGTCAGTGTATTCAGTTTCATTTCTCCTGTCCTGTCGTTAGGTTCATGTGTGTCAGCTGTGCTCCCATGTGTGGCCACTTCCCCTGATCATCCCTCATGTGTATTTAGTCTCTGTGTTTCATACAGTCTGTGTCGCGTCGTCTGTGTACTTCCCCCCGGTCAAGTTAAGTGTTTTTCAGGATTCTGTGCAGTTCATGTTTGCCATTTGGTTTATGTTGTTTTTCATGCAGCCGCACGATGAGGTTCCGTGCAGGTCATGTTCATGTCTCTTTCGTCACGCCACTTGGTTCACAGTTTCCATGCATCTGCACAGCATTCTGTTCACAGTGATCATAGTTATGCCTTTCAGTCAGGTTAGTGTTTTTCCAGTTTAGGTTTTTGGTTAGTTGCAGTCTCAGTCCCTGTTATGTTTTGTCTACTCCCTTCTGCATCAGCCCAAATAAAGGCTCGCTTTCAGTTTAAGTTTTCCTTAAAGTGTCCTTAAGTGTCCTTCCCAGCGCTCATGAGACTGCTTTGCTGCACTGTGGTATGAGGTGCTAACCTGTTGACAGTGTTAATTTTAAAATGTATTCCACCAAAGATAATAGAAGTAACATATTCTGAATACTTTACAACTACATGAATATCCTATTGCTGTGTGATTTATTACTATTACCGAAGGTTACTCTCCATACCAACACCAACTAGATGTTTAAATCTTAATATAAATGAGTAACAGTAGGTGCACATTAGGTAAGGCTGCACTTTTTGCAGTGATCTCGTAAATAAAACAGGTCCGCGGCTCCGAACCGTAGTAAAGGGACCTCTGGCTAATACGTTGGGGTCTTTTTTTTTTTTTTTTTCCTGGATCACCTGTTGAGAAAGAAAAAAGAAAACAAGCAGAAGAAGACTAGAGCAATAAAATAAACAACACCATGATGATCTATGGGAATATAACAGTAAATACTAAATGTTAAACATTATTGTGCAGCACGTAAGATCGACAGCGCACAGTGTGCTTTAAGGTAGGAGCCAAAAAGGAGCAGAGCAGCGGCGTTAAGGACGTCCTCGCCGTACCTGGGTCCATCAGGTCCTCCAGACGCGTGAGCAGTTTGGTGAGTTTCACCATTTGCTCCAGGAGCTGCGCCTGGATGACGGCAGATTCCAGCAATACCACCGTCTTTCACTCGCCCAGTTTGAGGACCTGCTGTCCCGCGTTGGTCCCAGCATTGCCCGCCTTGACACCAACTACAGACGCTCAATCCCACCTGCAGAGCGCCTGTCCATCTCCCTGAGGTTAGTAAAAGTGTTTAATACGGTAGTCCTTTATTGATACCTGTGCTAACATGGATGTGCTATGCTATCAATGAATGCTGTCGGTGTTTACTGATAGCAAGCTGTGGTACGGAGACGACTGTTTATAATATTTCTAGTGATACTCGGGTCTCATCAAGTCCCGATTTACAGTGGGGCAAAAAAGTATTTAGTCAGCCACCGATTGTGCAAGTTCCCCCACTTAAAATGATGACAGAGGTCAGTAATTTGCACCAGAGGTACACTTCAACTGTGAGAGACAGAATGTGAAAAAAAAAATCCATGAATTCACATGGTAGGATTTGTAAAGAATTTATTCGTAAATCAGGGTGGAAAATAAGTATTTGGTCACCTCAAACAAGGAAAATCTCTGGCTCTCACAGACCTGTAACGTCTTCTGTAAGACGCTTTTCTGTCCCCCACTCGTTACCTGTATGAATGGCACCTGTTTGAACTCATCATCTGTATAAAAGACACCTGTCCACAGCCTCAAACAGTCAGACTCCAAACTCCGCCATGGCCAAGACCAAAGAGCTTTCGAAGGACACCAGGAAAAGTATTGTAGACCTGCACCAGACTGGGAAGAGTGAATCTACAATAGGCAAGCAGCTTGGTGTGAAAAAATCAACTGTGGGAGCAATCATCAGAAAATGGAAGACATACAAGACCACTGATAATCTCCCTCGATCTGGGGCTCCACGCAAGATCTCATCCCGTGGGGTCAAAATGATCATGAGAACGGTGAGCAAAGATCCCAGAACCACACGGGGGGACCTGGTGAATGACCTGCAGAGAGCTGGGACCAAAGTAACAAAGGTCACCATCAGTAACACACTACAACGGCAGGGAATCAAATCCCGCAGTGCCAGACGTGTTCCGCTGCTGAAGCCAGTGCATGTCCAGGCCCGTCTGAAGTTTGCCAGAGAGCACATGGATGATACAGCAGAGGATTGGGAGAATGTCATGTGGTCAGATGAAACCAAAGTAGAACTTTTTGGTATAAACTCAACTCGTCGTGTTTGGAGGACGAAGAATACTGAGTTGCATCCCAAGAACACCATACCTACTGTGAAGCATGGGGGTGGAAACATCATGCTATGGGGCTGTTTTTCTGCCAAGGGGACAGGACCACTGATCCGTGTTAAGGACAGAATGAATGGGGCCATGTATCGTGAGATTTTGAGCCAAAACCTCCTTCCATCAGTGAGAACTTTGAAGATGAAACGAGGCTGGGTCTTCCAACATGACAATGATCCAAAACACACCGCCCGGGCAACAAAGGAGTGGCTCCGTAAGAAGCATTTGAAAGTCCTGGAGTGGCCTAGCCAGTCTCCAGACCTCAACCCCATAGAAAATCTGTGGCGGGAGTTGAAAGTCCGTGTTGCTCGGCGACAGCCCCAAAACATCACTGCTCTCGAGAAGATCTGCATGGAGGAATGGGCCAAAATACCAGCTACTGTGTGTGCAAACCTGGTAAAGACCTATAGTAAACGTTTGACCTCTGTTATTGCCAACAAAGGTTATGTTACAAAGTATTGAGTTGTATTTTTGTTATTGACCAAATACTTATTTTCCACCCTAATTTACGAATAAATTCTTTACAAATCCTACCATGTGGATTCATGGATTTTTTTTTCACATTCTGTCTCTCACAGTTGAAGTGTACCTCTGGTGCAAATTACTGACCTCTGTCATCATTTTAGGTGGGGGAACTTGCACAATCGGTGGCTGACTAAATACTTTTTTGCCCCACTGTAATTCGATTTATGCCGTTATCAGTGTTTGAATGATAGCATGGCTGTGGTGTCATATCAATGTATGCTCTCGCTGTTTGCTGATATCAAACTGTGGTATGAGGACCACTGTGGGTTAATCTTTGTAGTGATACTCACTCCTTTCTTTTTATTTAGACCTGGTTTAATTCTGGGATAGTTGAATATTTGTATATAATCCCAGCAGACTGTTTTAGATTATATCTAATATATATCATGTAATTATCCTTGTAATTACAAAAGGTTTTATGTAAGATTTATGTTTTGTAATTTAAATCTGACATCACAAAAGTATTTTGGAATTTGAATAATGTATTTTGTAACTGCAGCATTTTGTCCAGGTTCCTTGCCACCGAGGACTCCTTCAGGACCATCGCATTCAGTTTTCGAGTTGGCGTGTCCTTGGTGAGCCAGATCACCCCCCAGGTAGCGACGTCCATCTGGGACTGTCTAGTGGACGACTTCATGGCTGTGCCTTCAACTGAAGACTGGCGGTGCATTGCAGAGGGATTCCAGGAGCGCTGGAACTTCCCTCTCTCCCTCACAGTAGAGGTTGTATCTGCGCTCCATGGAGCTCCGTCCTGAAATTGCGGAGAAGTGTGTGAAGGCAACGTGTGTTCTCCACAATTTTCTGTGCTGTTTGGACAAGAGAGGGGCACCTGCTGTGAGGGGTGTGGCACCTGCTGTGAGGGGTGTGGCACCTGCTGTGAGGGGTGTGGCACCTGCTGTGAGGGGTGTGGCACCTGCTGTGAGGGGTGTGGCACCTGCTGTGGTGGAGCCGTTGCAAGGCCTGGGTCGTGTAGCAGCAAACAACTCCTCCAGAGAGGCTGTCCTGGTGGGGGAGAAGTTCATGGCCCACTTCTCGGCGGAGGGAGCCGTGTCTTGGCAACCAAAGGAGTAGCCTGTTTGAAGTCTGAGTGACTTCCCCACAACGGCTCTTTTGAGAGCCACCCACAAACCTCTAAAGAGTGTTCCTGTCTTTTTTTAATTTTTCTTAATAAATGGAGCTCTACTCCAAAATAAACTAACCTCTCTTTACTCTCTTAAAGACATATTTACATATAATTGTTACACAAAGTTTTGGCTGTCTCACCTTGTTTTGGTACAATCTGCCAGGTGTAACAATTTTTAATCATGTTTTTGCTGGAGAAGTGCAAGGTTTTAGTCAACACCATCAGACACAAAGAAATGTAAAAATATATATTTTAAATTAAGTTGTTTCAGCTATTTTGACTATTACCAGCTTCTCTGTTCTACTGTTTATGCACATATGTTTTCAAAGTAATTATACCACATTTAAAAGTAAGATTGTTTTGGCTTTTTATTATTAGAGTTAGGCAGCACGGTGGTTAGCACTGTTGCCGCACAGCAAGAAGGTCCTGAGTTCAATTCCAACATCAGGCTGGGGTCTTTCTGTATGGAGTTTGCATGTTCTCCCCGTGTTTGCGTGGGTTCCCTCCGGGTACTCCGGCTTCCTCCCACCGTCCAAAGACATGAAGCTTGTGGGGATAGGTTAATTGGATAATCCAAATTGCCACTAGGTGTGAATGTGCGAGTGAATGTGAGTGTGAATGGTTGTCTGTCCCTGTATGTTGGCCCTGCGACAGACTGGCGACCTGTCCAGGGTGTACCCCGCCTTTCGCCCTATGACAGCTGGGATAGGCTCCAGCGCCCCCCGCGACCCTGAAAAGGATAAGCGGAAGCGAATGGATGGATGGATGCATGGATTATTAGAGTTACAGTCATACATATTTTCAGAAGCTTGTATTTAATCTCCATAAGAAACGATCATATTTAGCAGCGTGAAAATTACATATTTATTTAGAAAATTACGTATTTTTATTGGAAGATCATGAGGGAGGAAAATATATGGTTCTTCAAAACAGAAAAATAAACAAAAAATCCATATTATGGAGTTGACAAGTGGTGACACATGAGTAGAAAACAGGATATTATTTCTTTCAAAATGACCATTAAACCTTAACAACCTTTGTAATATCACAAGACACATCATAACAATTCTGTTTTTGCACATGTCAAGTTCTACATCTTAATAGTTCACCAGCAAGTAGCTGCCTACTGCTCCTTGATTCCTAAAGTACTCTGTGGTTGTGTGTTTAGACGCTGCTGGACTTTCTCTCCTTTTGACTCTCTGTGCTTGTTTCCAAAACCTTCTCTTCTGCCTTTTTTTCTCTTCCTTTCAGATCACTGATGTTCTTTATTTTTCCCTCTTTCACTCTATTTCTCCATCTTTCCCTTTATGAGAAACTCAGGCTGGCTGTTAATTTTTTCTCTACTTATTTTTTGATCATCCCTGTTCCTTCTCTTTTGTTCCTCTACTGACAGCTTCCTCTTTGCTATTCTAGCCTGAAATGTACCATTTTGTAATTGCTATAATTTTTCTGAAGCATATGCATTTACACATATTAAGGATGAATATTCACAACACAAATATGTATTAAGCAACAGAAATGCTATCCGGTCTTTAAGTCTGATGTCATTAGCCGTTTCCAGGTCCAAACTCCGCTGCAGATCCCAAAGTCAAAGGAACTCTGCGGCATCACTGAGAGTTACAAACTGTCTAAATTCTTTCATCTTTAATAAAATGATCAGTGTGGCTGTTTTACCAGGTGTAACATCCAGGCATCCATGAAAACAGAATATATGAAATTTAACAGAGTTAGAAGTTAGCTCGCCGGTTTCCACCTTAACACCAGCTCTGCTATCACTTCCAACATAAATGAAGACAAAACTAAACAGCACTGGCGTTTGTAGGGTTACTGATGTTGGACTAGCTGGTGTATAATGATGTGCTACGTGATTGCTAGCAACACAGCTATGTTAGCGTAACATAAACACAGTGAAACTTTTTTCCACTTGATAAAAGTTAACGTGAGGGTTCCCGATGGTTAGGCTGACAGTGATCACTGACTGTTTTTAGGGGCTTGTTCAGATTAAATAGAACAAGATAAAAAAGAATAAAAACATGTTAAAACACAACAGCCTTAATAAACACAGAGTAGTTTGGACCCGAAAGCAGGGTTCATACATCATCACTTAAAAGACCAGCTCTCGGGGCAGAGATAGCTCAGTAGATAGTGTTTGCCCCATGATCGTTGGGCAGGGCTCTAGACTAACTTTTTGCCATGGGCGTACGCGTACCGGCACAAAAGTTAGGCGCACACAAGTTTTATAATAATTTATATAATATAATGTGTTTTTCTGGATACACTGTGCTTTTTCAGCATTCAAAGATTGATGACACCGTGTCAGAGCACTGGCTATGAATTTCAGAAGGATCAGGCCTTAACTTAACAGAAAAGTTAGCAATAGTTCTTTTCCTGTTACAGCTACATCCACTTCTGTCGTGCCCAGGCTGCTCACTAGGGCTGGGTATCATCACTGATTTCTATAATCCATTCGATTCCGGTTTTCAAAGTCCCGATTCGATTCAACTTAGCCTCAGACAGTCAGAAATATTATAATTCTGATCATTTATCAGTACTGACTTCATCAGAATTGTGAACATCACAGCAGATTCCTTTGTGTGAAAGTAACTGAGAATAAAACACAGAAAAACATGAAGGAGATTTTCCTGGTCTGGCTTTTTATAGCAGATAACCTTAAAAATATTCTACAATGTTCTGCATATAAAGTTTAAATTTCTTCAGTATTGAACAACAGAAAAAATAGGCTTTCTTGAAGAAAAAGACAGTAGCCGACAGCACTGTAAACAACGGTAGACTGGTGGGTAATAAGCGAATAAATAATACAGAAAACAGAGATTGGAGACGGGAAACTGTTCTTGAAGTACAGAGAGAGATAGAGAGAGAGCTAGCTGTGCATGGATGTGATTTTAATAGTCGTGGAAGCAAAACAGCAAAATTCAGCTCGGTGAATTTTGGTTGGAGAGAGACAAAACCTGCAGCTCAGAATCAGCGCAAAAAGACGTAAACACATCGCGGACCGGACGCATCAGATTCGCTAAGCTCCGACAGCGTGTCCGTCTACGGGCCGTCGGGTGAGAAAGCCGAGAAAGACAAAGTTAATTCTGATGGGTCGGGTCCACTCTGTGTTTACGTCTTTGTGTGGAGTCCGTGTACCTGCTCTGATTTGCTGTTTGGTTGTTGTTGAACTGGTTTTGTGAGCTTTAATCTGAGAATCTGGCGTTTCTGGCAAAACAGTTATATTTAAAAGTCGATTCAGGATTTAATGAATTGATATCGCTTTATTCAAGCTACTCACCTCCCACTTCCACCTGCACTTTCAACTGGACCACGGCCAATCAGAGAGGTCCCGCCCCTTACTATCTCTGATTGGTTTAGTCCACGATAGGGACAAAATGTGTGTCTGTTGTTGACCACAGGGAAGGTTGCAGATTTTTTTTTATTTTTTTTGCTACCCGAACAGTTGGTCGCACAGGTGCAACCAAATATTTTTTTTTAGTCGCACCACTGAAAAATTTGGTCGCACTCTAGAGCCCTGTTGGGGGTTCAAATCCACCAAACAGCGGCTATCCTGAGATACCCTTGAGCAAGGTACCGTCTCTACACACTGCTCCCCGGGTCATGGATTGGTAGCTGCCCACTGCTTCACTGAGTAAATGGGTTAAATGCAGAGGACTAAGCATTTTCCTACAGGATTAATAAAGTATACATTAACTATGAGATTCAAGATCAGGCAAATTCCATAATATTCGACACATCTGTAAAGCAGAAATATCAGTAAAATGCACAGGAAGTAATATGACTGAAATAGTAATAAAAATAATATAATTAGTGAATAGGACACTTTTGTGACATTTGCCAAAATCATTAGAAAAAGGGTCAACACCGTCAGGCAAAAATCCTGATGGTGCTGACAAAATACCCTACTTTCTCTCATAGCACGTTTTTCTGACAGACGCCATCTTGTTGTTCATCAGTTGCTTATGGCCTCTACTGTGGTGTTGATGCACTATGGTTGTGACACAGAGTTTTATCAGAAAGGTATGCAATAAATGAAATAAAAATTAAAAAAACTCACCAGAGCAGTGACCTCATGGCATGTGTATCAAACAGGAAGTGGTAAAGGGGTCCTCACAGTGTAAGTTACCCACAATAATTCCTGATTTTTTTGTACTTTTTAAAAAATCTGATGGTGTTGACAGAAACTTTGGACATGTTTTGTCCCTTATCTCAAGAATCACTGATATATTCTCAAAATCTTTCATAAACTGCCTGCTTTTCAGGAATGAGGTGGTAATTCGATTTTGGAGCAGTTCTTGAGCCATAACCAATGATGAGCAGCTTTCCTCACTGTCACTGGTACGGTGCTGCACTGATGCCTTCCTGAGAGCCAATGCAAGCACAAAGAGTTAAGTCAGCAGTTTTTTGGTGAGCTTTCAATATTTCCTTTAACTAACGGGGAGTGAGGTCCTTTTATCTCAGGCATGTCAGGAATACTGAAACCTGGGCTGACTGACCTGACCACAGCCTCTATGACTTCAGCATCACTGTGTCCTTTACACAAGAGGCTGACTGGCCCACAGATCTTGACACCTCTCCTTACTGTCACTTCTTGAAGCCTGTTTGCTGCTGTAGGAAACACGTTTTATGGAGCTGTCAGCTGACTCGGCGATGTTCTGTTCACTCTTTGACACACCCTGCTAATTGCTTATATTAACATCTCTTGGCTGGTCTGAGAATGGGTTGGCGTTCCCCGGACAAGCTGGAGGAGGCTTCTCTGCTTGGGCTGCTGCTGTGTTACTGCTGCATTTCTGCTCATCAGACTCACCTAATGAGATGGCTGGAACTGTTTCTTTTTGGCGAGGTGTCTGATGTCAGCTGGCAGTGATGATGATGATGCCACTCGAAGCTGCTTTTTCAAGTTTGATTCAGTTAGTCTTGAGTGGAAGCGCCTCTTTGCAAGAGTCAGTTTTGAAAAGACCTGTTCAAAGTGGTACGTTGTCCCAAACAGAGATGCAAATTTCAGGGCATGTCTCGCCAGGATGGGAAAAGCCTCAGCATGAACGTACAGTTTGTGAAAGTCCAGCAGAGAGAGGCTGTTATACTTAGCTTTGAGCTCGTAGTTGTTTTGCAGCCCAATTATTTCCACTTGGAAAGTGTCTGGCACAGATGGTTGCACATTAAACGGCGTAGCAAACATCTCCAGTTCCTTTTGGATATTCTTCACATCTTGAAACCTGTCATCAAATGCCTGAATGAGTTTTGCACAACGACTGTTGTTGTGATTTGGCGCTACACAAATAAAATTGAATTGAATTTAGAATTGTCCCTATTGCCAGTCTTGGCAGCCGGGGGTCAGTCCGCCAGGGCCTCCGCTCCTGGCCGCCACCCGGCACACAATGCACCCAGCTCGCACTGGAACGTTTCGCAGCCGAGTGTGAAGCAGCGGGAATGAGGATCAGCACCTCCAAATCTGAGGCCATGGTTCTCAGCCGGAAAAGGGTGGAGTGCCCACTCCGGGTCGGGGATGAGTTCCTGCCCCAAGTGGAGGAGTTCAAGTATCTCGGGGTCTTGTTCGCGAGTGATGGGAGAAGGGAGCCGGAGATCGACAGACGGATTGGGGCTGCAGCTGCAGTAATGCGGACGCTGCACCGGTCCGTCGTGGTGAAGAGGGAGCTGAGTGTAAAAGCGAAGCTCTCCATTTACCGGTCGATCTACGTCCCTACCCTCACCTATGGCCACGAGCTGTGGGTAGTGACCGAAAGAACGAGATCGCGGATAGAAGCGGCAGAAATGAGCTTCCACCGAAGGGTGGCTGGCCTCTCCCTTAGAGATTGGAGCCTCCTGGGCGCCTCCTGGGTGAGGTGTTCCAGGCATGTCCCACCGGGAGGAGGCCCCGGGGCAGACCCAGGACACGCTGGAGAGATTATATCTCTCGGCTGGCCTGGGAACGCCTTGGTATTCCCCCGGATAAGCTGGAGGAGGTGGCTGGGGAGAGGGAGGTCTGGGCCTCTTTGCTTAGGCTGCTGCCCCCGCGACCCGGCCTCGGATAAAGCGGATGAAGATGGATGGATGAATTTAGAATTTGTTTGTTTTATTTTATTGTGAAAGAACTATAGAGGAAGCGACCACCTTTTCGCACATGCGTAGAAAAACATCCTAATTTCCTGAACCGATCAGGCAGCCAAAGGCAACAACATGGCTGCTGATAGCGATGTGAGTTTGTTTTGTAACATGTCAGTGGTCGTGTCCAAATTCATGGGCTGCATCCTCCTGAGGACCCGGCCTTCGCGGTCTATGTGGGCCGGGTCCTGAGAAGGTCGGGTAGGCCGGAAGTAAACGGCTGTTAAATTGGACGGTCTCGCCTTCGGATTAGCGTCACTGCTGTCTCGGTGGAGTTTAATAAACTCGGCCGTCTGCTCCTTGCTGTCTAAAATATAACAGGACACTGGAGTAAACTCTCGACCATCTCACACTTCTGTTTAATCAGTTTTCTGTTTGACGTTTATTCAGCTGTGTGAAAACCAAGGAGGAACCCACCTGGGGGATTAATAAAGTTTTATTTTATCTAATCTAATAACTTTAATCTCAGCCAAACCGATTTACTCACGAACAAATAAAACACTGAAAAAAGTCCAACAATAACATTTTTAGGTTGTCTAAGTGACTTATATATCACGTTTAACCTGAGTAGCGAAAGTCTGCGGTGATCTGAATATGATGTGCCGGGAGTTGTGCCGTTCTCTGCGGCTTCAGTGACCCTCGAGCTCCCGGCTAGCTATCGAGCTGGTGGGTAGCAGACGTGTAGGGACCTTGCTCAGGGGTACCTCAGCTTAGCTTTTCACTTGATTCAAACCCCCAACCTTCTGATCCCGGGGCAGCCACTCTACCTACTGACCTATCCCTCACACACGTTTACATCGTTGAACAAGTCTGTGCCACAGAGCACGCTGCATCGCTGCATCGCTGCATCGCAGCAAAGAATGGGTTTGGAGGATTTTTTTAGAAGTGATGAATTGCTGCAGCCCCAGATTACGCCAATGAACACAACATATTAAAACCAGTCTGTGTAGCACTCAGTGGTCCGTGCAGTGACAGTGCTGACATACATGCCAGTACAATGCAGTTCTGCAGCTTGTTGCTCTGTGTTTCAGTCGGACTGTTTAGTTTAGCTGGATTGTTGCTGGTTGAGAGAAACTGAAGCTGGATGTCGGGCGTGTACCAGAGATCCTGCTAGTAATGCCTTCTGCTGTTTATCTTGTGTTCAGTCAGGTACCGATGTTTGTGCAGATCCAGCAGAAGTGGAGGCGGATGTATGCCGGAGAGTGCAAAGGACCAGGCGTGCGCACCGACTTTGAGATCGTTCACCTGCGTCGAGCGCCCGTGCAGTACAACCACCTGTCCGGCCTGCTCGACATCTTCAAATCTAAGATAGTAAGTGCTCTGGAACAAACATCTTTATATGGATCATATTTCAAGGTTGTTTGTTTGTTTTTAATAAAGAAAAATTAAAATTGTGCAGCCACAGAGCGTCATGTACCCATGTTCTACAAGTATCACCTCAGCATCCTGTTCCAGACGATTTTAGGACGATGTGAATCCTGTTAAATGCAACTAATAATCATAAAAGCATCCACGAAGTGCATGTAAATGTATTTTCTAAAACATTTATTCATCTGGTTTTTCCTGCTCATGTACAGTCTCTCCTCCTCCTCCTCCTCCTGCTGTGCTCTGACAGTCACACAAAAACTGTATTCAACTTGAAAATAACACAAACATCTTATCTTATAATAAGAATATATTCTTGTAATAGTTCGTCAAAGAGCAGGTTGATAACAGTACAGCACACTGCTTAGTTATGTGAACATTGGGAAAACAGAAGAGGAAGAAGAAGACGTCTAATTCTGTGTAAATTCGGTTTCTGGATTTTTGTGGAGTTAATTTGTGAATAAAATAAAGACTGTTAGGAAGTGGATGTCGGTTTAATGATCAGTTTGTTTGAACTTTGTTTATTCCTATTCCTGGAAACACAATGGATTCCCAGACATCACGTTGTTTAACCCTTTCATGCACAGTGGTCTGCAGCTATTCAAAGGCTGTTTTCTTGTATTTGTGTTGGTGTTGATGGTAAACTTGCACAGAAACACTACACACTGATGTCTCCATACCCTTCATAAGTCAAAACCGATGTTGTCCACCTAAGTGGACATTTAAAAAATGAAGTTCAAAAATCTTATATTCATTCCTAAAGAAGAATAAAAATCCTGATTGATGTTGTCATCATCCACACATGAGGGTTAAATGTGTTCAGTATGTTCCCAGAAACAGCCGACAATGACGAGGTGTAATCCACGCCTGTACAGAGAGATTAATGCTGCAGCTTGTTACCATAAACATGAGCTGATGTCTTCCTGTTGTCATCAGGGTTGTTCCCTGTTCCCTCTGCCTCCAGTCAACATCGCCATTCGCTTCACCTACGTGCTCCAAGACTGGCAGCAGTATTCATGGCCACAGCAGCCTCCAGGTAGGCAGTACATGTCATGTCATTAATACACAAATAGAAAAATGTAATATTATTATTAAGAAATTATTAAATTTTTTTTAAATACATGTCAGCAAGTGGCTGACATCCAGAAACCCTGCCAGTGGCTTTTAGGAGTCGTGTGTGTGATGCAGGTCATGTTGTTGTTTCCTGTGGAACGATTGTACCTGCTGGTTCCAGGTCGTTCTTCTGATAAGTCTTTTCACTCGTCTGTCTGAAATCGTGTGGGGAGCGCTTGGTCGTGGCTGGTTTATCGTAAATAAATAAAAACCCTGCAGGGGCAACGCCAGGTTTATGGCCCCAACAGTGCTCACTGGAACCTTCAGTAACTTAGAAGTTCTTCTGTAGCCGATGCCATCAGTCTTAAGTGTGCAAAGGTCTTGAGAGAGCTTGTTGGTTTTACCCATCATGAGACGCTTCTTGTGTGAAACCTGGCTAATGAGGCCATAGTTGGGACTGAACCGGCTGATATTAATTTGCACTAAGTGGCAGGATTGCTCTGTAATTACTCATAAATGTGTCTTTTTGCACCTTTCTTTCTGTCCAATACATTTCCCCCGTGTCATTCTTCATTGTTAGACGTCATGTATGGACATCTATGGTGGCGCTGGGTGATATGAGGAAAATGTAATATCACAATATTTTTTTGCTATATCACAAAACACGAAATAAATCACGATATGTTTAAGTTATTTTCAACCATATAGGATCTAAATTTGCACTTATTCAAACCGACCATTCAGGATGGTTTTCTATTGTCAACATAAAAATGATCTGAATGAACTGAAATGTTTTCTTTTAACCATCAGCTGCACACAGAGGATTTTCACAGATTACAGTATAATCACAGTAAGTCTCTTTCTGTGGTCAACACTAGACTTTAACATCAAAAGATCACAGCAACAAAAAACGACGTCAAGAAAAAAATCATGAGTCAAAATAAAACGACTGAAATGAAAAAGCTGCTCTGTTGTTCTTATAAAAATGGCAAAATAAAAAAAATGGATGACATCAAATTACAGAAACAAGTCGAGACAGTGACTATAAAACAGTTTATTTAATGTTTGCTTGGTGTGCAGGGAGACGTTGACATGCAGGGTTTAAAACATCATTTCTTTTGCAGCGAGATTCATTCTCTCACCGTCTGAAACTCCTGATGTCGCCATATTTTTACCTGTTCAGTTCAGTTCAGTTTTATTTATACAGCACCAAATCACAACAACAGTCGCCTCAAGGTGCTTTATATTGCACAGTAGATCGTACAATAATAGATACAGAGAAAAACCCAACAATCATATGACCCCCTATGAGCAAGCACTTTGGGGACAGTGGGAAGGAAAAACTCCCTTTAAACAGGAAGAAACCTCCAGCAGAACCAGGCTCAGGGAGGGGCGGAGCCATCTGCTGTGATTGGTTGGGGTGAGAGAAGGAAGACAGGATAAAGACATGCTGTGGAAGAGAGACAGAGATTAATAACAGATGTGATTCAATGCAGAGAGGTCTGTTAACACATAGTGAGTGAAGAAGAAACACTCAATGCATCATGGGAATCCCCCGGCAGCCTGCGTCTATTGCAGCATAACTAAGGGAGGATTCAGGGTCACCTGGTCCAGCCCTAACTATATGCTTTAGCAAAAAGGAAAGTTTGAAGCCTAATCTTGAAAGTAGAGATAGTGTCTGTCTCCTGAATCCAAACTGGAAGCTGGTTCCACAGAAGAGGGGCCTGAAAACTGAAGGCTCTGCCTCCCATTCTACTTTTAAATACTCTAGGAACAACAAGTAGGCCTGCAGAGCGAGAGCGAAGTGCTCTAATAGGGTGATATGGTACTACAAGGTCATTAAGATAAGCACAGAGGAAACTATTTCTAAGCTAAAATTCATGCATCAAATGATACGCAGCAGATAAGACGGATGTAATCAAGCTACCGATAGAAAGAACATAGTAAAGGACAAATAAAGTGTCTTTTTTTCCTCATTGTTCTATGTGTGGGCCTCCTACTTCCTCCCACAGTCCAAAGACATGCAGTTAGTGGGGACAGGTTCATTGGGGCCCTAAATTTCCCACGGTGTGAATGTCTGTCTCTGTGTTTGCCCTGCGGCAGACTGGCGACCTGTCCAGGGTGTGCCCCGCCTCTCATGACAGCCCCAAGCACTTTACATGTGATGTAAAGTGGACTTTTCTTTTGTTGCCACGTCCATGATTTAGAAAATGTTACACAGATGTTGTCCTGCTTCGCTGTGCTGAAGCGTGTGCTTCATGAAAAGTTTGAATAAGAAAATATCAGGTCAGTAACTGTTTGTGTTCCCTGTAGGTGAGGCTGTGACAGAGCTCTTTAAACTCTGCTGTAGGACTGAGTGTACAGAGGAGATTCCTGGAAGAGGATACGCTGAAGATGAGGGCAAAGGTCAGGTTCCTGGCTTTACTTGTTGAGTGACCATACTGCATTCTGGAAACGTGCGTAGCTTACTGGGAGATCTGGGCATCTGTGCTGACCCGGGCCTCAGCAATTGAACAGAAACTCTTGGATGTGTTTGTCGTCTGTAGAAAACAGTGATATCAGCTCTGCTTTGTCCAAGCTGACCGAGCCAGCAGCAACTGTGCCCATTTCCAAACTGTCTGTCTCCAACATGGTGCACAGTGCCCGGAAGCACATTCGCCGCCATCGACGCATCGATGAGTCGCCCCTTAACACCGAGATACTCAATTCTGTCCTTCTGGTAAGAGTTAATCATGTAACCTGTTTAAAAGGCATTAACTAGTCGGAGTTGACTAATACTTGACTGAGTTTTAATGGTTTCAGCTCATTTTATGAGGAAACTGATTCTGACAGAAGAGGTGTGGATCCCGTGTTAGGAGACGGTGAGCGTGATATTCAGAGCAGCAGAGACCTCGGAGCGTGTGGTAGTTTGACTCGTACTGATGTGGCTCCTCTGCTTCTTTTCACAAACAGTTTTTCCTTCCTGGTTACTGTTGAGCCCGTCACACTCAGCAGCTCGAGCTCGAGCTAAGACAGCCTTGAATCTTAAAACTACAGCCGTAATTGCATTTATGTCTTAGAGTGCTGGCCACAGATATTGATCCCATCTGACAGCAGCTCAGTAAAGCACAAGAGCGTCATCTTAAACAGGATATCAGGCAGCGTTCTTATTTTTATTGTCTACTTCTGGTCACATCCTGCTTTTGCCACTGAGCGATCAGCATCCTGTGTTTTATCATGAAGTGATGACTACGTGAGCTGCACTTGTTTAATTCTTCTAACATCTAGAAAACAACAGAGTTTCTAAATGACAGACTTATTTATTTGTGTTTGTGTCTCTGTTTCCAGATGCTGCTGTGGAGAAGTCTGACTGTAAGAATAACACTCAGCTGTCCAACTCCAGTGGGACATCGGAGCAAGAGAAAACCTCTGATTATGTATGTTTGCCTCTTCACCACTCGCACACTCAAGGTTACACTCAGGTCAGGTCCAATATAAGTTTCAGAGTGAAGACAGGCTCAGTGCTGTCAGTACTTTGTCAGGATTTTTATTGATTTCATGGTCTTTTCCCTCGTTGTAGAACCTTTTCCACCAGCTGAAGTCGGCCCCCAGTGACAGTCTGACCTACCGTCTGGCTCTGTGTGTGTGTCTGTTCAACTATTACTACGGTGGGCTGCGGGCTGTTCTCTAAGTAAATATATTTCTAAAGGTGCTTTGATGTGAAATTATCACCAGATGTCGGTAACAACACTTCCAATCCAGACGTGCAAAGGAATCAAACCACAGATGAAGTTGTGTAATAATACAAAGTGACACAGGGACATTTATTTATTACTTTATACAAATGTTGGTGATGACAGTTCATGGCAGCGTCTGTATGGAGAAACCAGTCCCATCATTGCTCATGACTTTGACCCACTCACCACACAAACAGTCTATAAATCCCGAATGCTCCGTGGATCCTTCCCACAGATTCAGCTCAGGTGATTGGCTGGGCCGTTCCAGCAGCTTTACTTGATTTCTCTGAAACCAACCGTTTCCATTGGCTGTGTTTGTGATCATGGTCTTGCTGAAACATCCATCCTTGTTTCATCTTCATCATCCTGGTAGATGGCAGCAGATTCTAATCAACAATGTCTCCATTCATCCTTCCTGGAGTTATGTTTAATGTCTCAGTGCTGTACGCTGAATAAACAGCCCCCCCCCCATGATGCTCCCGCCTCCAGACTTCAGTGTTGCTGTGGTGTTTTTGGGGTGAAGCCACCCAAACATGGTGTGTTTACAGCCTTCAAAGAGTTCAGTTTTGGTCTTTTGTGACCAAACTATATTAAAGATAAAGCATATTGTTGTACCTATGCATTACACTGGAGCAGAGCTTACATACACTCAACAAAAATATAAACGCAACACCTTTGTTACTGCTCCCATTCCCCATGGGATGGACGTAGAGACCTAAAATTCATTCCAGATACACAATATAACCATCCCTCCCAAACAGTGGTCACAAATCAGTCCAAATGTGTGGTAGTGGGCACATCTGCTATATTGAGATAATCCATCCCACCTCACAGGTGTGCCACATCAGGATGCTGATCTGACATCATGAGTAGTGCACAGGTGTACCTCAGACTGCCCACAACAAAAGGCCACCCTGGAATGTGCAGTTTTGTCTCACAGCAAAATGCCACAGATGCCACAAGCAATGAGGGAGCGTGCAATTGGCATGCTGACAGCAGGAATGTCAACCAGATCTGTCGCCCGTGCATTGAATGTTCATTTCTCAACCATAAGCCGTCTCCACAGGCGTTTCAGAGAATATGGCAGCACATCCAACCGGCCTCACAACCGCAGACCTCGTGTAACCACACCAGCCCAGGACCTCCACATCCAGCAGGTTCACCTCCAAGATCGTCTGAGACCAGCCACCCAGACAGCTGCTGGAACAATTGGTTTGCACAACCAAACAATTTCTGCACAAACTGTCAGAAACCGTCTCAGGGACGCTCAACTGCATGCCCGTCGTCCTCATCGGGGTCTTGACCTGACTCCAGCTCGTCGCCGTAACAGACTTGTGTGGGCAAATGCTCACATTCGATGGCGTCTGGCACGTTGGAGAGGTGTGCGCTTCACGGATGAATCACAGCGCTTTGTGTTCTGCGTCCTGATTGGCTGCAGACTATTGTTGATCTCCTCCGTGCCGTCTCTCCTGTACAGTACAGAATCGCTTATTCATTGGTTCATTAATGATTCATTGATGTTGAATTATCTCTCAGCTGCTCTGTTCTCATGTGCTGGACCTGAAAACACGGTTTGATCTTTGGTTTCTGTAATACTGGACTTATTTGTCTACGAAGGTTTGAACTTTGAGAGCTTAAACAGGAGAGAAACGTGTGAAAATGTTCATGTCGGTCTGAGTGTATAAAGTGTGTAGTGACGGGTTTTACCTTAACACATCTATAATAATTGTAAAAAATAAAGTTGGCTACTTCAGATTTCACCAATCGCAGGTTATTTTTAGAACGTAACTCCCGCGATAAACGAGGGAGCGCTGTATACAAATACTGAGAAGTATAAAATTTGAATCCTGTCTCTCTCTGAGGTGCGGGGGGAAAAAATATCGACAAGTCGATCAACATCATCTACAGATACATTCGACATCTCGAGAAATGTAAATCGCCACTTGATTCGTCCATTTGGTTGAAAAACCCGACCTTGAACAAGGAGCGAATATCACACCGGAAACTAAGCGCTATGCGCCGGAAGTAGCATATGCTAAGGCGCACAGGTCTAAGTTATAGGTCTAAGTTCCCCATAATGCACTGGGTGTTTCTTCTTCACTCAACATGTGTTAGTACACCTCTCTGCATTCAGTCCGTCTGCCCCTCATCTATCGATGGATGTTAGAGGCTTTGGTTCCCACTGTCGCTCACAGATGGTCACCTAATGTTTCCTGTGTAACTGCAGGGTCTTTGCCTTATAACATAGAAGCAGCTTGAGGTAACTGTTGTTGTGATGCTGTGTGTGTGTAATAAAGCTCCCTTACTGACAGTGGGTCACCACAGCTTGTAGCTCCATGTATTTGATGCGGCACGTTTGCCCTCGCTGACACAACCCTAAAGGGATTTGTGTGTATGAATAAAGTTTATTGTTCATACAGTTCATTGCTGTATGTCTGTGAAAGGCTGAATGAGGGTTGTAGCTCCCTCAGCAGCTGTGGAGCGATGGAGATGTGGTTGGTTAGACACGCTGCTTTAGTTTACACTACAAACCACACTCACCTGTTTACACTCCTTTTGTGTTACAACCACCTTGTTACACTCAAACACCAGATGATGCATCTGAGCCAACTAAGGATTCACTGAGACTGAAGAAGCTCGAGATCATAATGTGACCAAGTGGTCGGCGGGGTTATGCACAAAATAAATAAACTTGACAACGCCACCTAGGGGAATTACACCCCCAGGAAATATATTTAAGAAAAATAAATAAAAGGAATAAAAGAAGACCGCACAGATTCAAGGATGCACACTGAGGCAGGTTGGCTTCCAATATTAAAACAGTTTTATTTATAGAAATAAATAAAATATTATAAATAATATTTTATAAATAAAATATTAAAAGTCAAGATGTAGCGTCATTATTGACAGTGTCCTACAGTAAAAATAAACAATCGTGGAACTTGGACTTACCAGCAGCCGTGGAACCAAAAGAAAATCACACCAAAAGAATCACTGCAGACCACCCAGTGCTGTACAAAAGAAAGTGTGAAAACGACCCACCACCTGAGGTCCCAGGGCCACTGGCTCGTCCTCCTTCACTGAAATAAAACACAGAAAAGTATGTTAAAAGAATAAAAGGACACTGAGCGTCAGGCTCGCTACAAATCATAAAAAGACTAAAACACACTTTAATAACTTTAATAAAAGAAATCACACACACACACGGGAAAGGCTTATTCCCCACGGGTCAAACTACCACTCGTGCTGGTAATAATTATTCTCAGGCGTAGGCCGGTCTGGCTCCCCACCGGCTGAGACCGGCCACCCAGGCGATTTAGAGTCCCAGCACGACACTCGGGCAGAGAATCACTTCAGCCCGATCACAGAAGTGTGGGTACGAGCAACAGTCCAGGGTAAAATAGAACACCAGGCGAACCCAAAAAAAGGTAAGCCTACTTAATAAAAACAAGATAAGACAAAACAAGACAAGACAGCAGACTCCACCAAGGAGGAGTTCACAACAGCAACTGAGAAGGCAGTCCACTCTTCCAATTTAGGTTGGACAATTTACCATGGAGAGGTGAGTACAGCAGTGAACCCTGAAACAGATAAGTGTAACCTTAAACTCTTATAGCTATGAATGCTAATAAAAGTAGTTCTAACAGCTTACCCCAGGACCGGAGGCACTATACTCTCATTGGTGGAGATACCACGAACACCTCTCTCCGCAATGGCAGAATTAAACAGACTGCTGCGCTACAACAGGCCGGAAAAGGATATTAACACCAATTCCAGTATTCGGAGGGAATCCAAGGTTAAGCGAGAGCATACCTGTAGCTGTCGTATAATCGGCTCTTGCTGATCAGTCCGTCGCAGTACGCCAGCATTTACTGCTGTATCGTACCAGAAGCTCGGGAGGAATTAATCCAACAAGACATCGGCTTAGCTTTATACAGGCTAGCGCCACCCTGCAATCAATGTGCAGGTGGGTTCCCAATTAACCCGATCACCTGATACAAGGAGCGAGTGCAGTGGAAAGAGAGCGAGGGTGGTAGAGCGAGCGAGAGAGAGAGAGAATGAGAGAAGAAAAACAACGGAAGGCGAGTAGCCCATCTGGCTACATCTCGAGACACCCTCACAGGAGATTACATGGCCCAAGTAGTTAACCTTCTGCTGGAAAAAGGCACACTTTTCTAACTTAGCCTTGAGCCCCTGTTGCTGCAGCCTTGCCATCACCATCTCTAGCCGTTGCAGGTGCTGAGAGACAGACGAGGAGAACACAATGATGTCGTCTAGGTACAGCAGTAATGACTGGCACTGCTGATCCCCGAACATCCTCTGCATTAGGCGCTGAAAGGTACCAGGAGCATTGCACAGCCCGAATGGCATACGATTCCACTCGAACAGGCCAAACGGCGTGCAAAAAGCGGTCTTGGGCTTATCCGGCTCAGAAACTGGCACCTGGTTGTACCCGCTGGCCAGGTCGATGGTAGAAAACCAGCGTGCGCCAGCTAGGGCATCCAGACTTTCCTCGATGCGAGGTAAGGGGAAGGCGTCCTTCCTTGTTTTGCTATTCAGCAAACGATAGTCAACGCACAGCCGGAGGCTTCCATCCTTCTTGCGGACCAACACGATGGGAGAGGCATAAGGGCTGCTACTTTCCCTAATTACCTGGGCCTCCAGTAGCTGGTTGATATGAGCCCTGACAGCCTCATAATCAGAAGGAGGAATTCGCCTGTACCTCTGCCGGACAGGTGCGTCATCGAGTAGCGGTATGTCGTGCGAAATGAGGTTTGTGCAGCCCAAGTCTCCCTCATAAGTGGAGAAAACAGAGCGGTACTTCCGCAAAAGTAACCGTACCTCGTGTTGCTCTGACTCAGCGAGAGCAGACAGGTCAATCGTATCCACCATCTCTTGAGCAGGGCTGCTGGTTGTATGGGAGGAAACGGTAACGGGAAAAGAGTGTTCCTCGCTAACACCGGCAGGGAGGCTAACAACAGTAGCTTTGCTTATCACTCCCAAACGGGTCCGCGGGTGGAGAACAGCTTCCGCTGTCCCTACATTGGTGACTGGGATGTAGGCAACGCCCTTATCCACCTGAACCAAACATGGAGAGGCCAGCAACCCAACTGGCAACCCGGACTCAGAAGGTTCAAAAAGCACAGCCTGACCTGACAACTGCTGAGAACAAGTAGTGGCCACCAGCTGCATAACACCACCAGGTATCCGCACGGCCCGCGGGCCCTGTACCTTAACGGTACCGACAGGGTCCTCTGGGGCTTGGGCTGCAGACTGGTGACACTGATGTAAGGCCTCCAAAACTGGTCTCGGTGCCTGTGACACAGAAGGAGAATTAAACAAGGAGCCACCGAAAGCCCCAAACAGTTCTTGATAACAGCGGCGGATTACGTTCATTCCTAAGATGCCAGGGACAGAGGGCGTAGCCCCAGGAGGGTCCTTCACTATAAGGATTCCACAAGAGGGCATTTCCTTGCCACACAGGAGTACACTGAGCTCCAAATAGCCAATGTAAGGGATGGCAAGCCCATTGGCAGCCCGAAGCTGTAGCCAATGACATGACTGAAGGCGTTCTTGTCCCCAAGGGGCAAAATGTGCCAAAAAGAAACTTTCTGTGATGGTGGAAACCATGGACCCAGTATCCACCAAACAAGGGACAGTTACCCCACTAATAAGCACATCCATCTTTGGACACGATGAAATTAGCCTGCCAATCCTATCTTTCTGTGAGCCAGTGAACTCCCCACCTGAACTGTGACTCTGCAGCACAGATGGCGTTAGTTTTCCGACTGGGTAGCGGGAAGATGATTGCCAACTGCGGCGTAAGGAGGGCCTGAATCAGAACCTGCTCTAGGGCGGCGTGAAGCCCGCTCCCCAGTGCACTCCCTAGCAAAGTGTCCTGGCTGCTGACACCGGCGACAAATCACCGAGCCAGCCCGTGAAGGCCGAACACTTCTTCGGGGGTTCTGTAAAGAAGCCACTGTCTCAGTGAGCCGATTTAACTGCTCTTGTTGGCGCTTTAGGAGTTCCTTTAGCTCACGCCACTCGGACTCGGGTGTACCAACAGGAGCGAACCTAGGGCTAGTGTGCACTCCACACTGAAAACCATATGCCGATGGTTGAGAATAGCCACGGTCGCGAACACCGCCTGAAAACCCTTCTCTTTCCCATCTAATTGCTTCCCCGCGCACCTCTAACAAGGTGGCAGTGGGCACACGGCGAACGTATTGTTTAAGCTCTCTGCGGAGACCACTATCAACAACATGTTCTACAAATTGGTCTCGGAGCAGCACCTCTGCGTTACGCATACCATCAGGTGCACTTTGTTTTACTTGCTCCATCAGAGCCATTAGCGCTAAGGAAAACTCCTGCAAAGTCTCTTCCTCCCGTTGTCTCCTCGAAAAGAAAGCCTGCTGCAGAGTGACATAGGACTGCGCATTGCCATACAGTTCCTTTAAAATGGTCAACACCCGAGCAGGATCCCCTCGCTCTAAATTAGGGCGAAATTTGATCTCCTCCCTTGCTTCTCCCTCTAAATGGTCAAAAATAAAGAAAGCTTGATCAGCAACAGACAGGTGCCGGGCACGCATGCATGCCTGAACCTCTTCGACCCATTCAGCTATATTGATGCCTGTTCTACCATTGAACATGGGACATTTACGGTCCCTAGGCACCACCACCAGACGCTCTGTAACGGCGGCCTGGCTACCAACATTTGGTACGCAACCAGCTGGTACGAAAGAGGACGACGCGGCCCCGCCACCAGACTCGAGCACAGCGCCCCCATCCCGGCGCAATTGCTCATTATCTGCCCTTAACTGCGCTACCAAGTCTCTAAGTTGCTGCAATTCTTCCTCCATAATAAATTTTGACCCAAAAAAAAGAGAAAATTAAATCAGCAAGGTGCTAAAATCCTATTACTCTTCCTTCTACCTGGATACTGCTGTCTTGTCTATAATCACACTCTAAAACAAATAGAGCCTTCAAACAGGTGAACTAGACTCGTTGCAAAAAAATAAAACAATTTACAAAACCAAACATCTACCTCAAACGTGCACCCTGTTCGTGACGCCAAGTATGTGACCAAGTGGTCGGCGGGGTTATGCACAAAATAAATAAACTTGACAACGCCACCTAGGGGAATTACACCCCCAGGAAATATATTTAAGAAAAATAAATAAAAGGAATAAAAGAAGACCGCACAGATTCAAGGATGCACACTGAGGCAGGTTGGCTTCCAATATTAAAACAGTTTTATTTATAGAAATAAATAAAATATTATAAATAATATTTTATAAATAAAATATTAAAAGTCAAGATGTAGCGTCATTATTGACAGTGTCCTACAGTAAAAATAAACAATCGTGGAACTTGGACTTACCAGCAGCCGTGGAACCAAAAGAAAATCACACCAAAAGAATCACTGCAGACCACCCAGTGCTGTACAAAAGAAAGTGTGAAAACGACCCACCACCTGAGGTCCCAGGGCCACTGGCTCGTCCTCCTTCACTGAAATAAAACACAGAAAAGTATGTTAAAAGAATAAAAGGACACTGAGCGTCAGGCTCGCTACAAATCATAAAAAGACTAAAACACACTTTAATAACTTTAATAAAAGAAATCACACACACACACGGGAAAGGCTTATTCCCCACGGGTCAAACTACCACTCGTGCTGGTAATAATTATTCTCAGGCGTAGGCCGGTCTGGCTCCCCACCGGCTGAGACCGGCCACCCAGGCGATTTAGAGTCCCAGCACGACACTCGGGCAGAGAATCACTTCAGCCCGATCACAGAAGTGTGGGTACGAGCAACAGTCCAGGGTAAAATAGAACACCAGGCGAACCCAAAAAAAAGGTAAGCCTACTTAATAAAAACAAGATAAGACAAAACAAGACAAGACAGCAGACTCCACCAAGGAGGAGTTCACAACAGCAACTGAGAAGGCAGTCCACTCTTCCAATTTAGGTTGGACAATTTACCATGGAGAGGTGAGTACAGCAGTGAACCCTGAAACAGATAAGTGTAACCTTAAACTCTTATAGCTATGAATGCTAATAAAAGTAGTTCTAACAGCTTACCCCAGGACCGGAGGCACTATACTCTCATTGGTGGAGATACCACGAACACCTCTCTCCGCAATGGCAGAATTAAACAGACTGCTGCGCTACAACAGGCCGGAAAAGGATATTAACACCAATTCCAGTATTCGGAGGGAATCCAAGGTTAAGCGAGAGCATACCTGTAGCTGTCGTATAATCGGCTCTTGCTGATCAGTCCGTCGCAGTACGCCAGCATTTACTGCTGTATCGTACCAGAAGCTCGGGAGGAATTAATCCAACAAGACATCGGCTTAGCTTTATACAGGCTAGCGCCACCCTGCAATCAATGTGCAGGTGGGTTCCCAATTAACCCGATCACCTGATACAAGGAGCGAGTGCAGTGGAAAGAGAGCGAGGGTGGTAGAGCGAGCGAGAGAGAGAGAGAATGAGAGAAGAAAAACAACGGAAGGCGAGTAGCCCATCTGGCTACAATAAGAATTTGAGGCTCAGCTGATACAGTATCATAGGAGAATCCAACCATTGTATGTCAAGAGACTATAGGCAGTGAAAGCTCCATCTGGAGGAGGAACGACGTGGTTCAGAGCGTTGCCTCCTGCAGCTGGTGACATGTTCAGATTTCAGCTCTGTCGGTTAGAAAGTCTGTTTTTGTTTTTCATCTGTGTGTTGCTCTTTCATCCTTTTCTTCTTCCTGTTTCTTGCATCAAGCTGGCTGACTTCACCACTGATGAGGTAACCATGAGCAGTAAGCCTCGTGTCGCTCACAGTTACATTTAACATAGTGCGATAAACACACTCAGTCATTATAAGGTACATCCTCTAAAGGTTCACATAACAGACAAACAGGATAATAAAAATAATCTGGTTCTTTGCAGCGTCCTCAGATGAACAACACACGACATTATTACACGTCTCAGTATTTGTTACACTGAACACAAATATAAACACAACACTTTTGTTTCCATGAGCTGAACCGGATCCTGACTGGTTTTGCGACATGTGTGTCATTGTGCTACACATGTACGGCATATTTCAGAGTGGCCTTTTATTGTGGGCAGTCTCAGACACACCTGTGCAATATTCATGCTGTCTAATCAGCACCTTGACATGCCACACCTGTGAGGTGGGATGGATTATCTCAGCTAACGAGAAGTTCTCACTAACACACATTTAGACAGATTTGTGAGCAGTGTTTGCGAGCAATGTTCCCTGTAATGTTTCACGTGTCTGAACACACAAACTCCCTGAGCGTCCCTTGGACCACTGTGAGCAACAGCAGACGTGTGCACTGTGGTCACACCAGCATCCAAGAATACTTTTACACAACAAGACTTCTTCAAAAAAGTAACTGAGTTTTGCAAACAGAGTTTTTTGCAGCTGTTTACCTAAAAATGCAGCCGAGGTGTTTTTTAAATAAACATTTCAAACTATTTGCAGAACAATCAGCTGTTCTGCATCAAATCTGATGCCACACAAATTATTTGTGCCGCTGCAAAAAATAATTTCTGTCCACTATGAGATGAAGGAGAACAACAGCCTGATACCTGCAGGCCTGACAGCAGCAGATGTGTCACTGCTGCAACACCTGTAAACCATTGTTCTGACACACACAACAAAACTATTGACTACACTACACACTAACTACACACTAACTACACTCTTAACTACACACTAACTACACTCTAACTACACAAGATTTGTGCTAAACTTGGCAATCGCATCTCAAACACGCCGTCACTCCTAAAACTTCCCCCTTCCTAAACAACTAAATGTCATGTTGCCATATCATTTTTTGATTGGTCGACATGGTGCATTTTTCCACCAATAGGAAAGGCTGGTGGGGGTTTGTTTTGGTGTTGTTTTTGCTCACAGGCTTTCGAGCGTTTTCCTTATAAAACGGCGTTTTTACCGTTTCTTCCTGCAGTAAATATAAACAACGACAGTATTCAGGAAGAAAACCAAACATTGCAGATATTTTATCATAACTCTGGTTTTACGTGGCCGATCAACACAATTCAAAAACTGGTATAAAGTCCACACTTTGTCCGTCAGTTGTTCCGTCTGTCCTGCTCACATCTCCAATGGTTGTACACGTTGTCATTAACGTGGCTTCACTCCACATCAGCCGCTTTGCTAAAACACCGGTGTCGCACATAAGGACGCTGTCATAGCCTGTCAGCCACGTTGATCAGCTGCGTATATACGAATGTGAATCGCGTGATTGGCTGGACTACGGGATAAGGTGGCCTCGTTCTGATCCCATACGGGAGCAGCCAGTCACTGACTAACACTGCAAAACAGAATCGTTAAAGTTTTCATTTTAATTTCAATTCAGGTGATTTTTCTTTTTTTTTTTTTTTTTGTGCGCAACGCAGATTTTCTGTGCAGAGACCGTGCCAGCAGTGCGCAATTGTGCCAGCAGTGCGCAATTGTGCACGCGCGCAGCTTAGAGGGAACATTGCTTGCGAGTGTCGGGTCTTTTGTGTTTGTAGAAAATGTTTCATATCTTTGAGTTGAGCTCATGGAAAACAGGAGCAAAAACAAAAGTGTTGCATTTATATTTTTGTTCAGTGTAAATGATAAAACATCAGGTTTGACCCAGAATACAGTTTGATCCACATGATGGCGCTGTGAAAAGTGCTGATGACAGAGGTCAGTAATTTGCACCAGAGGTACACTTCAACTGTGAGAGACAGAATGTGAAAAAGAAAATCCATGAATCCACATGGTAGGATTTGTAAAGAATTTATTGGTAAATCAGGGTGGCAAATAAGTATTTGGTCACCTCAAACAAGGAAAATCTCTGGCTATCACAGACCTGTAACGTCTTCTGTAAGACGCTTTTCTGTCCCCCACTCGTTACCTGTATGAATGGCACCTGTTTGAACTCATCATCTGTATAAAAGACACCTGTCCACAGCCTCAAACAGTCAGACTCCAAACTCCGCCATGGCCAAGACCAAAGAGCTTTCGAAGGACACCAGGAAAAGTATTGTAGACCTGCACCAGACTGGGAAGAGTGAATCTACAATAGGCAAGCAGCTTGGTGTGAAAAAATCAACTGTGGGAGCAATCATCAGAAAATGGAAGACATACAAGACCACTGATAATCTCCCTCGATCTGGGGCTCCACGCAAGATCTCATCCCGTGGGGTCAAAATGATCATGAGAACGGTGAGCAAAGATCCCAGAACCACACGGGGGGACCTGGTGAATGACCTGCAGAGAGCTGGGACCAAAGTAACAAAGGTCACCATCAGTAACACACTACAACGGCAGGGAATCAAATCCCGCAGTGCCAGACGTGTTCCGCTGCTGAAGCCAGTGCATGTCCAGGCCCGTCTGAAGTTTGCCAGAGAGCACATGGATGATACAGCAGAGGATTGGGAGAATGTCATGTGGTCAGATGAAACCAAAGTAGAACTTTTTGGTATAAACTCAACTCGTCGTGTTTGGAGGAAGAAGAATACTGAGTTGCATCCCAAGAACACCATACCTACTGTGAAGCATGGGGGTGGGAACATCATGCTATGGGGCTGTTTTTCTGCCAAGGGGACAGGACGACTGATCCGTGTTAAGGACAGAATGAATGGGGCCATGTATCGTGAGATTTTGAGCCAAAACCTCCTTCCATCAGTGAGAACTTTGAAGATGAAACGAGGCTGGGTCTTCCAACATGACAATGATCCAAAACACACCGCCCGGGCAACAAAGGAGTGGCTCCGTAAGAAGCATTTGAAAGTCCTGGAGTGGCCTAGCCAGTCTCCAGACCTCAACCCCATAGAAAATCTGTGGCGGGAGTTGAAAGTCCGTGTTGCTCGGCGACAGCCCCAAAACATCACTGCTCTCGAGAAGATCTGCATGGAGGAATGGGCCAAAATACCAGCTACTGTGTGTGCAAACCTGGTAAAGACCTATAGTAAACGTTTGACCTCTGTTATTGCCAACAAAGGTTATGTTACAAAGTATTGAGTTGTATTTTTGTTATTGACCAAATACTTATTTTCCACCCTAATTTACGAATAAATTCTTTACAAATCCTACCATGTGGATTCATGGATTTTTTTTTCATATTCTGTCTCTCACAGTTGAAGTGTACCTCTGGTGCAAATTACTGACCTCTGTCATCATTTTAGGTGGGGGAACTTGCACAATCGGTGGCTGACTAAATACTTTTTTGCCCCACTGTACATTACAGTAAAAACAGTAATTATATAAAGAACAGATGGATCAGGATCCTGTCTGTGTCTTTACTATGATCTCAGCTGATAATGAGGCTTGAAAGAGACATGTTTGAACTTTTGCATTGATCAGACAAATAAGCCTGCATGTTTGCATGAGCTTTAACTGTAAAACATGAAGCCTTTATTATTAAAAAAACAAAACCCTTTTAGTGTCATACAGGTAAGAAAGCAGCGAAGCGTTTTTCTCTCTAACAGATGTTTCATCTGTTTTCTCTGCCGTTGCTCTGATGGGACCTGCAGGGTGTTTTTGGTGACGTGGAGGTTTGCACAGTTGCTGCCTGTGGTGTGTGTAGAAATGTTCATGTTCTAGTCCCACTGTGAAGCACATAGACGTGTCCTGACTTCCTGTCTGTCCCACACTCTGTCTCTGTTTGTTGCTGCCAACAGTACAAGTCATCTTTGCAGATTTTACTGAATTAACAAAAACATATTTACTGAAAGACTTATTCAGTAAACATGTTTGTTACACTGAGACTGAAACAGAGATCCCTGTTTACGCTCATAGAAAACGAGCCTCTGTTTTACTTTATTGAAATCATTTCTAATCACAGACAGGATCAGCAGCGTGCAGCTGCAGTGAGGTGTTAGTAGAGGAGCTGTGTTTGTGAGCTGTAGTCTGGATCAGGTCTCTGTGGGAGACTCGGTTACAGTACTTCTGAATATCCACGTGTCCACCTCACACAGCACATTTCTTCAGAATCGGTTGCTGTTTGCTAACATTTGACCTTTGCCCTTTTAGGCTGCCCTTCTGGCGCCCGTCGATGAGGACTTGGGATCTGACAAGAAGCAAACTGGGGGAAGTAGCAGAGTACCAGACTTCCCTCCTCCAGCAGGCCGGGAGATCTTGTTGCGCACCTGTGTGCCGCGACCAGCAGCGTACTCCAAGGCGCTGCCTCAGCGGCTCTTCTGTGTCCTGATGAGGGAGGAGTTTAGGTTGACCGGAGGCTTTTCCACAGACACGTCCTCCTTTTAAGTCCCGTGAACAATTCACACCTGGGATGAAGATAAGTGAAGGACACAGGATGGAGACTTTCACATGTATGAATGTGGCCATGGAGTAAGATCATAGAAATACATTTCTTCATTTGTTTGCTTTATTTGTAAGAACGGTGCAATATTTCAGCATCTACGGCTCGCCCAAGCTTAAAAGCAGGAAGCAGTATATTACTGGCATTGATTAAGAAGCATTTATGGCTTTGTCTGGAAATATGTGAAACTAAATCCTTCTGTGTATTCATAAATCTGCAGCTTCCTGCAGCTGTGATAAAACAGTTTCACACTAAAACCTTCATTTTACCTTCAAAGCTTCTCTTGATGCCTTTTTAAGGAAATGAAATTTGTCGTTAGGATGGAGTTCCCCATCCTGCACTCACCACACGCTAACACAACCTTCTCAACTCTGATATTTAGTAGATTATATTTCAGTTGCAGGGATTGGTCCTGATGGTAAACATGAGAGTCGGTGAGGACTTCATGGGTCGTTTCAGCTGAGCTCCATCCTCCAGCATGTCCTGCTGCTGGATTAACACACAGCTGTTTGTTTGCATCCAACCAGAACCAGACCGTGCAGTTCTTATTCCTGTTCATAAGCTGATTGTTCAAACATGAAGCTCTTTGACGTTGTATAAAAACTGAAACGACACTTTACAGCTGACTGTGATGTTTTAAATGGAGCTGGTTCCTCGAGGCGCGTCCGACAGCATGAGGGGAAACTTGGTTTTGTCATATTTTCTTTGTTTTGTTAAGGGTGTATCCATCCCATGATACAGACACATACAGTTTAAACGATGTTTAATGTTAATCAAAACTTCTAAGATCCAGGTTGAATAAAACAGCATTAGGTGTGTGATTTCACTCTGCTCCACACACCTGCGTGCTCCAATCAGAGACACCAGAGGAACAGGTGATGAATGTGATGGGGAATGATAGGTTTGTAGCATAAACCTATTCGCTGGAACGTTAAGGACAATCTGCTACGCAGCAAAAAGCAAGACTCAAGGCACCAAAGTTCTCTGGTTCACTCATGCATGAGGGAGATCTGGCTGGAGCCAAGTGTCGTCCCACCACTTGACCTCCGTCAGACTCTCAGCCAGACTCCCCAGAGCACTCCTTTTATTGTGGTGACATGAATATGCATTGGGTCATTAACATATAACATCTTACATAGGTATACATGTGAACAAAGAATACTGTGTGTGTGAGGTCAAGATGTGACCCTGTGAAGACTCCCCAAAGCTGGTGCCAGGAGTCTAACAGGTCCATCTAAACAAAAGGCTCTTACACTCAAACAGATATACATGTGTTTGCTATACCATATATCAAGAAAAGATAAAACCTCTCCTAGGGGGTGTGATCTATGCCAGAACACACTCTGTAGAGGAGTGAACGCACTCCCCTCTTCATGCTACACAGAGTTGTTACAGACCTCCTAGGATGAGACATTCTTTCAATCTACAATTGATTATACACTTCTAAGCATATATGAGTAAATGTTTCTAAGCATAAATGACAATCAACAATACAAAACCTAACATTCCCCCCTTTATTGACCTTTATGCTAGAAAAGTTTCCAGTTATGAATACCTCATGTCTGACAGTTTCAATGCCAACATTGTTATACTCAGCATACGTCAAATCACCCTAAATCACTGTAAAAGTACAGAGTTTAACAAAGGTATTAGCGGATATCCCATTCCCCATTGATCTCATCTCATGGCAAACTGCATCCTACAAACAAACAAAGAAATTGTTAATTTAATAGTGAAAATAAGAAGATAACATTTTCAAAAACATCCCATCTTGGTGATGCTTCCTCCGGGTGTGCAATCACATGTCTCTCTGCAGAGTGGTTTGAGTTCTGCAGGGTGTCATAAATGTCTCTTCCAGTTGTTTCCATCACTGTCCATAGGACCAGAGTCCAAATGTATGTAGAATAGACATTCAAACATACCAGTTAGTTTTGTTGTTTGTCAACATGGGTCTCAGCTATTTCCAAAGCTGCAGACCTCATAGGAAACTGCTGTTATCACCACCATAGCTTCTGGTTCCTGTGCTTTTCACAGAATCATGATGTCATCCTTAGACTCCTTCCAACGCTGCTGAAGGTTTAAGGCAGAGCACGTCGTACACCTTAGTTGTCTTCCTCAGCGTCAACATTGAATCTTTCATTGTATTTAAAATCTTGCTGTGGGAAGTCTCCTCTTGATCTCCTGGAAGCTCAGTAGCACAGCTCTCTGTGTGATGTCTGCTGTGCTGAAGATGATCTCTGATCCTCCTGAAGTCTCTCTCCTGGCCTCAGCTCCCATCTTGTGGACGATCCTCTCAGGCACTCCTTTTCGTCATGGATAGTCCTGATTTTGGGCCTGCTGGATCTGTCTCAAAACATTCAGGGCGTCAGTCATGTTTGATGAATGTGCGTCTTCTTTATGTAAATGCAGCATGTGTTGTTGAAGAGGACACAAAGTCCCCTTTCTCTGCTAATATCATAGAGTAGTTCTTCCCTGAGAGTTGGTCCAGGAACATATATAGTGTGGGGTATGTTGCCGTGCTGGGTAGATGGGAACAGACATAATAGTCTGTATTTGCCGATTCTGCTTTTGTTCTGTCGTGGATATAACGGTACCAGGCATTATTCATCCATGGAGGGATGTGGTCTTGCATCATGTCTCTTAGGTGAGAGTTGTCATGTGTCCATCCTCTCTGCCTTCCTCCTGGTTCAGCTGATTCCGGCACCAGCTGGGGTCCTGTAAAGGTGAGCGTCGTAGTCAAGGTAACCAAGAGGGTCCACCTTCCCATGGTTGCACACAGGTGCGTCACGCCTCGCACTTGGTTGCCCTAGAGTTGATCAGAGGCTGGAGGTTGAAGTGCGAGCTTACCCTACGGGGGCTCAATCAGCACTCCCCCCTCACCACTGAAACAACCAAGTGTGAGATTTCTCTATTGTGCTGTCTTGGGGGTGCCGGGGTTTCCTGGGACCTCGACCTCTTTGCAGTGGCTCTGATAAATCCAGGAGGGTCTCTCGCTATTTTGCAGGCAGTTGAAATGGTCCTTGCTGTGGCTCCAAGGTCTGATCTCATGATGGGCCCCAACCAGCTTGACCTTTGACCTCAACCACTGCCTGGGCTGTCCGCTATGCCTGGAATGTTTCTCGCGTCTCACTGCTGCACCTGTATTTCAGAAAAACTTCTATTTGGAGAGCACGTCAACAATCATCAAACCACATTCTTTAGTTCAGTGAACTTCACTTATAGGCCATCAAAGCCTCATCTGAACATGTAAATAAACGGTTAATCACACAACTCACTGCAACAATAATAGTAAACATTGTTTAGTGTTAATTCTGGACCCCACCACTTGACGCATGGACACTCTCATGCGTCAACTCATCAAACTCAGATTCCTGTCTGAAAGAAAAAGGGTAGCCAGATCATGTCCCAGGCAACAGCAGGGCATCTCCTCCCCTGGAGCAGCACCACCCTGGACCTATAATCCTGCAATAAAAATGTTAGTGTGTTTTGCATATTAAAAGTCACAAGGGGAAATCAAATAAGGAACAATACACAAAAAGACATGAATACTAAGACTGCTGGGCCAACATGGCCCAGGATCATGACATCACCCCCCCCCCCCAAGGGCCGGCTCCCGACAGCCCAAACCCGAGAACCAAAACACAAGACAAACAGAACAACCCACCCAGGGCGGGAGGCGGGGGACCCGGACGGAGGGAACAAAACCAAACAAAGACGAGGAGCATGAACCAAAACTGAGCCCACAAAGACACAAAAACAGTTCAAAACAGGGAGGCAAATGTCCAAAGAGGTCAGAAGGTCAACCTGGGGGGCGACAGCACAAAAGTTCACAATTCAGCTGTTCCGGGGCCGGAAAAAGTGGCAGTGGCCGGCAGAACAGATCCGGAGGCCGGCCGCGTGGAAGACGGCGGCGGCTACAGAGCGGGTCCGGAGGCCGGCCGCGTGGAAGACGGCGGCAGCTACAGAGCGGGTCCGGAGGCCGGCCGCGTGGAAGACGGCGGCAGCTACAGAGCGGGTCCGGAGGCCGGCCGCGTGGAAGACGGCGGCAGCTACAGAGCGGGTCCGGAGGCCGGCCGCGTGGAAGACGGCAGCGGCTACAGAGCGGGTCCGGAGGCCGGCCGCGTGGAAGGCAACGGCGGCAATGACGTAGAGACAGGTCAGGGGGCCGACCGTGCGGAAGGCAACGGCGGCGACTCAGGCGAAGGCGGTCTTGGGGCCGACCACGACGGCGATGACGTCTGGCTAGAGGCCCAGAAACTGGCCGACGATGCCGAGGTACCGGATGTACTTTGGACGGGGGTGTAACAACCAGGCGTGGAGGATGAAGGCTCGGAGGCCGGACCAGGCGTGGCAGAAGCAGAGGCTGCGGCTGGACCAGACGACGCAGAAGTAGATGGTGGCTGGACGGGCTCCCCGGGCCCTCCAGCTGACGTGGCTCGAGGCTGAACGGGCCCCTCGGACCCTCCAGCGGAGACAGGAGGCTGAATGGGCCCCTCGGACCCTCCAGCGGAGACAGGAGGCTGAACGGGCCCCTCGGACCCTCCAGCCGACGTGGCGTGAGGCTGAACGGGCCCCTCGGACCCTCCAGCCGACGTGGCGTGAGGCTGAACGGGCCACTCGGACCCTCCAGCGGAGACAGGAGGCTGAACGGGCCCCTCGGACCCTCCAGCCGACGTGGCGTGAGGCTGAACGGGCCACTCGGACCCTCCAGCGGAGACAGGAGGCTGAACGGGCCCCTCGGACCCTCCAGCTGACGTGGCGTGAGGCTGAACGGGCCCCTCGGACCCTCCAGCGGAGACAGGTGGCTGAACGGGCCTCTCGGACCCTCCAGCTGACGTGGCGTGAGGCTGGACGGGACCCTCGGACCCTCCAGCTGATGTGGCGTGAAGTGGTGTGCCTGCTGCAGGGTGCTGGAGTGGCACACCCAGGCATTCAGCTACAGATGCAGGATGAGCAGTTATGGAGACCCCTGGCGAAACAGAGAGCTGAGCAGGGGGCTGAGCCGTTACCCTGGCAGAAGAAAGATGCCGCTGACTCTCTGGGGAATTTAATGTAACATCACACGGTTCATTTCCCACCAGATCACCCCTGAAAACATTATTCATTTGGTCACCGTCTGGTTCAGAACCCAGAACAGACATGTCCATGGCAGTCTGGGAGAAAGTGGTGTCGCAGCCAAGTACTAGGTGTGTGTTCCTTTCAGAGGTCTGCCTGTCATTGTCCAAATTCATATTCTCGTTTTCCTTCACAAACATAAAGTCAGAGTCTTTATTCTCAGTATTTGGTTCTTTTAACTCAGAAGCAGAAAAACACAAACTCAGATTGGCTGCCTCACCCTCACCAGAATTACATTGATTAATCTTGAACACACAGGCAGCATCTACCCCATAATATTGCCCAGAGTCAGTAACAGTCTCTGCACCATCTCTAGCGGAAATCTCGCCATTCCTAGCAAGCAAGTTAACTGTTATGGACAAACCCTGTTCGAAAAGTGGACCCCCAAGGCTCTCAGCACAGTTTATTTCCTCTGTCACAGGAAGACAACGTGACGTTTCTTCAGTGTCCACCTGTGACAGGGTTTCAGTCACCAAAGGGGCTAGTTCGACCACATGAGCTGCATTTATAACTGAACCGTTCCTAGAAACATGATTAATCAGTTCACGGCTAGGTTCCTGGACATCCATTAAGTCGGCACAACTGGTCAAACAAGACACATACACGCTCATTTTGCAGTCATGTGGTGGACTTGTAACCTCATCGGTGTCTGTGCTTACACACACAGTAGTTACACTTCCTTCTGATGGGACGGCTGGCACTAGGTTAACGGCAAGAGTCTGAATAAACTCTTCTGTGATTGGTTTGACAGAGCCATTAGCTTTAGCAGTGACCACATTAGTCACAAACAAATCAAAAGTGATGCTGTCAGAGGGGATTGAAGCCTCATTATGCTCTGACTGACAGGAATCATGCGGCTCGGCCTGGTATTTCGCAGTCTCAGGCCTGCATTCCCCAGCTAGCCCCCCCACCAGAAGCTGACTTAGACAGAGACTCTGAGTCATCTATGAATGGAGGTGCCGCTAACACAGTGTCTAATAGAGCTGTGGCTGCCAGTGGTGGTGCAGACTGTGAGCTTACTATATCAGTAGTACTCCCAACCAACACCCCATCCTGAAATGATTTAGAAGAATCAAAAGAACATGGTTCCAAATTTACGCAAACTGACGGTAAAACATGACCATTAGAGACAGTATCGGAGGCCCAGATCTCAGCTTCAGCATTCCCTGCACCCTGAGGGGTGCTGGAGCTACATGGTTCAGACATGTGTGCCCCATCTTCTTCCGGGGGGCACAATTCACTCTTAGAGTTCAGAGCATAGACCACATTGCCATTACTGTTCTCTTGACCTGGAACACAAAACTCAGGTGAATTGTGCTTGTTGAGTACAGGAGTGAGAGCATCACTCAGAGATCGCTTTGAATTGTTCTCCTCTGGTTTACACAATTCATAACAAGTAGATGAGTCACAAGATGGATGAGCTAAGGAACAGTCAAGTTGATCACCGGGTACAGACAGGGTGTCATTATTAAAGTCACACCGCTCATGACCAGAGGTTATATCACCACCCTTCACACCAAACATGAGTTCGTGATCAATACTTTCATCGTTTAGCAAGAGAATGGGTGGTGTTGAGGAGCACTGGGTCGCTATCGCTCCTCCAGCACATGTAGAAATTGTCTTTATCTCTGGAGCGTCTGCGAACCCTTCATGACAGTCACATTCCAGCAACTCAGGAAGACTTTGAGGCGAAAGATTGTCACTAACCTCTATTATTAACGGAGTCCGAGAGGAAACGAGAGTTCCACCAACCTCCAGCTGCTGCATGGTGCTGCGGCGACGTGGATGTCGCCTCTTCCTTGAGGAAACCACTGAGGCTGAAGCATTGGCTGTTGGGGAAGTGAGGGGTGGCAGACCCTGGCAGCTCCGAGGGCCCCCGAGAGCCAGGCGTGTTCCCCGAAAGATGTGCTGACAATCGGGGGTGAGCCACGGCATTCCCCGGAGCTCCTCCTCTACGTGGGTGCAAGCTGCTTGCTGCCGCTCACAGAGGCCGGCCTCCATGATTTCCGTAGTAGCTCTTTCTGAACAACTAAACACAGTTCTGTCGGCTTTGGAGCACAATTCCGCTATAGTTTCCGGCCCCGGCAAATCAATGCTCATCTCCCTCTTCTCCATAGAAGGATCGTGAGGCACAAAAACACAGTCACTCACCGGAGTTAGCGCGGTGCAACAGCGGCGCCGGCGCCGCTTCTTTCTGGTAGCTGGTGCCATGGACGCTGATGCCACCAAAGCAGAGGGTGACGTAGCGGCAATCTCATCCTCTGCCCATATCCTCGCTAAAGGCGAGGCAGGGGAAGTGAAGTCCGAGCGGGGTGGAGAGGGCGAGCGGCTGGTAGGCGATGCAACAGGTGTGAGTTCCTCCTCCAGAATGAGCCAGGGCTTCCACCGGAGCTCGTCCTCCCGATAAGCCCGTAACACCTGCTGCCGCTCTTCCTCACCAAAGTCTATGGCCTCCGTCATCTCTGTGCGCTGCGCCGTGTGGCCAGACCGCGGTGAAGACCCGGAAGCCGATGAGGCGCGAGCGGATGGTGTGACGGTGGTGAGCCTCACCGTTCCGACCCTAACTGCGTCTGGCTCGCGAAGCAGCGGGGAAACAGGACAACAGCAGGGCTCTGGCGGCGCAGCCCGCACACTGGGCAGCTGCGGCTGCGGACGGAGTTGGAGAGCGGTGACGAGAAAGTCAACGATCAGCGGGTGTAGTGCCTCCCATAACCAGGGAAATACAGACGCGCATACTCCCACTTGGCGGGCTAACTCCTCCCGTTCCTCCACTCCGGAACACTGCAGCCATTTGCTACATAGCGACTCCACCGTCTGGATGATCCCACTCTCTTGTGTCGCTGGGTCCGGCATGGTCGCGTCGTACTGTCACGGTCGCAGTGGCAGACCGTGTGGAGAGTGTGTTGAGGACCCAGGTGCGAACACAAGTGAGGATACGGGAGTGCACTTAAACAAAAGCGAGCCTTTTATTGTGGCTGATGATCACGAAAGAAACAAACAAGAATGAGGGCAGCACAAGAGCAGGAACTAAACAAACCTAAACTGGGAACAATCTATGCTATGGCTGGGGATACAAAAGACTGGGCATGGAAACACGGAGGGTGGGAACACAGACGACGCGACACAGACTACATGAAACACAGAGACTAAATACACAAGAGGGATGATCAGGGGAAGTGGCCACCCATGGGAGCACAGCTGACACAGATAAACATAACAAGACATGGCAGGAGTAAACAACACTGACGGGAGACTGTCAAAGTAAAACAGGAAGTACACAGAGGTGCAGACCGGAGGAGAGAGAGAGCACGGGCATAGTGGGCTGGGGAAACATGGAATGAAACACAAGGAGGGGACACGAGGGCTCTCAGATACATAGAGGGGCACACAGGGGATAAAAGTCACAAGGGGAAATCAAATAAGGAACAATACACAAAAAGACATGAATACTAAGACTGCTGGGCCAACATGGCCCAGGATCATGACAATATTAAGCCCGCAGGTTCCCCTCAGGATCCTTTTCCTCCACAATTTTTAAAATAATTTTTCCTAGTATAGAGCAGTATGTCCTTGACATTATTAACAGCAGTCTGACTTCTGGTGTGGTTCCTGCAAATTTCAAAACCTGGCCTTGATCACACAGTTTTAGCTAATTATAGGCTTGTTTCCAAGCTGCCTTTACTTTCCAAGGTTTTAGAGAAATTGTTTTTAGTCAACTGAAAGATTTTCTAGATGATAATGGCATCTTTGAGGTTTTTCAGTCAGGTTTTAAAACCCTTCATAGCACAGAATCTGCATTATTAAGGGTTTGTGGGGTGGCTGTAGCTCAGGCGGTAGAGCAGGTCATCTACTGATTGGAAGGTTGGTGATTCAATTCCTGGCTTCTTCTAGTCTGCATGCCAAATATCCTTGGGCAAGATACTAACCCCAAATTGCAGCATCCCACAGGGCTCAATTTTAGGGCCACTGCTCTATTTACTGTATTTATTGCCTCTGGGTTCCATCTTTAGAAGGCATGGGATCTCATTTCATTGTTATGCCAAATTTATTTGCCACTCAAGCAGATGGATGGCATCTCCGTAAAACCTCTCATGACATTCCTAGATGACATTAAAACTTGGTTGGCTCTGAACATTTTTAAATTTTAATGACAAGAAAACAGAAGTGATGGTGTTTGGACCCAGTGGTCCCTGTGAGTCGTCCTCTGTGATTTGGGACGCCTGGAAGTCTATTTTAAACCTGTTGTTTGGTTTTACCACCATTCACCAGTGTGTGAATGGGTGGATGACTGGATGTGTAAAGCGCTTTGGGGTCCTTAGGGACTAGTAAAGTGCTATACAAATACAGGCCATTTACCATTTGCCATTTAAGTTGGACAGTTATTTTAAATTGGACGACCAAATTTGCTTTGCTTAGGCTGCTTCCCCCGCGACCCAGCCTCGGATAAAGCGGATGAAGATGGATGGATGGATGGACAACCAAATTAGAGCAGTGGTGAAGTCTAGTTTTTATTATTTAAGGCAACTGGCAGCAGTAAAATCTTTTCTTTCTAGGAAGCACTTTGAAACAGTGATCCATGCTTTTATTTCTTCCCGCCTGGACGACTGTAACTCACTCTATGTGGGGGTCAGTCAGTTGTTGCTCTCGGGTCTGCAGCAGGTTCAAAATGCGGCTGCACGACTCCTAACAGGAACTTGTAAAAGAGAGCATATAAGCCCTGTCTTAGCCTCACTGCACTGGCTGCCTGTGTCTTTTAGAGTTCATTTTAAAATTCTCATGTTTGTTTTTAAATGCTTTTACAATCTTGCCCCGCCTTACCTCTCTGAGCTTCTTCATCCCCACATACCCTGTCGGTCTCTCAGGTCAGCTGACCAGCTGCTCCTGGAGGTACCGAGATCCAGGAGGAAGTTCAGAGGGGACAGGGCCTTCTCTATCGTGGTTTCAAAATTATGGAATAATTTGCCCTGCACGTTAGAGAAGCCTCTTAACTGTCCACTTTTAAATCACGTCTTAAAACCACTTTTATTCTTTGGCTTTTAAACTCAGTGAGACTTAGTTTCTCTAATGAATTATTTTACTTTGTATTTTATTTGGCTTTTTATATTTATATCTTATGTCATTTTGTTATTTAGTTCCAATGTACAGAACTTTGTGTCAGCTGTGATTGTTTCAAAGTGTTTTTTAAGTAAATATGATGACGATGATGTGAACATGTGTCCACAGAGGGGAAGGAGTCAAACATCATGACTGTGAGAATCATTCATGACAAACCTTCAGATAAACTCACTGAACACTTACTTTTCTTCAGTGTCGAGGGTTCTCCTCTCAGACAAGCCTGTGATGATTTTCCACCAGGTCTCTGCAGAGGACAAACACAGCAGTGACATCATCAACATGAGAGTGATGAAGAACAGCTGAGGTCAGATCCATAATCTCAGGTGGAAACACACACTTCGGCTGTGTCCCAATTCAGGGTCTGCAGCCTTAAAGGCCACATTTTAAGGCCGATTACATCAGAAACGCGACGAAGGCTGTCCCAATTCAAAGGCTGCTCGAAATGCGTCCTTCATTGCCCTGAATTTTAAGGATGGGTCTGTGTATCCTTCGTTGCCCACCATAGCCCAGACTTCATAGCGCGGCGGTGGGTGTGGATAATTTTGCCGGACAAAAAACGTGCATGGCTGAAGCAGGGCGGCCGAAGAGTAAACTTTCAAAAGTAAGTACTGAATATTATGTCACTTATTTATGTGCAAATGTTTAATAATGAAGAACATTAAAACATTGCTGTTGGCCACATGTCGGCAAAGTTATGTGACATTAGTGATGTTTGTGGGGCAACCGTAGCTCAGGGGGTTGGGAAGCGTATCTGTAACCGGAAGGTCGCCGGTTCGATCCCCGGGCTCTCTGTCCTGGTCGTTGTGTCCTTGGGCAAGACACTTTACCCTACCGCCTACTGGTGCTGGCCAGAGGGGCCGATGGCGCGATATGGCAGCCTCGCTTCTGTCAGTCTGCCCCAGGGCAGCTGTGGCTACAACCGTAGCTGCCTCCACCAGTGTGTGAATGCGAGAGTGAATGAATAGTGGCTTTGGGTGCCTTGAAAAGCGCTATATAAATCCAATCCATTATTATTATTTGTACTAACTTGGTTTTAAAGCCTTTACTTTAAAATATACGCCGTTCAATAGTCGACCTTAATCTTACAGAGAATGTGATGATTTTGTGGATAATTAAAGTCATATATCCACAAACACATCAAGCTGAAAGTGTGGAGCCTGTGGAGACGGCTTATGGTTGAGAAATGAACATTCAATGCACGGGCGACAGATCTGGTTGACATTCCTGCTGTCAGCATGCCAATTGCACGCTCCCTCATTGCTTGTGGCATCTGTGGCATTTTGCTGTGAGACAAAACTGCACATTCCAGGGTGGCCTTTTGTTGTGGGCAGTCTGAGGTACACCTGTGCACTACTCATGATGTCAGATCAGCATCCTGATGTGGCACACCTGTGAGGTGGGATGGATTATCTCAATATAGCAGATGTGCCCACTACCACACATTTGGACTGATTTGTGACCACTGTTTGGGAGGGATGGTTATATTGTGTATCTGGAATGAATTTTAGGTCTCTACGTCCATCCCATGGGGAATGGGAGCAGTAACAAAGGTGTTGCGTTTATATTTTTGTTGAGTGTATGTAAGCTCTGCTCCAGTGTAATGCATAGGTACAACAATATGCTTTATCTTTAATATAGTTTGGTCACAAAAGACCAAAACTGAACTCTTTGAAGGCTGTAAACACACCATGTTTGGGTGGCTTCACCCCAAAAACACCACAGCAACACTGAAGTCTGGAGGCGGGAGCATCATGGGGGGGGGGCTGTTTATTCAGCGTACAGCACTGAGACATTAAACATAACTCCAGGAAGGATGAATGGAGACATTGTTGATTAGAATCTGCTGCCATCTACCAGGATGATGAAGATGAAACAAGGATGGATGTTTCAGCAAGACCATGATCACAAACACAGCCAATGGAAACGGTTGGTTTCAGAGAAATCAAGTAAAGCTGCTGGAACGGCCCAGCCAATCACCTGAGCTGAATCTGTGGGAAGGATCCACGGAGCATTCGGGATTTATAGACTGTTTGTGTGGTGAGTGGGTCAAAGTCATGAGCAATGATGGGACTGGTTTCTCCATACAGACGCTGCCATGAACTGTCATCACCAACATTTGTATAAAGTAATAAATAAATGTCCCTGTGTCACTTTGTATTATTACACAACTTCATCTGTGGTTTGATTCCTTTGCACGTCTGGATTGGAAGTGTTGTTACCGACATCTGGTGATAATTTCACATCAAAGCACCTTTAGAAATATATTTACTTAGAGAACAGCCCGCAGCCCACCGTAGTAATAGTTGAACAGACACACACACAGAGCCAGACGGTAGGTCAGACTGTCACTGGGGGCCGACTTCAGCTGGTGGAAAAGGTTCTACAACGAGGGAAAAGACCATGAAATCAATAAAAATCCTGACAAAGTACTGACAGCACTGAGCCTGTCTTCACTCTGAAACTTATATTGGACCTGACCTGAGTGTAACCTTGAGTGTGCGAGTGGTGAAGAGGCAAACATACATAATCAGAGGTTTTCTCTTGCTCCGATGTCCCACTGGAGTTGGACAGCTGAGTGTTATTCTTACAGTCAGACTTCTCCACAGCAGCATCTGGAAACAGAGACACAAACACAAATAAATAAGTCTGTCATTTAGAAACTCTGTTGTTTTCTAGATGTTAGAAGAATTAAACAAGTGCAGCTCACGTAGTCATCACTTCATGATAAAACACAGGATGCTGATCGCTCAGTGGCAAAAGCAGGATGTGACAATAAAAATAAGAACGCTGCCTGATATCCTGTTTAAGATGACGCTCTTGTGCTTTACTGAGCTGCTGTCAGATGGGATCAATATCTGTGGCCAGCACTCTAAGACATAAATGCAATTACGGCTGTAGTTTTAAGATTCAAGGCTGTCTTAGCTCGAGCTCGAGCTGCTGAGTGTGACGGGCTCAACAGTAACCAGGAAGGAAAAACTGTTTGTGAAAAGAAGCAGAGGAGCCACATCAGTACGAGTCAAACTACCACACGCTCCGAGGTCTCTGCTGCTCTGAATATCACGCTCACCGTCTCCTAACACGGGATCCACACCTCTTCTGTCAGAATCAGTTTCCTCATAAAATGAGCTGAAACCATTAAAACTCAGTCAAGTATTAGTCAACTCCGACTAGTTAATGCCTTTTAAACAGGTTACATGATTAACTCTTACCAGAAGGACAGAATTGAGTATCTCGGTGTTAAGGGGCGACTCATCGATGCGTCGATGGCGGCGAATGTGCTTCCGGGCACTGTGCACCATGTTGGAGACAGACAGTTTGGAAATGGGCACAGTTGCTGCTGGCTCGGTCAGCTTGGACAAAGCAGAGCTGATATCACTGTTTTCTACAGACGACAAACACATCCAAGAGTTTCTGTTCAATTGCTGAGGCCCGGGTCAGCACAGATGCCCAGATCTCCCAGTAAGCTACGCACGTTTCCAGAATGCAGTATGGTCACTCAACAAGTAAAGCCAGGAACCTGACCTTTGCCCTCATCTTCAGCGTATCCTCTTCCAGGAATCTCCTCTGTACACTCAGTCCTACAGCAGAGTTTAAAGAGCTCTGTCACAGCCTCACCTACAGGGAACACAAACAGTTACTGACCTGATATTTTCTTATTCAAACTTTTCATGAAGCACACGCTTCAGCACAGCGAAGCAGGACAACATCTGTGTAACATTTTCTAAATCATGGACGTGGCAACAAAAGAAAAGTCCACTTTACATCACATGTAAAGTGCTTGGGGCTGTCATGAGAGGCGGGGCACACCCTGGACAGGTCGCCAGTCTGCCGCAGGGCAAACACAGAGACAGACATTCACACCGTGGGAAATTTAGGGCCCCAATGAACCTGTCCCCACTAACTGCATGTCTTTGGACTGTGGGAGGAAGTAGGAGGCCCACACATAGAACAATGAGGAAAAAAAGACACTTTATTTGTCCTTTACTATGTTCTTTCTATCGGTAGCTTGATTACATCCGTCTTATCTGCTGCGTATCATTTGATGCATGAATTTTAGCTTAGAAATAGTTTCCTCTGTGCTTATCTTAATGACCTTGTAGTACCATATCACCCTATTAGAGCACTTCGCTCTCGCTCTGCAGGCCTACTTGTTGTTCCTAGAGTATTTAAAAGTAGAATGGGAGGCAGAGCCTTCAGTTTTCAGGCCCCTCTTCTGTGGAACCAGCTTCCAGTTTGGATTCAGGAGACAGACACTATCTCTACTTTCAAGATTAGGCTTCAAACTTTCCTATTTGCTAAAGCATATAGTTAGGGCTGGACCAGGTGACCCTGAATCCTCCCTTAGTTATGCTGCAATAGACGCAGGCTGCCGGGGGATTCCCATGATGCATTGAGTGTTTCTTCTTCACTCACTATGTGTTAACAGACCTCTCTGCATTGAATCACATCTGTTATTAATCTCTGTCTCTCTTCCACAGCATGTCTTTATCCTGTCTTCCTTCTCTCACCCCAACCAATCACAGCAGATGGCTCCGCCCCTCCCTGAGCCTGGTTCTGCTGGAGGTTTCTTCCTGTTTAAAGGGAGTTTTTCCTTCCCACTGTCCCCAAAGTGCTTGCTCATAGGGGGTCATATGATTGTTGGGTTTTTCTCTGTATCTATTATTGTACGATCTACTGTGCAATATAAAGCACCTTGAGGCGACTGTTGTTGTGATTTGGTGCTGTATAAATAAAACTGAACTGAACTGAACAGGTAAAAATATGGCGACATCAGGAGTTTCAGACGGTGAGAGAATGAATCTCGCTGCAAAAGAAATGATGTTTTAAACCCTGCATGTCAACGTCTCCCTGCACACCAAGCAAACATTAAATAAACTGTTTTATAGTCACTGTCTCGACTTGTTTCTGTAATTTGATGTCATCCATTTTTTTTATTTTGCCATTTTTATAAGAACAACAGAGCAGCTTTTTCATTTCAGTCGTTTTATTTTGACTCATGATTTTTTTCTTGACGTCGTTTTTTGTTGCTGTGATCTTTTGATGTTAAAGTCTAGTGTTGACCACAGAAAGAGACTTACTGTGATTATACTGTAATCTGTGAAAATCCTCTGTGTGCAGCTGATGGTTAAAAGAAAACATTTCAGTTCATTCAGATCATTTTTATGTTGACAATAGAAAACCATCCTGAATGGTCGGTTTGAATAAGTGCAAATTTAGATCCTATATGGTTGAAAATAACTTAAACATATCGTGATTTATTTCGTGTTTTGTGATATAGCAAAAAAATATTGTGATATTACATTTTCCTCATATCACCCAGCGCCACCATAGATGTCCATACATGACGTCTAACAATGAAGAATGACACGGGGGAAATGTATTGGACAGAAAGAAAGGTGCAAAAAGACACATTTATGAGTAATTACAGAGCAATCCTGCCACTTAGTGCAAATTAATATCAGCCGGTTCAGTCCCAACTATGGCCTCATTAGCCAGGTTTCACACAAGAAGCGTCTCATGATGGGTAAAACCAACAAGCTCTCTCAAGACCTTTGCACACTTAAGACTGATGGCATCGGCTACAGAAGAACTTCTAAGTTACTGAAGGTTCCAGTGAGCACTGTTGGGGCCATAAACCTGGCGTTGCCCCTGCAGGGTTTTTATTTATTTACGATAAACCAGCCACGACCAAGCGCTCCCCACACGATTTCAGACAGACGAGTGAAAAGACTTATCAGAAGAACGACCTGGAACCAGCAGGTACAATCGTTCCACAGGAAACAACAACATGACCTGCATCACACACACGACTCCTAAAAGCCACTGGCAGGGTTTCTGGATGTCAGCCACTTGCTGACATGTATTTAAAAAAAATTTAATAATTTCTTAATAATAATATTACATTTTTCTATTTGTGTATTAATGACATGACATGTACTGCCTACCTGGAGGCTGCTGTGGCCATGAATACTGCTGCCAGTCTTGGAGCACGTAGGTGAAGCGAATGGCGATGTTGACTGGAGGCAGAGGGAACAGGGAACAACCCTGATGACAACAGGAAGACATCAGCTCATGTTTATGGTAACAAGCTGCAGCATTAATCTCTCTGTACAGGCGTGGATTACACCTCGTCATTGTCGGCTGTTTCTGGGAACATACTGAACACATTTAACCCTCATGTGTGGATGATGACAACATCAATCAGGATTTTTATTCTTCTTTAGGAATGAATATAAGATTTTTGAACTTCATTTTTTAAATGTCCACTTAGGTGGACAACATCGGTTTTGACTTATGAAGGGTATGGAGACATCAGTGTGTAGTGTTTCTGTGCAAGTTTACCATCAACACCAACACAAATACAAGAAAACAGCCTTTGAATAGCTGCAGACCACTGTGCATGAAAGGGTTAAACAACGTGATGTCTGGGAATCCATTGTGTTTCCAGGAATAGGAATAAACAAAGTTCAAACAAACTGATCATTAAACCGACATCCACTTCCTAACAGTCTTTATTTTATTCACAAATTAACTCCACAAAAATCCAGAAACCGAATTTACACAGAATTAGACGTCTTCTTCTTCCTCTTCTGTTTTCCCAATGTTCACATAACTAAGCAGTGTGCTGTACTGTTATCAACCTGCTCTTTGACGAACTATTACAAGAATATATTCTTATTATAAGATAAGATGTTTGTGTTATTTTCAAGTTGAATACAGTTTTTGTGTGACTGTCAGAGCACAGCAGGAGGAGGAGGAGGAGGAGAGACTGTACATGAGCAGGAAAAACCAGATGAATAAATGTTTTAGAAAATACATTTACATGCACTTCGTGGATGCTTTTATGATTATTAGTTGCATTTAACAGGATTCACATCGTCCTAAAATCGTCTGGAACAGGATGCTGAGGTGATACTTGTAGAACATGGGTACATGACGCTCTGTGGCTGCACAATTTTAATTTTTCTTTATTAAAAACAAACAAACAACCTTGAAATATGATCCATATAAAGATGTTTGTTCCAGAGCACTTACTATCTTAGATTTGAAGATGTCGAGCAGGCCGGACAGGTGGTTGTACTGCACGGGCGCTCGACGCAGGTGAACGATCTCAAAGTCGGTGCGCACGCCTGGTCCTTTGCACTCTCCGGCATACATCCGCCTCCACTTCTGCTGGATCTGCACAAACATCGGCACCTGACTGAACACAAGATAAACAGCAGAAGGCATTACTAGCAGGATCTCTGGTACACGCCCGACATCCAGCTTCAGTTTCTCTCAACCAGCAACAATCCAGCTAAACTAAACAGTCCGACTGAAACACAGAGCAACAAGCTGCAGAACTGCATTGTACTGGCATGTATGTCAGCACTGTCACTGCACGGACCACTGAGTGCTACACAGACTGGTTTTAATATGTTGTGTTCATTGGCGTAATCTGGGGCTGCAGCAATTCATCACTTCTAAAAAAATCCTCCAAACCCATTCTTTGCTGCGATGCAGCGATGCAGCGATGCAGCGTGCTCTGTGGCACAGACTTGTTCAACGATGTAAACGTGTGTGAGGGATAGGTCAGTAGGTAGAGTGGCTGCCCCGGGATCAGAAGGTTGGGGGTTTGAATCAAGTGAAAAGCTAAGCTGAGGTACCCCTGAGCAAGGTCCCTACACGTCTGCTACCCACCAGCTCGATAGCTAGCCGGGAGCTCGAGGGTCACTGAAGCCGCAGAGAACGGCACAACTCCCGGCACATCATATTCAGATCACCGCAGACTTTCGCTACTCAGGTTAAACGTGATATATAAGTCACTTAGACAACCTAAAAATGTTATTGTTGGACTTTTTTCAGTGTTTTATTTGTTCGTGAGTAAATCCGTTTGGCTGAGATTAAAGTTATTAGATTAGATAAAATAAAACTTTATTAATCCCCCAGGTGGGTTCCTCCTTGGTTTTCACACAGCTGAATAAACGTCAAACAGAAAACTGATTAAACAGAAGTGTGAGATGGTCGAGAGTTTACTCCAGTGTCCTGTTATATTTTAGACAGCAAGGAGCAGACGGCCGAGTTTATTAAACTCCACCGAGACAGCAGTGACGCTAATCCGAAGGCGAGACCGTCCAATTTAACAGCCGTTTACTTCCGGCCTACCCGACCTTCTCAGGACCCGGCCCACATAGACCGCGAAGGCCGGGTCCTCAGGAGGATGCAGCCCATGAATTTGGACACGACCACTGACATGTTACAAAACAAACTCACATCGCTATCAGCAGCCATGTTGTTGCCTTTGGCTGCCTGATCGGTTCAGGAAATTAGGATGTTTTTCTACGCATGTGCGAAAAGGTGGTCGCTTCCTCTATAGTTCTTTCACAATAAAATAAAACAAACAAATTCTAAATTCATCCATCCATCTTCATCCGCTTTATCCGAGGCCGGGTCGCGGGGGCAGCAGCCTAAGCAAAGAGGCCCAGACCTCCCTCTCCCCAGCCACCTCCTCCAGCTTATCCGGGGGAATACCAAGGCGTTCCCAGGCCAGCCGAGAGATATAATCTCTCCAGCGTGTCCTGGGTCTGCCCCGGGGCCTCCTCCCGGTGGGACATGCCTGGAACACCTCACCCAGGAGGCGCCCAGGAGGCTCCAATCTCTAAGGGAGAGGCCAGCCACCCTTCGGTGGAAGCTCATTTCTGCCGCTTCTATCCGCGATCTCGTTCTTTCGGTCACTACCCACAGCTCGTGGCCATAGGTGAGGGTAGGGACGTAGATCGACCGGTAAATGGAGAGCTTCGCTTTTACACTCAGCTCCCTCTTCACCACGACGGACCGGTGCAGCGTCCGCATTACTGCAGCTGCAGCCCCAATCCGTCTGTCGATCTCCGGCTCCCTTCTCCCATCACTCGCGAACAAGACCCCGAGATACTTGAACTCCTCCACTTGGGGCAGGAACTCATCCCCGACCCGGAGTGGGCACTCCACCCTTTTCCGGCTGAGAACCATGGCCTCAGATTTGGAGGTGCTGATCCTCATTCCCGCTGCTTCACACTCGGCTGCGAAACGTTCCAGTGCGAGCTGGGTGCATTGTGTGCCGGGTGGCGGCCAGGAGCGGAGGCCCTGGCGGACTGACCCCCGGCTGCCAAGACTGGCAATAGGGACAATTCTAAATTCAATTCAATTTTATTTGTGTAGCGCCAAATCACAACAACAGTCGTTGTGCAAAACTCATTCAGGCATTTGATGACAGGTTTCAAGATGTGAAGAATATCCAAAAGGAACTGGAGATGTTTGCTACGCCGTTTAATGTGCAACCATCTGTGCCAGACACTTTCCAAGTGGAAATAATTGGGCTGCAAAACAACTACGAGCTCAAAGCTAAGTATAACAGCCTCTCTCTGCTGGACTTTCACAAACTGTACGTTCATGCTGAGGCTTTTCCCATCCTGGCGAGACATGCCCTGAAATTTGCATCTCTGTTTGGGACAACGTACCACTTTGAACAGGTCTTTTCAAAACTGACTCTTGCAAAGAGGCGCTTCCACTCAAGACTAACTGAATCAAACTTGAAAAAGCAGCTTCGAGTGGCATCATCATCATCACTGCCAGCTGACATCAGACACCTCGCCAAAAAGAAACAGTTCCAGCCATCTCATTAGGTGAGTCTGATGAGCAGAAATGCAGCAGTAACACAGCAGCAGCCCAAGCAGAGAAGCCTCCTCCAGCTTGTCCGGGGAACGCCAACCCATTCTCAGACCAGCCAAGAGATGTTAATATAAGCAATTAGCAGGGTGTGTCAAAGAGTGAACAGAACATCGCCGAGTCAGCTGACAGCTCCATAAAACGTGTTTCCTACAGCAGCAAACAGGCTTCAAGAAGTGACAGTAAGGAGAGGTGTCAAGATCTGTGGGCCAGTCAGCCTCTTGTGTAAAGGACACAGTGATGCTGAAGTCATAGAGGCTGTGGTCAGGTCAGTCAGCCCAGGTTTCAGTATTCCTGACATGCCTGAGATAAAAGGACCTCACTCCCCGTTAGTTAAAGGAAATATTGAAAGCTCACCAAAAAACTGCTGACTTAACTCTTTGTGCTTGCATTGGCTCTCAGGAAGGCATCAGTGCAGCACCGTACCAGTGACAGTGAGGAAAGCTGCTCATCATTGGTTATGGCTCAAGAACTGCTCCAAAATCGAATTACCACCTCATTCCTGAAAAGCAGGCAGTTTATGAAAGATTTTGAGAATATATCAGTGATTCTTGAGATAAGGGACAAAACATGTCCAAAGTTTCTGTCAACACCATCAGATTTTTTAAAAAGTACAAAAAAATCAGGAATTATTGTGGGTAACTTACACTGTGAGGACCCCTTTACCACTTCCTGTTTGATACACATGCCATGAGGTCACTGCTCTGGTGAGTTTTTTTAATTTTTATTTCATTTATTGCATACCTTTCTGATAAAACTCTGTGTCACAACCATAGTGCATCAACACCACAGTAGAGGCCATAAGCAACTGATGAACAACAAGATGGCGTCTGTCAGAAAAACGTGCTATGAGAGAAAGTAGGGTATTTTGTCAGCACCATCAGGATTTTTGCCTGACGGTGTTGACCCTTTTTCTAATGATTTTGGCAAATGTCACAAAAGTGTCCTATTCACTAATTATATTATTTTTATTACTATTTCAGTCATATTACTTCCTGTGCATTTTACTGATATTTCTGCTTTACAGATGTGTCGAATATTATGGAATTTGCCTGATCTTGAATCTCATAGTTAATGTATACTTTATTAATCCTGTAGGAAAATGCTTAGTCCTCTGCATTTAACCCATTTACTCAGTGAAGCAGTGGGCAGCTACCAATCCATGACCCGGGGAGCAGTGTGTAGAGACGGTACCTTGCTCAAGGGTATCTCAGGATAGCCGCTGTTTGGTGGATTTGAACCCCCAACAGGGCTCTAGAGTGCGACCAAATTTTTCAGTGGTGCGACTAAAAAAAAATATTTGGTTGCACCTGTGCGACCAACTGTTCGGGTAGCAAAAAAAAAAAAAAAAAAATCTGCAACCTTCCCTGTGGTCAACAACAGACACACATTTTGTCCCTATCGTGGACTAAACCAATCAGAGATAGTAAGGGGCGGGACCTCTCTGATTGGCCGTGGTCCAGTTGAAAGTGCAGGTGGAAGTGGGAGGTGAGTAGCTTGAATAAAGCGATATCAATTCATTAAATCCTGAATCGACTTTTAAATATAACTGTGTTTTGCCAGAAACGCCAGATTCTCAGATTAAAGCTCACAAAACCAGTTCAACAACAACCAAACAGCAAATCAGAGCAGGTACACGGACTCCACACAAAGACGTAAACACAGAGCGGACCCGACCCATCAGAATTAACTTTGTCTTTCTCGGCTTTCTCACCCGACGGCCCGTAGACGGACACGCTGTCGGAGCTTAGCGAATCTGATGCGTCCGGTCCGCGATGTGTTTACGTCTTTTTGCGCTGATTCTGAGCTGCAGGTTTTGTCTCTCTCCAACCAAAATTCACCGAGCTGAATTTTGCTGTTTTGCTTCCACGACTATTAAAATCACATCCATGCACAGCTAGCTCTCTCTCTATCTCTCTCTGTACTTCAAGAACAGTTTCCCGTCTCCAATCTCTGTTTTCTGTATTATTTATTCGCTTATTACCCACCAGTCTACCGTTGTTTACAGTGCTGTCGGCTACTGTCTTTTTCTTCAAGAAAGCCTATTTTTTCTGTTGTTCAATACTGAAGAAATTTTAACTTTATATGCAGAACATTGTAGAATATTTTTAAGGTTATCTGCTATAAAAAGCCAGACCAGGAAAATCTCCTTCATGTTTTTCTGTGTTTTATTCTCAGTTACTTTCACACAAAGGAATCTGCTGTGATGTTCACAATTCTGATGAAGTCAGTACTGATAAATGATCAGAATTATAATATTTCTGACTGTCTGAGGCTAAGTTGAATCGAATCGGGACTTTGAAAACCGGAATCGAATGGATTATAGAAATCAGTGATGATACCCAGCCCTAGTGAGCAGCCTGGGCACGACAGAAGTGGATGTAGCTGTAACAGGAAAAGAACTATTGCTAACTTTTCTGTTAAGTTAAGGCCTGATCCTTCTGAAATTCATAGCCAGTGCTCTGACACGGTGTCATCAATCTTTGAATGCTGAAAAAGCACAGTGTATCCAGAAAAACACATTATATTATATAAATTATTATAAAACTTGTGTGCGCCTAACTTTTGTGCCGGTACGCGTACGCCCATGGCAAAAAGTTAGTCTAGAGCCCTGCCCAACGATCATGGGGCAAACACTATCTACTGAGCTATCTCTGCCCCGAGAGCTGGTCTTTTAAGTGATGATGTATGAACCCTGCTTTCGGGTCCAAACTACTCTGTGTTTATTAAGGCTGTTGTGTTTTAACATGTTTTTATTCTTTTTTATCTTGTTCTATTTAATCTGAACAAGCCCCTAAAAACAGTCAGTGATCACTGTCAGCCTAACCATCGGGAACCCTCACGTTAACTTTTATCAAGTGGAAAAAAGTTTCACTGTGTTTATGTTACGCTAACATAGCTGTGTTGCTAGCAATCACGTACCACATCATTATACACCAGCTAGTCCAACATCAGTAACCCTACAAACGCCAGTGCTGTTTAGTTTTGTCTTCATTTATGTTGGAAGTGATAGCAGAGCTGGTGTTAAGGTGGAAACCGGCGAGCTAACTTCTAACTCTGTTAAATTTCATATATTCTGTTTTCATGGATGCCTGGATGTTACACCTGGTAAAACAGCCACACTGATCATTTTATTAAAGATGAAAGAATTTAGACAGTTTGTAACTCTCAGTGATGCCGCAGAGTTCCTTTGACTTTGGGATCTGCAGCGGAGTTTGGACCTGGAAACGGCTAATGACATCAGACTTAAAGACCGGATAGCATTTCTGTTGCTTAATACATATTTGTGTTGTGAATATTCATCCTTAATATGTGTAAATGCATATGCTTCAGAAAAATTATAGCAATTACAAAATGGTACATTTCAGGCTAGAATAGCAAAGAGGAAGCTGTCAGTAGAGGAACAAAAGAGAAGGAACAGGGATGATCAAAAAATAAGTAGAGAAAAAATTAACAGCCAGCCTGAGTTTCTCATAAAGGGAAAGATGGAGAAATAGAGTGAAAGAGGGAAAAATAAAGAACATCAGTGATCTGAAAGGAAGAGAAAAAAAGGCAGAAGAGAAGGTTTTGGAAACAAGCACAGAGAGTCAAAAGGAGAGAAAGTCCAGCAGCGTCTAAACACACAACCACAGAGTACTTTAGGAATCAAGGAGCAGTAGGCAGCTACTTGCTGGTGAACTATTAAGATGTAGAACTTGACATGTGCAAAAACAGAATTGTTATGATGTGTCTTGTGATATTACAAAGGTTGTTAAGGTTTAATGGTCATTTTGAAAGAAATAATATCCTGTTTTCTACTCATGTGTCACCACTTGTCAACTCCATAATATGGATTTTTTGTTTATTTTTCTGTTTTGAAGAACCATATATTTTCCTCCCTCATGATCTTCCAATAAAAATACGTAATTTTCTAAATAAATATGTAATTTTCACGCTGCTAAATATGATCGTTTCTTATGGAGATTAAATACAAGCTTCTGAAAATATGTATGACTGTAACTCTAATAATCCATGCATCCATCCATCCATTCGCTTCCGCTTATCCTTTTCAGGGTCGCGGGGGGCGCTGGAGCCTATCCCAGCTGTCATAGGGCGAAAGGCGGGGTACACCCTGGACAGGTCGCCAGTCTGTCGCAGGGCCAACATACAGGGACAGACAACCATTCACACTCACATTCACTCGCACATTCACACCTAGTGGCAATTTGGATTATCCAATTAACCTATCCCCACAAGCTTCATGTCTTTGGACGGTGGGAGGAAGCCGGAGTACCCGGAGGGAACCCATGCAAACACGGGGAGAACATGCAAACTCCACACAGAAAGACCCCAGCCTGATGTTGGAATTGAACTCAGGACCTTCTTGCTGTGCGGCAACAGTGCTAACCACCGTGCTGCCTAACTCTAATAATAAAAAGCCAAAACAATCTTACTTTTAAATGTGGTATAATTACTTTGAAAACATATGTGCATAAACAGTAGAACAGAGAAGCTGGTAATAGTCAAAATAGCTGAAACAACTTAATTTAAAATATATATTTTTACATTTCTTTGTGTCTGATGGTGTTGACTAAAACCTTGCACTTCTCCAGCCAAAAACATGATTAAAAATTGTTACACCTGGCAGATTGTACCAAAACAAGGTGAGACAGCCAAAACTTTGTGTAACAATTATATGTAAATATGTCTTTAAGAGAGTAAAGAGAGGTTAGTTTATTTTGGAGTAGAGCTCCATTTATTAAGAAAAATTAAAAAAGACAGGAACACTCTTTAGAGGTTTGTGGGTGGCTCTCAAAAGAGCCGTTGTGGGGAAGTCACTCAGACTTCAAACAGGCTACTCCTTTGGTTGCCAAGACACGGCTCCCTCCGCCGAGAAGTGGGCCATGAACTTCTCCCCCACCAGGACAGCCTCTCTGGAGGAGTTGTTTGCTGCTACACGACCCAGGCCTTGCAACGGCTCCACCACAGCAGGTGCCACACCCCTCACAGCAGGTGCCACACCCCTCACAGCAGGTGCCACACCCCTCACAGCAGGTGCCACACCCCTCACAGCAGGTGCCCCTCTCTTGTCCAAACAGCACAGAAAATTGTGGAGAACACACGTTGCCTTCACACACTTCTCCGCAATTTCAGGACGGAGCTCCATGGAGCGCAGATACAACCTCTACTGTGAGGGAGAGAGGGAAGTTCCAGCGCTCCTGGAATCCCTCTGCAATGCACCGCCAGTCTTCAGTTGAAGGCACAGCCATGAAGTCGTCCACTAGACAGTCCCGGATGGACGTCGCTACCTGGGGGGTGATCTGGCTCACCAAGGACATGCCAACTCGAAAACTGAATGCGATGGTCCTGAAGGAGTCCTCGGTGGCAAGGAACCTGGACAAAATGCTGCAGTTACAAAATACATTATTCAAATTCCAAAATACTTTTGTGATGTCAGATTTAAATTACAAAACATAAATCTTACATAAAACCTTTTGTAATTACAAGGATAATTACATGATATATATTAGATATAATCTAAAACAGTCTGCTGGGATTATATACAAATATTCAACTATCCCAGAATTAAACCAGGTCTAAATAAAAAGAAAGGAGTGAGTATCACTACAAAGATTAACCCACAGTGGTCCTCATACCACAGTTTGATATCAGCAAACAGCGAGAGCATACATTGATATGACACCACAGCCATGCTATCATTCAAACACTGATAACGGCATAAATCGAATTACAGTGGGGCAAAAAAGTATTTAGTCAGCCAACGATTGTGCAAGTTCCCCCACCTAAAATGATGACAGAGGTCAGTAATTTGCACCAGAGGTACACTTCAACTGTGAGAGACAGAATGTGAAAAAAAAATCCATGAATCCACATGGTAGGATTTGTAAAGAATTTATTCGTAAATTAGGGTGGAAAATAAGTATTTGGTCAATAACAAAAATACAACTCAATACTTTGTAACATAACCTTTGTTGGCAATAACAGAGGTCAAACGTTTACTATAGGTCTTTACCAGGTTTGCACACACAGTAGCTGGTATTTTGGCCCATTCCTCCATGCAGATCTTCTCGAGAGCAGTGATGTTTTGGGGCTGTCGCCGAGCAACACGGACTTTCAACTCCCGCCACAGATTTTCTATGGGGTTGAGGTCTGGAGACTGGCTAGGCCACTCCAGGACTTTCAAATGCTTCTTACGGAGCCACTCCTTTGTTGCCCGGGCGGTGTGTTTTGGATCATTGTCATGTTGGAAGACCCAGCCTCGTTTCATCTTCAAAGTTCTCACTGATGGAAGGAGGTTTTGGCTCAAAATCTCACGATACATGGCCCCATTCATTCTGTCCTTAACACGGATCAGTCGTCCTGTCCCCTTGGCAGAAAAACAGCCCCATAGCATGATGTTTCCACCCCCATGCTTCACAGTAGGTATGGTGTTCTTGGGATGCAACTCAGTATTCTTCGTCCTCCAAACACGACGAGTTGAGTTTATACCAAAAAGTTCTACTTTGGTTTCATCTGACCACATGACATTCTCCCAATCCTCTGCTGTATCATCCATGTGCTCTCTGGCAAACTTCAGACGGGCCTGGACATGCACTGGCTTCAGCAGCGGAACACGTCTGGCACTGCGGGATTTGATTCCCTGCCGTTGTAGTGTGTTACTGATGGTGACCTTTGTTACTTTGGTCCCAGCTCTCTGCAGGTCATTCACCAGGTCCCCCCGTGTGGTTCTGGGATCTTTGCTCACCGTTCTCATGATCATTTTGACCCCACGGGATGAGATCTTGCGTGGAGCCCCAGATCGAGGGAGATTATCAGTGGTCTTGTATGTCTTCCATTTTCTGATGATTGCTCCCACAGTTGATTTTTTCACACCAAGCTGCTTGCCTATTGTAGATTCACTCTTCCCAGTCTGGTGCAGGTCTACAATACTTTTCCTGGTGTCCTTCGAAAGCTCTTTGGTCTTGGCCATGGCGGAGTTTGGAGTCTGAGTGTTTGAGGCTGTGGACAGGTGTCTTTTATACAGATGATGAGTTCAAACAGGTGCCATTCATACAGGTAACGAGTGGGGGACAGAAAAGCGTCTTACAGAAGACGTTACAGGTCTGTGAGAGCCAGAGATTTTCCTTGTTTGAGGTGACCAAATACTTATTTTCCACCCTGATTTACGAATAAATTCTTTACAAATCCTACCATGTGAATTCATGGATTTTTTTTTTCACATTCTGTCTCTCACAGTTGAAGTGTACCTCTGGTGCAAATTACTGACCTCTGTCATCATTTTAAGTGGGGGAACTTGCACAATCGGTGGCTGACTAAATACTTTTTTGCCCCACTGTAAATCGGGACTTGATGAGACCCGAGTATCACTAGAAATATTATAAACAGTCGTCTCCGTACCACAGCTTGCTATCAGTAAACACTGACAGCATTCATTGATAGCATAGCACATCCATGTTAGCACAGGTATCAATAAAGGACTACCGTATTAAACACTTTTACTAACCTCAGGGAGATGGACAGGCGCTCTGCAGGTGGGATTGAGCGTCTGTAGTTGGTGTCAAGGCGGGCAATGCTGGGACCAACGCGGGACAGCAGGTCCTCAAACTGGGCGAGTGAAAGACGGTGGTATTGCTGGAATCTGCCGTCATCCAGGCGCAGCTCCTGGAGCAAATGGTGAAACTCACCAAACTGCTCACGCGTCTGGAGGACCTGATGGACCCAGGTACGGCGAGGACGTCCTTAACGCCGCTGCTCTGCTCCTTTTTGGCTCCTACCTTAAAGCACACTGTGCGCTGTCGATCTTACGTGCTGCACAATAATGTTTAACATTTAGTATTTACTGTTATATTCCCATAGATCATCATGGTGTTGTTTATTTTATTGCTCTAGTCTTCTTCTGCTTGTTTTCTTTTTTCTTTCTCAACAGGTGATCCAGGAAAAAAAAAAAAAAAAGACCCCAACGTATTAGCCAGAGGTCCCTTTACTACGGTTCGGAGCCGCGGACCTGTTTTATTTACGAGATCACTGCAAAAAGTGCAGCCTTACCTAATGTGCACCTACTGTTACTCATTTATATTAAGATTTAAACATCTAGTTGGTGTTGGTATGGAGAGTAACCTTCGGTAATAGTAATAAATCACACAGCAATAGGATATTCATGTAGTTGTAAAGTATTCAGAATATGTTACTTCTATTATCTTTGGTGGAATACATTTTAAAATTAACACTGTCAACAGGTTAGCACCTCATACCACAGTGCAGCAAAGCAGTCTCATGAGCGCTGGGAAGGACACTTAAGGACACTTTAAGGAAAACTTAAACTGAAAGCGAGCCTTTATTTGGGCTGATGCAGAAGGGAGTAGACAAAACATAACAGGGACTGAGACTGCAACTAACCAAAAACCTAAACTGGAAAAACACTAACCTGACTGAAAGGCATAACTATGATCACTGTGAACAGAATGCTGTGCAGATGCATGGAAACTGTGAACCAAGTGGCGTGACGAAAGAGACATGAACATGACCTGCACGGAACCTCATCGTGCGGCTGCATGAAAAACAACATAAACCAAATGGCAAACATGAACTGCACAGAATCCTGAAAAACACTTAACTTGACCGGGGGGAAGTACACAGACGACGCGACACAGACTGTATGAAACACAGAGACTAAATACACATGAGGGATGATCAGGGGAAGTGGCCACACATGGGAGCACAGCTGACACACATGAACCTAACGACAGGACAGGAGAAATGAAACTGAATACACTGACATTGAATACAGACTTTCAAAGTAAAACAGAAAACATGGAGATTAGACGTGACATGAACTTGACAAACAAAGAAAACTTGGACATGAAACATGGCAGAATGTAACTAGATCAGGGGTGCCCAATCCCGGTCCTCGAGAGCTACCGTCCTGCAGCTTTTAGATGCATCCCTACTCCAACACAGCTGAATCAAATGAATGGCTTGTTATCAGGCCTTTGCCAAACACGATGGCATGCTGAAGAGGTAATCAAACCATTTGATTCAGCTGTGTTGGAGTAGGGATGCATCTAAAAGCTGCAGGACGGTAGCTCTCGAGGACCGGGATTGGGCACCCCTGAACTAGATAAACCGAAATGAAACTAGACTAAAAAGAATAACAAAACACCAAGAAACTCAGAATACTGGGTCACATGACCCAGGGCCATGACAATACGGAGGTGTTATCAGCTCAGTATTGAACAAGAAATATTAATGCTTCAAATTATTTGTCCTAAAGGATGCAAGCTATACAGAGTACTGCACATGTGACTTTGTGAACATACCTCATTAAATATAATTCGGACAGTTTTTTAACCTGAATATTTGCAACAAACAAAAAATATACAGAGTCAGTGCTAAAAAAATAATCAGAGGAAAAAATTAACATTTTAACTTAAGCTGCCAAGCGGAAGTAGTTGGTTTCAGTACATAAGTATCGGGCTTTGCTATTTAATCCGTAGCTATTGACTAATGAGGGGTTACTGAAGTGGCAGGTTTTTAAAAGTTGGCGTTAATGTCGTTCCACATGTGGAAAGCGACAGAAAACATGCTGCTGTTTGCACATATTTAATAATCAGCTCTGCACAGGAGCAGAAGCAGAGTCCAGCCTGTTGCTCATAAAGAAAGTACAGTAAGCGTGGTTAGTCACTGAGCAGCCCGGTGCGTTTCTCTTGATTTCTTTAGTCAGGGTAAATTCATTCACCTGCACAGGTTAGCTAAACGAACTTTACAAAACAAGTTTCCCCGACAGCCGAGTGCTCACCTAAGGACCTAAGTTACGGATTAGCTTACACACACATTTAACTTACCGAAAATAATACGGTGGGGCCTCAGGTCCTCCTGTCTGGTAGTCCAATTTACTGAAGAACACCTCAGGCTGTCACTTTGAAATAGCCGGTAATGTAAACGCTGGACCTCTCAGCATCTGCCATTCCCGAACAGACACATGCAAGTTTGTCCGTGACTGCAGCCGCGCTGTACATTTATTTCAGTTTCAATATTTTTTTCAGTTTCAATATTTTTTTCGGTTTCATTTCAAGGTGGCATCGTTCTGATCCCATACACACACAAATCCTGATTTACAAGTACAAAATATTTATGACCACAATTTGAGCCCATATACTCTCTCTACCACAGCTGCCTTTGAACTTGCCTGGCCAGGTCTGAGTCCAGCTTTGCTACTCCTGCCAGGTCACATGACACAGGGGTGTGCTCTGATGTCAGCAGGCAGGTCAGTGGAGCCCTCTGGTGGTGGATATATGGCAGTGAAACAGGAGGAGGCCTGAGAACAGACAGCAGGCTTAACTAGCAGGACAAAGTAGCATGTAGTACTTGAAGGAGTCATCACAGCCAATCAGCTCTCAGGAAAATGGAACATCACATAAATATTTCTCTTCTTTGATTTTCATCAATGTATTTCCTTTGATAGATTTTCCGTCAACACTTCTGCTTGATTAGAAGCTCATAGGCAGTTCCTGTCACTCTACAATAAAACAATGTAAAGGCTGCCCTCTCTGCCCTCCCACTAGCTGACACAAGTAAACTGTGCTAAGATGCCCTACATGGACTAAGGTTCTTGGCCACACACATATAGATTTGCTTGGCTGTAGAAATCCATGCCATGAAGCTCCCAGCGCACATTTTTGATGCTTCTGTCTGTGGCAGAGCAGGTTTGGAGCTCTGCAGAGCCTTGGTGACTTTTACTGACTATGCACCCCTACCCATTTATTATGGGTAGGGGTGCATAGTCAACAAAATAGTCAACAAAATATGTAATTTGACATATTTTGTTGTTTTGTGTGTGCGTGTTTGTCTGTGTGAAGTTTTGATGTGTATGTGAAAAACACAATTTTGAAAACACTGGAAAAAGACCTCAAGACATGTTTTCCTTTACTTTCTATGAAACAAAAATTCCCACCAAGGCTTTTCAGTGTGAAATTTAGTGTATAGAAAATACCTGTGCCAGGTTGTCTCCATCTAGTGGTGAACATGGCCTCACCACTACATCAGGTGAGCTTTTCACTGTGCACAGTGACACAAAAGTCATTTAACAATTTTAAAAAAAGCAATGTTACAGATTCAGTAAGAACTGAAGTTTATCATAATCCTTCAAGTTTCACTCAGTAACAGCAGCTTTTTATTATTGGCTATATTTTAGAGTCACATTTATATGAAATGTCAAACAATCACAGAGTGACACTGAACTAAACAATCAATGCCATGTGAGTTGTTCTTGTTTGTTCTTTATCTCGGATTTATTGTAAGCAGCGGGAGTAAAAGCTAAAGAAAAATAGTAAAGATATGAATGAATCTCTGCTCTTACAGCTTTTATTGTGCCATAATGTCTGCTTTGAAACCGTCCTCTTGCTCGTCTCTTGGATGCTCACCTCTTCTTCACCTGTTCCTTTCACCAAACTGCTGCACTCTCGTTCTCTGCTCTCGCCTCCTCTTCTGATTATAATTAGATGCAGTCAGCATGTGCCAAACAAACTCCCCCCAAATCGATCATGTTTGATATGATGATGACGTTTTTAACATCTTATTTATGCACTTGTTGGGTGGGAAAGAGTAAACAAAGATGGGGCATAGAAGCAGAACTGAGTCCTACGTGTGGAGGGACAGTAACTGTGTGTGTATATGTAAGCATTTAAACACTGCAGAGAGTCAAATTAACAGTAACACTATTTTGTCTAAGTCCGCCATTGTAGAAATTCATTTCACCGAAACAATAACATGGCGCACAATGTGACAATAAACGTATAAAACACAAATTCTTACCTAGCAGGAGAATAAATAATCAGTATTTTAAGGCTACTGCATGTATAGATGTCACTGCTGGCTCACATAAGCTAGCTCTGAGACCCGCCAGAGTTTACGCCACAGTTGACTGTCGCGAAAGAGTCGTAAATCACCGGCATTGTAAAACTTAAAATGATTCCAGGGCATGTTATAAAACACCCAATAGATGTACTGGATATTAAACGGTATCAAACGACTAAATGAACACAGGGTTACAATTACATGCTCACGTCGTCACATCGAGAGTTTATTCATTAATCATCAGAGTTCAACAATGTTACATCCAGTTGAAAACAGCTTCACTAACGCCAGCAAAACAGGCTAACAGTATATAAGAGCACAAAAACAGCCGTGCTTATCGACAGCTCGACATATCCTCAACAACTCACCTCAGTATGTGTAACCCGTTCATGTGTTACGCCTGTTGTTCTTGCGTTGTGTTCTGGCGTGAAAGTAAGAGGCAGGAGACAGTACTGGGTCTTTGGCTCTTTACTGCACATCTGCAACACAGAAACATGTGTCTGATCTGTGTGTGTCACGCGACTGCCAGTACACCTCTCCTCCGGCCATGCTGAAAGCAGCTGTGTCTGCAGCTTCATTAACACTACAATAATATAATGAATCAAATACAACAAATTGTTTTAAAACATTAACTTAAGCTCTCAAAAACAAAAAGCACAAAATAAATAATATGTCACTGAAAAAACCTCAAAAACAACTTATAAGAACAATAAACAAAATAATTCAAAAACAAATAAACAGTCAGATAAATACAATTCAATAACCAGGACCCAATATTCTGGTACTTATAGTTCAAACATTATACTTCAGTACAATTATATTAATAACCGCCATCTAACAGGCAGTACAACACTGTACTTATAAAAACAATGACTGAAAGACTGCATCTCCAAAACATAAGAACATCTCCATACCTGCAACACAGAAATATGTGTCTGATCTGTGTGTGTCACGCGACTGCCAGTACACCTCTCCTGACGAAGGAAAAAAGAGTGCATGCTGTTAAAAAAAGACTGCCGCGAGTAGCCGCTAGCAATCAGGCTAACTTAGCATGCTAGCATTTTAGCTGCGTTCTCGGCTAAAACTCATTATAAGTGTATATTAGTGAACTCCGCCCTCCACAAAACTTATCCCGAATGAGTCTCTTAATGACAAACAAAAACGCGGCGGTTTGGCTGTATTCACATTGCAGCTTGGGATCTGAACAAACTTTAATTAGCTGAGAGCAACGTGGCAGTGACTTACCTCCGGCCATGCTGAAAGGAGCTGTGACAGGGGCACACATGCACGCGCCTACGTCACCACGCAGCGCACACACACACATGAACGCACTATACACATATGCAGCATATTTATTTTACTTGGTTTTAGAGTTGGAGTATTTACATATTGATCTGAAATATTTTGCTGCTGAGCAGCAGAGCTCCAAAGCGTCCCCCTGTAACCATGGTTACGCAGATGCGTTCCGACTGTCACGTCACAGAGGAGAACCTGTTTCAAATGTATACCTGGATCAACCTGCAATCAGTTTGAAAAGTTTTCTGCTGAGATCCGCAGCTCGACTTCCTGGCACCCCGGGATAAGATGAGTTGCTGTGTTTTTCACGGAGAAAAAATAATTAACATGGAATAACGTCAGTGTTAGATGAAAAAAAAAAGATGCAAGCAGAAGAGGACAGCAGATTGAGAAGAGATTTCTTCAAACGGTAAGGAGCTTCTAACAAGTGATATCTGATAAGCTTAAATCTTAAATCTAATGTCCAGATTCATGCTAAACTTTTCTGATTACTCCGTGTATCTGCACCGTTAGACTTTTCATCGCCACTTTACGGTAACATACTGGCGTCACTGCTGCCAGCGTCATACCGTGACGCCGTGTTACGCTAGCTTACCTTTCTGCAGGATGATACCGTTTTTTGCTGGTGTGGTATAATACTCTTGGACAAATTATGGTAACGCACCGTAGCCTTTTTTACGGTATCTCACTGGCGACAGTTATGTCAGTGAGATACCGTTATGTCGTTATGTCGTAAATTACGTCAACAAAGTAACATCATACTGTGATTAAGAAATTGGTATACTACCGCTTATTCACGGTATGTCACTGTAAGCCCGCTGCAAGGTAATAAACTGCAATATATTAACCAGTAACTTACCGTTATCACGCATCATCAGTACCAAAAATATTCATCTCTGCTAGAGGACACCGTGTCCCAACAGGCGGTCATTTACTCTTTTAACAGGTCGTAATTTACCGTAATTTCAGTTAACAGTAACATACTGTAAGAGACTGGAGGGTTCCAAAAAAATTGGATGGATGGATAGACACACACACACACACACACAAAATATAATTCATGTGCTTTGCACCACTTTATTTCAGTTCTGATTCTTCCCTGCTGAAATACACATTTCCAAAATCAAAAACTGAAAAGAACTGAAAACATATTTTCATTGAGGAAGCACTTGTTTTTACTAAACCATGTAATCCATTATTTTCTCAGATGGTTGTACAAACAATAACGATATTATGTCATATCCATATCATGGCAGACAACACATGCTCAAGTGTTGGGTTTCCTTACTTATATTTTGTAGGGTCTCAAACCTACAATGTGAAGTGCCTTGGCATTCATTTTGTTGGCACCATACAAATAAACTGAATTGTAATGGATATAATATCAAGCCCCACACGTCTGCCTTTATATACACTTTGTCCAAAATACTGGCTCACACGACCAAATCATTGCACAAAACAGGGTCCACAAGGACATGGATGAGCGTGTGTGGTGTGAAGGAACTTGACTGACCTGCACTGAACCCTGATCTTGCTTTGTGGACTGAGTTCATTGATTTGTAGGGTGAGCCAATACATGTGACAATTAAAGTGTAAGTAGCTGAAATAATTTTTAACAAACGGGTAAAAGAAGGTTAGCACTGGTGCTGCACAGCAAGAAGGTCCTGAGTTCAATTCCACCATCAGGTCTTTCTGTGTGGAGTTTGCATGTTCTCCCCGTGTTTGCGTGGGTTCTCTCCGGGTACTCCGGCTTCCTCCCACCGTCCAAAGACATGCAGCTTGTGGGGATAGGTTAATTGGATAATCCAAATTGCCACTAGGTGTGAATGTGCGAGTGAATGTGAGTGTGAATGGTTGTCTGTCCCTATGTGTTGGCCCTGCGACAGACTGGCGACCTGTCCAGGGTGTACCCCGCCTTTCGCCCTATGACAGCTGGGATAGGCTCCAGCGCCCCCCGCGACCCTGAAAAAGGATAAGCGGAAGCGAATGGATGGATGGATGGATGGGTAAAAGAAGGAAAAAAAATCAAAACTGTTGCACTCAAAAAAACCTATTGGACAGAGACAGCGTCTTGCAAGATGGCGAGAGAGCTTGTCTTCATTGTTGCTCGTCTTGTGTAAATGTCCAGAAAGCATGGGCCATGGATCATCTGTGGAGACATGGGTAACAACACATTGGTCACTTAAATTATACAAGAAATTTACTAATTTCCCTAATTTGAAGTTCTCCACTCAAATTCAGTAAGCCACTGGAGGAAAGTTGTGACATGAGGGTTAATGTGAACAACCTTTCGCTTCACAGTGGTCCCAGTCTTCCTGCTTGTCCCAACCTTGGAGGTACATTTTGTTCCCTCTTCAGGGTTTATCCTTACAAAAAACCTTGCACCCGCTGACTCCTGGTATTCCAGGTTCAATACATAGAATGAACCAAAGAAGACTGACATTGCATCAGCACAGGTGTTCTCTTTGTCCAGCTCAACAATTACACGCCCCTCTGCACTCACCATCCAGCAGGTGGCGGTCATTGAACTTTGTCCTTAAATGTATAGGGGCAACATGTTGTCATTATGCAACATAAAATAATTTCAATACTTCACTTCTTCACACTGTCTAGATAGTCATAAAGCAAATAGCTACGTACAGTTAATTATTAATGGCCTTATGTACACAAGTCCATTTTAACATATTATAATTGTACATAATTGGGAATTATTCTGCCCATTAAACACACCTAACAAAGAGTCAGCCCAGTTAAAGTACCGGAGGTGAATCAACTGTATGGTTATTTTGGAGTTTATAGTTTGTGCTGCTGTTAAACTTTACAGTATTGACTTCAGTATTCCTGCTGTTGGTGTAGCTAGACTACTATGTTGATCAGTAATATGTAATGTGAAATTTGATATTGTTACTTTGCTGGATTCACTGAGACACATGTCCAACAACCTTGGTTTATAAAGGAAATTACAGAAATTTGAGCTAACAAAACAGAGACTGGATACCTGTGTCCACGAAAAGCTCCTGTGCCAAACAGAAATTTTAATATGGTCTAATCAGCTCTATTTCATAAATGACTTCTTACCAAGCATAATCAGCCTTGGGGTGCTTGGCAGGCTTTTAACATGCAAGCTGAACAATATAAATTTGTGTGCACTGAAGCCACAAAATTTAGAAATACACAGTTGCAAAAAGTTCAGTGACCAATTACCTTTGCTAAAGGACATATGCAATGCAAAAAATAAGAGTATTGTCAATAGGGACCAATTCCCAGTTTTTACATGATCAAAATTATTCACAAAAGGCTTCAATAAACAGAAAATGTGTGCCAACAAGAGAACAGTGCACAAAAATGAAAAGATATTTGAGCTCGACGCTTTAATGGGTTTAACATGACTTAGTCAGCACTCCGCACCGTACAGGTAGTACAAGCACACCTGAAAACACTGACCAGCTAACAGCTTTAAGCATTTGGGCGCAACCTCGGTAGTTCACCGATTCACCTGTTGCAAACGTCCAAGTTTCTATCAAGTCTCATAAATCCATCGGCAACTATTACCTAACCAGTCTTTTGAGTCTCCACATTCATAGATATTGACATTTTGTCTTTGAATGAAAATATCCTGGTAGGGTAGCTTAAAAGTCAAAACAAACAGTACTAAGAACGCATTTCGGACTTCTCTCGAATAAGTGAAAAAAACACTTACCTTCAGACTGATTAGCTGGTTCCGATCCAACTTTAATGTGTCCCATGTCAGTCCATTTTAGGGAAATAGTGTTAAGTGGTTTCATTTAATTTTGGGATACTCCCGCATGGACGAGCCGCAATTTGGAGTCTAGCAGAGTTATCACGAATAGCATATGATCTTCAGATATAATCCAATCAACCTTGCATTTAATCCCATTGAACATCCAGTTACCTCTGACTACTTCTAAGTTGCACATGTTAACGGTCTCATCATCACTCTGTGCTGCAGCGAACTGAATCTGTGGCACAGAATAGTTGATGGCCATGTTGTTCTCCTGCTTTGCAGCTTTTTTTGAGTCTGAATTGCAGCTTAAACGTGCAAAACTAAGAGAAGCAGATCAATATTTTCTTCTTATTGTTATTTAATGGTGGTTGGCAACCAGCGAAAGGAGCATTAACCACCTCGAGCAATATTTTCTATTTTCTATCCCCATTTTTGTTTTGAAAGTGAATACCCGACGTGTGCGTCATACGTCACGTTGTACGTCAGGTGAAGGTGTGGTGTCGGCTATCGCACCTGTCGCATTACAAAGCTTTAAAACATAACAATCGCTTTAAAAACACAACCCAACGCGCTAAACTGTGATAATGTGTTACATTATCACGTATATCCAGGACATCTCTTCTGAACCAAGACGAAGTGGTGCTACAAAGGAATTATTTCTTTAGGAGAGCATTTAATAGCAGTCTGGCCTGCAGCAAAATGCACCGCTAAAAATACAGTTTCTGCTTGTCCCAGAATTTATTAATTTTGAGAGTGAAGTTGTAGGACTGATGCTGGTTAGTGGTGTAGGTTTCATGGATGTGACACCTTGTGTAAAATGACGACCAGAGCATATTATTAGGTCAGTTCACTGTAGTTAGGCAGAGGTGTCTTAAAAATTACCATCTTATACAAAACAAATGAAGGTTCAGTATAAGAAAGAATAAGAAGAGAAAAAAGCAACATCCTGCTAAATGAAGTCATTTTTAAACATTACTCTAAATGTAGCCATTAGTTTTTGTTGCTGGCCATACAAAAAATAAGTATACTTCAATTATATTTCCCAAGTATACCTTACCTAGTACGTATACTAATAATGCTTCTTGGTACTATATTGGCCCCCGTTTTAGTACATAACAGTATTCTTGAAATTAACTTTTAGATGTACTTTTTGTTCACCATAATTGTACTAGCATAATGTCATAATGTCTACAAGGGTATAATTAAAATATACTCGACTCTATCACAATACTAACCTTACAAGTATACTATTAATTAATAGTATTAATAATGTTTCACATTGTTTGACTAAACAAATACATTTATTAATATATGAGGTTCCATTCAGTTCAAGGAATTAAATTTTAGTGTGGCTGCAACTTACTCCTTAAGTTAAAAATCATGCTGTATATTGTAGTTTATATGTTATACTACTTTCACAGTGAATCGCATTTTATAGTAATACACTCTGAATGAGGATTTAAGTAATTACTCTTAGATCTACAGTAGAAAACAACAGAAATCCGGATGGTGTAATAGTATAATCTCAGTAACATCACCAATTGTTACATTTGCTGTATTTTACAGCTGTTTCCATGAGTACGGTGAGTTACCGTAAAAATAATGTAATCTCATGGAATTTTCCCACAATTACATGCAAATTACAGTACTAAACTGCTAACATCCTTTAGACTGTGAAGGTTCTCAGTCATCCAGGTCTTTTCTTTGCAAACTCCTTCGACAACATCCTTTAGAGTTTTTTACTGTTGATTTTGCAGTACTAAGATATGGAAATTACTGCAAAGGCTAACAGTGTGTTCATGTTTTGAATCGGGTAATTTCATGGTGAGAAATGTCTTTGACAAAAAAATGCAGGATTAATTAATAGCTGTATATGACTGCTAGGTTAGGACGTGGTTAGGCGCAAATACTTAAGAGAGAGAGATTTTGCTCTATTAATATTTATTGGAAATCTTTTCCTCCATAAGATTGTGGGCAAAGTCAATAAATTGTCTCCTGGCTTTCAGGTCCCCCTGAGCCAAATTTACAGTTTTTATAATTATTACTTACATTTTGATTAGATACCTTGAGTTTGTAAATGATCAGATTACATAATTGGAATACAATGTATCCAATTCAGGGTTGCGGGTGGATGAAGCCTATCCCAGCTGATACAGGACAAAGACAGGCTGCCAGTTTATCAGAAGAACCAGCAGGCAACACGCCCACCTTTACAGCACAGACGACATGCCAGCCTCCCCACACACTCCTCTCTGCACTTCAGTTTTAAAACCCAACATACTTCACACCACAAAACTGAAACAAATCACAGCTGTATTTATCACTCACTCACTCTGCCGACTGAAGTGCCGGTCTTACTCATGCACGATTTGTCTCTTCTATATCAAAACCCAGCCAAACATCAAACATTCACCGTAGTCATTCAAAACCTTATTTGTAATATTATAATCAGCAAAATCAGCGTTTTAATTACAGGCATGTATCATTGTTTGCAACTCATAATTATAAAGCTCTATAACACGCTAAACAGGAAGCAAAACTCGTCTGTGCGCCTCCCAGCAGAATGTGCACACACAGTCTAAAGATAGCTCGCAGTGCTGCAGCTTCACGTCACACACAGTCTCACAGCCAGCTCAACCAAAGCTATATTAATTTATATTACAACAACGTCTTATATTTACAAACACTGATAGGTGCTAAAGCTGTTAGGCCTAACCAATTTCGAAAAAATTTAACATAACGGGTCTAACCGAAGAAAGCTCCACTTTTTTGCAGCCACTTACCCAGTATCTGTTTCTACAGTCTCTGGCTTAATCCCTAAAGTCCCTAACTCAATTTAACTGTGTCCAAAAAAGCACAAAGCACCGTTTCAGACGGTGAAGTGGTGAAGCCACTTACCGGTAGTTGTTCTCGACTCCATAAAATGATATTATAATTCAACACATCTTACAGGCACACCTGTCCAGGTGTGCCTGTAAGAAGAAAGGAAGGAGAGGCACACCTGTCCAGGTGTGCCTCTCCTTCCTTTCTTCAAAAACCTTATTACAAATACAAATGAATTACAATATCACAATTTTTGATGCATTTATTAGTTTATTGACTTGCCCTAAGGTTGGTGAGCCATCTTGCGAAGGACTGCACCGAGGATGGTGCCCGCTGTGGCAAGGTCTAGGCCTAGGCCTAGGATGCGCACAACGTTGGCAACGGAGGTCTGTGCTCCTTCCTCATGCCTCACCTTATGGACATCATTCAAATTCCTTTCAAGGTTGTCCATCTTGGCAATGAGCATTCTATTTTGCTCTATGAGGACGTCAAGACGCTCAGCTATTCTCTCCATTGGCTCACTTTGGAGCTGCTGCGGGGCAATGTCTCTATTTATGGACTCATGTGGCAACTTTAGTGATGTCACTGCTGATGTTGTCACTGTTGGTGTGACCTCATGACTCATTCATGCTATCTGAACTGTGGTGTAATTATGAGGTCACAGGGGGACGTGAATTTATTCATAAAGTTGATAGAGAGTTTGGGTCATAACTCAAAGATGCAATGATGCAGTCAAATAATTTGGAATTAAATATCTCTGAATCTGGTGTCCTTAGGGACTAGTAAAGCGCTATACAAATACAGGCCATTTACCATCTGTAAATTACAACATTTAGAGGGTTCTGACATCACAGTCATCTTTGTGACATCACATCCAGTCTCTCTGTTGTGATGTCAAATATCAATGCCAGATTCGCTTCTCTGTTGACATCACAGCAGAGAGATGAATCTGGCATTGATATTTGACATCACAGCAGAGAGATGAATCTGGCATTGATATTTGACATCACAGCAGAGATATGAATCTGGCATTGTTATTTGACATCACAGCAGAGAGATGAATCTGGCATTGATATTTGACATCACAGCAGAGAGATGAATCTGGCATTGATATTTGACATCACAGCAGAGAGATGAATCTGGCATTGTTATTTGACATCACAGCAGAGAGATGAATCTGGCATTGATATTTGACATCACAGCAGAGAGATGAATCTGGCATTGATATTTGACATCACAGCAGAGAGATGAATCTGGCATTGATATTTGACATCACAGCAGAGATATGAATCTGGCATTGATATGTGACATCACAGCAGAGATATGAATCTGGCATTGATATTTGACATCACAACAGAGAGACTGGATGTGATGTCACAAAGATGACTGTGATGTCAGAACCCTCTAAATGTTGTAATTTACAGATGGTAAATGGCCTGTATTTGTATAGCGCTTTACTAGTCCCTAAGGACACCAGATTCATCTCTGCTGTGATGTCAAATATCAATGCCAGATTCATATCTCTGCTGTGATGTCAAATAACAATGCCAGATTCATATCTCTGCTGTGATGTCAAATATCAATGCCAGATTCATCTCTCTGCTGTGATGTCAAATATCAATGCCAGATTCATCTCTCTGCTGTGATGTCAAATATCAATGCCAGATTCATCTCTCTGCTGTGATGTCAAATATCAATGCCAGATTCATCTCTCTGCTGTGATGTCAAATATCAATGCCAGATTCATCTCTCTGCTGTGATGTCAAATATCAATGCCAGATTCATCTCTCTGCTGTGATGTCAACAGAGAAGCGAATCTGGCATTGATATTTGACATCACAACAGAGAGACTGGATGTGATGTCACAAAGATGACTGTGATGTCAGAACCCTTTAAATGTTGTAATTTACAGATGGTAAATGGCCTGTATTTGTATAGCGCTTTACTAGTCCCTAAGGACACCAGATTCAGAGATATTTAATTCCAAATTATTTGACTGCATCATTGCATCTTTGAGTTATGACCCAAACTCTCTATCAACTTTATGAATAAATTCACGTCCCCCTGTGACCTCATAATTACACCACAATTCAGATAGCATGAATGAGTCATGAGGTCACACCAACAGTGACAACATCAGCAGTGACATCACTAAAGTTGCCAGGTGAGTCCATAAATAGAACCCGTGACGTGGAGCAGGTATCGCTGTTTTGGACCTTGTCCCTGCAGCAGCTCCAAAGTGAGCCAATGGAGAGAATAGCTCAGCGTTTAGAGTTCCTCATAGAGGAAAATAGAACGATTAGTGCTAGGATGGACAACCTTGAATGGGAGTTCAGAAAGGAAAGGAGGCGTGAGAAAGCACCACAGAGTGCCCTTGGCAACCTAGGTCTAGGTCTAGGTCTAGGTCTAGGTCTAGGTCTTGCCATAATGGGCCCCATCTTCGGTGCAGCTTACCTGTCCACCTTGATTGGCTGCTTATAACATAATAACTATACTCTGCTCTCATTTATGTTAAGTTTTATTTTGCCCTCACTTGCTAATTAAAATAAAGAAAAATTATATTTAAAAATATATATTAATTGCTCTGTGTGTTTATTTCAATGAAGACGTGTATTTTTTGTGATAGAAAAATATAAATTGTCCAAAACATTTGAGAGTTTTTAAATTAGCACTGCATGAGTTTAACTGTGGCACAGACAGCTGTCAATCCTGGTGAGTGAGAGTTCAACCTCCAAACTGAACCCAGTGTGTTACTGGCAGAATCACAGATTTACTCACATTTACTGATTGTTCTGTAGGGTCTTTACAATTTTCAGCCCCTTCAGGTGACTGTTGTCTTCTGACTCCATCTTTATGGTTTAGTTAGATTAAATATTTAACCAGTTAATTCAAGAATGAAAGACACATTTATCACAAAGGCACTCTTATAATGTAGATTAAATGTGTGTTGACATAACATCTAGATGTATGATTAGAAAGAGAGAAATGTTGTAATGAGTAATGACATGAACAAAGTGCAGTATTCCAAGATGGCATCAGAGTTTTAACACCTTTTATAGTCATGTTTTTATAATTATGCTAAGTTTAAAAGCTCAAAGATAATGACATAGATGCATCTGTTTCTGTTATTATCACAAGACCATATTGGTCGCACTCTAGGGCCCTGAACAATTAGCTAATGTTGTTCATGAGACTAAAGTCAGTGTAAATATATGTGGCCAATATTCTAGTTATTATATTAATCATTATAAGTTATTACAGCAGTGAGTTTGAACTCTCAAATCAAATCACTTATTGTCACATCACATGTGCAGGTACACTGGTACAGCACATGTGAGTGAAATCAACCCGTTCTCACTCCCGACGCGTAAAATAATGACGACAGAAACACACACTTTTTTTTTTAATTTATGTTTTATTAGTTTTCTTATTTATACAACATATACAACAAATTCAATTTAATCACCGTGAGGGGGAAAGCAAAACCAAACCGAACAACAACAGAAGAGACAAACGGACCAAAACAAGACCAAACAAAACACAAGAATAAACAAACCAAGAAATACAATGACATTATACAAAATCGGGCCTCCCATTTTGTACATATTTCAACCATTTCAACCAATATTCTTCAAAAGAGTCCGCCTGGCACTTTAGCCTAAAAGTTATTCTTTCCATAACAAAAATATTATATATCACATCAATCCATTCATCTATGGTAGGAATATCCTCTTTAATCCAAAGGCGAGTTATGGCCTTTTTGCAAGCTACCGACAGCACACTGAACAAATACTTATCCGGTTTGCATAGATTAAGACTCTCTAGGTTGCCTAGGTACAATAATGCAAAATGAAATTGTATTTTCTTTTGGAAGATTGTTTCCATGACCTTATGTATTTCCTTCCAAAATGGAACCACACGGGGACCTTCCCAAAAAATGTGAAAATGATTTGCTGTTGCATGTCCACAATGCCTCCAGCATGTTGTGTTCTGAGAATAATTGGATTTTTGGGCTGGGGTAATAAAATAACGAAATACATTCTTCCAGCTGAATTCCCTCCACGAGGGGGAGCTTGTTACTGACCACTGCTGCCTACAAATCCCATCCCATTCCTCTCCTGTTAAGAATAGATTGCTCTCTGTTTCCCATCTTCCTTTAACATATCTTGTATCATGACCCCGTAGATTGATCAGTGAACAATATAATTTGTAAATGATTTTTTGATAGGGTCCATCTCTATATGCATTCTCGAATATATTTATAATCTCTTCATTCCCAGTCGATAACTGAGAATTGTTTAGCTTTTTTTAGAAACACACACTTCTTACCGAAGAAATGAATATTATTTTACAGTGTTGCTGAATCACATGGATGAATTTAACACCTGGACACAGTTATAGGGCTTTGGAGCGTGATGTCACGGGGGTGGGCTTGGAAAGGATTTTGGCCCGATCCGCCATTTTGGGGGTCTAGCACAAGTGAAGAGGGAGCGAAGGCACACACCAACAGGCACACACCAACAGCCATGGTTCGTTCTTGCTGTGTGGTCGTCTGCAATGTTCGATCGCACGAGGCACAACATGAGGCAGCTCGTGTATTGATGTTACCAAACGAAGGTGTCTAGCCTGGATAGCAGCTGTGAGACGAGCTGATATCCAGTTCTCTTCCATCTCCAAATATCTGTTGATGCTCCTGACATTTTCATTCCGGTAAGTTCTAAATATGTTCATATCACTCTTTATAGCCTATTAGTTTTATTTTCTATGCGCTCTGAGCTCATAGCAAATTAGAACAAACATCCTACTGAGTGATTTTGCAGAACTACCTTCTATTTATAGAGTTGCTAATTATTTGGCATTATTGTAGTAAACCAGCCTATGAAATGGGTGAAACACATCATGACTGGGTTCCAGCGCTACACAAGGGACCTGCTTCAAACATACCACCATGCCAATCAGATTACTTCTTCCATGTGAGGGTGAAGAGGTGACCCTCCTGGATAAGATGGTGAAGGTTTGCTGCGTTTTGGTGAACAGTGTGATAATAAAACTGATGTGATGTTCTATAAGGTGGTTTTAATAAAAAAAGAGGCAAAAATTAGTTTGTTTCTTTATTCAACTTTTGAACAGTGGTACTCAGTCAGTAGCTAGTTGAAGGTCAGGTGGTTTTAGTGGCGTACCACTGAAGTGCTCTTCGTAGATGTGGTTAGGCAGGATAGAAACTGCAGAACCTGTGTCCACAATCAGTTCAATGTCCTTAGCTGATGACGTAGGTGTGCTCACATTTATGCTGCATTGCAATCCTTTTGATGCATGAGAAGGATCTGTTAAGTAAAGGACTGTGAGTTTTGGCAAATGGACTTCCCGTACATCTCTTGTCTTGGATGAGCAGCAGACACAAGCAAAATGTCCAATTTTATGACACAGTTTACAAGTAGCTTTGGATAAGATAGTGAAGGTTTGCTGCGTTTGGTGAACAGTGTGATAATAAAACCAGGGAAAAATGAAACCTGCTCCTGTTAAATATTCTTAAGTCTTGTGTTGTTAAAATTGCTGTATTTTTTCAAAAGATACAGTAAATAAAGTAATGTTAGTAGTGGGTGATATCATGTAAACACTGTCATGATTTTGTGTAAACATTTTGTCATTTGTAAACTATAAATGACATTGATTCTACATTGTAACTGATGTGATGTTCTATAAGGTGGTTTTAATAAAAAAAGAGGTTGACAGCAAATATCTCGATTAGCTTCAGTGCATCTGTAATAAATATGTGCAAGTTTCACTGCTTCGTTTAAACTGTATGATACTTATACTGACCCAGGGTCAGTGTAAAATACAATCCCAGCTGTGTGAACAAAGCCACTGTAAATTTAATCCTGTATGACAAACCTCAGGATGCTGGTTATTATTACTCTTTCCTGCTGGCACACCTGTCACACCTGAGAGTCAGCTAGAAACTTACAGTGACGTGGAAATCATGCAAAGACTGCCAGACTCTGTAATACTGCAAATGATCAGTGACTCAGGTTATCACTAAACTTTAAACAGCACCTCTGTGTGCTGAACATCTAGGATTGAGTCAGGCTGCATTGACTGTGGGACTTTAATGTGTTAAAAGCAGGTTGAAGACGGCTCAGAAACATTTGAAGATTAAAATTTAGCATTATGGCTGCTACTGGTTTGTAAAGCCTCTACTCAGCTGTATTTTTGTTACTAATTTATGTTTGTTGTTGTTTAACACGGATTTCAGAAGAGCAAATATGCTTAATAGTTTAACTAGATTTCATTTGTCAGTGTAGGACTGCTGAGTCACCTGAAGAACTCATTTCATTCATTCTCCACATGATGTTCATTTACAGAAATGTTTCACAGGAACTGATTTCTCCCAAAGGTTGAACTAGTGTGTTTCCATAGATTACCTCTGTATGAATGTACTTCTTAAATGAAGGCAAGTGTTTGTCCTTTTTTGTTCCTCAGGTACAGTACGTGATATCAAGGGCAGGCGGTCAACACTGGGGACAAGAAGCAGACATACTTCCAAGAGGGAGCTGCAGTGAGGTCAGAGGTCAGAATCTGAAACAGCTCAGGTTTATATTTTAGAGGTTATAAAAAAATCAAAATGTATTTATAAAGAAACCTTTAAATAATAGTCATAATTATGATTATTATAAGAAATATCAAACATTTAAGTGGATTTTCTGTTACACATGTTGTGTTAGCCCTGCGATAAACTGGCAGCCTGTCTTTGTCCTGTATCAGCTGGGATAGGCTTCATCCACCCGCAACCCTGAATTGGATACATTGTATTCCAATTATGTAATCTGATCATTTACAAACTCAAGGTATCTAATCAAAATGTAAGTAATAATTATAAAATGGGAAAGCAGAAATAAGTGTGACATAAATGTAAATGTGTTAGCTGACATAGAGGACAGCTACATGTAGTCTGAAAAACCTTTGTTGTCAAGTTTGCAGGTATATCAGCACGAGACATTCTTACATAGAAGAGACATTAAAGTCTCTGACTCAGTGAAGCATTATTGGTCCCATCTGTTTGGATAAATATAGGTTCGAGAGGCTCTTGGGCAAAAGGGGGACACGTTCCTGTTCCTTTTTCTGGAGGATCCACCGGACCGGAGGATACACAGATTGTTGTTTGAAATCGGGGCAGAATAATCCCCTGATCTGTGCAACGACTGAAGGGTTGTCTAACCCCTGAGGTTGAAGAAAGAAGAGCAAAGGACCACCCAACTGGACGACACTGGTGGCTGCAGCAATAAAATAAAGGTCTAAAGCTCCTTGGACAGAAGTTCTAGTCTGAGTACGTCTGAAGGAGTGGAGTACCTGAATCTGGCATTAATATTTGACATCACAACAGAGATGAATCTGGCAGTGATATTTGACATCATAAAAGAGAAGCGAGTCTGGCAGTGATATTTGACATCACAGCAGAGAGACTGGATGTGATGTCAGAACCCTCTAAATGTTGTAATTTACAGATGATAAATTGTATAGCGCTTTACTAGTCCCTAAGGACCCCAAAGCACCTTACACATCCAGTCATCCACCCATTCACACACCGGTGACGGCAAGCTACATTGTAGCCACAGCCACCCTGGGGCGCCCTGACAGAGATATTTAATTCCAAATGATTTGACTGCATCATTGCGTCTTTGAGTTATGATCATAGGCTTAGGGTTAGCACCACTGTTCAAAAGTTGAATAAAGAAACGAACTAATTTTTGCCTCTTTTTTTACAGGCCATTTACTATCTGTAAATTACAACATTTAGAGGGTTCTGACATCACAGTCATCCTTCTGACATCACATCCAGTCTCTCTGTTGTGATGTCAAATATCAATGCCAGATTCATCTCTCTGTTGTGATGTCAAATATCAATGCCAGATTCATCTCTCTGCTGTGATGTCAAATATCAATGCCAGATTCATCTCTCTGCTGTGATGTCAACAGAGAAGCGAATCTGGCATTGATATTTGACATCACAACAGAGAGACTGGATGTGATGTCACAAAGATGACTGTGATGTCAGAACCCTCTAAATGTTGTTGTAATTTACAGATGGTAAATGGCCTGTATTTGTATAGCGCTTTACTAGTCCCTAAGGACACCAGATTCATCTCTGCTGTGATGTCAAATATCAATGCCAGATTGATCTCTCTGCTGTGATGTCAAATATCAATGCCAGATTCATATCTCTGCTGTGATGTCAAATATCAATGCCAGATTCATATCTCTGCTGTGATGTCAAATATCAATGCCAGATTCATCTCTCTGCTGTGATGTCAAATATCAATGCCAGATTCATCTCTCTGCTGTGATGTCAACAGAGAAGCGAATCTGGCATTGATATTTGACATCACAACAGAGAGACTGGATGTGATGTCACAAAGATGACTGTGATGTCAGAACCCTCTAAATGTTGTAATTTACAGATGGTAAATGGCCTGTATTTGTATAGCGCTTTACTAGTCCCTAAGGACACCAGATTCAGAGATATTTAATTCCAAATTATTTGACTGCATCATTGCATCTTTGAGTTATGACCCAAACTCTCTATCAACTTTATGAATAAATTCACGTCCCCCTGTGACCTCATAATTACACCACAGTTCAGATAGCATGAATGAGTCATGAGGTCACACCAACAGTGACAACATCAGCAGTGACATCACTAAAGTTGCCACATGAGTCCATAAATAGAGACATTGCCCCGCAGCAGCTCCAAAGTGAGCCAATGGAGAGAATAGCTGAGCGTCTTGACGTCCTCATAGAGCAAAATAGAATGCTCATTGCCAAGATGGACAACCTTGAAAGGAATTTGAATGATGTCCATAAGGTGAGGCATGAGGAAGGAGCACAGACCTCCGTTGCCAACGTTGTGCGCATCCTAGGCCTAGGCCTAGGCCTTGCCACAACGGGCACCATCCTCGGTGCAGTCCTCGGCAAGATGGCTCACCAACCTTAGGGCAAGTCAATAAACTAATAAATGCATCAAAAATTGTGATATTGTAATTCATTTGTATTTGTAATAAGGTTTTTGAAGAAAGGAAGGAGAGGCACACCTGGACAGGTGTGCCTCTCCTTCCTTTCTTCTTACAGGCACACCTGGACAGGTGTGCCTGTAAGATGTGTTGAATTATAATATCATTTTATGGAGTCGAGAACAACTACCGGTAAGTGGCTTCACCACTTCACCGTCTGAAACGGTGCTTTGTGCTTTTTTGGACACAGTTAAATTGAGTTAGGGACTTTAGGGATTAAGCCAGAGACTGTAGAAACAGATACTGGGTAAGTGGCTGCAAAAAAGTGGAGCTTTCTTCGGTTAGACCCGTTATGTTAAATTTTTTCGAAATTGGTTAGGCCTAACAGCTTTAGCACCTATCAGTGTTTGTAAATATAAGACGTTGTTGTAATATAAATTAATATAGCTTTGGTTGAGCTGGCTGTGAGACTGTGTGTGACGTGAAGCTGCAGCACTGCGAGCTATCTTTAGACTGTGTGTGCACATTCTGCTGGGAGGCGCACAGACGAGTTTTGCTTCCTGTTTAGCGTGTTATAGAGCTTTATAATTATGAGTTGCAAACAATGATACATGCCTGTAATTAAAACGCTGATTTTGCTGATTATAATATTACAAATAAGGTTTTGAATGACTACGGTGAATGTTTGATGTTTGGCTGGGTTTTGATATAGAAGAGACAAATCGTGCATGAGTAAGACCGGCACTTCAGTCGGCAGAGTGAGTGAGTGATAAATACAGCTGTGATTTGTTTCAGTTTTGTGGTGTGAAGTATGTTGGGTTTTAAAACTGAAGTGCAGAGAGGAGTGTGTGGGGAGGCTGGCATGTCGTCTGTGCTGTAAAGGTGGGCGTGTTGCCTGCTGGTTCTTCTGATAAACTGGCAGCCTGTCTTTGTCCTGTATCAGCTGGGATAGGCTTCATCCACCCGCAACCCTGAATTGGATACATTGTATTCCAATTATGTAATCTGATCATTTACAAACTCAAGGTATCTAATCAAAATGTAAGTAATAATTATAAAAACTGTAAATTTGGCTCAGGGGGACCTGAAAGCCAGGAGACAATTTATTGACTTTGCCCACAATCTTATGGAGGAAAAGATTTCCAATAAATATTAATAGAGCAAAATCTCTCTCTCTTAAGTATTTGCGCCTAACCACGTCCTAACCTAGCAGTCATATACAGCTATTAATTAATCCTGCATTTTTTTGTCAAAGACATTTCTCACCATGAAATTACCCGATTCAAAATATGAACACACTGTTAGCCTTTGCAGTAATTTCCATATCTTAGTACTGCAAAATCAACAGTAAAAAACTCTAAAGGATGTTGTCGAAGGAGTTTGCAAAGAAAAGACCTGGATGACTGAGAACCTTCACAGTCTAAAGGATGTTAGCAGTTTAGTACTGTAATTTGCATGTAATTGTGGGAAAATTCCATGAGATTACATTATTTTTACGGTAACTCACCGTACTCATGGAAACAGCTGTAAAATACAGCAAATGTAACAATTGGTGATGTTACTGAGATTATACTATTACACCATCCGGATTTCTGTTGTTTTCTACTGTAGATCTAAGAGTAATTACTTAAATCCTCATTCAGAGTGTATTACTATAAAATGCGATTCACTGTGAAAGTAGTATAACATATAAACTACAATATACAGCATGATTTTTAACTTAAGGAGTAAGTTGCAGCCACACTAAAATTTAATTCCTTGAACTGAATGGAACCTCATATATTAATAAATGTATTTGTTTAGTCAAACAATGTGAAACATTATTAATACTATTAATTAATAGTATACTTGTAAGGTTAGTATTGTGATAGAGTCGAGTATATTTTAATTATACCCTTGTAGACATTATGACATTATGCTAGTACAATTATGGTGAACAAAAAGTACATCTAAAAGTTAATTTCAAGAATACTGTTATGTACTAAAACGGGGGCCAATATAGTACCAAGAAGCATTATTAGTATACGTACTAGGTAAGGTATACTTGGGAAATATAATTGAAGTATACTTATTTTTTGTATTGCCAGCAACAAAAACTAATGGCTACATTTAGAGTAATGTTTAAAAATGACTTCATTTAGCAGGATGTTGCTTTTTTCTCTTCTTATTCTTTCTTATACTGAACCTTCATTTGTTTTGTATAAGATGGTAATTTTTAAGACCCCTCTGCCTAACTACAGTGAACTGACCTAATAATATGCTCTGGTCGTCATTTTACACAAGGTGTCACATCCATGAAACCTACACCACTAACCAGCATCAGTCCTACAACTTCACTCTCAAAATTAATAAATTCTGGGACAAGCAGAAACTGTATTTTTAGCGGTGCATTTTGCTGCAGGCCAGACTGCTATTAAATGCTCTCCTAAAGAAATAATTCCTTTGTAGCACCACTTCGTCTTGGTTCAGAAGAGATGTCCTGGATATACGTGATAATGTAACACATTATCACAGTTTAGCGCGTTGGGTTGTGTTTTTAAAGCGATTGTTATGTTTTAAAGCTTTGTAATGCGACAGGTGCGATAGCCGACACCACACCTTCACCTGACGTACAACGTGACGTATGACGCACACGTCGGGTATTCACTTTCAAAACAAAAATGGGGATAGAAAATAGAAAATATTGCTCGAGGTGGTTAATGCTCCTTTCGCTGGTTGCCAACCACCATTAAATAACAATAAGAAGAAAATATTGATCTGCTTCTCTTAGTTTTGCACGTTTAAGCTGCAATTCAGACTCAAAAAAAGCTGCAAAGCAGGAGAACAACATGGCCATCAACTATTCTGTGCCACAGATTCAGTTCGCTGCAGCACAGAGTGATGATGAGACCGTTAACATGTGCAACTTAGAAGTAGTCAGAGGTAACTGGATGTTCAATGGGATTAAATGCAAGGTTGATTGGATTATATCTGAAGATCATATGCTATTCGTGATAACTCTGCTAGACTCCAAATTGCGGCTCGTCCATGCGGGAGTATCCCAAAATTAAATGAAACCACTTAACACTATTTCCCTAAAATGGACTGACATGGGACACATTAAAGTTGGATCGGAACCAGCTAATCAGTCTGAAGGTAAGTGTTTTTTTCACTTATTCGAGAGAAGTCCGAAATGCGTTCTTAGTACTGTTTGTTTTGACTTTTAAGCTACCCTACCAGGATATTTTCATTCAAAGACAAAATGTCAATATCTATGAATGTGGAGACTCAAAAGACTGGTTAGGTAATAGTTGCCGATGGATTTATGAGACTTGATAGAAACTTGGACGTTTGCAACAGGTGAATCGGTGAACTACCGAGGTTGCGCCCAAATGCTTAAAGCTGTTAGCTGGTCAGTGTTTTCAGGTGTGCTTGTACTACCTGTACGGTGCGGAGTGCTGACTAAGTCATGTTAAACCCATTAAAGCGTCGAGCTCAAATATCTTTTCATTTTTGTGCACTGTTCTCTTGTTGGCACACATTTTCTGTTTATTGAAGCCTTTTGTGAATAATTTTGATCATGTAAAAACTGGGAATTGGTCCCTATTGACAATACTCTTATTTTTTGCATTGCATATGTCCTTTAGCAAAGGTAATTGGTCACTGAACTTTTTGCAACTGTGTATTTCTAAATTTTGTGGCTTCAGTGCACACAAATTTATATTGTTCAGCTTGCATGTTAAAAGCCTGCCAAGCACCCCAAGGCTGATTATGCTTGGTAAGAAGTCATTTATGAAATAGAGCTGATTAGACCATATTAAAATTTCTGTTTGGCACAGGAGCTTTTCGTGGACACAGGTATCCAGTCTCTGTTTTGTTAGCTCAAATTTCTGTAATTTCCTTTATAAACCAAGGTTGTTGGACATGTGTCTCAGTGAATCCAGCAAAGTAACAATATCAAATTTCACATTACATATTACTGATCAACATAGTAGTCTAGCTACACCAACAGCAGGAATACTGAAGTCAATACTGTAAAGTTTAACAGCAGCACAAACTATAAACTCCAAAATAACCATACAGTTGATTCACCTCCGGTACTTTAACTGGGCTGACTCTTTGTTAGGTGTGTTTAATGGGCAGAATAATTCCCAATTATGTACAATTATAATATGTTAAAATGGACTTGTGTACATAAGGCCATTAATAATTAACTGTACGTAGCTATTTGCTTTATGACTATCTAGACAGTGTGAAGAAGTGAAGTATTGAAATTATTTTATGTTGCATAATGACAACATGTTGCCCCTATACATTTAAGGACAAAGTTCAATGACCGCCACCTGCTGGATGGTGAGTGCAGAGGGGCGTGTAATTGTTGAGCTGGACAAAGAGAACACCTGTGCTGATGCAATGTCAGTCTTCTTTGGTTCATTCTATGTATTGAACCTGGAATACCAGGAGTCAGCGGGTGCAAGGTTTTTTGTAAGGATAAACCCTGAAGAGGGAACAAAATGTACCTCCAAGGTTGGGACAAGCAGGAAGACTGGGACCACTGTGAAGCGAAAGGTTGTTCACATTAACCCTCATGTCACAACTTTCCTCCAGTGGCTTACTGAATTTGAGTGGAGAACTTCAAATTAGGGAAATTAGTAAATTTCTTGTATAATTTAAGTGACCAATGTGTTGTTACCCATGTCTCCACAGATGATCCATGGCCCATGCTTTCTGGACATTTACACAAGACGAGCAACAATGAAGACAAGCTCTCTCGCCATCTTGCAAGACGCTGTCTCTGTCCAATAGGTTTTTTTGAGTGCAACAGTTTTGATTTTTTTTCCTTCTTTTACCCATCCATCCATCCATCCATTCGCTTCCGCTTATCCTTTTTCAGGGTCGCGGGGGGCGCTGGAGCCTATCCCAGCTGTCATAGGGCGAAAGGCGGGGTACACCCTGGACAGGTCGCCAGTCTGTCGCAGGGCCAACACATAGGGACAGACAACCATTCACACTCACATTCACTCGCACATTCACACCTAGTGGCAATTTGGATTATCCAATTAACCTATCCCCACAAGCTGCATGTCTTTGGACGGTGGGAGGAAGCCGGAGTACCCGGAGAGAACCCACGCAAACACGGGGAGAACATGCAAACTCCACACAGAAAGACCTGATGGTGGAATTGAACTCAGGACCTTCTTGCTGTGCAGCACCAGTGCTAACCTTCTTTTACCCGTTTGTTAAAAATTATTTCAGCTACTTACACTTTAATTGTCACATGTATTGGCTCACCCTACAAATCAATGAACTCAGTCCACAAAGCAAGATCAAGTGCAGGTCAGTCAAGTTCCTTCACACCACACACGCTCATCCATGTCCTTGTGGACCCTGTTTTGTGCAATGATTTGGTCGTGTGAGCCAGTATTTTGGACAAAGTGTATATAAAGGCAGACGTGTGGGGCTTGATATTATATCCATTACAATTCAGTTTATTTGTATGGTGCCAACAAAATGAATGCCAAGGCACTTCACATTGTAGGTTTGAGACCCTACAAAATATAAGTAAGGAAACCCAACACTTGAGCATGTGTTGTCTGCCATGATATGGATATGACATAATATCGTTATTGTTTGTACAACCATCTGAGAAAATAATGGATTACATGGTTTAGTAAAAACAAGTGCTTCCTCAATGAAAATATGTTTTCAGTTCTTTTCAGTTTTTGATTTTGGAAATGTGTATTTCAGCAGGGAAGAATCAGAACTGAAATAAAGTGGTGCAAAGCACATGAATTATATTTTGTGTGTGTGTGTGTGTGTGTGTGTGTGTCTATCCATCCATCCAATTTTTTTGGAACCCTCCAGTCTCTTACAGTATGTTACTGTTAACTGAAATTACGGTAAATTACGACCTGTTAAAAGAGTAAATGACCGCCTGTTGGGACACGGTGTCCTCTAGCAGAGATGAATATTTTTGGTACTGATGATGCGTGATAACGGTAAGTTACTGGTTAATATATTGCAGTTTATTACCTTGCAGCGGGCTTACAGTGACATACCGTGAATAAGCGGTAGTATACCAATTTCTTAATCACAGTATGATGTTACTTTGTTGACGTAATTTACGACATAACGACATAACGGTATCTCACTGACATAACTGTCGCCAGTGAGATACCGTAAAAAAGGCTACGGTGCGTTACCATAATTTGTCCAAGAGTATTATACCACACCAGCAAAAAACGGTATCATCCTGCAGAAAGGTAAGCTAGCGTAACACGGCGTCACGGTATGACGCTGGCAGCAGTGACGCCAGTATGTTACCGTAAAGTGGCGATGAAAAGTCTAACGGTGCAGATACACGGAGTAATCAGAAAAGTTTAGCATGAATCTGGACATTAGATTTAAGATTTAAGCTTATCAGATATCACTTGTTAGAAGCTCCTTACCGTTTGAAGAAATCTCTTCTCAATCTGCTGTCCTCTTCTGCTTGCATCTTTTTTTTTTCATCTAACACTGACGTTATTCCATGTTAATTATTTTTTCTCCGTGAAAAACACAGCAACTCATCTTATCCCGGGGTGCCAGGAAGTCGAGCTGCGGATCTCAGCAGAAAACTTTTCAAACTGATTGCAGGTTGATCCAGGTATACATTTGAAACAGGTTCTCCTCTGTGACGTGACAGTCGGAACGCATCTGCGTAACCATGGTTACAGGGGGACGCTTTGGAGCTCTGCTGCTCAGCAGCAAAATATTTCAGATCAATATGTAAATACTCCAACTCTAAAACCAAGTAAAATAAATATGCTGCATATGTGTATAGTGCGTTCATGTGTGTGTGTGCGCTGCGTGGTGACGTAGGCGCGTGCATGTGTGCCCCTGTCACAGCTCCTTTCAGCATGGCCGGAGGTAAGTCACTGCCACGTTGCTCTCAGCTAATTAAAGTTTGTTCAGATCCCAAGCTGCAATGTGAATACAGCCAAACCGCCGCGTTTTTGTTTGTCATTAAGAGACTCATTCGGGATAAGTTTTGTGGAGGGCGGAGTTCACTAATATACACTTATAATGAGTTTTAGCCGAGAACGCAGCTAAAATGCTAGCATGCTAAGTTAGCCTGATTGCTAGCGGCTACTCGCGGCAGTCTTTTTTTAACAGCATGCACTCTTTTTTCCTTCGTCAGGAGAGGTGTACTGGCAGTCGCGTGACACACATAGATCAGACACATATTTCTGTGTTGCAGGTATGGAGATGTTCTTATGTTTTGGAGATGCAGTCTTTCAGTCATTGTTTTTATAAGTACAGTGTTGTACTGCCTGTTAGATGGCGGTTATTAATATAATTGTACTGAAGTATAATGTTTGAACTATAAGTACCAGAATATTGGGTCCTGGTTATTGAATTGTATTTATCTGACTGTTTATTTGTTTTTGAATTATTTTGTTTATTGTTCTTATAAGTTGTTTTTGATGTTTTTTCAGTGACATATTATTTATTTTGTGCTTTTTGTTTTTGAGAGCTTAAGTTAATGTTTTAAAACAATTTGTTGTATTTGATTCATTATATTATTGTAGTGTTAATGAAGCTGCAGACACAGCTGCTTTCAGCATGGCCGGAGGAGAGGTGTACTGGCAGTCGCGTGACACACACAGATCAGACACATGTTTCTGTGTTGCAGATGTGCAGTAAAGAGCCAAAGACCCAGTACTGTCTCCTGCCTCTTACTTTCACGCCAGAACACAACGCAAGAACAACAGGCGTAACACATGAACGGGTTACACATACTGAGGTGAGTTGTTGAGGATATGTCGAGCTGTCGATAAGCACGGCTGTTTTTGTGCTCTTATATACTGTTAGCCTGTTTTGCTGGCGTTAGTGAAGCTGTTTTCAACTGGATGTAACATTGTTGAACTCTGATGATTAATGAATAAACTCTCGATGTGACGACGTGAGCATGTAATTGTAACCCTGTGTTCATTTAGTCGTTTGATACCGTTTAATATCCAGTACATCTATTGGGTGTTTTATAACATGCCCTGGAATCATTTTAAGTTTTACAATGCCGGTGATTTACGACTCTTTCGCGACAGTCAACTGTGGCGTAAACTCTGGCGGGTCTCAGAGCTAGCTTATGTGAGCCAGCAGTGACATCTATACATGCAGTAGCCTTAAAATACTGATTATTTATTCTCCTGCTAGGTAAGAATTTGTGTTTTATACGTTTATTGTCACATTGTGCGCCATGTTATTGTTTCGGTGAAATGAATTTCTACAATGGCGGACTTAGACAAAATAGTGTTACTGTTAATTTGACTCTCTGCAGTGTTTAAATGCTTACATATACACACACAGTTACTGTCCCTCCACACGTAGGACTCAGTTCTGCTTCTATGCCCCATCTTTGTTTACTCTTTCCCACCCAACAAGTGCATAAATAAGATGTTAAAAACGTCATCATCATATCAAACATGATCGATTTGGGGGGAGTTTGTTTGGCACATGCTGACTGCATCTAATTATAATCAGAAGAGGAGGCGAGAGCAGAGAACGAGAGTGCAGCAGTTTGGTGAAAGGAACAGGTGAAGAAGAGGTGAGCATCCAAGAGACGAGCAAGAGGACGGTTTCAAAGCAGACATTATGGCACAATAAAAGCTGTAAGAGCAGAGATTCATTCATATCTTTACTATTTTTCTTTAGCTTTTACTCCCGCTGCTTACAATAAATCCGAGATAAAGAACAAACAAGAACAACTCACATGGCATTGATTGTTTAGTTCAGTGTCACTCTGTGATTGTTTGACATTTCATATAAATGTGACTCTAAAATATAGCCAATAATAAAAAGCTGCTGTTACTGAGTGAAACTTGAAGGATTATGATAAACTTCAGTTCTTACTGAATCTGTAACATTGCTTTTTTTAAAATTGTTAAATGACTTTTGTGTCACTGTGCACAGTGAAAAGCTCACCTGATGTAGTGGTGAGGCCATGTTCACCACTAGATGGAGACAACCTGGCACAGGTATTTTCTATACACTAAATTTCACACTGAAAAGCCTTGGTGGGAATTTTTGTTTCATAGAAAGTAAAGGAAAACATGTCTTGAGGTCTTTTTCCAGTGTTTTCAAAATTGTGTTTTTCACATACACATCAAAACTTCACACAGACAAACACGCACACACAAAACAACAAAATATGTCAAATTACATATTTTGTTGACTATTTTGTTGACTATGCACCCCTACCCATAATAAATGGGTAGGGGTGCATAGTCAGTAAAAGTCACCAAGGCTCTGCAGAGCTCCAAACCTGCTCTGCCACAGACAGAAGCATCAAAAATGTGCGCTGGGAGCTTCATGGCATGGATTTCTACAGCCAAGCAAATCTATATGTGTGTGGCCAAGAACCTTAGTCCATGTAGGGCATCTTAGCACAGTTTACTTGTGTCAGCTAGTGGGAGGGCAGAGAGGGCAGCCTTTACATTGTTTTATTGTAGAGTGACAGGAACTGCCTATGAGCTTCTAATCAAGCAGAAGTGTTGACGGAAAATCTATCAAAGGAAATACATTGATGAAAATCAAAGAAGAGAAATATTTATGTGATGTTCCATTTTCCTGAGAGCTGATTGGCTGTGATGACTCCTTCAAGTACTACATGCTACTTTGTCCTGCTAGTTAAGCCTGCTGTCTGTTCTCAGGCCTCCTCCTGTTTCACTGCCATATATCCACCACCAGAGGGCTCCACTGACCTGCCTGCTGACATCAGAGCACACCCCTGTGTCATGTGACCTGGCAGGAGTAGCAAAGCTGGACTCAGACCTGGCCAGGCAAGTTCAAAGGCAGCTGTGGTAGAGAGAGTATATGGGCTCAAATTGTGGTCATAAATATTTTGTACTTGTAAATCAGGATTTGTGTGTGTATGGGATCAGAACGATGCCACCTTGAAATGAAACCGAAAAAAATATTGAAACTGAAATAAATGTACAGCGCGGCTGCAGTCACGGACAAACTTGCATGTGTCTGTTCGGGAATGGCAGATGCTGAGAGGTCCAGCGTTTACATTACCGGCTATTTCAAAGTGACAGCCTGAGGTGTTCTTCAGTAAATTGGACTACCAGACAGGAGGACCTGAGGCCCCACCGTATTATTTTCGGTAAGTTAAATGTGTGTGTAAGCTAATCCGTAACTTAGGTCCTTAGGTGAGCACTCGGCTGTCGGGGAAACTTGTTTTGTAAAGTTCGTTTAGCTAACCCGTGCAGGTGAATGAATTTACCCTGACTAAAGAAATCAAGAGAAACGCACCGGGCTGCTCAGTGACTAACCACGCTTACTGTACTTTCTTTATGAGCAACAGGCTGGACTCTGCTTCTGCTCCTGTGCAGAGCTGATTATTAAATATGTGCAAACAGCAGCATGTTTTCTGTCGCTTTCCACATGTGGAACGACATTAACGCCAACTTTTAAAAACCTGCCACTTCAGTAACCCCTCATTAGTCAATAGCTACGGATTAAATAGCAAAGCCCGATACTTATGTACTGAAACCAACTACTTCCGCTTGGCAGCTTAAGTTAAAATGTTAATTTTTTCCTCTGATTATTTTTTTAGCACTGACTCTGTATATTTTTTGTTTGTTGCAAATATTCAGGTTAAAAAACTGTCCGAATTATATTTAATGAGGTATGTTCACAAAGTCACATGTGCAGTACTCTGTATAGCTTGCATCCTTTAGGACAAATAATTTGAAGCATTAATATTTCTTGTTCAATACTGAGCTGATAACACCTCCGTATTGTCATGGCCCTGGGTCATGTGACCCAGTATTCTGAGTTTCTTGGTGTTTTGTTATTCTTTTTAGTCTAGTTTCATTTCGGTTTATCTAGTTCAGGGGTGCCCAATCCCGGTCCTCGAGAGCTACCGTCCTGCAGCTTTTAGATGCATCCCTACTCCAACACAGCTGAATCAAATGGTTTGATTACCTCTTCAGCATGCCATCGTGTTTGGCAAAGGCCTGATAACAAGCCATTCATTTGATTCAGCTGTGTTGGAGTAGGGATGCATCTAAAAGCTGCAGGACGGTAGCTCTCGAGGACCGGGATTGGGCACCCCTGATCTAGTTACATTCTGCCATGTTTCATGTCCAAGTTTTCTTTGTTTGTCAAGTTCATGTCACGTCTAATCTCCATGTTTTCTGTTTTACTTTGAAAGTCTGTATTCAATGTCAGTGTATTCAGTTTCATTTCTCCTGTCCTGTCGTTAGGTTCATGTGTGTCAGCTGTGCTCCCATGTGTGGCCACTTCCCCTGATCATCCCTCATGTGTATTTAGTCTCTGTGTTTCATACAGTCTGTGTCGCGTCGTCTGTGTACTTCCCCCCGGTCAAGTTAAGTGTTTTTCAGGATTCTGTGCAGTTCATGTTTGCCATTTGGTTTATGTTGTTTTTCATGCAGCCGCACGATGAGGTTCCGTGCAGGTCATGTTCATGTCTCTTTCGTCACGCCACTTGGTTCACAGTTTCCATGCATCTGCACAGCATTCTGTTCACAGTGATCATAGTTATGCCTTTCAGTCAGGTTAGTGTTTTTCCAGTTTAGGTTTTTGGTTAGTTGCAGTCTCAGTCCCTGTTATGTTTTGTCTACTCCCTTCTGCATCAGCCCAAATAAAGGCTCGCTTTCAGTTTAAGTTTTCCTTAAAGTGTCCTTAAGTGTCCTTCCCAGCGCTCATGAGACTGCTTTGCTGCACTGTGGTATGAGGTGCTAACCTGTTGACAGTGTTAATTTTAAAATGTATTCCACCAAAGATAATAGAAGTAACATATTCTGAATACTTTACAACTACATGAATATCCTATTGCTGTGTGATTTATTACTATTACCGAAGGTTACTCTCCATACCAACACCAACTAGATGTTTAAATCTTAATATAAATGAGTAACAGTAGGTGCACATTAGATAAGGCTGCACTTTTTGCAGTGATCTCGTAAATAAAACAGGTCCGCGGCTCCGAACCGTAGTAAAGGGACCTCTGGCTAATACGTTGGGGTCTTTTTTTTTTTTTTTTCCTGGATCACCTGTTGAGAAAGAAAAAAGAAAACAAGCAGAAGAAGACTAGAGCAATAAAATAAACAACACCATGATGATCTATGGGAATATAACAGTAAATACTAAATGTTAAACATTATTGTGCAGCACGTAAGATCGACAGCGCACAGTGTGCTTTAAGGTAGGAGCCAAAAAGGAGCAGAGCAGCGGCGTTAAGGACGTCCTCGCCGTACCTGGGTCCATCAGGTCCTCCAGACGCGTGAGCAGTTTGGTGAGTTTCACCATTTGCTCCAGGAGCTGCGCCTGGATGACGGCAGATTCCAGCAATACCACCGTCTTTCACTCGCCCAGTTTGAGGACCTGCTGTCCCGCGTTGGTCCCAGCATTGCCCGCCTTGACACCAACTACAGACGCTCAATCCCACCTGCAGAGCGCCTGTCCATCTCCCTGAGGTTAGTAAAAGTGTTTAATACGGTAGTCCTTTATTGATACCTGTGCTAACATGGATGTGCTATGCTATCAATGAATGCTGTCGGTGTTTACTGATAGCAAGCTGTGGTACGGAGACGACTGTTTATAATATTTCTAGTGATACTCGGGTCTCATCAAGTCCCGATTTACAGTGGGGCAAAAAAGTATTTAGTCAGCCACCGATTGTGCAAGTTCCCCCACTTAAAATGATGACAGAGGTCAGTAATTTGCACCAGAGGTACACTTCAACTGTGAGAGACAGAATGTGAAAAAAAAAATCCATGAATCCACATGGTAGGATTTGTAAAGAATGTATTCGTAAATCAGGGTGGAAAATAAGTATTTGGTCACCTCAAACATGGAAAATCTCTGGCTCTCACAGACCTGTAACGTCTTCTGTAAGACGCTTTTCTGTCCCCCACTCGTTACCTGTATGAATGGCACCTGTTTGAACTCATCATCTGTATAAAAGACACCTGTCCACAGCCTCAAACACTCAGACTCCAAACTCCGCCATGGCCAAGACCAAAGAGCTTTCGAAGGACACCAGGAAAAGTATTGTAGACCTGCACCAGACTGGGAAGAGTGAATCTACAATAGGCAAGCAGCTTGGTGTGAAAAAAATCAACTGTGGGAGCAATCATCAGAAAATGGAAGACATACAAGACCACTGATAATCTCCCTCGATCTGGGGCTCCACGCAAGATCTCATCCCGTGGGGTCAAAATGATCATGAGAACGGTGAGCAAAGATCCCAGAACCACACGGGGGGACCTGGTGAATGACCTGCAGAGAGCTGGGACCAAAGTAACAAAGGTCACCATCAGTAACACACTACAACGGCAGGGAATCAAATCCCGCAGTGCCAGACGTGTTCCGCTGCTGAAGCCAGTGCATGTCCAGGCCCGTCTGAAGTTTGCCAGAGAGCACATGGATGATACAGCAGAGGATTGGGAGAATGTCATGTGGTCAGATGAAACCAAAGTAGAACTTTTTGGTATAAACTCAACTCGTCGTGTTTGGAGGACGAAGAATACTGAGTTGCATCCCAAGAACACCATACCTACTGTGAAGCATGGGGGTGGAAACATCATGCTATGGGGCTGTTTTTCTGCCAAGGGGACAGGACGACTGATCCGTGTTAAGGACAGAATGAATGGGGCCATGTATCGTGAGATTTTGAGCCAAAACCTCCTTCCATCAGTGAGAACTTTGAAGATGAAACGAGGCTGGGTCTTCCAACATGACAATGATCCAAAACACACCGCCCGGGCAACAAAGGAGTGGCTCCGTAAGAAGCATTTGAAAGTCCTGGAGTGGCCTAGCCAGTCTCCAGACCTCAACCCCATAGAAAATCTGTGGCGGGAGTTGAAAGTCCGTGTTGCTCGGCGACAGCCCCAAAACATCACTGCTCTCGAGAAGATCTGCATGGAGGAATGGGCCAAAATACCAGCTACTGTGTGTGCAAACCTGGTAAAGACCTATAGTAAACGTTTGACCTCTGTTATTGCCAACAAAGGTTATGTTACAAAGTATTGAGTTGTATTTTTGTTATTGACCAAATACTTATTTTCCACCCTAATTTACGAATAAATTCTTTACAAATCCTACCATGTGGATTCATGGATTTTTTTTTCACATTCTGTCTCTCACAGTTGAAGTGTACCTCTGGTGCAAATTACTGACCTCTGTCATCATTTTAGGTGGGGGAACTTGCACAATCGGTGGCTGACTAAATACTTTTTTGCCCCACTGTAATTCGATTTATGCCGTTATCAGTGTTTGAATGATAGCATGGCTGTGGTGTCATATCAATGTATGCTCTCGCTGTTTGCTGATATCAAACTGTGGTATGAGGACCACTGTGGGTTAATCTTTGTAGTGATACTCACTCCTTTCTTTTTATTTAGACCTGGTTTAATTCTGGGATAGTTGAATATTTGTATATAATCCCAGCAGACTGTTTTAGATTATATCTAATATATATCATGTAATTATCCTTGTAATTACAAAAGGTTTTATGTAAGATTTATGTTTTGTAATTTAAATCTGACATCACAAAAGTATTTTGGAATTTGAATAATGTATTTTGTAACTGCAGCATTTTGTCCAGGTTCCTTGCCACCGAGGACTCCTTCAGGACCATCGCATTCAGTTTTCGAGTTGGCATGTCCTTGGTGAGCCAGATCACCCCCCAGGTAGCGACGTCCATCCGGGACTGTCTAGTGGACGACTTCATGGCTGTGCCTTCAACTGAAGACTGGCGGTGCATTGCAGAGGGATTCCAGGAGCGCTGGAACTTCCCTCTCTCCCTCACAGTAGAGGTTGTATCTGCGCTCCATGGAGCTCCGTCCTGAAATTGCGGAGAAGTGTGTGAAGGCAACGTGTGTTCTCCACAATTTTCTGTGCTGTTTGGACAAGAGAGGGGCACCTGCTGTGAGGGGTGTGGCACCTGCTGTGAGGGGTGTGGCACCTGCTGTGAGGGGTGTGGCACCTGCTGTGAGGGGTGTGGCACCTGCTGTGAGGGGTGTGGCACCTGCTGTGAGGGGTGTGGCACCTACTGTGGTGGAGCCGTTGCAAGGCCTGGGTCGTGTAGCAGCAAACAACTCCTCCAGAGAGGCTGTCCTGGTGGGGGAGAAGTTCATGGCCCACTTCTCGGCGGAGGGAGCCGTGTCTTGGCAACCAAAGGAGTAGCCTGTTTGAAGTCTGAGTGACTTCCCCACAACGGCTCTTTTGAGAGCCACCCACAAACCTCTAAAGAGTGTTCCTGTCTTTTTTAATTTTTCTTAATAAATGGAGCTCTACTCCAAAATAAACTAACCTCTCTTTACTCTCTTAAAGACATATTTACATATAATTGTTACACAAAGTTTTGGCTGTCTCACCTTGTTTTGGTACAATCTGCCAGGTGTAACAATTTTTAATCATGTTTTTGCTGGAGAAGTGCAAGGTTTTAGTCAACACCATCAGACACAAAGAAATGTAAAAATATATATTTTAAATTAAGTTGTTTCAGCTATTTTGACTATTACCAGCTTCTCTGTTCTACTGTTTATGCACATATGTTTTCAAAGTAATTATACCACATTTAAAAGTAAGATTGTTTTGGCTTTTTATTATTAGAGTTAGGCAGCACGGTGGTTAGCACTGTTGCCGCACAGCAAGAAGGTCCTGAGTTCAATTCCAACATCAGGCTGGGGTCTTTCTGTGTGGAGTTTGCATGTTCTCCCCGTGTTTGCATGGGTTCCCTCCGGGTACTCCGGCTTCCTCCCACCGTCCAAAGACATGAAGCTTGTGGGGATAGGTTAATTGGATAATCCAAATTGCCACTAGGTGTGAATGTGCGAGTGAATGTGAGTGTGAATGGTTGTCTGTCCCTGTATGTTGGCCCTGCGACAGACTGGCGACCTGTCCAGGGTGTACCCCGCCTTTCGCCCTATGACAGCTGGGATAGGCTCCAGCGCCCCCCGCGACCCTGAAAAGGATAAGCGGAAGCGAATGGATGGATGGATGCATGGATTATTAGAGTTACAGTCATACATATTTTCAGAAGCTTGTATTTAATCTCCATAAGAAACGATCATATTTAGCAGCGTGAAAATTACATATTTATTTAGAAAATTACGTATTTTTATTGGAAGATCATGAGGGAGGAAAATATATGGTTCTTCAAAACAGAAAAATAAACAAAAAATCCATATTATGGAGTTGACAAGTGGTGACACATGAGTAGAAAACAGGATATTATTTCTTTCAAAATGACCATTAAACCTTAACAACCTTTGTAATATCACAAGACACATCATAACAATTCTGTTTTTGCACATGTCAAGTTCTACATCTTAATAGTTCACCAGCAAGTAGCTGCCTACTGCTCCTTGATTCCTAAAGTACTCTGTGGTTGTGTGTTTAGACGCTGCTGGACTTTCTCTCCTTTTGACTCTCTGTGCTTGTTTCCAAAACCTTCTCTTCTGCCTTTTTTTCTCTTCCTTTCAGATCACTGATGTTCTTTATTTTTCCCTCTTTCACTCTATTTCTCCATCTTTCCCTTTATGAGAAACTCAGGCTGGCTGTTAATTTTTTCTCTACTTATTTTTTGATCATCCCTGTTCCTTCTCTTTTGTTCCTCTACTGACAGCTTCCTCTTTGCTATTCTAGCCTGAAATGTACCATTTTGTAATTGCTATAATTTTTCTGAAGCATATGCATTTACACATATTAAGGATGAATATTCACAACACAAATATGTATTAAGCAACAGAAATGCTATCCGGTCTTTAAGTCTGATGTCATTAGCCGTTTCCAGGTCCAAACTCCGCTGCAGATCCCAAAGTCAAAGGAACTCTGCGGCATCACTGAGAGTTACAAACTGTCTAAATTCTTTCATCTTTAATAAAATGATCAGTGTGGCTGTTTTACCAGGTGTAACATCCAGGCATCCATGAAAACAGAATATATGAAATTTAACAGAGTTAGAAGTTAGCTCGCCGGTTTCCACCTTAACACCAGCTCTGCTATCACTTCCAACATAAATGAAGACAAAACTAAACAGCACTGGCGTTTGTAGGGTTACTGATGTTGGACTAGCTGGTGTATAATGATGTGCTACGTGATTGCTAGCAACACAGCTATGTTAGCGTAACATAAACACAGTGAAACTTTTTTCCACTTGATAAAAGTTAACGTGAGGGTTCCCGATGGTTAGGCTGACAGTGATCACTGACTGTTTTTAGGGGCTTGTTCAGATTAAATAGAACAAGATAAAAAAGAATAAAAACATGTTAAAACACAACAGCCTTAATAAACACAGAGTAGTTTGGACCCGAAAGCAGGGTTCATACATCATCACTTAAAAGACCAGCTCTCGGGGCAGAGATAGCTCAGTAGATAGTGTTTGCCCCATGATCGTTGGGCAGGGCTCTAGACTAACTTTTTGCCATGGGCGTACGCGTACCGGCACAAAAGTTAGGCGCACACAAGTTTTATAATAATTTATATAATATAATGTGTTTTTCTGGATACACTGTGCTTTTTCAGCATTCAAAGATTGATGACACCGTGTCAGAGCACTGGCTATGAATTTCAGAAGGATCAGGCCTTAACTTAACAGAAAAGTTAGCAATAGTTCTTTTCCTGTTACAGCTACATCCACTTCTGTCGTGCCCAGGCTGCTCACTAGGGCTGGGTATCATCACTGATTTCTATAATCCATTCGATTCCGGTTTTCAAAGTCCCGATTCGATTCAACTTAGCCTCAGACAGTCAGAAATATTATAATTCTGATCATTTATCAGTACTGACTTCATCAGAATTGTGAACATCACAGCAGATTCCTTTGTGTGAAAGTAACTGAGAATAAAACACAGAAAAACATGAAGGAGATTTTCCTGGTCTGGCTTTTTATAGCAGATAACCTTAAAAATATTCTACAATGTTCTGCATATAAAGTTTAAATTTCTTCAGTATTGAACAACAGAAAAAATAGGCTTTCTTGAAGAAAAAGACAGTAGCCGACAGCACTGTAAACAACGGTAGACTGGTGGGTAATAAGCGAATAAATAATACAGAAAACAGAGATTGGAGACGGGAAACTGTTCTTGAAGTACAGAGAGAGATAGAGAGAGAGCTAGTTGTGCATGGATGTGATTTTAATAGTCGTGGAAGCAAAACAGCAAAATTCAGCTCGGTGAATTTTGGTTGGAGAGAGACAAAACCTGCAGCTCAGAATCAGCGCAAAAAGACGTAAACACATCGCGGACCGGACGCATCAGATTCGCTAAGCTCCGACAGCGTGTCCGTCTACGGGCCGTCGGGTGAGAAAGCCGAGAAAGACAAAGTTAATTCTGATGGGTCGGGTCCGCTCTGTGTTTACGTCTTTGTGTGGAGTCCGTGTACCTGCTCTGATTTGCTGTTTGGTTGTTGTTGAACTGGTTTTGTGAGCTTTAATCTGAGAATCTGGCGTTTCTGGCAAAACAGTTATATTTAAAAGTCGATTCAGGATTTAATGAATTGATATCGCTTTATTCAAGCTACTCACCTCCCACTTCCACCTGCACTTTCAACTGGACCACGGCCAATCAGAGAGGTCCCGCCCCTTACTATCTCTGATTGGTTTAGTCCACGATAGGGACAAAATGTGTGTCTGTTGTTGACCACAGGGAAGGTTGCAGATTTTTTTTTTTTTTTTTTTGCTACCCGAACAGTTGGTCGCACAGGTGCAACCAAATATTTTTTTTTAGTCGCACCACTGAAAAATTTGGTCGCACTCTAGAGCCCTGTTGGGGGTTCAAATCCACCAAACAGCGGCTATCCTGAGATACCCTTGAGCAAGGTACCGTCTCTACACACTGCTCCCCGGGTCATGGATTGGTAGCTGCCCACTGCTTCACTGAGTAAATGGGTTAAATGCAGAGGACTAAGCATTTTCCTACAGGATTAATAAAGTATACATTAACTATGAGATTCAAGATCAGGCAAATTCCATAATATTCGACACATCTGTAAAGCAGAAATATCAGTAAAATGCACAGGAAGTAATATGACTGAAATAGTAATAAAAATAATATAATTAGTGAATAGGACACTTTTGTGACATTTGCCAAAATCATTAGAAAAAGGGTCAACACCGTCAGGCAAAAATCCTGATGGTGCTGACAAAATACCCTACTTTCTCTCATAGCACGTTTTTCTGACAGACGCCATCTTGTTGTTCATCAGTTGCTTATGGCCTCTACTGTGGTGTTGATGCACTATGGTTGTGACACAGAGTTTTATCAGAAAGGTATGCAATAAATGAAATAAAAATTAAAAAAACTCACCAGAGCAGTGACCTCATGGCATGTGTATCAAACAGGAAGTGGTAAAGGGGTCCTCACAGTGTAAGTTACCCACAATAATTCCTGATTTTTTTGTACTTTTTAAAAAATCTGATGGTGTTGACAGAAACTTTGGACATGTTTTGTCCCTTATCTCAAGAATCACTGATATATTCTCAAAATCTTTCATAAACTGCCTGCTTTTCAGGAATGAGGTGGTAATTCGATTTTGGAGCAGTTCTTGAGCCATAACCAATGATGAGCAGCTTTCCTCACTGTCACTGGTACGGTGCTGCACTGATGCCTTCCTGAGAGCCAATGCAAGCACAAAGAGTTAAGTCAGCAGTTTTTTGGTGAGCTTTCAATATTTCCTTTAACTAACGGGGAGTGAGGTCCTTTTATCTCAGGCATGTCAGGAATACTGAAACCTGGGCTGACTGACCTGACCACAGCCTCTATGACTTCAGCATCACTGTGTCCTTTACACAAGAGGCTGACTGGCCCACAGATCTTGACACCTCTCCTTACTGTCACTTCTTGAAGCCTGTTTGCTGCTGTAGGAAACACGTTTTATGGAGCTGTCAGCTGACTCGGCGATGTTCTGTTCACTCTTTGACACACCCTGCTAATTGCTTATATTAACATCTCTTGGCTGGTCTGAGAATGGGTTGGCGTTCCCCGGACAAGCTGGAGGAGGCTTCTCTGCTTGGGCTGCTGCTGTGTTACTGCTGCATTTCTGCTCATCAGACTCACCTAATGAGATGGCTGGAACTGTTTCTTTTTGGCGAGGTGTCTGATGTCAGCTGGCAGTGATGATGATGATGCCACTCGAAGCTGCTTTTTCAAGTTTGATTCAGTTAGTCTTGAGTGGAAGCGCCTCTTTGCAAGAGTCAGTTTTGAAAAGACCTGTTCAAAGTGGTACGTTGTCCCAAACAGAGATGCAAATTTCAGGGCATGTCTCGCCAGGATGGGAAAAGCCTCAGCATGAACGTACAGTTTGTGAAAGTCCAGCAGAGAGAGGCTGTTATACTTAGCTTTGAGCTCGTAGTTGTTTTGCAGCCCAATTATTTCCACTTGGAAAGTGTCTGGCACAGATGGTTGCACATTAAACGGCGTAGCAAACATCTCCAGTTCCTTTTGGATATTCTTCACATCTTGAAACCTGTCATCAAATGCCTGAATGAGTTTTGCACAACGACTGTTGTTGTGATTTGGCGCTACACAAATAAAATTGAATTGAATTTAGAATTGTCCCTATTGCCAGTCTTGGCAGCCGGGGGTCAGTCCGCCAGGGCCTCCGCTCCTGGCCGCCACCCGGCACACAATGCACCCAGCTCGCACTGGAACGTTTCGCAGCCGAGTGTGAAGCAGCGGGAATGAGGATCAGCACCTCCAAATCTGAGGCCATGGTTCTCAGCCGGAAAAGGGTGGAGTGCCCACTCCGGGTCGGGGATGAGTTCCTGCCCCAAGTGGAGGAGTTCAAGTATCTCGGGGTCTTGTTCGCGAGTGATGGGAGAAGGGAGCCGGAGATCGACAGACGGATTGGGGCTGCAGCTGCAGTAATGCGGACGCTGCACCGGTCCGTCGTGGTGAAGAGGGAGCTGAGTGTAAAAGCGAAGCTCTCCATTTACCGGTCGATCTACGTCCCTACCCTCACCTATGGCCACGAGCTGTGGGTAGTGACCGAAAGAACGAGATCGCGGATAGAAGCGGCAGAAATGAGCTTCCACCGAAGGGTGGCTGGCCTCTCCCTTAGAGATTGGAGCCTCCTGGGCGCCTCCTGGGTGAGGTGTTCCAGGCATGTCCCACCGGGAGGAGGCCCCGGGGCAGACCCAGGACACGCTGGAGAGATTATATCTCTCGGCTGGCCTGGGAACGCCTTGGTATTCCCCCGGATAAGCTGGAGGAGGTGGCTGGGGAGAGGGAGGTCTGGGCCTCTTTGCTTAGGCTGCTGCCCCCGCGACCCGGCCTCGGATAAAGCGGATGAAGATGGATGGATGAATTTAGAATTTGTTTGTTTTATTTTATTGTGAAAGAACTATAGAGGAAGCGACTACCTTTTCGCACATGCGTAGAAAAACATCCTAATTTCCTGAACCGATCAGGCAGCCAAAGGCAACAACATGGCTGCTGATAGCGATGTGAGTTTGTTTTGTAACATGTCAGTGGTCGTGTCCAAATTCATGGGCTGCATCCTCCTGAGGACCCGGCCTTCGCGGTCTATGTGGGCCGGGTCCTGAGAAGGTCGGGTAGGCCGGAAGTAAACGGCTGTTAAATTGGACGGTCTCGCCTTCGGATTAGCGTCACTGCTGTCTCGGTGGAGTTTAATAAACTCGGCCGTCTGCTCCTTGCTGTCTAAAATATAACAGGACACTGGAGTAAACTCTCGACCATCTCACACTTCTGTTTAATCAGTTTTCTGTTTGACGTTTATTCAGCTGTGTGAAAACCAAGGAGGAACCCACCTGGGGGATTAATAAAGTTTTATTTTATCTAATCTAATAACTTTAATCTCAGCCAAACCGATTTACTCACGAACAAATAAAACACTGAAAAAAGTCCAACAATAACATTTTTAGGTTGTCTAAGTGACTTATATATCACGTTTAACCTGAGTAGCGAAAGTCTGCGGTGATCTGAATATGATGTGCCGGGAGTTGTGCCGTTCTCTGCGGCTTCAGTGACCCTCGAGCTCCCGGCTAGCTATCGAGCTGGTGGGTAGCAGACGTGTAGGGACCTTGCTCAGGGGTACCTCAGCTTAGCTTTTCACTTGATTCAAACCCCCAACCTTCTGATCCCGGGGCAGCCACTCTACCTACTGACCTATCCCTCACACACGTTTACATCGTTGAACAAGTCTGTGCCACAGAGCACGCTGCATCGCTGCATCGCTGCATCGCTGCATCGCTGCATCGCTGCATCGCAGCAAAGAATGGGTTTGGAGGATTTTTTTAGAAGTGATGAATTGCTGCAGCCCCAGATTACGCCAATGAACACAACATATTAAAACCAGTCTGTGTAGCACTCAGTGGTCCGTGCAGTGACAGTGCTGACATACATGCCAGTACAATGCAGTTCTGCAGCTTGTTGCTCTGTGTTTCAGTCGGACTGTTTAGTTTAGCTGGATTGTTGCTGGTTGAGAGAAACTGAAGCTGGATGTCGGGCGTGTACCAGAGATCCTGCTAGTAATGCCTTCTGCTGTTTATCTTGTGTTCAGTCAGGTGCCGATGTTTGTGCAGATCCAGCAGAAGTGGAGGCGGATGTATGCCGGAGAGTGCAAAGGACCAGGCGTGCGCACCGACTTTGAGATCGTTCACCTGCGTCGAGCGCCCGTGCAGTACAACCACCTGTCCGGCCTGCTCGACATCTTCAAATCTAAGATAGTAAGTGCTCTGGAACAAACATCTTTATATGGATCATATTTCAAGGTTGTTTGTTTGTTTTTAATAAAGAAAAATTAAAATTGTGCAGCCACAGAGCGTCATGTACCCATGTTCTACAAGTATCACCTCAGCATCCTGTTCCAGACGATTTTAGGACGATGTGAATCCTGTTAAATGCAACTAATAATCATAAAAGCATCCACGAAGTGCATGTAAATGTATTTTCTAAAACATTTATTCATCTGGTTTTTCCTGCTCATGTACAGTCTCTCCTCCTCCTCCTCCTCCTGCTGTGCTCTGACAGTCACACAAAAACTGTATTCAACTTGAAAATAACACAAACATCTTATCTTATAATAAGAATATATTCTTGTAATAGTTCGTCAAAGAGCAGGTTGATAACAGTACAGCACACTGCTTAGTTATGTGAACATTGGGAAAACAGAAGAGGAAGAAGAAGACGTCTAATTCTGTGTAAATTCGGTTTCTGGATTTTTGTGGAGTTAATTTGTGAATAAAATAAAGACTGTTAGGAAGTGGATGTCGGTTTAATGATCAGTTTGTTTGAACTTTGTTTATTCCTATTCCTGGAAACACAATGGATTCCCAGACATCACGTTGTTTAACCCTTTCATGCACAGTGGTCTGCAGCTATTCAAAGGCTGTTTTCTTGTATTTGTGTTGGTGTTGATGGTAAACTTGCACAGAAACACTACACACTGATGTCTCCATACCCTTCATAAGTCAAAACCGATGTTGTCCACCTAAGTGGACATTTAAAAAATGAAGTTCAAAAATCTTATATTCATTCCTAAAGAAGAATAAAAATCCTGATTGATGTTGTCATCATCCACACATGAGGGTTAAATGTGTTCAGTATGTTCCCAGAAACAGCCGACAATGACGAGGTGTAATCCACGCCTGTACAGAGAGATTAATGCTGCAGCTTGTTACCATAAACATGAGCTGATGTCTTCCTGTTGTCATCAGGGTTGTTCCCTGTTCCCTCTGCCTCCAGTCAACATCGCCATTCGCTTCACCTACGTGCTCCAAGACTGGCAGCAGTATTCATGGCCACAGCAGCCTCCAGGTAGGCAGTACATGTCATGTCATTAATACACAAATAGAAAAATGTAATATTATTATTAAGAAATTATTAAATTTTTTTTAAATACATGTCAGCAAGTGGCTGACATCCAGAAACCCTGCCAGTGGCTTTTAGGAGTCGTGTGTGTGATGCAGGTCATGTTGTTGTTTCCTGTGGAACGATTGTACCTGCTGGTTCCAGGTCGTTCTTCTGATAAGTCTTTTCACTCGTCTGTCTGAAATCGTGTGGGGAGCGCTTGGTCGTGGCTGGTTTATCGTAAATAAATAAAAACCCTGCAGGGGCAACGCCAGGTTTATGGCCCCAACAGTGCTCACTGGAACCTTCAGTAACTTAGAAGTTCTTCTGTAGCCGATGCCATCAGTCTTAAGTGTGCAAAGGTCTTGAGAGAGCTTGTTGGTTTTACCCATCATGAGACGCTTCTTGTGTGAAACCTGGCTAATGAGGCCATAGTTGGGACTGAACCGGCTGATATTAATTTGCACTAAGTGGCAGGATTGCTCTGTAATTACTCATAAATGTGTCTTTTTGCACCTTTCTTTCTGTCCAATACATTTCCCCCGTGTCATTCTTCATTGTTAGACGTCATGTATGGACATCTATGGTGGCGCTGGGTGATATGAGGAAAATGTAATATCACAATATTTTTTTGCTATATCACAAAACACGAAATAAATCACGATATGTTTAAGTTATTTTCAACCATATAGGATCTAAATTTGCACTTATTCAAACCGACCATTCAGGATGGTTTTCTATTGTCAACATAAAAATGATCTGAATGAACTGAAATGTTTTCTTTTAACCATCAGCTGCACACAGAGGATTTTCACAGATTACAGTATAATCACAGTAAGTCTCTTTCTGTGGTCAACACTAGACTTTAACATCAAAAGATCACAGCAACAAAAAACGACGTCAAGAAAAAAATCATGAGTCAAAATAAAACGACTGAAATGAAAAAGCTGCTCTGTTGTTCTTATAAAAATGGCAAAATAAAAAAAATGGATGACATCAAATTACAGAAACAAGTCGAGACAGTGACTATAAAACAGTTTATTTAATGTTTGCTTGGTGTGCAGGGAGACGTTGACATGCAGGGTTTAAAACATCATTTCTTTTGCAGCGAGATTCATTCTCTCACCGTCTGAAACTCCTGATGTCGCCATATTTTTACCTGTTCAGTTCAGTTCAGTTTTATTTATACAGCACCAAATCACAACAACAGTCGCCTCAAGGTGCTTTATATTGCACAGTAGATCGTACAATAATAGATACAGAGAAAAACCCAACAATCATATGACCCCCTATGAGCAAGCACTTTGGGGACAGTGGGAAGGAAAAACTCCCTTTAAACAGGAAGAAACCTCCAGCAGAACCAGGCTCAGGGAGGGGCGGAGCCATCTGCTGTGATTGGTTGGGGTGAGAGAAGGAAGACAGGATAAAGACATGCTGTGGAAGAGAGACAGAGATTAATAACAGATGTGATTCAATGCAGAGAGGTCTGTTAACACATAGTGAGTGAAGAAGAAACACTCAATGCATCATGGGAATCCCCCGGCAGCCTGCGTCTATTGCAGCATAACTAAGGGAGGATTCAGGGTCACCTGGTCCAGCCCTAACTATATGCTTTAGCAAATAGGAAAGTTTGAAGCCTAATCTTGAAAGTAGAGATAGTGTCTGTCTCCTGAATCCAAACTGGAAGCTGGTTCCACAGAAGAGGGGCCTGAAAACTGAAGGCTCTGCCTCCCATTCTACTTTTAAATACTCTAGGAACAACAAGTAGGCCTGCAGAGCGAGAGCGAAGTGCTCTAATAGGGTGATATGGTACTACAAGGTCATTAAGATAAGCACAGAGGAAACTATTTCTAAGCTAAAATTCATGCATCAAATGATACGCAGCAGATAAGACGGATGTAATCAAGCTACCGATAGAAAGAACATAGTAAAGGACAAATAAAGTGTCTTTTTTTCCTCATTGTTCTATGTGTGGGCCTCCTACTTCCTCCCACAGTCCAAAGACATGCAGTTAGTGGGGACAGGTTCATTGGGGCCCTAAATTTCCCACGGTGTGAATGTCTGTCTCTGTGTTTGCCCTGCGGCAGACTGGCGACCTGTCCAGGGTGTGCCCCGCCTCTCATGACAGCCCCAAGCACTTTACATGTGATGTAAAGTGGACTTTTCTTTTGTTGCCACGTCCATGATTTAGAAAATGTTACACAGATGTTGTCCTGCTTCGCTGTGCTGAAGCGTGTGCTTCATGAAAAGTTTGAATAAGAAAATATCAGGTCAGTAACTGTTTGTGTTCCCTGTAGGTGAGGCTGTGACAGAGCTCTTTAAACTCTGCTGTAGGACTGAGTGTACAGAGGAGATTCCTGGAAGAGGATACGCTGAAGATGAGGGCAAAGGTCAGGTTCCTGGCTTTACTTGTTGAGTGACCATACTGCATTCTGGAAACGTGCGTAGCTTACTGGGAGATCTGGGCATCTGTGCTGACCCGGGCCTCAGCAATTGAACAGAAACTCTTGGATGTGTTTGTCGTCTGTAGAAAACAGTGATATCAGCTCTGCTTTGTCCAAGCTGACCGAGCCAGCAGCAACTGTGCCCATTTCCAAACTGTCTGTCTCCAACATGGTGCACAGTGCCCGGAAGCACATTCGCCGCCATCGACGCATCGATGAGTCGCCCCTTAACACCGAGATACTCAATTCTGTCCTTCTGGTAAGAGTTAATCATGTAACCTGTTTAAAAGGCATTAACTAGTCGGAGTTGACTAATACTTGACTGAGTTTTAATGGTTTCAGCTCATTTTATGAGGAAACTGATTCTGACAGAAGAGGTGTGGATCCCGTGTTAGGAGACGGTGAGCGTGATATTCAGAGCAGCAGAGACCTCGGAGCGTGTGGTAGTTTGACTCGTACTGATGTGGCTCCTCTGCTTCTTTTCACAAACAGTTTTTCCTTCCTGGTTACTGTTGAGCCCGTCACACTCAGCAGCTCGAGCTCGAGCTAAGACAGCCTTGAATCTTAAAACTACAGCCGTAATTGCATTTATGTCTTAGAGTGCTGGCCACAGATATTGATCCCATCTGACAGCAGCTCAGTAAAGCACAAGAGCGTCATCTTAAACAGGATATCAGGCAGCGTTCTTATTTTTATTGTCACATCCTGCTTTTGCCACTGAGCGATCAGCATCCTGTGTTTTATCATGAAGTGATGACTACGTGAGCTGCACTTGTTTAATTCTTCTAACATCTAGAAAACAACAGAGTTTCTAAATGACAGACTTATTTATTTGTGTTTGTGTCTCTGTTTCCAGATGCTGCTGTGGAGAAGTCTGACTGTAAGAATAACACTCAGCTGTCCAACTCCAGTGGGACATCGGAGCAAGAGAAAACCTCTGATTATGTATGTTTGCCTCTTCACCACTCGCACACTCAAGGTTACACTCAGGTCAGGTCCAATATAAGTTTCAGAGTGAAGACAGGCTCAGTGCTGTCAGTACTTTGTCAGGATTTTTATTGATTTCATGGTCTTTTCCCTCGTTGTAGAACCTTTTCCACCAGCTGAAGTCGGCCCCCAGTGACAGTCTGACCTACCGTCTGGCTCTGTGTGTGTGTCTGTTCAACTATTACTACGGTGGGCTGCGGGCTGTTCTCTAAGTAAATATATTTCTAAAGGTGCTTTGATGTGAAATTATCACCAGATGTCGGTAACAACACTTCCAATCCAGACGTGCAAAGGAATCAAACCACAGATGAAGTTGTGTAATAATACAAAGTGACACAGGGACATTTATTTATTACTTTATACAAATGTTGGTGATGACAGTTCATGGCAGCGTCTGTATGGAGAAACCAGTCCCATCATTGCTCATGACTTTGACCCACTCACCACACAAACAGTCTATAAATCCCGAATGCTCCGTGGATCCTTCCCACAGATTCAGCTCAGGTGATTGGCTGGGCCGTTCCAGCAGCTTTACTTGATTTCTCTGAAACCAACCGTTTCCATTGGCTGTGTTTGTGATCATGGTCTTGCTGAAACATCCATCCTTGTTTCATCTTCATCATCCTGGTAGATGGCAGCAGATTCTAATCAACAATGTCTCCATTCATCCTTCCTGGAGTTATGTTTAATGTCTCAGTGCTGTACGCTGAATAAACAGCCCCCCCCCCATGATGCTCCCGCCTCCAGACTTCAGTGTTGCTGTGGTGTTTTTGGGGTGAAGCCACCCAAACATGGTGTGTTTACAGCCTTCAAAGAGTTCAGTTTTGGTCTTTTGTGACCAAACTATATTAAAGATAAAGCATATTGTTGTACCTATGCATTACACTGGAGCAGAGCTTACATACACTCAACAAAAATATAAACGCAACACCTTTGTTACTGCTTCCATTCCCCATGGGATGGACGTAGAGACCTAAAATTCATTCCAGATACACAATATAACCATCCCTCCCAAACAGTGGTCACAAATCAGTCCAAATGTGTGGTAGTGGGCACATCTGCTATATTGAGATAATCCATCCCACCTCACAGGTGTGCCACATCAGGATGCTGATCTGACATCATGAGTAGTGCACAGGTGTACCTCAGACTGCCCACAACAAAAGGCCACCCTGGAATGTGCAGTTTTGTCTCACAGCAAAATGCCACAGATGCCACAAGCAATGAGGGAGCGTGCAATTGGCATGCTGACAGCAGGAATGTCAACCAGATCTGTCGCCCGTGCATTGAATGTTCATTTCTCAACCATAAGCCGTCTCCACAGGCTCCACACTTTCAGCTTGATGTGTTTGTGGATATATGACTTTAATTATCCACAAAATCATCACATTCTCTGTAAGATTAAGGTCGACTATTGAACAGCGTATATTTTAAAGTAAAGGCTTTAAAACCATAATAATAATAATGGATTGGATTTATATAGCGCTTTTCAAGGCACCCAAAGCCACTATTCATTCACTCTCGCATTCACACACTGGTGGAGGCAGCTACGGTTGTAGCCACAGCTGCCCTGGGGCAGACTGACAGAAGCGAGGCTGCCATATCGCGCCATCGGCCCCTCTGGCCAGCACCAGTAGGCGGTAGGGTAAAGTGTCTTGCCCAAGGACACAACGACCAGGACAGAGAGCCCGGGGATCGAACCGGCGACCTTCCGGTTACAGATACGCTTCCCAACCCCCTGAGCTACGGTTGCCCCACAAACATCACTAATGTCACATAACTTTGCCGACATGTGGCCAACAGCAATGTTTTAATGTTCTTCATTATTAAACATTTGCACATAAATAAGTGACATAATATTCAGTACTTACTTTTGAAAGTTTACTCTTCGGCCGCCCTGCTTCAGCCATGCACGTTTTTTGTCCGGCAAAATTATCCACACCCACCGCCGCGCTATGAAGTCTGGGCTATGGTGGGCAACGAAGGATACACAGACCCATCCTTAAAATTCAGGGCAATGAAGGACGCATTTCGAGCAGCCTTTGAATTGGGACAGCCTTCGTCGCGTTTCTGATGTAATCGGCCTTAAAATGTGGCCTTTAAGGCTGCAGACCCTGAATTGGGACACAGCCGAAGTGTGTGTTTCCACCTGAGATTATGGATCTGACCTCAGCTGTTCTTCATCACTCTCATGTTGATGATGTCACTGCTGTGTTTGTCCTCTGCAGAGACCTGGTGGAAAATCATCACAGGCTTGTCTGAGAGGAGAACCCTCGACACTGAAGAAAAGTAAGTGTTCAGTGAGTTTATCTGAAGGTTTGTCATGAATGATTCTCACAGTCATGATGTTTGACTCCTTCCCCTCTGTGGACACATGTTCACATCATCGTCATCATATTTACTTAAAAAACACTTTGAAACAATCACAGCTGACACAAAGTTCTGTACATTGGAACTAAATAACAAAATGACATAAGATATAAATATAAAAAGCCAAATAAAATACAAAGTAAAATAATTCATTAGAGAAACTAAGTCTCACTGAGTTTAAAAGCCAAAGAATAAAAGTGGTTTTAAGACGTGATTTAAAAGTGGACAGTTAAGAGGCTTCTCTAACGTGCAGGGCAAATTATTCCATAATTTTGAAACCACGATAGAGAAGGCCCTGTCCCCTCTGAACTTCCTCCTGGATCTCGGTACCTCCAGGAGCAGCTGGTCAGCTGACCTGAGAGACCGACAGGGTATGTGGGGATGAAGAAGCTCAGAGAGGTAAGGCGGGGCAAGATTGTAAAAGCATTTAAAAACAAACATGAGAATTTTAAAATGAACTCTAAAAGACACAGGCAGCCAGTGCAGTGAGGCTAAGACAGGGCTTATATGCTCTCTTTTACAAGTTCCTGTTAGGAGTCGTGCAGCCGCATTTTGAACCTGCTGCAGACCCGAGAGCAACAACTGACTGACCCCCACATAGAGTGAGTTACAGTCGTCCAGGCGGGAAGAAATAAAAGCATGGATCACTGTTTCAAAGTGCTTCCTAGAAAGAAAAGATTTTACTGCTGCCAGTTGCCTTAAATAATAAAAACTAGACTTCACCACTGCTCTAATTTGGTTGTCCATCCATCCATCCATCTTCATCCGCTTTATCCGAGGCTGGGTCGCGGGGGAAGCAGCCTAAGCAAAGCAAATTTGGTCGTCCAATTTAAAATAACTGTCCAACTTAAATGGCAAATGGTAAATGGCCTGTATTTGTATAGCACTTTACTAGTCCCTAAGGACCCCAAAGCGCTTTACACATCCAGTCATCCACCCATTCACACACTGGTGAATGGTGGTAAAACCAAACAACAGGTTTAAAATAGACTTCCAGGCGTCCCAAATCACAGAGGACGACTCACAGGGACCACTGGGTCCAAACACCATCACTTCTGTTTTCTTGTCATTAAAATTTAAAAATGTTCAGAGCCAACCAAGTTTTAATGTCATCTAGGAATGTCATGAGAGGTTTTACGGAGATGCCATCCATCTGCTTGAGTGGCAAATAAATTTGGCATAACAATGAAATGAGATCCCATGCCTTCTAAAGATGGAACCCAGAGGCAATAAATACAGTAAATAGAGCAGTGGCCCTAAAATTGAGCCCTGTGGGATGCTGCAATTTGGGGTTAGTATCTTGCCCAAGGATATTTGGCATGCAGACTAGAAGAAGCCAGGAATTGAATCACCAACCTTCCAATCAGTAGATGACCTGCTCTACCGCCTGAGCTACAGCCACCCCACAAACCCTTAATAATGCAGATTCTGTGCTATGAAGGGTTTTAAAACCTGACTGAAAAACCTCAAAGATGCCATTATCATCTAGAAAATCTTTCAGTTGACTAAAAACAATTTCTCTAAAACCTTGGAAAGTAAAGGCAGCTTGGAAACAAGCCTATAATTAGCTAAAACTGTGTGATCAAGGCCAGGTTTTGAAATTTGCAGGAACCACACCAGAAGTCAGACTGCTGTTAATAATGTCAAGGACATACTGCTCTATACTAGGAAAAATTATTTTAAAAATTGTGGAGGAAAAGGATCCTGAGGGGAACCTGCGGGCTTAATATTGTCATGATCCTGGGCCATGTTGGCCCAGCAGTCTTAGTATTCATGTCTTTTTGTGTATTGTTCCTTATTTGATTTCCCCTTGTGACTTTTATCCCCTGTGTGCCCCTCTATGTATCTGAGAGCCCTCGTGTCCCCTCCTTGTGTTTCATTCCATGTTTCCCCAGCCCACTATGCCCGTGCTCTCTCTCTCCTCCGGTCTGCACCTCTGTGTACTTCCTGTTTTACTTTGACAGTCTCCCGTCAGTGTTGTTTACTCCTGCCATGTCTTGTTATGTTTATCTGTGTCAGCTGTGCTCCCATGGGTGGCCACTTCCCCTGATCATCCCTCTTGTGTATTTAGTCTCTGTGTTTCATGTAGTCTGTGTCGCGTCGTCTGTGTTCCCACCCTCCGTGTTTCCATGCCCAGTCTTTTGTATCCCCAGCCATAGCATAGATTGTTCCCAGTTTAGGTTTGTTTAGTTCCTGCTCTTGTGCTGCCCTCATTCTTGTTTGTTTCTTTCGTGATCATCAGCCACAATAAAAGGCTCGCTTTTGTTTAAGTGCACTCCCGTATCCTCACTTGTGTTCGCACCTGGGTCCTCAACACACTCTCCACACGGTCTGCCACTGCGACCGTGACAGTACGACGCGACCATGCCGGACCCAGCGACACAAGAGAGTGGGATCATCCAGACGGTGGAGTCGCTATGTAGCAAATGGCTGCAGTGTTCCGGAGTGGAGGAACGGGAGGAGTTAGCCCGCCAAGTGGGAGTATGCGCGTCTGTATTTCCCTGGTTATGGGAGGCACTACACCCGCTGATCGTTGACTTTCTCGTCACCGCTCTCCAACTCCGTCCGCAGCCGCAGCTGCCCAGTGTGCGGGCTGCGCCGCCAGAGCCCTGCTGTTGTCCTGTTTCCCCGCTGCTTCGCGAGCCAGACGCAGTTAGGGTCGGAACGGTGAGGCTCACCACCGTCACACCATCCGCTCGCGCCTCATCGGCTTCCGGGTCTTCACCGCGGTCTGGCCACACGGCGCAGCGCACAGAGATGACGGAGGCCATAGACTTTGGTGAGGAAGAGCGGCAGCAGGTGTTACGGGCTTATCGGGAGGACGAGCTCCGGTGGAAGCCCTGGCTCATTCTGGAGGAGGAACTCACACCTGTTGCATCGCCTACCAGCCGCTCGCCCTCTCCACCCCGCTCGGACTTCACTTCCCCTGCCTCGCCTTTAGCGAGGATATGGGCAGAGGATGAGATTGCCGCTACGTCACCCTCTGCTTTGGTGGCATCAGCGTCCATGGCACCAGCTACCAGAAAGAAGCGGCGCCGGCGCCGCTGTTGCACCGCGCTAACTCCGGTGAGTGACTGTGTTTTTGTGCCTCACGATCCTTCTATGGAGAAGAGGGAGATGAGCATTGATTTGCCGGGGCCGGAAACTATAGCGGAATTGTGCTCCAAAGCCGACAGAACTGTGTTTAGTTGTTCAGAAAGAGCTACTACGGAAATCATGGAGGCCGGCCTCTGTGAGCGGCAGCAAGCAGCTTGCACCCACGTAGAGGAGGAGCTCCGGGGAATGCCGTGGCTCACCCCCGATTGTCAGCACATCTTTCGGGGAACACGCCTGGCTCTCGGGGGCCCTCGGAGCTGCCAGGGTCTGCCACCCCTCACTTCCCCAACAGCCAATGCTTCAGCCTCAGTGGTTTCCTCAAGGAAGAGGCGACATCCACGTCGCCGCAGCACCATGCAGCAGCTGGAGGTTGGTGGAACTCTCGTTTCCTCTCGGACTCCGTTAATAATAGAGGTTAGTGACAATCTTTCGCCTCAAAGTCTTCCTGAGTTGCTGGAATGTGACTGTCATGAAGGGTTCGCAGACGCTCCAGAGATAAAGACAATTTCTACATGTGCTGGAGGAGCGATAGCGACCCAGTGCTCCTCAACACCACCCATTCTCTTGCTAAACGATGAAAGTATTGATCACGAACTCATGTTTGGTGTGAAGGGTGGTGATATAACCTCTGGTCATGAGCGGTGTGACTTTAATAATGACACCCTGTCTGTACCCGGTGATCAACTTGACTGTTCCTTAGCTCATCCATCTTGTGACTCATCTACTTGTTATGAATTGTGTAAACCAGAGGAGAACAATTCAAAGCGATCTCTGAGTGATGCTCTCACTCCTGTACTCAACAAGCACAATTCACCTGAGTTTTGTGTTCCAGGTCAAGAGAACAGTAATGGCAATGTGGTCTATGCTCTGAACTCTAAGAGTGAATTGTGCCCCCCGGAAGAAGATGGGGCACACATGTCTGAACCATGTAGCTCCAGCACCCCTCAGGGTGCAGGGAATGCTGAAGCTGAGATCTGGGCCTCCGATACTGTCTCTAATGGTCATGTTTTACCGTCAGTTTGCGTAAATTTGGAACCATGTTCTTTTGATTCTTCTAAATCATTTCAGGATGGGGTGTTGGTTGGGAGTACTACTGATATAGTAAGCTCACAGTCTGCACCACCACTGGCAGCCACAGCTCTATTAGACACTGTGTTAGCGGCACCTCCATTCATAGATGACTCAGAGTCTCTGTCTAAGTCAGCTTCTGGTGGGGGGGCTAGCTGGGGAATGCAGGCCTGAGACTGCGAAATACCAGGCCGAGCCGCATGATTCCTGTCAGTCAGAGCATAATGAGGCTTCAATCCCCTCTGACAGCATCACTTTTGATTTGTTTGTGACTAATGTGGTCACTGCTAAAGCTAATGGCTCTGTCAAACCAATCACAGAAGAGTTTATTCAGACTCTTGCCGTTAACCTAGTGCCAGCCGTCCCATCAGAAGGAAGTGTAACTACTGTGTGTGTAAGCACAGACACAGATGAGGTTACAAGTCCACCACATGACTGCAAAATGAGCGTGTATGTGTCTTGTTTGACCAGTTGTGCCGACTTAATGGATGTCCAGGAACCTAGCCGTGAACTGATTAATCATGTTTCTAGGAACGGTTCAGTTATAAATGCAGCTCATGTGGTCGAACTAGCCCCTTTGGTGACTGAAACCCTGTCACAGGTGGACACTGAAGAAACGTCACGTTGTCTTCCTGTGACAGAGGAAATAAACTGTGCTGAGAGCCTTGGGGGTCCACTTTTCGAACAGGGTTTGTCCATAACAGTTAACTTGCTTGCTAGGAATGGCGAGATTTCCGCTAGAGATGGTGCAGAGACTGTTACTGACTCTGGGCAATATTATGGGGTAGATGCTGCCTGTGTGTTCAAGATTAATCAATGTAATTCTGGTGAGGGTGAGGCAGCCAATCTGAGTTTGTGTTTTTCTGCTTCTGAGTTAAAAGAACCAAATACTGAGAATAAAGACTCTGACTTTATGTTTGTGAAGGAAAACGAGAATATGAATTTGGACAATGACAGGCAGACCTCTGAAAGGAACACACACCTAGTACTTGGCTGCGACACCACTTTCTCCCAGACTGCCATGGACATGTCTGTTCTGGGTTCTGAACCAGACGGTGACCAAATGAATAATGTTTTCAGGGGTGATCTGGTGGGAAATGAACCGTGTGATGTTACATTAAATTCCCCAGAGAGTCAGCGGCATCTTTCTTCTGCCAGGGTAACGGCTCAGCCCCCTGCTCAGCTCTCTGTTTTGCCAGGGGTCTCCATAACTGCTCATCCTGCATCTGTAGCTGAATGCCTGGGTGTGCCACTCCAGCACCCTGCAGCAGGCACACCACTTCACGCCACATCAGCTGGAGGGTCCGAGGGTCCCGTCCAGCCTCACGCCACGTCAGCTGGAGGGTCCGAGAGGCCCGTTCAGCCACCTGTCTCCGCTGGAGGGTCCGAGGGGCCCGTTCAGCCTCACGCCACGTCAGCTGGAGGGTCCGAGGGGCCCGTTCAGCCTCCTGTCTCCGCTGGAGGGTCCGAGTGGCCCGTTCAGCCTCACGCCACGTCGGCTGGAGGGTCCGAGGGGCCCGTTCAGCCTCCTGTCTCCGCTGGAGGGTCCGAGTGGCCCGTTCAGCCTCACGCCACGTCGGCTGGAGGGTCCGAGGGGCCCGTTCAGCCTCCTGTCTCCGCTGGAGGGTCCGAGGGGCCCATTCAGCCTCCTGTCTCCGCTGGAGGGTCCGAGGGGCCCGTTCAGCCTCGGGCCACGTCAGCTGGAGGGCCCGGGGAGCCCGTCCAGCCACCATCTACTTCTGCGTCGTCTGGTCCAGCCGCAGCCTCTGCTTCTGCCACGCCTGGTCCGGCCTCCGAGCCTTCATCCTCCATGCCTGGTTGTTACACCCCCGTCCAAAGTACATCCGGTACCTCGGCATCGTCGGCCAGTTTCTGGGCCTCTAGCCAGACGTCATCGCCGTCGTGGTCGGCCCCAAGACCGCCTTCGCCTGAGTCGCCGCCGTTGCCTTCCGCACGGTCGGCCCCCTGACCTGTCTCTACGTCATTGCCGCCGTTGCCTTCCACGCGGCCGGCCTCCGGACCCGCTCTGTAGCCGCTGCCGTCTTCCACGCGGCCGGCCTCCGGACCCGCTCTGTAGCTGCCGCCGTCTTCCACGCGGCCGGCCTCCGGACCCGCTCTGTAGCTGCCGCCGTCTTCCACGCGGCCGGCCTCCGGACCCGCTCTGTAGCCGCCGCCGTCTTCCACGCGGCCGGCCTCCGGACCCGCTCTGTAGCCGCCGCCGTCTTCCACGCGGCCGGCCTCCGGATCTGTTCTGCCGGCCACTGCCACTTTTTCCGGCCCCGGAACAGCTGAATTGTGAACTTTTGTGCTGTCGCCCCCCAGGTTGACCTTCTGACCTCTTTGGACATTTGCCTCCCTGTTTTGAACTGTTTTTGTGTCTTTGTGGGCTCAGTTTTGGTTCATGCTCCTCGTCTTTGTTTGGTTTTGTTCCCTCCGTCCGGGTCCCCCGCCTCCCGCCCTGGGTGGGTTGTTCTGTTTGTCTTGTGTTTTGGTTCTCGGGTTTGGGCTGTCGGGAGCCGGCCCTTGGGGGGGGGGGGGTGATGTCATGATCCTGGGCCATGTTGGCCCAGCAGTCTTAGTATTCATGTCTTTTTGTGTATTGTTCCTTATTTGATTTCCCCTTGTGACTTTTAATATGCAAAACACACTAACATTTTTATTGCAGGATTATAGGTCCAGGGTGGTGCTGCTCCAGGGGAGGAGATGCCCTGCTGTTGCCTGGGACATGATCTGGCTACCCTTTTTCTTTCAGACAGGAATCTGAGTTTGATGAGTTGACGCATGAGAGTGTCCATGCGTCAAGTGGTGGGGTCCAGAATTAACACTAAACAATGTTTACTATTATTGTTGCAGTGAGTTGTGTGATTAACCGTTTATTTACATGTTCAGATGAGGCTTTGATGGCCTATAAGTGAAGTTCACTGAACTAAAGAATGTGGTTTGATGATTGTTGACGTGCTCTCCAAATAGAAGTTTTTCTGAAATACAGGTGCAGCAGTGAGACGCGAGAAACATTCCAGGCATAGCGGACAGCCCAGGCAGTGGTTGAGGTCAAAGGTCAAGCTGGTTGGGGCCCATCATGAGATCAGACCTTGGAGCCACAGCAAGGACCATTTCAACTGCCTGCAAAATAGCGAGAGACCCTCCTGGATTTATCAGAGCCACTGCAAAGAGGTCGAGGTCCCAGGAAACCCCGGCACCCCCAAGACAGCACAATAGAGAAATCTCACACTTGGTTGTTTCAGTGGTGAGGGGGGAGTGCTGATTGAGCCCCCGTAGGGTAAGCTCGCACTTCAACCTCCAGCCTCTGATCAACTCTAGGGCAACCAAGTGCGAGGCGTGACGCACCTGTGTGCAACCATGGGAAGGTGGACCCTCTTGGTTACCTTGACTACGACGCTCACCTTTACAGGACCCCAGCTGGTGCCGGAATCAGCTGAACCAGGAGGAAGGCAGAGAGGATGGACACATGACAACTCTCACCTAAGAGACATGATGCAAGACCACATCCCTCCATGGATGAATAATGCCTGGTACCGTTATATCCACGACAGAACAAAAGCAGAATCGGCAAATACAGACTATTATGTCTGTTCCCATCTACCCAGCACGGCAACATACCCCACACTATATATGTTCCTGGACCAACTCTCAGGGAAGAACTACTCTATGATATTAGCAGAGAAAGGGGACTTTGTGTCCTCTTCAACAACACATGCTGCATTTACATAAAGAAGACGCACATTCATCAAACATGACTGACGCCCTGAATGTTTTGAGACAGATCCAGCAGGCCCAAAATCAGGACTATCCATGACGAAAAGGAGTGCCTGAGAGGATCGTCCACAAGATGGGAGCTGAGGCCAGGAGAGAGACTTCAGGAGGATCAGAGATCATCTTCAGCACAGCAGACATCACACAGAGAGCTGTGCTACTGAGCTTCCAGGAGATCAAGAGGAGACTTCCCACAGCAAGATTTTAAATACAATGAAAGATTCAATGTTGACGCTGAGGAAGACAACTAAGGTGTACGACGTGCTCTGCCTTAAACCTTCAGCAGCGTTGGAAGGAGTCTAAGGATGACATCATGATTCTGTGAAAAGCACAGGAACCAGAAGCTATGGTGGTGATAACAGCAGTTTCCTATGAGGTCTGCAGCTTTGGAAATAGCTGAGACCCATGTTGACAAACAACAAAACTAACTGGTATGTTTGAATGTCTATTCTACATACATTTGGACTCTGGTCCTATGGACAGTGATGGAAACAACTGGAAGAGACATTTATGACACCCTGCAGAACTCAAACCACTCTGCAGAGAGACATGTGATTGCACACCCGGAGGAAGCATCACCAAGATGGGATGTTTTTGAAAATGTTATCTTCTTATTTTCACTATTAAATTAACAATTTCTTTGTTTGTTTGTAGGATGCAGTTTGCCATGAGATGAGATCAATGGGGAATGGGATATCCGCTAATACCTTTGTTAAACTCTGTACTTTTACAGTGATTTAGGGTGATTTGACGTATGCTGAGTATAACAATGTTGGCATTGAAACTGTCAGACATGAGGTATTCATAACTGGAAACTTTTCTAGCATAAAGGTCAATAAAGGGGGGAATGTTAGGTTTTGTATTGTTGATTGTCATTTATGCTTAGAAACATTTACTCATATATGCTTAGAAGTGTATAATCAATTGTAGATTGAAAGAATGTCTCATCCTAGGAGGTCTGTAACAACTCTGTGTAGCATGAAGAGGGGAGTGCGTTCACTCCTCTACAGAGTGTGTTCTGGCATAGATCACACCCCCTAGGAGAGGTTTTATCTTTTCTTGATATATGGTATAGCAAACACATGTATATCTGTTTGAGTGTAAGAGCCTTTTGTTTAGATGGACCTGTTAGACTCCTGGCACCAGCTTTGGGGAGTCTTCACAGGGTCACATCTTGACCTCACACACACAGTATTCTTTGTTCACATGTATACCTATGTAAGATGTTATATGTTAATGACCCAATGCATATTCATGTCACCACAATAAAAGGAGTGCTCTGGGGAGTCTGGCTGAGAGTCTGACGGAGGTCAAGTGGTGGGACGACACTTGGCTCCAGCCAGATCTCCCTCATGCATGAGTGAACCAGAGAACTTTGGTGCCTTGAGTCTTGCTTTTTGCTGCGTAGCAGATTGTCCTTAACGTTCCAGCGAATAGGTTTATGCTACAAACCTATCATTCCCCATCACATTCATCACCTGTTCCTCTGGTGTCTCTGATTGGAGCACGCAGGTGTGTGGAGCAGAGTGAAATCACACACCTAATGCTGTTTTATTCAACCTGGATCTTAGAAGTTTTGATTAACATTAAACATCGTTTAAACTGTATGTGTCTGTATCATGGGATGGATACACCCTTAACAAAACAAAGAAAATATGACAAAACCAAGTTTCCCCTCATGCTGTCGGACGCGCCTCGAGGAACCAGCTCCATTTAAAACATCACAGTCAGCTGTAAAGTGTCGTTTCAGTTTTTATACAACGTCAAAGAGCTTCATGTTTGAACAATCAGCTTATGAACAGGAATAAGAACTGCACGGTCTGGTTCTGGTTGGATGCAAACAAACAGCTGTGTGTTAATCCAGCAGCAGGACATGCTGGAGGATGGAGCTCAGCTGAAACGACCCATGAAGTCCTCACCGACTCTCATGTTTACCATCAGGACCAATCCCTGCAACTGAAATATAATCTACTAAATATCAGAGTTGAGAAGGTTGTGTTAGCGTGTGGTGAGTGCAGGATGGGGAACTCCATCCTAACGACAAATTTCATTTCCTTAAAAAGGCATCAAGAGAAGCTTTGAAGGTAAAATGAAGGTTTTAGTGTGAAACTGTTTTATCACAGCTGCAGGAAGCTGCAGATTTATGAATACACAGAAGGATTTAGTTTCACATATTTCCAGACAAAGCCATAAATGCTTCTTAATCAATGCCAGTAATATACTGCTTCCTGCTTTTAAGCTTGGGCGAGCCGTAGATGCTGAAATATTGCACCGTTCTTACAAATAAAGCAAACAAATGAAGAAATGTATTTCTATGATCTTACTCCATGGCCACATTCATACATGTGAAAGTCTCCATCCTGTGTCCTTCACTTATCTTCATCCCAGGTGTGAATTGTTCACGGGACTTAAAAGGAGGACGTGTCTGTGGAAAAGCCTCCGGTCAACCTAAACTCCTCCCTCATCAGGACACAGAAGAGCCGCTGAGGCAGCGCCTTGGAGTACGCTGCTGGTCGCGGCACACAGGTGCGCAACAAGATCTCCCGGCCTGCTGGAGGAGGGAAGTCTGGTACTCTGCTACTTCCCCCAGTTTGCTTCTTGTCAGATCCCAAGTCCTCATCGACGGGCGCCAGAAGGGCAGCCTAAAAGGGCAAAGGTCAAATGTTAGCAAACAGCAACCGATTCTGAAGAAATGTGCTGTGTGAGGTGGACACGTGGATATTCAGAAGTACTGTAACCGAGTCTCCCACAGAGACCTGATCCAGACTACAGCTCACAAACACAGCTCCTCTACTAACACCTCACTGCAGCTGCACGCTGCTGATCCTGTCTGTGATTAGAAATGATTTCAATAAAGTAAAACAGAGGCTCGTTTTCTATGAGCGTAAACAGGGATCTCTGTTTCAGTCTCAGTGTAACAAACATGTTTACTGAATAAGTCTTTCAGTAAATATGTTTTTGTTAATTCAGTAAAATCTGCAAAGATGACTTGTACTGTTGGCAGCAACAAACAGAGACAGAGTGTGGGACAGACAGGAAGTCAGGACACGTCTATGTGCTTCACAGTGGGACTAGAACATGAACATTTCTACACACACCACAGGCAGCAACTGTGCAAACCTCCACGTCACCAAAAACACCCTGCAGGTCCCATCAGAGCAACGGCAGAGAAAACAGATGAAACATCTGTTAGAGAGAAAAACGCTTCGCTGCTTTCTTACCTGTATGACACTAAAAGGGTTTTGTTTTTTTAATAATAAAGGCTTCATGTTTTACAGTTAAAGCTCATGCAAACATGCAGGCTTATTTGTCTGATCAATGCAAAAGTTCAAACATGTCTCTTTCAAGCCTCATTATCAGCTGAGATCATAGTAAAGACACAGACAGGATCCTGATCCATCTGTTCTTTATATAATTACTGTTTTTACTGTAATGTACAGTGGGGCAAAAAAGTATTTAGTCAGCCACCGATTGTGCAAGTTCCCCCACCTAAAATGATGACAGAGGTCAGTAATTTGCACCAGAGGTACACTTCAACTGTGAGAGACAGAATGTGAAAAAAAAATCCATGAATCCACATGGTAGGATTTGTAAAGAATTTATTCGTAAATTAGGGTGGAAAATAAGTATTTGGTCAATAACAAAAATACAACTCAATACTTTGTAACATAACCTTTGTTGGCAATAACAGAGGTCAAACGTTTACTATAGGTCTTTACCAGGTTTGCACACACAGTAGCTGGTATTTTGGCCCATTCCTCCATGCAGATCTTCTCGAGAGCAGTGATGTTTTGGGGCTGTCGCCGAGCAACACGGACTTTCAACTCCCGCCACAGATTTTCTATGGGGTTGAGGTCTGGAGACTGGCTAGGCCACTCCAGGACTTTCAAATGCTTCTTACGGAGCCACTCCTTTGTTGCCCGGGCGGTGTGTTTTGGATCATTGTCATGTTGGAAGACCCAGCCTCGTTTCATCTTCAAAGTTCTCACTGATGGAAGGAGGTTTTGGCTCAAAATCTCACGATACATGGCCCCATTCATTCTGTCCTTAACACGGATCAGTGGTCCTGTCCCCTTGGCAGAAAAACAGCCCCATAGCATGATGTTCCCACCCCCATGCTTCACAGTAGGTATGGTGTTCTTGGGATGCAACTCAGTATTCTTCTTCCTCCAAACACGACGAGTTGAGTTTATACCAAAAAGTTCTACTTTGGTTTCATCTGACCACATGACATTCTCCCAATCCTCTGCTGTATCATCCATGTGCTCTCTGGCAAACTTCAGACGGGCCTGGACATGCACTGGCTTCAGCAGCGGTACACGTCTGGCACTGCGGGATTTGATTCCCTGCCGTTGTAGTGTGTTACTGATGGTGACCTTTGTTACTTTGGTCCCAGCTCTCTGCAGGTCATTCACCAGGTCCCCCCGTGTGGTTCTGGGATCTTTGCTCACCGTTCTCATGATCATTTTGACCCCACGGGATGAGATCTTGCATGGAGCCCCAGATCGAGGGAGATTATCAGTGGTCTTGTATGTCTTCCATTTTCTGATGATTGCTCCCACAGTTGATTTTTTCACACCAAGCTGCTTGCCTATTGTAGATTCACTCTTCCCAGTCTGGTGCAGGTCTACAATACTTTTCCTGGTGTCCTTCGAAAGCTCTTTGGTCTTGGCCATGGCGGAGTTTGGAGTCTGACTGTTTGAGGCTGTGGACAGGTGTCTTTTATACAGATGATGAGTTCAAACAGGTGCCATTCATACAGATAACGAGTGGGGGACAGAAAAGCGTCTTACAGAAGACGTTACAGGTCTGTGATAGCCAGAGATTTTCCATGTTTGAGGTGACCAAATACTTATTTGCCACCCTGATTTACCAATAAATTCTTTACAAATCCTACCATGTGGATTCATGGATTTTCTTTTTCACATTCTGTCTCTCACAGTTGAAGTGTACCTCTGGTGCAAATTACTGACCTCTGTCATCATTTTAAGTGGGGGAACTTGCACAATCGGTGGCTGACTAAATACTTTTTTGCCCCACTGTAGAATATCATGGACATAATACACAGACTGCAGCCTAAATACTGCTAAAAACAGCCCTTTTTATTTTTAAGGTTTTACGTATTAACCTTTTATTATAAGAGTCACCTGATCCTTAGCAGGTGTGTATACAGAAATACACCAGGTCATTATTTAAGCAAAGCGAAGCCAAACTGCTCCTGTGTGACAGATGAAGTCCACCTTTAAACAGCATTTAGATGCTGCTAATGAAACTCGATTAGCGGCAGCACTGGTCTGTGGGCTGGGGACACTGGTGCCACCAGTACAGCGCGCACTTTTCACAGCGCCATCATGTGGATCAAACTGTATTCTGGGTCAAACCTGATGTTTTATCATTTACACTGAACAAAAATATAAATGCAACACTTTTGTTTTTGCTCCTGTTTTCCATGAGCTCAACTCAAAGATATGAAACATTTTCTACAAACACAAAAGACCCGACACTCGCAAGCAATGTTCCCTCTAAGCTGCGCGCGTGCACAATTGCGCACTGCTGGCACAATTGCGCACTGCTGGCACGGTCTCTGCACAGAAAATCTGCGTTGCGCACAAAAAAAAAAAAAAAAAGAAAAATCACCTGAATTGAAATTAAAATGAAAACTTTAATGATTCTGTTTTGCAGTGTTAGTCAGTGACTGGCTGCTCCCGTATGGGATCAGAACGAGGCCACCTTATCCCGTAGTCCAGCCAATCACGCGATTCACATTCGTATATACGCAGCTGATCAACGTGGCTGACAGGCTATGACAGCGTCCTTATGTGCGACACCGGTGTTTTAGCAAAGCGGCTGATGTGGAGTGAAGCCACGTTAATGACAACGTGTACAACCATTGGAGATGTGAGCAGGACAGACGGAACAACTGACGGACAAAGTGTGGACTTTATACCAGTTTTTGAATTGTGTTGATCGGCCACGTAAAACCAGAGTTATGATAAAATATCTGCATTGTTTGGTTTTCTTCCTGAATACTGTCGTTGTTTATATTTACTGCAGGAAGAAACGGTAAAAACGCCGTTTTATAAGGAAAACGCTCGAAAGCCTGTGAGCAAAAACAACACCAAAACAAACCCCCACCAGCCTTTCCTATTGGTGGAAAAATGCACCATGTCGACCAATCAAAAAATGATATGGCAACATGACATTTAGTTGTTTAGGAAGGGGGAAGTTTTAGGAGTGACGGCGTGTTTGAGATGCGATTGCCAAGTTTAGCACAAATCTTGTGTAGTTAGAGTGTAGTTAGTGTGTAGTTAAGAGTGTAGTTAGTGTGTAGTTAGTGTGTAGTGTAGTCAATAGTTTTGTTGTGTGTGTCAGAACAATGGTTTACAGGTGTTGCAGCAGTGACACATCTGCTGCTGTCAGGCCTGCAGGTATCAGGCTGTTGTTCTCCTTCATCTCATAGTGGACAGAAATTATTTTTTGCAGCGGCACAAATAATTTGTGTGGCATCAGATTTGATGCAGAACAGCTGATTGTTCTGCAAATAGTTTGAAATGTTTATTTAAAAAACACCTCGGCTGCATTTTTAGGTAAACAGCTGCAAAAAACTCTGTTTGCAAAACTCAGTTACTTTTTTGAAGAAGTCTTGTTGTGTAAAAGTATTCTTGGATGCTGGTGTGACCACAGTGCACACGTCTGCTGTTGCTCACAGTGGTCCAAGGGACGCTCAGGGAGTTTGTGTGTTCAGACACGTGAAACATTACAGGGAACATTGCTCGCAAACACTGCTCACAAATCTGTCTAAATGTGTGTTAGTGAGAACTTCTCGTTAGCTGAGATAATCCATCCCACCTCACAGGTGTGGCATGTCAAGGTGCTGATTAGACAGCATGAATATTGCACAGGTGTGTCTGAGACTGCCCACAATAAAAGGCCACTCTGAAATATGCCGTACATGTGTAGCACAATGACACACATGTCGCAAAACCAGTCAGGATCCGGTTCAGCTCATGGAAACAAAAGTGTTGTGTTTATATTTGTGTTCAGTGTAACAAATACTGAGACGTGTAATAATGTCGTGTGTTGTTCATCTGAGGACGCTGCAAAGAACCAGATTATTTTTATTATCCTGTTTGTCTGTTATGTGAACCTTTAGAGGATGTACCTTATAATGACTGAGTGTGTTTATCGCACTATGTTAAATGTAACTGTGAGCGACACGAGGCTTACTGCTCATGGTTACCTCATCAGTGGTGAAGTCAGCCAGCTTGATGCAAGAAACAGGAAGAAGAAAAGGATGAAAGAGCAACACACAGATGAAAAACAAAAACAGACTTTCTAATCGACAGAGCTGAAATCTGAACATGTCACCAGCTGCAGGAGGCAATGCTCTGAACCACGTCGTTCCTCCTCCAGATGGAGCTTTCACTGCCTATAGTCTCTTGACATACAATGGTTGGATTCTCCTATGATACTGTATCAGCTGAGCCTCAAATTCTTATTTGAGGGTCCTCTGAGCCCCAGAGGACCCTGTCGGTACCGTTAAGGTACAGGGCCCGCGGGCCGTGCGGATACCTGGTGGTGTTATGCAGCTGGTGGCCACTACTTGTTCTCAGCAGTTGTCAGGTCAGGCTGTGCTTTTTGAACCTTCTGAGTCCGGGTTGCCAGTTGGGTTGCTGGCCTCTCCATGTTTGGTTCAGGTGGATAAGGGCGTTGCCTACATCCCAGTCACCAATGTAGGGACAGCGGAAGCTGTTCTCCACCCGCGGACCCGTTTGGGAGTGATAAGCAAAGCTACTGTTGTTAGCCTCCCTGCCGGTGTTAGCGAGGAACACTCTTTTCCCGTTACCGTTTCCTCCCATACAACCAGCAGCCCTGCTCAAGAGATGGTGGATACGATTGACCTGTCTGCTCTCGCTGAGTCAGAGCAACACGAGGTACGGTTACTTTTGCGGAAGTACCGCTCTGTTTTCTCCACTTATGAGGGAGACTTGGGCTGCACAAACCTCATTTCGCACGACATACCGCTACTCGATGACGCACCTGTCCGGCAGAGGTACAGGCGAATTCCTCCTTCTGATTATGAGGCTGTCAGGGCTCATATCAACCAGCTACTGGAGGCCCAGGTAATTAGGGAAAGTAGCAGCCCTTATGCCTCTCCCATCGTGTTGGTCCGCAAGAAGGATGGAAGCCTCCGGCTGTGCGTTGACTATCGTTTGCTGAATAGCAAAACAAGGAAGGACGCCTTCCCCTTACCTCGCATCGAGGAAAGTCTGGATGCCCTAGCTGGCGCACGCTGGTTTTCTACCATCGACCTGGCCAGCGGGTACAACCAGGTGCCAGTTTCTGAGCCGGATAAGCCCAAGACCGCTTTTTGCACGCCGTTTGGCCTGTTCGAGTGGAATCGTATGCCATTCGGGCTGTGCAATGCTCCTGGTACCTTTCAGCGCCTAATGCAGAGGATGTTCGGGGATCAGCAGTGCCAGTCATTACTGCTGTACCTAGACGACATCATTGTGTTCTCCTCGTCTGTCTCTCAGCACCTGCAACGGCTAGAGATGGTGATGGCAAGGCTGCAGCAACAGGGGCTCAAGGCTAAGTTAGAAAAGTGTGCCTTTTTCCAGCAGAAGGTTAACTACTTGGGCCATGTAATCTCCTGTGAGGGTGTCTCGAGATGTAGCCAGATGGGCTACTCGCCTTCCGTTGTTTTTCTTCTCTCATTCTCTCTCTCTCTCGCTCGCTCTACCACCCTCGCTCTCTTTCCACTGCACTCGCTCCTTGTATCAGGTGATCGGGTTAATTGGGAACCCACCTGCACATTGATTGCAGGGTGGCGCTAGCCTGTATAAAGCTAAGCCGATGTCTTGTTGGATTAATTCCTCCCGAGCTTCTGGTACGATACAGCAGTAAATGCTGGCGTACTGCGACGGACTGATCAGCAAGAGCCGATTATACGACAGCTACAGGTATGCTCTCGCTTAACCTTGGATTCCCTCCGAATACTGGAATTGGTGTTAATATCCTTTTCCGGCCTGTTGTAGCGCAGCAGTCTGTTTAATTCTGCCATTGCGGAGAGAGGTGTTCGTGGTATCTCCACCAATGAGAGTATAGTGCCTCCGGTCCTGGGGTAAGCTGTTAGAACTACTTTTATTAGCATTCATAGCTATAAGAGTTTAAGGTTACACTTATCTGTTTCAGGGTTCACTGCTGTACTCACCTCTCCATGGTAAATTGTCCAACCTAAATTGGAAGAGTGGACTGCCTTCTCAGTTGCTGTTGTGAACTCCTCCTTGGTGGAGTCTGCTGTCTTGTCTTGTTTTGTCTTATCTTGTTTTTATTAAGTAGGCTTACCTTTTTTTGGGTTCGCCTGGTGTTCTATTTTACCCTGGACTGTTGCTCGTACCCACACTTCTGTGATCGGGCTGAAGTGATTCTCTGCCCGAGTGTCGTGCTGGGACTCTAAATCGCCTGGGTGGCCGGTCTCAGCCGGTGGGGAGCCAGACCGGCCTACGCCTGAGAATAATTATTACCAGCACGAGTGGTAGTTTGACCCGTGGGGAATAAGCCTTTCCCGTGTGTGTGTGTGTGTGTGTGTGTGATTTCTTTTATTAAAGTTATTAAAGTGTGTTTTAGTCTTTTTATGATTTGTAGCGAGCCTGACGCTCAGTGTCCTTTTATTCTTTTAACATACTTTTCTGTGTTTTATTTCAGTGAAGGAGGACGAGCCAGTGGCCCTGGGACCTCAGGTGGTGGGTCGTTTTCACACTTTCTTTTGTACAGCACTGGGTGGTCTGCAGTGATTCTTTTGGTGTGATTTTCTTTTGGTTCCACGGCTGCTGGTAAGTCCAAGTTCCACGATTGTTTATTTTTACTGTAGGACACTGTCAATAATGACGCTACATCTTGACTTTTAATATTTTATTTATAAAATATTATTTATAATATTTTATTTATTTCTATAAATAAAACTGTTTTAATATTGGAAGCCAACCTGCCTCAGTGTGCATCCTTGAATCTGTGCGGTCTTCTTTTATTCCTTTTATTTATTTTTCTTAAATATATTTCCTGGGGGTGTAATTCCCCTAGGTGGCGTTGTCAAGTTTATTTATTTTGTGCATAACCCCGCCGACCACTTGGTCACATACTTGGCGTCACGAACAGGGTGCACGTTTGAGGTAGATATTTGGTTTTGTAAATTGTTTTATTTTTTTGCAACGAGTCTAGTTCACCTGTTTGAAGGCTCTATTTGTTTTAGAGTGTGATTATAGACAAGACAGCAGTATCCAGGTAGAAGGAAGAGTAATAGGATTTTAGCACCTTGCTGATTTAATTTTCTCTTTTTTTTGGGTCAAAATTTATTATGGAGGAAGAATTGCAGCAACTTAGAGACTTGGTAGCGCAGTTAAGGGCAGATAATGAGCAATTGCGCCGGGATGGGGGCGCTGTGCTCGAGTCTGGTGGCGGGGCCGCGTTGTCCTCTTTCGTACCAGCTGGTTGCGTACCAAATGTTGGTAGCCAGGCCGCCGTTACAGAGCGTCTGGTGGTGGTGCCTAGGGACCGTAAATGTCCCATGTTCAATGGTAGAACAGGCATCAATATAGCTGAATGGGTCGAAGAGGTTCAAGCATGCATGCGTGCCCGGCACCTGTCTGTTGCTGATCAAGCTTTCTTTATTTTTGACCATTTAGAGGGAGAAGCAAGGGAGGAGATCAAATTTCGCCCTAATTTAGAGCGAGGGGATCCTGCTCGGGTGTTGACCATTTTAAAGGAACTGTATGGCAATGCGCAGTCCTATGTCACTCTGCAGCAGGCTTTCTTTTCGAGGAGACAACGGGAGGAAGAGACTTTGCAGGAGTTTTCCTTAGCGCTAATGGCTCTGATGGAGCAAGTAAAACAAAGTGCACCTGATGGTATGCGTAACGCAGAGGTGCTGCTCCGAGACCAATTTGTAGAACATGTTGTTGATAGTGGTCTCCGCAGAGAGCTTAAACAATACGTTCGCCGTGTGCCCACTGCCACCTTGTTAGAGGTGCGCGGGGAAGCAATTAGATGGGAAAGAGAAGGGTTTTCAGGCGGTGTTCGCGACCATGGCTATTCTCAACCATCGGCATATGGTTTTCAGTTTGGAGTGCACACTAGCCCTAGGTTCGCTCCTGTTGGTACACCCGAGTCCGAGTGGCGTGAGCTAAAGGAACTCCTAAAGCGCCAACAAGAGCAGTTAAATCGGCTCACTGAGACAGTGGCTTCTTTACAGAACCCCCGAAGAAGTGTTCGGCCTTCACGGGCTGGCTCGGTGATTTGTCGCCGGTGTCAGCAGCCAGGACACTTTGCTAGGGAGTGCACTGGGGAGCGGGCTTCACGCCGCCCTAGAGCAGGTTCTGATTCAGGCCCTCCTTACGCCGCAGTTGGCAATCATCTTCCCGCTACCCAGTCGGAAAACTAACGCCATCTGTGCTGCAGAGTCACAGTTCAGGTGGGGAGTTCACTGGCTCACAGAAAGATAGGATTGGCAGGCTAATTTCATCGTGTCCAAAGATGGATGTGCTTATTAGTGGGGTAACTGTCCCTTGTTTGGTGGATACTGGGTCCATGGTTTCCACCATCACAGAAAGTTTCTTTTTGGCACATTTTGCCCCTTGGGGACAAGAACGCCTTCAGTCATGTCATTGGCTACAGCTTCGGGCTGCCAATGGGCTTGCCATCCCTTACATTGGCTATTTGGAGCTCAGTGTACTCCTGTGTGGCAAGGAAATGCCCTCTTGTGGAATCCTTATAGTGAAGGACCCTCCTGGGGCTACGCCCTCTGTCCCTGGCATCTTAGGAATGAACGTAATCCGCCGCTGTTATCAAGAACTGTTTGGGGCTTTCGGTGGCTCCTTGTTTAATTCTCCTTCTGTGTCACAGGCACCGAGACCAGTTTTGGAGGCCTTACATCAGTGTCACCAGTCTGCAGCCCAAGCCCCAGAGGACCCTGTCGGTACCGTTAAGGTACAGGGCCCGCGGGCCGTGCGGATACCTGGTGGTGTTATGCAGCTGGTGGCCACTACTTGTTCTCAGCAGTTGTCAGGTCAGGCTGTGCTTTTTGAACCTTCTGAGTCCGGGTTGCCAGTTGGGTTGCTGGCCTCTCCATGTTTGGTTCAGGTGGATAAGGGCGTTGCCTACATCCCAGTCACCAATGTAGGGACAGCGGAAGCTGTTCTCCACCCGCGGACCCGTTTGGGAGTGATAAGCAAAGCTACTGTTGTTAGCCTCCCTGCCGGTGTTAGCGAGGAACACTCTTTTCCCGTTACCGTTTCCTCCCATACAACCAGCAGCCCTGCTCAAGAGATGGTGGATACGATTGACCTGTCTGCTCTCGCTGAGTCAGAGCAACACGAGGTACGGTTACTTTTGCGGAAGTACCGCTCTGTTTTCTCCACTTATGAGGGAGACTTGGGCTGCACAAACCTCATTTCGCACGACATACCGCTACTCGATGACGCACCTGTCCGGCAGAGGTACAGGCGAATTCCTCCTTCTGATTATGAGGCTGTCAGGGCTCATATCAACCAGCTACTGGAGGCCCAGGTAATTAGGGAAAGTAGCAGCCCTTATGCCTCTCCCATCGTGTTGGTCCGCAAGAAGGATGGAAGCCTCCGGCTGTGCGTTGACTATCGTTTGCTGAATAGCAAAACAAGGAAGGACGCCTTCCCCTTACCTCGCATCGAGGAAAGTCTGGATGCCCTAGCTGGCGCACGCTGGTTTTCTACCATCGACCTGGCCAGCGGGTACAACCAGGTGCCAGTTTCTGAGCCGGATAAGCCCAAGACCGCTTTTTGCACGCCGTTTGGCCTGTTCGAGTGGAATCGTATGCCATTCGGGCTGTGCAATGCTCCTGGTACCTTTCAGCGCCTAATGCAGAGGATGTTCGGGGATCAGCAGTGCCAGTCATTACTGCTGTACCTAGACGACATCATTGTGTTCTCCTCGTCTGTCTCTCAGCACCTGCAACGGCTAGAGATGGTGATGGCAAGGCTGCAGCAACAGGGGCTCAAGGCTAAGTTAGAAAAGTGTGCCTTTTTCCAGCAGAAGGTTAACTACTTGGGCCATGTAATCTCCTGTGAGGGTGTCTCGAGATGTAGCCAGATGGGCTACTCGCCTTCCGTTGTTTTTCTTCTCTCATTCTCTCTCTCTCTCGCTCGCTCTACCACCCTCGCTCTCTTTCCACTGCACTCGCTCCTTGTATCAGGTGATCGGGTTAATTGGGAACCCACCTGCACATTGATTGCAGGGTGGCGCTAGCCTGTATAAAGCTAAGCCGATGTCTTGTTGGATTAATTCCTCCCGAGCTTCTGGTACGATACAGCAGTAAATGCTGGCGTACTGCGACGGACTGATCAGCAAGAGCCGATTATACGACAGCTACAGGTATGCTCTCGCTTAACCTTGGATTCCCTCCGAATACTGGAATTGGTGTTAATATCCTTTTCCGGCCTGTTGTAGCGCAGCAGTCTGTTTAATTCTGCCATTGCGGAGAGAGGTGTTCGTGGTATCTCCACCAATGAGAGTATAGTGCCTCCGGTCCTGGGGTAAGCTGTTAGAACTACTTTTATTAGCATTCATAGCTATAAGAGTTTAAGGTTACACTTATCTGTTTCAGGGTTCACTGCTGTACTCACCTCTCCATGGTAAATTGTCCAACCTAAATTGGAAGAGTGGACTGCCTTCTCAGTTGCTGTTGTGAACTCCTCCTTGGTGGAGTCTGCTGTCTTGTCTTGTTTTGTCTTATCTTGTTTTTATTAAGTAGGCTTACCTTTTTTTGGGTTCGCCTGGTGTTCTATTTTACCCTGGACTGTTGCTCGTACCCACACTTCTGTGATCGGGCTGAAGTGATTCTCTGCCCGAGTGTCGTGCTGGGACTCTAAATCGCCTGGGTGGCCGGTCTCAGCCGGTGGGGAGCCAGACCGGCCTACGCCTGAGAATAATTATTACCAGCACGAGTGGTAGTTTGACCCGTGGGGAATAAGCCTTTCCCGTGTGTGTGTGTGATTTCTTTTATTAAAGTTATTAAAGTGTGTTTTAGTCTTTTTATGATTTGTAGCGAGCCTGACGCTCAGTGTCCTTTTATTCTTTTAACATACTTTTCTGTGTTTTATTTCAGTGAAGGAGGACGAGCCAGTGGCCCTGGGACCTCAGGTGGTGGGTCGTTTTCACACTTTCTTTTGTACAGCACTGGGTGGTCTGCAGTGATTCTTTTGGTGTGATTTTCTTTTGGTTCCACGGCTGCTGGTAAGTCCAAGTTCCACGATTGTTTATTTTTACTGTAGGACACTGTCAATAATGACGCTACATCTTGACTTTTAATATTTTATTTATAAAATATTATTTATAATATTTTATTTATTTCTATAAATAAAACTGTTTTAATATTGGAAGCCAACCTGCCTCAGTGTGCATCCTTGAATCTGTGCGGTCTTCTTTTATTCCTTTTATTTATTTTTCTTAAATATATTTCCTGGGGGTGTAATTCCCCTAGGTGGCGTTGTCAAGTTTATTTATTTTGTGCATAACCCCGCCGACCACTTGGTCACATTATGATCTCGAGCTTCTTCAGTCTCAGTGAATCCTTAGTTGGCTCAGATGCATCATCTGGTGTTTGAGTGTAACAAGGTGGTTGTAACACAAAAGGAGTGTAAACAGGTGAGTGTGGTTTGTAGTGTAAACTAAAGCAGCGTGTCTAACCAACCACATCTCCATCGCTCCACAGCTGCTGAGGGAGCTACAACCCTCATTCAGCCTTTCACAGACATACAGCAATGAACTGTATGAACAATAAACTTTATTCATACACACAAATCCCTTTAGGGTTGTGTCAGCGAGGGCAAACGTGCCGCATCAAATACATGGAGCTACAAGCTGTGGTGACCCACTGTCAGTAAGGGAGCTTTATTACACACACACAGCATCACAACAACAGTTACCTCAAGCTGCTTCTATGTTATAAGGCAAAGACCCTGCAGTTACACAGGAAACATTAGGTGACCATCTGTGAGCGACAGTGGGAACCAAAGCCTCTAACATCCATCGATAGATGAGGGGCAGACGGACTGAATGCAGAGAGGTGTACTAACACATGTTGAGTGAAGAAGAAACACCCAGTGCATTATGGGGAACTTAGACCTATAACTTAGACCTGTGCGCCTTAGCATATGCTACTTCCGGCGCATAGCGCTTAGTTTCCGGTGTGATATTCGCTCCTTGTTCAAGGTCGGGTTTTTCAACCAAATGGACGAATCAAGTGGCGATTTACATTTCTCGAGATGTCGAATGTATCCGTAGATGATGTTGATCGACTTGTCGATATTTTTTCCCCCCGCACCTCAGAGAGAGACAGGATTCAAATTTTATACTTCTCAGTATTTGTATACAGCGCTCCCTCGTTTATCGCGGGAGTTACGTTCTAAAAATAACCTGCGATTGGTGAAATCTGAAGTAGCCAACTTTATTTTTTACAATTATTATAGATGTGTTAAGGTAAAACCCGTCACTACACACTTTATACACTCAGACCGACATGAACATTTTCACACGTTTCTCTCCTGTTTAAGCTCTCAAAGTTCAAACCTTCGTAGACAAATAAGTCCAGTATTACAGAAACCAAAGATCAAACCGTGTTTTCAGGTCCAGCACATGAGAACAGAGCAGCTGAGAGATAATTCAACATCAATGAATCATTAATGAACCAATGAATAAGCGATTCTGTACTGTACAGGAGAGACGGCACGGAGGAGATCAACAATAGTCTGCAGCCAATCAGGACGCAGAACACAAAGCGCTGTGATTCATCCGTGAAGCGCACACCTCTCCAACGTGCCAGACGCCATCGAATGTGAGCATTTGCCCACACAAGTCTGTTACGGCGACGAGCTGGAGTCAGGTCAAGACCCCGATGAGGACGACGGGCATGCAGTTGAGCGTCCCTGAGACGGTTTCTGACAGTTTGTGCAGAAATTGTTTGGTTGTGCAAACCAATTGTTCCAGCAGCTGTCTGGGTGGCTGGTCTCAGACGATCTTGGAGGTGAACCTGCTGGATGTGGAGGTCCTGGGCTGGTGTGGTTACACGAGGTCTGCGGTTGTGAGGCCGGTTGGATGTGCTGCCATATTCTCTGAAACGCCTGTGGAGACGGCTTATGGTTGAGAAATGAACATTCAATGCACGGGCGACAGATCTGGTTGACATTCCTGCTGTCAGCATGCCAATTGCACGCTCCCTCATTGCTTGTGGCATCTGTGGCATTTTGCTGTGAGACAAAACTGCACATTCCAGGGTGGCCTTTTGTTGTGGGCAGTCTGAGGTACACCTGTGCACTACTCATGATGTCAGATCAGCATCCTGATGTGGCACACCTGTGAGGTGGGATGGATTATCTCAATATAGCAGATGTGCCCACTACCACACATTTGGACTGATTTGTGACCACTGTTTGGGAGGGATGGTTATATTGTGTATCTGGAATGAATTTTAGGTCTCTACGTCCATCCCATGGGGAATGGGAGCAGTAACAAAGGTGTTGCGTTTATATTTTTGTTGAGTGTATGTAAGCTCTGCTCCAGTGTAATGCATAGGTACAACAATATGCTTTATCTTTAATATAGTTTGGTCACAAAAGACCAAAACTGAACTCTTTGAAGGCTGTAAACACACCATGTTTGGGTGGCTTCACCCCAAAAACACCACAGCAACACTGAAGTCTGGAGGCGGGAGCATCATGGGGGGGGGGCTGTTTATTCAGCGTACAGCACTGAGACATTAAACATAACTCCAGGAAGGATGAATGGAGACATTGTTGATTAGAATCTGCTGCCATCTACCAGGATGATGAAGATGAAACAAGGATGGATGTTTCAGCAAGACCATGATCACAAACACAGCCAATGGAAACGGTTGGTTTCAGAGAAATCAAGTAAAGCTGCTGGAACGGCCCAGCCAATCACCTGAGCTGAATCTGTGGGAAGGATCCACGGAGCATTCGGGATTTATAGACTGTTTGTGTGGTGAGTGGGTCAAAGTCATGAGCAATGATGGGACTGGTTTCTCCATACAGACGCTGCCATGAACTGTCATCACCAACATTTGTATAAAGTAATAAATAAATGTCCCTGTGTCACTTTGTATTATTACACAACTTCATCTGTGGTTTGATTCCTTTGCACGTCTGGATTGGAAGTGTTGTTACCGACATCTGGTGATAATTTCACATCAAAGCACCTTTAGAAATATATTTACTTAGAGAACAGCCCGCAGCCCACCGTAGTAATAGTTGAACAGACACACACACAGAGCCAGACGGTAGGTCAGACTGTCACTGGGGGCCGACTTCAGCTGGTGGAAAAGGTTCTACAACGAGGGAAAAGACCATGAAATCAATAAAAATCCTGACAAAGTACTGACAGCACTGAGCCTGTCTTCACTCTGAAACTTATATTGGACCTGACCTGAGTGTAACCTTGAGTGTGCGAGTGGTGAAGAGGCAAACATACATAATCAGAGGTTTTCTCTTGCTCCGATGTCCCACTGGAGTTGGACAGCTGAGTGTTATTCTTACAGTCAGACTTCTCCACAGCAGCATCTGGAAACAGAGACACAAACACAAATAAATAAGTCTGTCATTTAGAAACTCTGTTGTTTTCTAGATGTTAGAAGAATTAAACAAGTGCAGCTCACGTAGTCATCACATCACTATTAGAGCGATTAGAACATGCTGTAGGTATTACAAGTACTGCACTGCAGTGGTTTGTATCATATCTATCTAATAGACTCCAATTCGTGCATGTAAATGGAGAGTCCTCTTCACACACTGAGGTTAATTATGGAGTTCCACAGGGTTCAGTGCTAGGACCAATTCTGTTTACATTATACATGCTTCCCTTAGGCAGTATCATTAGAAGACATAGCATACATTTTCACTGCTATGCAGATGACACCCAGCTCTATCTGTCCATGAAGCCAGATAACACACACCAATTAGTTAAACTGCAGGAATGTCTTAAAGACATAAAGACCTGGATGGCCGCTAACTTTCTGCTTCTTAATTCAGATAAAACTGAGGTTATTGTACTCGGCCCTGAAAATCTTAGAAATATGGTATCTAATCAGACTCTTACTCTGGATGGCATTACCTTGGCCTCCAGTAACGCGGTGAGGAACCTTGGAGTCATTTTTGACCAGGACATGTCCTTCAATGCACATATTAAACAAATATGTAAGACTGCTTTCTTCCATTTGCGCAACATCTCTAAAATTAGAAATATCCTGTCTCAGAGTGACGCTGAAAAACTAGTTCATGCATTTATTACTTCCAGGCTGGACTACTGTAATTCATTATTATCAGGATGTCCAAAAAACTCACTGAAAAGCCTTCAGCTAATCCAAAATGCTGCAGCAAGAGTCCTGACAGGGACTAGAAAGAGAGAGCATATTTCTCCTGTTTTGGCTTCCCTTCATTGGCTTCCTGTTAAATCCAGAATTGAATTCAAAATCCTGCTCCTCACATACAAGGTCTTAAATAATCAGGCCCCATCTTATCTTAATGACCTTGTAGTACCATATCACCCTATTAGAGCGCTCCGCTCTCGCTCTGCAGGCCTACTTGTTGTTCCTAGAGTATTTAAAAGTAGAATGGGAGGGAGAGCCTTCAGTTTTCAGGCCCCTCTTCTGTGGAACCAGCTTCCAGTTTGGATTCGGGAGACAGACACGATCTCTACTTTTAAGATTAGGCTTAAAACTTTCCTTTTTTCTAAAGCATATAGTTAGGGCTGGACCAGGTGACCCTGAATCCTCCCTTTGTTATGCTGCAATAGATGTAGGCTGCCGGGGGATTCCCATGATGCATTGAGTTTTTCCTTTCCAGTCACCTTTCTCGCTCACTATGTATTAATAGACCTCTCTGCATTGAATCATATCTGTTATTAACCTCTGTCTCTCTTCCACAGCATGTCTTTATCCTGTCTTCCTTCTCTCACCCCAACCGGTCGCAGCAGATGGCCGCCCCTCCCTGAGCCTGGTTCTGCCGGAGGTTTCTTCCTGTTAAAAGGGAGTTTTTCCTTCCCACTGTCGCCAAAGTGCTTGCTCATAGGGGGTCATATGATTGTTGGGTTTTTCTCTGTATCTATTATTGTACGATCTACTGTGCAATATAAAGCACCTTGAGGCGACTGTTGTTGTGATTTGGTGCTGTATAAATAAAACTGAACTGAACTGAACAGGTAAAAATATGGCGACATCAGGAGTTTCAGACGGTGAGAGAATGAATCTCGCTGCAAAAGAAATGATGTTTTAAACCCTGCATGTCAACGTCTCCCTGCACACCAAGCAAACATTAAATAAACTGTTTTATAGTCACTGTCTCGACTTGTTTCTGTAATTTGATGTCATCCATTTTTTTTATTTTGCCATTTTTATAAGAACAACAGAGCAGCTTTTTCATTTCAGTCGTTTTATTTTGACTCATGATTTTTTTCTTGACGTCGTTTTTTGTTGCTGTGATCTTTTGATGTTAAAGTCTAGTGTTGACCACAGAAAGAGACTTACTGTGATTATACTGTAATCTGTGAAAATCCTCTGTGTGCAGCTGATGGTTAAAAGAAAACATTTCAGTTCATTCAGATCATTTTTATGTTGACAATAGAAAACCATCCTGAATGGTCGGTTTGAATAAGTGCAAATTTAGATCCTATATGGTTGAAAATAACTTAAACATATCGTGATTTATTTCGTGTTTTGTGATATAGCAAAAAAATATTGTGATATTACATTTTCCTCATATCACCCAGCGCCACCATAGATGTCCATACATGACGTCTAACAATGAAGAATGACACGGGGGAAATGTATTGGACAGAAAGAAAGGTGCAAAAAGACACATTTATGAGTAATTACAGAGCAATCCTGCCACTTAGTGCAAATTAATATCAGCCGGTTCAGTCCCAACTATGGCCTCATTAGCCAGGTTTCACACAAGAAGCGTCTCATGATGGGTAAAACCAACAAGCTCTCTCAAGACCTTTGCACACTTAAGACTGATGGCATCGGCTACAGAAGAACTTCTAAGTTACTGAAGGTTCCAGTGAGCACTGTTGGGGCCATAAACCTGGCGTTGCCCCTGCAGGGTTTTTATTTATTTACGATAAACCAGCCACAACCAAGCGCTCCCCACACGATTTCAGACAGACGAGTGAAAAGACTTATCAGAAGAACGACCTGGAACCAGCAGGTACAATCGTTCCACAGGAAACAACAACATGACCTGCATCACACACACGACTCCTAAAAGCCACTGGCAGGGTTTCTGGATGTCAGCCACTTGCTGACATGTATTTAAAAAAAATTTAATAATTTCTTAATAATAATATTACATTTTTCTATTTGTGTATTAATGACATGACATGTACTGCCTACCTGGAGGCTGCTGTGGCCATGAATACTGCTGCCAGTCTTGGAGCACGTAGGTGAAGCGAATGGCGATGTTGACTGGAGGCAGAGGGAACAGGGAACAACCCTGATGACAACAGGAAGACATCAGCTCATGTTTATGGTAACAAGCTGCAGCATTAATCTCTCTGTACAGGCGTGGATTACACCTCGTCATTGTCGGCTGTTTCTGGGAACATACTGAACACATTTAACCCTCATGTGTGGATGATGACAACATCAATCAGGATTTTTATTCTTCTTTAGGAATGAATATAAGATTTTTGAACTTCATTTTTTAAATGTCCACTTAGGTGGACAACATCGGTTTTGACTTATGAAGGGTATGGAGACATCAGTGTGTAGTGTTTCTGTGCAAGTTTACCATCAACACCAACACAAATACAAGAAAACAGCCTTTGAATAGCTGCAGACCACTGTGCATGAAAGGGTTAAACAACGTGATGTCTGGGAATCCATTGTGTTTCCAGGAATAGGAATAAACAAAGTTCAAACAAACTGATCATTAAACCGACATCCACTTCCTAACAGTCTTTATTTTATTCACAAATTAACTCCACAAAAATCCAGAAACCGAATTTACACAGAATTAGACGTCTTCTTCTTCCTCTTCTGTTTTCCCAATGTTCACATAACTAAGCAGTGTGCTGTACTGTTATCAACCTGCTCTTTGACGAACTATTACAAGAATATATTCTTATTATAAGATAAGATGTTTGTGTTATTTTCAAGTTGAATACAGTTTTTGTGTGACTGTCAGAGCACAGCAGGAGGAGGAGGAGGAGGAGAGACTGTACATGAGCAGGAAAAACCAGATGAATAAATGTTTTAGAAAATACATTTACATGCACTTCGTGGATGCTTTTATGATTATTAGTTGCATTTAACAGGATTCACATCGTCCTAAAATCGTCTGGAACAGGATGCTGAGGTGATACTTGTAGAACATGGGTACATGACGCTCTGTGGCTGCACAATTTTAATTTTTCTTTATTAAAAACAAACAAACAACCTTGAAATATGATCCATATAAAGATGTTTGTTCCAGAGCACTTACTATCTTAGATTTGAAGATGTCGAGCAGGCCGGACAGGTGGTTGTACTGCACGGGCGCTCGACGCAGGTGAACGATCTCAAAGTCGGTGCGCACGCCTGGTCCTTTGCACTCTCCGGCATACATCCGCCTCCACTTCTGCTGGATCTGCACAAACATCGGCACCTGACTGAACACAAGATAAACAGCAGAAGGCATTACTAGCAGGATCTCTGGTACACGCCCGACATCCAGCTTCAGTTTCTCTCAACCAGCAACAATCCAGCTAAACTAAACAGTCCGACTGAAACACAGAGCAACAAGCTGCAGAACTGCATTGTACTGGCATGTATGTCAGCACTGTCACTGCACGGACCACTGAGTGCTACACAGACTGGTTTTAATATGTTGTGTTCATTGGCGTAATCTGGGGCTGCAGCAATTCATCACTTCTAAAAAAATCCTCCAAACCCATTCTTTGCTGCGATGCAGCGATGCAGCGATGCAGCGTGCTCTGTGGCACAGACTTGTTCAACGATGTAAACGTGTGTGAGGGATAGGTCAGTAGGTAGAGTGGCTGCCCCGGGATCAGAAGGTTGGGGGTTTGAATCAAGTGAAAAGCTAAGCTGAGGTACCCCTGAGCAAGGTCCCTACACGTCTGCTACCCACCAGCTCGATAGCTAGCCGGGAGCTCGAGGGTCACTGAAGCCGCAGAGAACGGCACAACTCCCGGCACATCATATTCAGATCACCGCAGACTTTCGCTACTCAGGTTAAACGTGATATATAAGTCACTTAGACAACCTAAAAATGTTATTGTTGGACTTTTTTCAGTGTTTTATTTGTTCGTGAGTAAATCGGTTTGGCTGAGATTAAAGTTATTAGATTAGATAAAATAAAACTTTATTAATCCCCCAGGTGGGTTCCTCCTTGGTTTTCACACAGCTGAATAAACGTCAAACAGAAAACTGATTAAACAGAAGTGTGAGATGGTCGAGAGTTTACTCCAGTGTCCTGTTATATTTTAGACAGCAAGGAGCAGACGGCCGAGTTTATTAAACTCCACCGAGACAGCAGTGACGCTAATCCGAAGGCGAGACCGTCCAATTTAACAGCCGTTTACTTCCGGCCTACCCGACCTTCTCAGGACCCGGCCCACATAGACCGCGAAGGCCGGGTCCTCAGGAGGATGCAGCCCATGAATTTGGACACGACCACTGACATGTTACAAAACAAACTCACATCGCTATCAGCAGCCATGTTGTTGCCTTTGGCTGCCTGATCGGTTCAGGAAATTAGGATGTTTTTCTACGCATGTGCGAAAAGGTGGTCGCTTCCTCTATAGTTCTTTCACAATAAAATAAAACAAACAAATTCTAAATTCATCCATCCATCTTCATCCGCTTTATCCGAGGCCGGGTCGCGGGGGCAGCAGCCTAAGCAAAGAGGCCCAGACCTCCCTCTCCCCAGCCACCTCCTCCAGCTTATCCGGGGGAATACCAAGGCGTTCCCAGGCCAGCCGAGAGATATAATCTCTCCAGCGTGTCCTGGGTCTGCCCCGGGGCCTCCTCCCGGTGGGACATGCCTGGAACACCTCACCCAGGAGGCGCCCAGGAGGCTCCAATCTCTAAGGGAGAGGCCAGCCACCCTTCGGTGGAAGCTCATTTCTGCCGCTTCTATCCGCGATCTCGTTCTTTCGGTCACTACCCACAGCTCGTGGCCATAGGTGAGGGTAGGGACGTAGATCGACCGGTAAATGGAGAGCTTCGCTTTTACACTCAGCTCCCTCTTCACCACGACGGACCGGTGCAGCGTCCGCATTACTGCAGCTGCAGCCCCAATCCGTCTGTCGATCTCCGGCTCCCTTCTCCCATCACTCGCGAACAAGACCCCGAGATACTTGAACTCCTCCACTTGGGGCAGGAACTCATCCCCGACCCGGAGTGGGCACTCCACCCTTTTCCGGCTGAGAACCATGGCCTCAGATTTGGAGGTGCTGATCCTCATTCCCGCTGCTTCACACTCGGCTGCGAAACGTTCCAGTGCGAGCTGGGTGCATTGTGTGCCGGGTGGCGGCCAGGAGCGGAGGCCCTGGCGGACTGACCCCCGGCTGCCAAGACTGGCAATAGGGACAATTCTAAATTCAATTCAATTTTATTTGTGTAGCGCCAAATCACAACAACAGTCGTTGTGCAAAACTCATTCAGGCATTTGATGACAGGTTTCAAGATGTGAAGAATATCCAAAAGGAACTGGAGATGTTTGCTACGCCGTTTAATGTGCAACCATCTGTGCCAGACACTTTCCAAGTGGAAATAATTGGGCTGCAAAACAACTACGAGCTCAAAGCTAAGTATAACAGCCTCTCTCTGCTGGACTTTCACAAACTGTACGTTCATGCTGAGGCTTTTCCCATCCTGGCGAGACATGCCCTGAAATTTGCATCTCTGTTTGGGACAACGTACCACTTTGAACAGGTCTTTTCAAAACTGACTCTTGCAAAGAGGCGCTTCCACTCAAGACTAACTGAATCAAACTTGAAAAAGCAGCTTCGAGTGGCATCATCATCATCACTGCCAGCTGACATCAGACACCTCGCCAAAAAGAAACAGTTCCAGCCATCTCATTAGGTGAGTCTGATGAGCAGAAATGCAGCAGTAACACAGCAGCAGCCCAAGCAGAGAAGCCTCCTCCAGCTTGTCCGGGGAACGCCAACCCATTCTCAGACCAGCCAAGAGATGTTAATATAAGCAATTAGCAGGGTGTGTCAAAGAGTGAACAGAACATCGCCGAGTCAGCTGACAGCTCCATAAAACGTGTTTCCTACAGCAGCAAACAGGCTTCAAGAAGTGACAGTAAGGAGAGGTGTCAAGATCTGTGGGCCAGTCAGCCTCTTGTGTAAAGGACACAGTGATGCTGAAGTCATAGAGGCTGTGGTCAGGTCAGTCAGCCCAGGTTTCAGTATTCCTGACATGCCTGAGATAAAAGGACCTCACTCCCCGTTAGTTAAAGGAAATATTGAAAGCTCATCAAAAAACTGCTGACTTAACTCTTTGTGCTTGCATTGGCTCTCAGGAAGGCATCAGTGCAGCACCGTACCAGTGACAGTGAGGAAAGCTGCTCATCATTGGTTATGGCTCAAGAACTGCTCCAAAATCGAATTACCACCTCATTCCTGAAAAGCAGGCAGTTTATGAAAGATTTTGAGAATATATCAGTGATTCTTGAGATAAGGGACAAAACATGTCCAAAGTTTCTGTCAACACCATCAGATTTTTTAAAAAGTACAAAAAAATCAGGAATTATTGTGGGTAACTTACACTGTGAGGACCCCTTTACCACTTCCTGTTTGATACACATGCCATGAGGTCACTGCTCTGGTGAGTTTTTTTAATTTTTATTTCATTTATTGCATACCTTTCTGATAAAACTCTGTGTCACAACCATAGTGCATCAACACCACAGTAGAGGCCATAAGCAACTGATGAACAACAAGATGGCGTCTGTCAGAAAAACGTGCTATGAGAGAAAGTAGGGTATTTTGTCAGCACCATCAGGATTTTTGCCTGACGGTGTTGACCCTTTTTCTAATGATTTTGGCAAATGTCACAAAAGTGTCCTATTCACTAATTATATTAAGTTATTTTTATTACTATTTCAGTCATATTACTTCCTGTGCATTTTACTGATATTTCTGCTTTACAGATGTGTCGAATATTATGGAATTTGCCTGATCTTGAATCTCATAGTTAATGTATACTTTATTAATCCTGTAGGAAAATGCTTAGTCCTCTGCATTTAACCCATTTACTCAGTGAAGCAGTGGGCAGCTACCAATCCATGACCCGGGGAGCAGTGTGTAGAGACGGTACCTTGCTCAAGGGTATCTCAGGATAGCCGCTGTTTGGTGGATTTGAACCCCCAACAGGGCTCTAGAGTGCGACCAAATTTTTCAGTGGTGCGACTAAAAAAAAATATTTGGTTGCACCTGTGCGACCAACTGTTCGGGTAGCAAAAAAAAAAAAAAAAAATCTGCAACCTTCCCTGTGGTCAACAACAGACACACATTTTGTCCCTATCGTGGACTAAACCAATCAGAGATAGTAAGGGGCGGGACCTCTCTGATTGGCCGTGGTCCAGTTGAAAGTGCAGGTGGAAGTGGGAGGTGAGTAGCTTGAATAAAGCGATATCAATTCATTAAATCCTGAATCGACTTTTAAATATAACTGTGTTTTGCCAGAAACGCCAGATTCTCAGATTAAAGCTCACAAAACCAGTTCAACAACAACCAAACAGCAAATCAGAGCAGGTACACGGACTCCACACAAAGACGTAAACACAGAGCGGACCCGACCCATCAGAATTAACTTTGTCTTTCTCGGCTTTCTCACCCGACGGCCCGGAGACGGACACGCTGTCGGAGCTTAGCGAATCTGATGCGTCCGGTCCGCGATGTGTTTACGTCTTTTTGCGCTGATTCTGAGCTGCAGGTTTTGTCTCTCTCCAACCAAAATTCACCGAGCTGAATTTTGCTGTTTTGCTTCCACGACTATTAAAATCACATCCATGCACAGCTAGCTCTCTCTCTATCTCTCTCTGTACTTCAAGAACAGTTTCCCGTCTCCAATCTCTGTTTTCTGTATTATTTATTCGCTTATTACCCACCAGTCTACCGTTGTTTACAGTGCTGTCGGCTACTGTCTTTTTCTTCAAGAAAGCCTATTTTTTCTGTTGTTCAATACCGAAGAAATTTAAACTTTATATGCAGAACATTGTAGAATATTTTTAAGGTTATCTGCTATAAAAAGCCAGACCAGGAAAATCTCCTTCATGTTTTTCTGTGTTTTATTCTCAGTTACTTTCACACAAAGGAATCTGCTGTGATGTTCACAATTCTGATGAAGTCAGTACTGATAAATGATCAGAATTATAATATTTCTGACTGTCTGAGGCTAAGTTGAATCGAATCGGGACTTTGAAAACCGGAATCGAATGGATTATAGAAATCAGTGATGATACCCAGCCCTAGTGAGCAGCCTGGGCACGACAGAAGTGGATGTAGCTGTAACAGGAAAAGAACTATTGCTAACTTTTCTGTTAAGTTAAGGCCTGATCCTTCTGAAATTCATAGCCAGTGCTCTGACACGGTGTCATCAATCTTTGAATGCTGAAAAAGCACAGTGTATCCAGAAAAACACATTATATTATATAAATTATTATAAAACTTGTGTGCGCCTAACTTTTGTGCCGGTACGCGTACGTTAGCTCTAGTTAGTCTAGAGCCCTGCCCAACGATCATGGGGCAAACACTATCTACTGAGCTATCTCTGCCCCGAGAGCTGGTCTTTTAAGTGATGATGTATGAACCCTGCTTTCGGGTCCAAACTACTCTGTGTTTATTAAGGCTGTTGTGTTTTAACATGTTTTTATTCTTTTTTATCTTGTTCTATTTAATCTGAACAAGCCCCTAAAAACAGTCAGTGATCACTGTCAGCCTAACCATCGGGAACCCTCACGTTAACTTTTATCAAGTGGAAAAAAGTTTCACTGTGTTTATGTTACGCTAACATAGCTGTGTTGCTAGCAATCACGTAGCACATCATTATACACCAGCTAGTCCAACATCAGTAACCCTACAAACGCCAGTGCTGTTTAGTTTTGTCTTCATTTATGTTGGAAGTGATAGCAGAGCTGGTGTTAAGGTGGAAACCGGCGAGCTAACTTCTAACTCTGTTAAATTTCATATATTCTGTTTTCATGGATGCCTGGATGTTACACCTGGTAAAACAGCCACACTGATCATTTTATTAAAGATGAAAGAATTTAGACAGTTTGTAACTCTCAGTGATGCCGCAGAGTTCCTTTGACTTTGGGATCTGCAGCGGAGTTTGGACCTGGAAACGGCTAATGACATCAGACTTAAAGACCGGATAGCATTTCTGTTGCTTAATACATATTTGTGTTGTGAATATTCATCCTTAATATGTGTAAATGCATATGCTTCAGAAAAATTATAGCAATTACAAAATGGTACATTTCAGGCTAGAATAGCAAAGAGGAAGCTGTCAGTAGAGGAACAAAAGAGAAGGAACAGGGATGATCAAAAAATAAGTAGAGAAAAAATTAACAGCCAGCCTGAGTTTCTCATAAAGGGAAAGATGGAGAAATAGAGTGAAAGAGGGAAAAATAAAGAACATCAGTGATCTGAAAGGAAGAGAAAAAAAGGCAGAAGAGAAGGTTTTGGAAACAAGCACAGAGAGTCAAAAGGAGAGAAAGTCCAGCAGCGTCTAAACACACAACCACAGAGTACTTTAGGAATCAAGGAGCAGTAGGCAGCTACTTGCTGGTGAACTATTAAGATGTAGAACTTGACATGTGCAAAAACAGAATTGTTATGATGTGTCTTGTGATATTACAAAGGTTGTTAAGGTTTAATGGTCATTTTGAAAGAAATAATATCCTGTTTTCTACTCATGTGTCACCACTTGTCAACTCCATAATATGGATTTTTTGTTTATTTTTCTGTTTTGAAGAACCATATATTTTCCTCCCTCATGATCTTCCAATAAAAATACGTAATTTTCTAAATAAATATGTAATTTTCACGCTGCTAAATATGATCGTTTCTTATGGAGATTAAATACAAGCTTCTGAAAATATGTATGACTGTAACTCTAATAATCCATGCATCCATCCATCCATTCGCTTCCGCTTATCCTTTTCAGGGTCGCGGGGGGCGCTGGAGCCTATCCCAGCTGTCATAGGGCGAAAGGCGGGGTACACCCTGGACAGGTCGCCAGTCTGTCGCAGGGCCAACATACAGGGACAGACAACCATTCACACTCACATTCACTCGCACATTCACACCTAGTGGCAATTTGGATTATCCAATTAACCTATCCCCACAAGCTTCATGTCTTTGGACGGTGGGAGGAAGCCGGAGTACCCGGAGGGAACCCACGCAAACACGGGGAGAACATGCAAACTCCACACAGAAAGACCCCAGCCTGATGTTGGAATTGAACTCAGGACCTTCTTGCTGTGCGGCAACAGTGCTAACCACCGTGCTGCCTAACTCTAATAATAAAAAGCCAAAACAATCTTACTTTTAAATGTGGTATAATTACTTTGAAAACATATGTGCATAAACAGTAGAACAGAGAAGCTGGTAATAGTCAAAATAGCTGAAACAACTTAATTTAAAATATATATTTTTACATTTCTTTGTGTCTGATGGTGTTGACTAAAACCTTGCACTTCTCCAGCAAAAACATGATTAAAAATTGTTACACCTGGCAGATTGTACCAAAACAAGGTGAGACAGCCAAAACTTTGTGTAACAATTATATGTAAATATGTCTTTAAGAGAGTAAAGAGAGGTTAGTTTATTTTGGAGTAGAGCTCCATTTATTAAGAAAAATTAAAAAAGACAGGAACACTCTTTAGAGGTTTGTGGGTGGCTCTCAAAAGAGCCGTTGTGGGGAAGTCACTCAGACTTCAAACAGGCTACTCCTTTGGTTGCCAAGACACGGCTCCCTCCGCCGAGAAGTGGGCCATGAACTTCTCCCCCACCAGGACAGCCTCTCTGGAGGAGTTGTTTGCTGCTACACGACCCAGGCCTTGCAACGGCTCCACCACAGTAGGTACCACACCCCTCACAGCAGGTGCCACACCCCTCACAGCAGGTGCCCCTCTCTTGTCCAAACAGCACAGAAAATTGTGGAGAACACACGTTGCCTTCACACACTTCTCCGCAATTTCAGGACGGAGCTCCATGGAGCGCAGATACAACCTCTACTGTGAGGGAGAGAGGGAAGTTCCAGCGCTCCTGGAATCCCTCTGCAATGCACCGCCAGTCTTCAGTTGAAGGCACAGCCATGAAGTCGTCCACTAGACAGTCCCAGATGGACGTCGCTACCTGGGGGGTGATCTGGCTCACCAAGGACACGCCAACTCGAAAACTGAATGCGATGGTCCTGAAGGAGTCCTCGGTGGCAAGGAACCTGGACAAAATGCTGCAGTTACAAAATACATTATTCAAATTCCAAAATACTTTTGTGATGTCAGATTTAAATTACAAAACATAAATCTTACATAAAACCTTTTGTAATTACAAGGATAATTACATGATATATATTAGATATAATCTAAAACAGTCTGCTGGGATTATATACAAATATTCAACTATCCCAGAATTAAACCAGGTCTAAATAAAAAGAAAGGAGTGAGTATCACTACAAAGATTAACCCACAGTGGTCCTCATACCACAGTTTGATATCAGCAAACAGCGAGAGCATACATTGATATGACACCACAGCCATGCTATCATTCAAACACTGATAACGGCATAAATCGAATTACAGTGGGGCAAAAAAGTATTTAGTCAGCCACCGATTGTGCAAGTTCCCCCACCTAAAATGATGACAGAGGTCAGTAATTTGCACCAGAGGTACACTTCAACTGTGAGAGACAGAATGTGAAAAAAAAAATCCATGAATCCACATGGTAGGATTTGTAAAGAATTTATTCGTAAATTAGGGTGGAAAATAAGTATTTGGTCAATAACAAAAATACAACTCAATACTTTGTAACATAACCTTTGTTGGCAATAACAGAGGTCAAACGTTTACTATAGGTCTTTACCAGGTTTGCACACACAGTAGCTGGTATTTTGGCCCATTCCTCCATGCAGATCTTCTCGAGAGCAGTGATGTTTTGGGGCTGTCGCCGAGCAACACGGACTTTCAACTCCCGCCACAGATTTTCTATGGGGTTGAGGTCTGGAGACTGGCTAGGCCACTCCAGGACTTTCAAATGCTTCTTACGGAGCCACTCCTTTGTTGCCCGGGCGGTGTGTTTTGGATCATTGTCATGTTGGAAGACCCAGCCTCGTTTCATCTTCAAAGTTCTCACTGATGGAAGGAGGTTTTGGCTCAAAATCTCACGATACATGGCCCCATTCATTCTGTCCTTAACACGGATCAGTGGTCCTGTCCCCTTGGCAGAAAAACAGCCCCATAGCATGATGTTCCCACCCCCATGCTTCACAGTAGGTATGGTGTTCTTGGGATGCAACTCAGTATTCTTCGTCCTCCAAACACGACGAGTTGAGTTTATACCAAAAAGTTCTACTTTGGTTTCATCTGACCACATGACATTCTCCCAATCCTCTGCTGTATCATCCATGTGCTCTCTGGCAAACTTCAGACGGGCCTGGACATGCACTGGCTTCAGCAGCGGAACACGTCTGGCACTGCGGGATTTGATTCCCTGCCGTTGTAGTGTGTTACTGATGGTGACCTTTGTTACTTTGGTCCCAGCTCTCTGCAGGTCATTCACCAGGTCCCCCCGTGTGGTTCTGGGATCTTTGCTCACCGTTCTCATGATCATTTTGACCCCACGGGATGAGATCTTGCGTGGAGCCCCAGATCGAGGGAGATTATCAGTGGTCTTGTATGTCTTCCATTTTCTGATGATTGCTCCCACAGTTGATTTTTTCACACCAAGCTGCTTGCCTATTGTAGATTCACTCTTCCCAGTCTGGTGCAGGTCTACAATACTTTTCCTGGTGTCCTTCGAAAGCTCTTTGGTCTTGGCCATGGCGGAGTTTGGAGTCTGACTGTTTGAGGCTGTGGACAGGTGTCTTTTATACAGATGATGAGTTCAAACAGGTGCCATTCATACAGGTAACGAGTGGGGGACAGAAAAGCTTCTTACAGAAGACGTTACAGGTCTGTGAGAGCCAGAGATTTTCCTTGTTTGAGGTGACCAAATACTTATTTTCCACCCTGATTTACCAATAAATTCTTTACAAATCCTACCATGTGGATTCATGGATTTTTTTTTTCACATTCTGTCTCTCACAGTTGAAGTGTACCTCTGGTGCAAATTACTGACCTCTGTCATCATTTTAAGTGGGGGAACTTGCACAATCGGTGGCTGACTAAATACTTTTTTGCCCCACTGTAAATCGGGACTTGATGAGACCCGAGTATCACTAGAAATATTATAAACAGTCGTCTCCGTACCACAGCTTGCTATCAGTAAACACCGACAGCATTCATTGATAGCATAGCACATCCATGTTAGCACAGGTATCAATAAAGGACTACCGTATTAAACACTTTTACTAACCTCAGGGAGATGGACAGGCGCTCTGCAGGTGGGATTGAGCGTCTGTAGTTGGTGTCAAGGCGGGCAATGCTGGGACCAACGCGGGACAGCAGGTCCTCAAACTGGGCGAGTGAAAGACGGTGGTATTGCTGGAATCTGCCGTCATCCAGGCGCAGCTCCTGGAGCAAATGGTGAAACTCACCAAACTGCTCATGCGTCTGGAGGACCTGATGGACCCAGGTACGGCGAGGACGTCCTTAACGCCGCTGCTCTGCTCCTTTTTGGCTCCTACCTTAAAGCACACTGTGCGCTGTCGATCTTACGTGCTGCACAATAATGTTTAACATTTAGTATTTACTGTTATATTCCCATAGATCATCATGGTGTTGTTTATTTTATTGCTCTAGTCTTCTTCTGCTTGTTTTCTTTTTTCTTTCTCAACAGGTGATCCAGGAAAAAAAAAAAAAAAAGACCCCAACGTATTAGCCAGAGGTCCCTTTACTACGGTTCGGAGCCGCGGACCTGTTTTATTTACGAGATCACTGCAAAAAGTGCAGCCTTACCTAATGTGCACCTACTGTTACTCATTTATATTAAGATTTAAACATCTAGTTGGTGTTGGTATGGAGAGTAACCTTCGGTAATAGTAATAAATCACACAGCAATAGGATATTCATGTAGTTGTAAAGTATTCAGAATATGTTACTTCTATTATCTTTGGTGGAATACATTTTAAAATTAACACTGTCAACAGGTTAGCACCTCATACCACAGTGCAGCAAAGCAGTCTCATGAGCGCTGGGAAGGACACTTAAGGACACTTTAAGGAAAACTTAAACTGAAAGCGAGCCTTTATTTGGGCTGATGCAGAAGGGAGTAGACAAAACATAACAGGGACTGAGACTGCAACTAACCAAAAACCTAAACTGGAAAAACACTAACCTGACTGAAAGGCATAACTATGATCACTGTGAACAGAATGCTGTGCAGATGCATGGAAACTGTGAACCAAGTGGCGTGACGAAAGAGACATGAACATGACCTGCACGGAACCTCATCGTGCGGCTGCATGAAAAACAACATAAACCAAATGGCAAACATGAACTGCACAGAATCCTGAAAAACACTTAACTTGACCGGGGGGAAGTACACAGACGACGCGACACAGACTGTATGAAACACAGAGACTAAATACACATGAGGGATGATCAGGGGAAGTGGCCACACATGGGAGCACAGCTGACACACATGAACCTAACGACAGGACAGGAGAAATGAAACTGAATACACTGACATTGAATACAGACTTTCAAAGTAAAACAGAAAACATGGAGATTAGACGTGACATGAACTTGACAAACAAAGAAAACTTGGACATGAAACATGGCAGAATGTAACTAGATCAGGGGTGCCCAATCCCGGTCCTCGAGAGCTACCGTCCTGCAGCTTTTAGATGCATCCCTACTCCAACACAGCTGAATCAAATGAATGGCTTGTTATCAGGCCTTTGCCAAACACGATGGCATGCTGAAGAGGTAATCAAACCATTTGATTCAGCTGTGTTGGAGTAGGGATGCATCTAAAAGCTGCAGGACGGTAGCTCTCGAGGACCGGGATTGGGCACCCCTGAACTAGATAAACCGAAATGAAACTAGACTAAAAAGAATAACAAAACACCAAGAAACTCAGAATACTGGGTCACATGACCCAGGGCCATGACAATACGGAGGTGTTATCAGCTCAGTATTGAACAAGAAATATTAATGCTTCAAATTATTTGTCCTAAAGGATGCAAGCTATACAGAGTACTGCACATGTGACTTTGTGAACATACCTCATTAAATATAATTCGGACAGTTTTTTAACCTGAATATTTGCAACAAACAAAAAATATACAGAGTCAGTGCTAAAAAAATAATCAGAGGAAAAAATTAACATTTTAACTTAAGCTGCCAAGCGGAAGTAGTTGGTTTCAGTACATAAGTATCGGGCTTTGCTATTTAATCCGTAGCTATTGACTAATGAGGGGTTACTGAAGTGGCAGGTTTTTAAAAGTTGGCGTTAATGTCGTTCCACATGTGGAAAGCGACAGAAAACATGCTGCTGTTTGCACATATTTAATAATCAGCTCTGCACAGGAGCAGAAGCAGAGTCCAGCCTGTTGCTCATAAAGAAAGTACAGTAAGCGTGGTTAGTCACTGAGCAGCCCGGTGCGTTTCTCTTGATTTCTTTAGTCAGGGTAAATTCATTCACCTGCACGGGTTAGCTAAACGAACTTTACAAAACAAGTTTCCCCGACAGCCGAGTGCTCACCTAAGGACCTAAGTTACGGATTAGCTTACACACACATTTAACTTACCGAAAATAATACGGTGGGGCCTCAGGTCCTCCTGTCTGGTAGTCCAATTTACTGAAGAACACCTCAGGCTGTCACTTTGAAATAGCCGGTAATGTAAACGCTGGACCTCTCAGCATCTGCCATTCCCGAACAGACACATGCAAGTTTGTCCGTGACTGCAGCCGCGCTGTACATTTATTTCAGTTTCAATATTTTTTTCAGTTTCAATATTTTTTTCGGTTTCATTTCAAGGTGGCATCGTTCTGATCCCATACACACACAAATCCTGATTTACAAGTACAAAATATTTATGACCACAATTTGAGCCCATATACTCTCTCTACCACAGCTGCCTTTGAACTTGCCTGGCCAGGTCTGAGTCCAGCTTTGCTACTCCTGCCAGGTCACATGACACAGGGGTGTGCTCTGATGTCAGCAGGCAGGTCAGTGGAGCCCTCTGGTGGTGGATATATGGCAGTGAAACAGGAGGAGGCCTGAGAACAGACAGCAGGCTTAACTAGCAGGACAAAGTAGCATGTAGTACTTGAAGGAGTCATCACAGCCAATCAGCTCTCAGGAAAATGGAACATCACATAAATATTTCTCTTCTTTGATTTTCATCAATGTATTTCCTTTGATAGATTTTCCGTCAACACTTCTGCTTGATTAGAAGCTCATAGGCAGTTCCTGTCACTCTACAATAAAACAATGTAAAGGCTGCCCTCTCTGCCCTCCCACTAGCTGACACAAGTAAACTGTGCTAAGATGCCCTACATGGACTAAGGTTCTTGGCCACACACATATAGATTTGCTTGGCTGTAGAAATCCATGCCATGAAGCTCCCAGCGCACATTTTTGATGCTTCTGTCTGTGGCAGAGCAGGTTTGGAGCTCTGCAGAGCCTTGGTGACTTTTACTGACTATGCACCCCTACCCATTTATTATGGGTAGGGGTGCATAGTCAACAAAATAGTCAACAAAATATGTAATTTGACATATTTTGTTGTTTTGTGTGTGCGTGTTTGTCTGTGTGAAGTTTTGATGTGTATGTGAAAAACACAATTTTGAAAACACTGGAAAAAGACCTCAAGACATGTTTTCCTTTACTTTCTATGAAACAAAAATTCCCACCAAGGCTTTTCAGTGTGAAATTTAGTGTATAGAAAATACCTGTGCCAGGTTGTCTCCATCTAGTGGTGAACATGGCCTCACCACTACATCAGGTGAGCTTTTCACTGTGCACAGTGACACAAAAGTCATTTAACAATTTTAAAAAAAGCAATGTTACAGATTCAGTAAGAACTGAAGTTTATCATAATCCTTCAAGTTTCACTCAGTAACAGCAGCTTTTTATTATTGGCTATATTTTAGAGTCACATTTATATGAAATGTCAAACAATCACAGAGTGACACTGAACTAAACAATCAATGCCATGTGAGTTGTTCTTGTTTGTTCTTTATCTCGGATTTATTGTAAGCAGCGGGAGTAAAAGCTAAAGAAAAATAGTAAAGATATGAATGAATCTCTGCTCTTACAGCTTTTATTGTGCCATAATGTCTGCTTTGAAACCGTCCTCTTGCTCGTCTCTTGGATGCTCACCTCTTCTTCACCTGTTCCTTTCACCAAACTGCTGCACTCTCGTTCTCTGCTCTCGCCTCCTCTTCTGATTATAATTAGATGCAGTCAGCATGTGCCAAACAAACTCCCCCCAAATCGATCATGTTTGATATGATGATGACGTTTTTAACATCTTATTTATGCACTTGTTGGGTGGGAAAGAGTAAACAAAGATGGGGCATAGAAGCAGAACTGAGTCCTACGTGTGGAGGGACAGTAACTGTGTGTGTATATGTAAGCATTTAAACACTGCAGAGAGTCAAATTAACAGTAACACTATTTTGTCTAAGTCCGCCATTGTAGAAATTCATTTCACCGAAACAATAACATGGCGCACAATGTGACAATAAACGTATAAAACACAAATTCTTACCTAGCAGGAGAATAAATAATCAGTATTTTAAGGCTACTGCATGTATAGATGTCACTGCTGGCTCACATAAGCTAGCTCTGAGACCCGCCAGAGTTTACGCCACAGTTGACTGTCGCGAAAGAGTCGTAAATCACCGGCATTGTAAAACTTAAAATGATTCCAGGGCATGTTATAAAACACCCAATAGATGTACTGGATATTAAACGGTATCAAACGACTAAATGAACACAGGGTTACAATTACATGCTCACGTCGTCACATCGAGAGTTTATTCATTAATCATCAGAGTTCAACAATGTTACATCCAGTTGAAAACAGCTTCACTAACGCCAGCAAAACAGGCTAACAGTATATAAGAGCACAAAAACAGCCGTGCTTATCGACAGCTCGACATATCCTCAACAACTCACCTCAGTATGTGTAACCCGTTCATGTGTTACGCCTGTTGTTCTTGCGTTGTGTTCTGGCGTGAAAGTAAGAGGCAGGAGACAGTACTGAGTCTTTGGCTCTTTACTGCACATCTGCAACACAGAAACATGTGTCTGATCTGTGTGTGTCACGCGACTGCCAGTACACCTCTCCTCCGGCCATGCTGAAAGCAGCTGTGTCTGCAGCTTCATTAACACTACAATAATATAATGAATCAAATACAACAAATTGTTTTAAAACATTAACTTAAGCTCTCAAAAACAAAAAGCACAAAATAAATAATATGTCACTGAAAAAACATCAAAAACAACTTATAAGAACAATAAACAAAATAATTCAAAAACAAATAAACAGTCAGATAAATACAATTCAATAACCAGGACCCAATATTCTGGTACTTATAGTTCAAACATTATACTTCAGTACAATTATATTAATAACCGCCATCTAACAGGCAGTACAACACTGTACTTATAAAAACAATGACTGAAAGACTGCATCTCCAAAACATAAGAACATCTCCATACCTGCAACACAGAAATATGTGTCTGATCTGTGTGTGTCACGCGACTGCCAGTACACCTCTCCTGACGAAGGAAAAAAGAGTGCATGCTGTTAAAAAAAGACTGCCGCGAGTAGCCGCTAGCAATCAGGCTAACTTAGCATGCTAGCATTTTAGCTGCGTTCTCGGCTAAAACTCATTATAAGTGTATATTAGTGAACTCCGCCCTCCACAAAACTTATCCCGAATGAGTCTCTTAATGACAAACAAAAACGCGGCGGTTTGGCTGTATTCACATTGCAGCTTGGGATCTGAACAAACTTTAATTAGCTGAGAGCAACGTGGCAGTGACTTACCTCCGGCCATGCTGAAAGGAGCTGTGACAGGGGCACACATGCACGCGCCTACGTCACCACGCAGCGCACACACACACATGAACGCACTATACACATATGCAGCATATTTATTTTACTTGGTTTTAGAGTTGGAGTATTTACATATTGATCTGAAATATTTTGCTGCTGAGCAGCAGAGCTCCAAAGCGTCCCCCTGTAACCATGGTTACGCAGATGCGTTCCGACTGTCACGTCACAGAGGAGAACCTGTTTCAAATGTATACCTGGATCAACCTGCAATCAGTTTGAAAAGTTTTCTGCTGAGATCCGCAGCTCGACTTCCTGGCACCCCGGGATAAGATGAGTTGCTGTGTTTTTCACGGAGAAAAAATAATTAACATGGAATAACGTCAGTGTTAGATGAAAAAAAAAAGATGCAAGCAGAAGAGGACAGCAGATTGAGAAGAGATTTCTTCAAACGGTAAGGAGCTTCTAACAAGTGATATCTGATAAGCTTAAATCTTAAATCTAATGTCCAGATTCATGCTAAACTTTTCTGATTACTCCGTGTATCTGCACCGTTAGACTTTTCATCGCCACTTTACGGTAACATACTGGCGTCACTGCTGCCAGCGTCATACCGTGACGCCGTGTTACGCTAGCTTACCTTTCTGCAGGATGATACCGTTTTTTGCTGGTGTGGTATAATACTCTTGGACAAATTATGGTAACGCACCGTAGCCTTTTTTACGGTATCTCACTGGCGACAGTTATGTCAGTGAGATACCGTTATGTCGTTATGTCGTAAATTACGTCAACAAAGTAACATCATACTGTGATTAAGAAATTGGTATACTACCGCTTATTCACGGTATGTCACTGTAAGCCCGCTGCAAGGTAATAAACTGCAATATATTAACCAGTAACTTACCGTTATCACGCATCATCAGTACCAAAAATATTCATCTCTGCTAGAGGACACCGTGTCCCAACAGGCGGTCATTTACTCTTTTAACAGGTCGTAATTTACCGTAATTTCAGTTAACAGTAACATACTGTAAGAGACTGGAGGGTTCCAAAAAAATTGGATGGATGGATAGACACACACACACACACACACACACACAAAATATAATTCATGTGCTTTGCACCACTTTATTTCAGTTCTGATTCTTCCCTGCTGAAATACACATTTCCAAAATCAAAAACTGAAAAGAACTGAAAACATATTTTCATTGAGGAAGCACTTGTTTTTACTAAACCATGTAATCCATTATTTTCTCAGATGGTTGTACAAACAATAACGATATTATGTCATATCCATATCATGGCAGACAACACATGCTCAAGTGTTGGGTTTCCTTACTTATATTTTGTAGGGTCTCAAACCTACAATGTGAAGTGCCTTGGCATTCATTTTGTTGGCACCATACAAATAAACTGAATTGTAATGGATATAATATCAAGCCCCACACGTCTGCCTTTATATACACTTTGTCCAAAATACTGGCTCACACGACCAAATCATTGCACAAAACAGGGTCCACAAGGACATGGATGAGCGTGTGTGGTGTGAAGGAACTTGACTGACCTGCACTGAACCCTGATCTTGCTTTGTGGACTGAGTTCATTGATTTGTAGGGTGAGCCAATACATGTGACAATTAAAGTGTAAGTAGCTGAAATAATTTTTAACAAACGGGTAAAAGAAGGTTAGCACTGGTGCTGCACAGCAAGAAGGTCCTGAGTTCAATTCCACCATCAGGTCTTTCTGTGTGGAGTTTGCATGTTCTCCCCGTGTTTGCGTGGGTTCTCTCCGGGTACTCCGGCTTCCTCCCACCGTCCAAAGACATGCAGCTTGTGGGGATAGGTTAATTGGATAATCCAAATTGCCACTAGGTGTGAATGTGCGAGTGAATGTGAGTGTGAATGGTTGTCTGTCCCTATGTGTTGGCCCTGCGACAGACTGGCGACCTGTCCAGGGTGTACCCCGCCTTTCGCCCTATGACAGCTGGGATAGGCTCCAGCGCCCCCCGCGACCCTGAAAAAGGATAAGCGGAAGCGAATGGATGGATGGATGGATGGGTAAAAGAAGGAAAAAAAATCAAAACTGTTGCACTCAAAAAAACCTATTGGACAGAGACAGCGTCTTGCAAGATGGCGAGAGAGCTTGTCTTCATTGTTGCTCGTCTTGTGTAAATGTCCAGAAAGCATGGGCCATGGATCATCTGTGGAGACATGGGTAACAACACATTGGTCACTTAAATTATACAAGAAATTTACTAATTTCCCTAATTTGAAGTTCTCCACTCAAATTCAGTAAGCCACTGGAGGAAAGTTGTGACATGAGGGTTAATGTGAACAACCTTTCGCTTCACAGTGGTCCCAGTCTTCCTGCTTGTCCCAACCTTGGAGGTACATTTTGTTCCCTCTTCAGGGTTTATCCTTACAAAAAACCTTGCACCCGCTGACTCCTGGTATTCCAGGTTCAATACATAGAATGAACCAAAGAAGACTGACATTGCATCAGCACAGGTGTTCTCTTTGTCCAGCTCAACAATTACACGCCCCTCTGCACTCACCATCCAGCAGGTGGCGGTCATTGAACTTTGTCCTTAAATGTATAGGGGCAACATGTTGTCATTATGCAACATAAAATAATTTCAATACTTCACTTCTTCACACTGTCTAGATAGTCATAAAGCAAATAGCTACGTACAGTTAATTATTAATGGCCTTATGTACACAAGTCCATTTTAACATATTATAATTGTACATAATTGGGAATTATTCTGCCCATTAAACACACCTAACAAAGAGTCAGCCCAGTTAAAGTACCGGAGGTGAATCAACTGTATGGTTATTTTGGAGTTTATAGTTTGTGCTGCTGTTAAACTTTACAGTATTGACTTCAGTATTCCTGCTGTTGGTGTAGCTAGACTACTATGTTGATCAGTAATATGTAATGTGAAATTTGATATTGTTACTTTGCTGGATTCACTGAGACACATGTCCAACAACCTTGGTTTATAAAGGAAATTACAGAAATTTGAGCTAACAAAACAGAGACTGGATACCTGTGTCCACGAAAAGCTCCTGTGCCAAACAGAAATTTTAATATGGTCTAATCAGCTCTATTTCATAAATGACTTCTTACCAAGCATAATCAGCCTTGGGGTGCTTGGCAGGCTTTTAACATGCAAGCTGAACAATATAAATTTGTGTGCACTGAAGCCACAAAATTTAGAAATACACAGTTGCAAAAAGTTCAGTGACCAATTACCTTTGCTAAAGGACATATGCAATGCAAAAAATAAGAGTATTGTCAATAGGGACCAATTCCCAGTTTTTACATGATCAAAATTATTCACAAAAGGCTTCAATAAACAGAAAATGTGTGCCAACAAGAGAACAGTGCACAAAAATGAAAAGATATTTGAGCTCGACGCTTTAATGGGTTTAACATGACTTAGTCAGCACTCCGCACCGTACAGGTAGTACAAGCACACCTGAAAACACTGACCAGCTAACAGCTTTAAGCATTTGGGCGCAACCTCGGTAGTTCACCGATTCACCTGTTGCAAACGTCCAAGTTTCTATCAAGTCTCATAAATCCATCGGCAACTATTACCTAACCAGTCTTTTGAGTCTCCACATTCATAGATATTGACATTTTGTCTTTGAATGAAAATATCCTGGTAGGGTAGCTTAAAAGTCAAAACAAACAGTACTAAGAACGCATTTCGGACTTCTCTCGAATAAGTGAAAAAAACACTTACCTTCAGACTGATTAGCTGGTTCCGATCCAACTTTAATGTGTCCCATGTCAGTCCATTTTAGGGAAATAGTGTTAAGTGGTTTCATTTAATTTTGGGATACTCCCGCATGGACGAGCCGCAATTTGGAGTCTAGCAGAGTTATCACGAATAGCATATGATCTTCAGATATAATCCAATCAACCTTGCATTTAATCCCATTGAACATCCAGTTACCTCTGACTACTTCTAAGTTGCACATGTTAACGGTCATGTTAACGGTCTAATCCCTAAAGTCCCTAACTCAATTTAACTGTGTCCAAAAAAGCACAAAGCACCGTTTCAGACGGTGAAGTGGTGAAGCCACTTACCGGTAGTTGTTCTCGACTCCATAAAATGATATTATAATTCAACACATCTTACAGGCACACCTGTCCAGGTGTGCCTGTAAGAAGAAAGGAAGGAGAGGCACACCTGTCCAGGTGTGCCTCTCCTTCCTTTCTTCAAAAACCTTATTACAAATACAAATGAATTACAATATCACAATTTTTGATGCATTTATTAGTTTATTGACTTGCCCTAAGGTTGGTGAGCCATCTTGCCGAGGACTGCACCGAGGATGGTGCCCGTTGTGGCAAGGCCTAGGCCTAGGCCTAGGATGCGCACAACGTTGGCAACGGAGGTCTGTGCTCCTTCCTCATGCCTCACCTTATGGACATCATTCAAATTCCTTTCAAGGTTGTCCATCTTGGCAATGAGCATTCTATTTTGCTCTATGAGGACGTCAAGACGCTCAGCTATTCTCTCCATTGGCTCACTTTGGAGCTGCTGCGGGGCAATGTCTCTATTTATGGACTCATGTGGCAACTTTAGTGATGTCACTGCTGATGTTGTCACTGTTGGTGTGACCTCATGACTCATTCATGCTATCTGAACTGTGGTGTAATTATGAGGTCACAGGGGGACGTGAATTTATTCATAAAGTTGATAGAGAGTTTGGGTCATAACTCAAAGATGCAATGATGCAGTCAAATAATTTGGAATTAAATATCTCTGAATCTGGTGTCCTTAGGGACTAGTAAAGCGCTATACAAATACAGGCCATTTACCATCTGTAAATTACAACATTTAGAGGGTTCTGACATCACAGTCATCTTTGTGACATCACATCCAGTCTCTCTGTTGTGATGTCAAATATCAATGCCAGATTCGCTTCTCTGTTGACATCACAGCAGAGAGATGAATCTGGCATTGATATTTGACATCACAGCAGAGAGATGAATCTGGCATTGATATTTGACATCACAGCAGAGATATGAATCTGGCATTGATATTTGACATCACAGCAGAGATATGAATCTGGCATTGATATTTGACATCACAGCAGAGAGATCAATCTGGCATTGATATTTGACATCACAGCAGAGATGAATCTGGTGTCCTTAGGGACTAGTAAAGCGCTATACAAATACAGGCCATTTACCATCTGTAAATTACAACAACATTTAGAGGGTTCTGACATCACAGTCATCTTTGTGACATCACATCCAGTCTCTCTGTTGTGATGTCAAATATCAATGCCAGATTCGCTTCTCTGTTGACATCACAGCAGAGAGATGAATCTGGCATTGATATTTGACATCACAGCAGAGAGATGAATCTGGCATTGATATTTGACATCACAGCAGAGAGATGAATCTGGCATTGATATTTGACATCACAGCAGAGAGATGAATCTGGCATTGATATTTGACATCACAGCAGAGAGATGAATCTGGCATTGATATTTGACATCACAACAGAGAGATGAATCTGGCATTGATATTTGACATCACAACAGAGAGACTGGATGTGATGTCAGAAGGATGACTGTGATGTCAGAACCCTCTAAATGTTGTAATTTACAGATAGTAAATGGCCTGTAAAAAAAGAGGCAAAAATTAGTTCGTTTCTTTATTCAACTTTTGAACAGTGGTGCTAACCCTAAGCCTATGATCATAACTCAAAGACGCAATGATGCAGTCAAATCATTTGGAATTAAATATCTCTGTCAGGGCGCCCCAGGGTGGCTGTGGCTACAATGTAGCTTGCCGTCACCGGTGTGTGAATGGGTGGATGACTGGATGTGTAAGGTGCTTTGGGGTCCTTAGGGACTAGTAAAGCGCTATACAATTTATCATCTGTAAATTACAACATTTAGAGGGTTCTGACATCACATCCAGTCTCTCTGCTGTGATGTCAAATATCACTGCCAGACTCGCTTCTCTTTTATGATGTCAAATATCACTGCCAGATTCATCTCTGTTGTGATGTCAAATATTAATGCCAGATTCAGGTACTCCACTCCTTCAGACGTACTCAGACTAGAACTTCTGTCCAAGGAGCTTTAGACCTTTATTTTATTGCTGCAGCCACCAGTGTCGTCCAGTTGGGTGGTCCTTTGCTCTTCTTTCTTCAACCTCAGGGGTTAGTCAACCCTTCAGTCGTTGCACAGATCAGGGGATTATTCTGCCCCGATTTCAAACAACAATCTGTGTATCCTCCGGTCCGGTGGATCCTCCAGAAAAAGGAACAGGAACGTGTCCCCCTTTTGCCCAAGAGCCTCTCGAACCTATATTTATCCAAACAGATGGGACCAATAATGCTTCACTGAGTCAGAGACTTTAATGTCTCTTCTATGTAAGAATGTCTCGTGCTGATATACCTGCAAACTTGACAACAAAGGTTTTTCAGACTACATGTAGCTGTCCTCTATGTCAGCTAACACATTTACATTTATGTCACACTTATTTCTGCTTTCCCATTTTATAATTATTACTTACATTTTGATTAGATACCTTGAGTTTGTAAATGATCAGATTACATAATTGGAATACAATGTATCCAATTCAGGGTTGCGGGTGGATGAAGCCTATCCCAGCTGATACAGGACAAAGACAGGCTGCCAGTTTATCGCAGGGCTAACACAACATGTGTAACAGAAAATCCACTTAAATGTTTGATATTTCTTATAATAATCATAATTATGACTATTATTTAAAGGTTTCTTTATAAATACATTTTGATTTTTTTATAACCTCTAAAATATAAACCTGAGCTGTTTCAGATTCTGACCTCTGACCTCACTGCAGCTCCCTCTTGGAAGTATGTCTGCTTCTTGTCCCCAGTGTTGACCGCCTGCCCTTGATATCACGTACTGTACCTGAGGAACAAAAAAGGACAAACACTTGCCTTCATTTAAGAAGTACATTCATACAGAGGTAATCTATGGAAACACACTAGTTCAACCTTTGGGAGAAATCAGTTCCTGTGAAACATTTCTGTAAATGAACATCATGTGGAGAATGAATGAAATGAGTTCTTCAGGTGACTCAGCAGTCCTACACTGACAAATGAAATCTAGTTAAACTATTAAGCATATTTGCTCTTCTGAAATCCGTGTTAAACAACAACAAACATAAATTAGTAACAAAAATACAGCTGAGTAGAGGCTTTACAAACCAGTAGCAGCCATAATGCTAAATTTTAATCTTCAAATGTTTCTGAGCCGTCTTCAACCTGCTTTTAACACATTAAAGTCCCACAGTCAATGCAGCCTGACTCAATCCTAGATGTTCAGCACACAGAGGTGCTGTTTAAAGTTTAGTGATAACCTGAGTCACTGATCATTTGCAGTATTACAGAGTCTGGCAGTCTTTGCATGATTTCCACGTCACTGTAAGTTTCTAGCTGACTCTCAGGTGTGACAGGTGTGCCAGCAGGAAAGAGTAATAATAACCAGCATCCTGAGGTTTGTCATACAGGATTAAATTTACAGTGGCTTTGTTCACACAGCTGGGATTGTATTTTACACTGACCCTGGGTCAGTATAAGTATCATACAGTTTAAACGAAGCAGTGAAACTTGCACATATTTATTACAGATGCACTGAAGCTAATCGAGATATTTGCTGTCAACCTCTTTTTTTATTAAAACCACCTTATAGAACATCACATCAGTTACAATGTAGAATCAATGTCATTTATAGTTTACAAATGACAAAATGTTTACACAAAATCATGACAGTGTTTACATGATATCACCCACTACTAACATTACTTTATTTACTGTATCTTTTGAAAAAATACAGCAATTTTAACAACACAAGACTTAAGAATATTTAACAGGAGCAGGTTTCATTTTTCCCTGGTTTTATTATCACACTGTTCACCAAACGCAGCAAACCTTCACTATCTTATCCAAAGCTACTTGTAAACTGTGTCATAAAATTGGACATTTTGCTTGTGTCTGCTGCTCATCCAAGACAAGAGATGTACGGGAAGTCCATTTGCCAAAACTCACAGTCCTTTACTTAACAGATCCTTCTCATGCATCAAAAGGATTGCAATGCAGCATAAATGTGAGCACACCTACGTCATCAGCTAAGGACATTGAACTGATTGTGGACACAGGTTCTGCAGTTTCTATCCTGCCTAACCACATCTACGAAGAGCACTTCAGTGGTACGCCACTAAAACCACCTGACCTTCAACTAGCTACTGACTGAGTACCACTGTTCAAAAGTTGAATAAAGAAACAAACTAATTTTTGCCTCTTTTTTTATTAAAACCACCTTATAGAACATCACATCAGTTTTATTATCACACTGTTCACCAAAACGCAGCAAACCTTCACCATCTTATCCAGGAGGGTCACCTCTTCACCCTCACATGGAAGAAGTAATCTGATTGGCATGGTGGTATGTTTGAAGCAGGTCCCTTGTGTAGCGCTGGAACCCAGTCATGATGTGTTTCACCCATTTCATAGGCTGGTTTACTACAATAATGCCAAATAATTAGCAACTCTATAAATAGAAGGTAGTTCTGCAAAATCACTCAGTAGGATGTTTGTTCTAATTTGCTATGAGCTCAGAGCGCATAGAAAATAAAACTAATAGGCTATAAAGAGTGATATGAACATATTTAGAACTTACCGGAATGAAAATGTCAGGAGCATCAACAGATATTTGGAGATGGAAGAGAACTGGATATCAGCTCGTCTCACAGCTGCTATCCAGGCTAGACACCTTCGTTTGGTAACATCAATACACGAGCTGCCTCATGTTGTGCCTCGTGCGATCGAACATTGCAGACGACCACACAGCAAGAACGAACCATGGCTGTTGGTGTGTGCCTGTTGGTGTGTGCCTTCGCTCCCTCTTCACTTGTGCTAGACCCCCAAAATGGCGGATCGGGCCAAAATCCTTTCCAAGCCCACCCCCGTGACATCACGCTCCAAAGCCCTATAACTGTGTCCAGGTGTTAAATTCATCCATGTGATTCAGCAACACTGTAAAATAATATTCATTTCTTCGGTAAGAAGTGTGTGTTTCTAAAAAAAGCTAAACAATTCTCAGTTATCGACTGGGAATGAAGAGATTATAAATATATTCGAGAATGCATATAGAGATGGACCCTATCAAAAAATCATTTACAAATTATATTGTTCACTGATCAATCTACGGGGTCATGATACAAGATATGTTAAAGGAAGATGGGAAACAGAGAGCAATCTATTCTTAACAGGAGAGGAATGGGATGGGATTTGTAGGCAGCAGTGGTCAGTAACAAGCTCCCCCTCGTGGAGGGAATTCAGCTGGAAGAATGTATTTCGTTATTTTATTACCCCAGCCCAAAAATCCAATTATTCTCAGAACACAACATGCTGGAGGCATTGTGGACATGCAACAGCAAATCATTTTCACATTTTTTGGGAAGGTCCCCGTGTGGTTCCATTTTGGAAGGAAATACATAAGGTCATGGAAACAATCTTCCAAAAGAAAATACAATTTCATTTTGCATTATTGTACCTAGGCAACCTAGAGAGTCTTAATCTATGCAAACCGGATAAGTATTTGTTCAGTGTGCTGTCGGTAGCTTGCAAAAAGGCCATAACTCGCCTTTGGATTAAAGAGGATATTCCTACCATAGATGAATGGATTGATGTGATATATAATATTTTTGTTATGGAAAGAATAACTTTTAGGCTAAAGTGCCAGGCGGACTCTTTTGAAGAATATTGGTTGAAATGGTTGAAATATGTACAAAATGGGAGGCCCGATTTTGTATAATGTCATTGTATTTCTTGGTTTGTTTATTCTTGTGTTTTGTTTGGTCTTGTTTTGGTCCGTTTGTCTCTTCTGTTGTTGTTCGGTTTGGTTTTGCTTTCCCCCTCACGGTGATTAAATTGAATTTGTTGTATATGTTGTATAAATAAGAAAACTAATAAAACATAAATTAAAAAAAAAAGTGTGTGTTTCTGTCGTCATTATTTTACGCGTCGGGAGTGAGAACGGGTTGATTTCACTCACATGTGCTGTACCAGTGTACCTGCACATGTGATGTGACAATAAGTGATTTGATTTGAGAGTTCAAACTCACTGCTGTAATAACTTATAATGATTAATATAATAACTAGAATATTGGCCACATATATTTACACTGACTTTAGTCTCATGAACAACATTAGCTAATTGTTCAGGGCCCTAGAGTGCGACCAATATGGTCTTGTGATAATAACAGAAACAGATGCATCTATGTCATTATCTTTGAGCTTTTAAACTTAGCATAATTATAAAAACATGACTATAAAAGGTGTTAAAACTCTGATGCCATCTTGGAATACTGCACTTTGTTCATGTCATTACTCATTACAACATTTCTCTCTTTCTAATCATACATCTAGATGTTATGTCAACACACATTTAATCTACATTATAAGAGTGCCTTTGTGATAAATGTGTCTTTCATTCTTGAATTAACTGGTTAAATATTTAATCTAACTAAACCATAAAGATGGAGTCAGAAGACAACAGTCACCTGAAGGGGCTGAAAATTGTAAAGACCCTACAGAACAATCAGTAAATGTGAGTAAATCTGTGATTCTGCCAGTAACACACTGGGTTCAGTTTGGAGGTTGAACTCTCACTCACCAGGATTGACAGCTGTCTGTGCCACAGTTAAACTCATGCAGTGCTAATTTAAAAACTCCCAAATGTTTTGGACAATTTATATTTTTCTATCACAAAAAATACACGTCTTCATTGAAATAAACACACAGAGCAATTAATATATATTTTTAAATATAATTTTTCTTTATTTTAATTAGCAAGTGAGGGCAAAATAAAACTTAACATAAATGAGAGCAGAGTATAGTTATTATGTTATAAGCAGCCAATCAAGGTGGACAGGTAAGCTGCACCGAAGATGGGGCCCATTATGGCAAGACCTAGACCTAGACCTAGACCTAGACCTAGACCTAGGTTGCCAAGGGCACTCTGTGGTGCTTTCTCACGCCTCCTTTCCTTTCTGAACTCCCATTCAAGGTTGTCCATCCTAGCACTAATCGTTCTATTTTCCTCTATGAGGAACTCTAAACGCTGAGCTATTCTCTCCATTGGCTCACTTTGGAGCTGCTGCAGGGACAAGGTCCAAAACAGCGATACCTGCTCCACGTCACGGGTTCTATTTATGGACTCACCTGGCAACTTTAGTGATGTCACTGCTGATGTTGTCACTGTTGGTGTGACCTCATGACTCATTCATGCTATCTGAATTGTGGTGTAATTATGAGGTCACAGGGGGACGTGAATTTATTCATAAAGTTGATAGAGAGTTTGGGTCATAACTCAAAGATGCAATGATGCAGTCAAATAATTTGGAATTAAATATCTCTGAATCTGGTGTCCTTAGGGACTAGTAAAGCGCTATACAAATACAGGCCATTTACCATCTGTAAATTACAACATTTAAAGGGTTCTGACATCACAGTCATCTTTGTGACATCACATCCAGTCTCTCTGTTGTGATGTCAAATATCAATGCCAGATTCGCTTCTCTGTTGACATCACAGCAGAGAGATGAATCTGGCATTGATATTTGACATCACAGCAGAGAGATGAATCTGGCATTGATATTTGACATCACAGCAGAGAGATGAATCTGGCATTGATATTTGACATCACAGCAGAGAGATGAATCTGGCATTGATATTTGACATCACAGCAGAGAGATGAATCTGGCATTGATATTTGACATCACAGCAGAGAGATGAATCTGGCATTGTTATTTGACATCACAGCAGAGATATGAATCTGGCATTGATATTTGACATCACAGCAGAGATGAATCTGTCTCTTCTATATCAAAACCCAGCCAAACATCAAACATTCACCGTAGTCATTCAAAACCTTATTTGTAATATTATAATCAGCAAAATCAGCGTTTTAATTACAGGCATGTATCATTGTTTGCAACTCATAATTATAAAGCTCTATAACACGCTAAACAGGAAGCAAAACTCGTCTGTGCGCCTCCCAGCAGAATGTGCACACACAGTCTAAAGATAGCTCGCAGTGCTGCAGCTTCACGTCACACACAGTCTCACAGCCAGCTCAACCAAAGCTATATTAATTTATATTACAACAACGTCTTATATTTACAAACACTGATAGGTGCTAAAGCTGTTAGGCCTAACCAATTTCGAAAAAATTTAACATAACGGGTCTAACCGAAGAAAGCTCCACTTTTTTGCAGCCACTTACCCAGTATCTGTTTCTACAGTCTCTGGCTTAATCCCTAAAGTCCCTAACTCAATTTAACTGTGTCCAAAAAAGCACAAAGCACCGTTTCAGACGGTGAAGTGGTGAAGCCACTTACCGGTAGTTGTTCTCGACTCCATAAAATGATATTATAATTCAACACATCTTACAGGCACACCTGTCCAGGTGTGCCTGTAAGAAGAAAGGAAGGAGAGGCACACCTGTCCAGGTGTGCCTCTCCTTCCTTTCTTCAAAAACCTTATTACAAATACAAATGAATTACAATATCACAATTTTTGATGCATTTATTAGTTTATTGACTTGCCCTAAGGTTGGTGAGCCATCTTGCCGAGGACTGCACCGAGGATGGTGCCCGTTGTGGCAAGGCCTAGGCCTAGGCCTAGGATGCGCACAACGTTGGCAACGGAGGTCTGTGCTCCTTCCTCATGCCTCACCTTATGGACATCATTCAAATTCCTTTCAAGGTTGTCCATCTTGGCAATGAGCATTCTATTTTGCTCTATGAGGACGTCAAGACGCTCAGCTATTCTCTCCATTGGCTCACTTTGGAGCTGCTGCGGGGCAATGTCTCTATTTATGGACTCATGTGGCAACTTTAGTGATGTCACTGCTGATGTTGTCACTGTTGGTGTGACCTCATGACTCATTCATGCTATCTGAACTGTGGTGTAATTATGAGGTCACAGGGGGACGTGAATTTATTCATAAAGTTGATAGAGAGTTTGGGTCATAACTCAAAGATGCAATGATGCAGTCAAATAATTTGGAATTAAATATCTCTGAATCTGGTGTCCTTAGGGACTAGTAAAGCGCTATACAAATACAGGCCATTTACCATCTGTAAATTACAACATTTAGAGGGTTCTGACATCACAGTCATCTTTGTGACATCACATCCAGTCTCTCTGTTGTGATGTCAAATATCAATGCCAGATTCGCTTCTCTGTTGACATCACAGCAGAGAGATGAATCTGGCATTGATATTTGACATCACAGCAGAGAGATGAATCTGGCATTGATATTTGACATCACAGCAGAGATATGAATCTGGCATTGATATTTGACATCACAGCAGAGATATGAATCTGGCATTGATATTTGACATCACAGCAGAGAGATCAATCTGGCATTGATATTTGACATCACAGCAGAGATGAATCTGGTGTCCTTAGGGACTAGTAAAGCGCTATACAAATACAGGCCATTTACCATCTGTAAATTACAACAACATTTAGAGGGTTCTGACATCACAGTCATCTTTGTGACATCACATCCAGTCTCTCTGTTGTGATGTCAAATATCAATGCCAGATTCGCTTCTCTGTTGACATCACAGCAGAGAGATGAATCTGGCATTGATATTTGACATCACAGCAGAGAGATGAATCTGGCATTGATATTTGACATCACAGCAGAGAGATGAATCTGGCATTGATATTTGACATCACAACAGAGAGATGAATCTGGCATTGATATTTGACATCACAACAGAGAGACTGGATGTGATGTCAGAAGGATGACTGTGATGTCAGAACCCTCTAAATGTTGTAATTTACAGATAGTAAATGGCCTGTAAAAAAAGAGGCAAAAATTAGTTCGTTTCTTTATTCAACTTTTGAACAGTGGTGCTAACCCTAAGCCTATGATCATAACTCAAAGACGCAATGATGCAGTCAAATCATTTGGAATTAAATATCTCTGTCAGGGCGCCCCAGGGTGGCTGTGGCTACAATGTAGCTTGCCGTCACCGGTGTGTGAATGGGTGGATGACTGGATGTGTAAGGTGCTTTGGGGTCCTTAGGGACTAGTAAAGCGCTATACAATTTATCATCTGTAAATTACAACATTTAGAGGGTTCTGACATCACATCCAGTCTCTCTGCTGTGATGTCAAATATCACTGCCAGACTCGCTTCTCTTTTATGATGTCAAATATCACTGCCAGATTCATCTCTGTTGTGATGTCAAATATTAATGCCAGATTCAGGTACTCCACTCCTTCAGACGTACTCAGACTAGAACTTCTGTCCAAGGAGCTTTAGACCTTTATTTTATTGCTGCAGCCACCAGTGTCGTCCAGTTGGGTGGTCCTTTGCTCTTCTTTCTTCAACCTCAGGGGTTAGACAACCCTTCAGTCGTTGCACAGATCAGGGGATTATTCTGCCCCGATTTCAAACAACAATCTGTGTATCCTCCGGTCCGGTGGATCCTCCAGAAAAAGGAACAGGAACGTGTCCCCCTTTTGCCCAAGAGCCTCTCGAACCTATATTTATCCAAACAGATGGGACCAATAATGCTTCACTGAGTCAGAGACTTTAATGTCTCTTCTATGTAAGAATGTCTCGTGCTGATATACCTGCAAACTTGACAACAAAGGTTTTTCAGACTACATGTAGCTGTCCTCTATGTCAGCTAACACATTTACATTTATGTCACACTTATTTCTGCTTTCCCATTTTATAATTATTACTTACATTTTGATTAGATACCTTGAGTTTGTAAATGATCAGATTACATAATTGGAATACAATGTATCCAATTCAGGGTTGCGGGTGGATGAAGCCTATCCCAGCTGATACAGGACAAAGACAGGCTGCCAGTTTATCGCAGGGCTAACACAACATGTGTAACAGAAAATCCACTTAAATGTTTGATATTTCTTATAATAATCATAATTATGACTATTATTTAAAGGTTTCTTTATAAATACATTTTGATTTTTTTATAACCTCTAAAATATAAACCTGAGCTGTTTCAGATTCTGACCTCTGACCTCACTGCAGCTCCCTCTTGGAAGTATGTCTGCTTCTTGTCCCCAGTGTTGACCGCCTGCCCTTGATATCACGTACTGTACCTGAGGAACAAAAAAGGACAAACACTTGCCTTCATTTAAGAAGTACATTCATACAGAGGTAATCTATGGAAACACACTAGTTCAACCTTTGGGAGAAATCAGTTCCTGTGAAACATTTCTGTAAATGAACATCATGTGGAGAATGAATGAAATGAGTTCTTCAGGTGACTCAGCAGTCCTACACTGACAAATGAAATCTAGTTAAACTATTAAGCATATTTGCTCTTCTGAAATCCGTGTTAAACAACAACAAACATAAATTAGTAACAAAAATACAGCTGAGTAGAGGCTTTACAAACCAGTAGCAGCCATAATGCTAAATTTTAATCTTCAAATGTTTCTGAGCCGTCTTCAACCTGCTTTTAACACATTAAAGTCCCACAGTCAATGCAGCCTGACTCAATCCTAGATGTTCAGCACACAGAGGTGCTGTTTAAAGTTTAGTGATAACCTGAGTCACTGATCATTTGCAGTATTACAGAGTCTGGCAGTCTTTGCATGATTTCCACGTCACTGTAAGTTTCTAGCTGACTCTCAGGTGTGACAGGTGTGCCAGCAGGAAAGAGTAATAATAACCAGCATCCTGAGGTTTGTCATACAGGATTAAATTTACAGTGGCTTTGTTCACACAGCTGGGATTGTATTTTACACTGACCCTGGGTCAGTATAAGTATCATACAGTTTAAACGAAGCAGTGAAACTTGCACATATTTATTACAGATGCACTGAAGCTAATCGAGATATTTGCTGTCAACCTCTTTTTTTATTAAAACCACCTTATAGAACATCACATCAGTTACAATGTAGAATCAATGTCATTTATAGTTTACAAATGACAAAATGTTTACACAAAATCATGACAGTGTTTACATGATATCACCCACTACTAACATTACTTTATTTACTGTATCTTTTGAAAAAATACAGCAATTTTAACAACACAAGACTTAAGAATATTTAACAGGAGCAGGTTTCATTTTTCCCTGGTTTTATTATCACACTGTTCACCAAACGCAGCAAACCTTCACTATCTTATCCAAAGCTACTTGTAAACTGTGTCATAAAATTGGACATTTTGCTTGTGTCTGCTGCTCATCCAAGACAAGAGATGTACGGGAAGTCCATTTGCCAAAACTCACAGTCCTTTACTTAACAGATCCTTCTCATGCATCAAAAGGATTGCAATGCAGCATAAATGTGAGCACACCTACGTCATCAGCTAAGGACATTGAACTGATTGTGGACACAGGTTCTGCAGTTTCTATCCTGCCTAACCACATCTACGAAGAGCACTTCAGTGGTACGCCACTAAAACCACCTGACCTTCAACTAGCTACTGACTGAGTACCACTGTTCAAAAGTTGAATAAAGAAACAAACTAATTTTTGCCTCTTTTTTTATTAAAACCACCTTATAGAACATCACATCAGTTTTATTATCACACTGTTCACCAAAACGCAGCAAACCTTCACCATCTTATCCAGGAGGGTCACCTCTTCACCCTCACATGGAAGAAGTAATCTGATTGGCATGGTGGTATGTTTGAAGCAGGTCCCTTGTGTAGCGCTGGAACCCAGTCATGATGTGTTTCACCCATTTCATAGGCTGGTTTACTACAATAATGCCAAATAATTAGCAACTCTATAAATAGAAGGTAGTTCTGCAAAATCACTCAGTAGGATGTTTGTTCTAATTTGCTATGAGCTCAGAGCGCATAGAAAATAAAACTAATAGGCTATAAAGAGTGATATGAACATATTTAGAACTTACCGGAATGAAAATGTCAGGAGCATCAACAGATATTTGGAGATGGAAGAGAACTGGATATCAGCTCGTCTCACAGCTGCTATCCAGGCTAGACACCTTCGTTTGGTAACATCAATACACGAGCTGCCTCATGTTGTGCCTCGTGCGATCGAACATTGCAGACGACCACACAGCAAGAACGAACCATGGCTGTTGGTGTGTGCCTGTTGGTGTGTGCCTTCGCTCCCTCTTCACTTGTGCTAGACCCCCAAAATGGCGGATCGGGCCAAAATCCTTTCCAAGCCCACCCCCGTGACATCACGCTCCAAAGCCCTATAACTGTGTCCAGGTGTTAAATTCATCCATGTGATTCAGCAACACTGTAAAATAATATTCATTTCTTCGGTAAGAAGTGTGTGTTTCTAAAAAAAGCTAAACAATTCTCAGTTATCGACTGGGAATGAAGAGATTATAAATATATTCGAGAATGCATATAGAGATGGACCCTATCAAAAAATCATTTACAAATTATATTGTTCACTGATCAATCTACGGGGTCATGATACAAGATATGTTAAAGGAAGATGGGAAACAGAGAGCAATCTATTCTTAACAGGAGAGGAATGGGATGGGATTTGTAGGCAGCAGTGGTCAGTAACAAGCTCCCCCTCGTGGAGGGAATTCAGCTGGAAGAATGTATTTCGTTATTTTATTACCCCAGCCCAAAAATCCAATTATTCTCAGAACACAACATGCTGGAGGCATTGTGGACATGCAACAGCAAATCATTTTCACATTTTTTGGGAAGGTCCCCGTGTGGTTCCATTTTGGAAGGAAATACATAAGGTCATGGAAACAATCTTCCAAAAGAAAATACAATTTCATTTTGCATTATTGTACCTAGGCAACCTAGAGAGTCTTAATCTATGCAAACCGGATAAGTATTTGTTCAGTGTGCTGTCGGTAGCTTGCAAAAAGGCCATAACTCGCCTTTGGATTAAAGAGGATATTCCTACCATAGATGAATGGATTGATGTGATATATAATATTTTTGTTATGGAAAGAATAACTTTTAGGCTAAAGTGCCAGGCGGACTCTTTTGAAGAATATTGGTTGAAATGGTTGAAATATGTACAAAATGGGAGGCCCGATTTTGTATAATGTCATTGTATTTCTTGGTTTGTTTATTCTTGTGTTTTGTTTGGTCTTGTTTTGGTCCGTTTGTCTCTTCTGTTGTTGTTCGGTTTGGTTTTGCTTTCCCCCTCACGGTGATTAAATTGAATTTGTTGTATATGTTGTATAAATAAGAAAACTAATAAAACATAAATTAAAAAAAAAAGTGTGTGTTTCTGTCGTCATTATTTTACGCGTCGGGAGTGAGAACGGGTTGATTTCACTCACATGTGCTGTACCAGTGTACCTGCACATGTGATGTGACAATAAGTGATTTGATTTGAGAGTTCAAACTCACTGCTGTAATAACTTATAATGATTAATATAATAACTAGAATATTGGCCACATATATTTACACTGACTTTAGTCTCATGAACAACATTAGCTAATTGTTCAGGGCCCTAGAGTGCGACCAATATGGTCTTGTGATAATAACAGAAACAGATGCATCTATGTCATTATCTTTGAGCTTTTAAACTTAGCATAATTATAAAAACATGACTATAAAAGGTGTTAAAACTCTGATGCCATCTTGGAATACTGCACTTTGTTCATGTCATTACTCATTACAACATTTCTCTCTTTCTAATCATACATCTAGATGTTATGTCAACACACATTTAATCTACATTATAAGAGTGCCTTTGTGATAAATGTGTCTTTCATTCTTGAATTAACTGGTTAAATATTTAATCTAACTAAACCATAAAGATGGAGTCAGAAGACAACAGTCACCTGAAGGGGCTGAAAATTGTAAAGACCCTACAGAACAATCAGTAAATGTGAGTAAATCTGTGATTCTGCCAGTAACACACTGGGTTCAGTTTGGAGGTTGAACTCTCACTCACCAGGATTGACAGCTGTCTGTGCCACAGTTAAACTCATGCAGTGCTAATTTAAAAACTCTCAAATGTTTTGGACAATTTATATTTTTCTATCACAAAAAATACACGTCTTCATTGAAATAAACACACAGAGCAATTAATATATATTTTTAAATATAATTTTTCTTTATTTTAATTAGCAAGTGAGGGCAAAATAAAACTTAACATAAATGAGAGCAGAGTATAGTTATTATGTTATAAGCAGCCAATCAAGGTGGACAGGTAAGCTGCACCGAAGATGGGGCCCATTATGGCAAGACCTAGACCTAGACCTAGACCTAGACCTAGACCTAGGTTGCCAAGGGCACTCTGTGGTGCTTTCTCACGCCTCCTTTCCTTTCTGAACTCCCATTCAAGGTTGTCCATCCTAGCACTAATCGTTCTATTTTCCTCTATGAGGAACTCTAAACGCTGAGCTATTCTCTCCATTGGCTCACTTTGGAGCTGCTGCAGGGACAAGGTCCAAAACAGCGATACCTGCTCCACGTCACGGGTTCTATTTATGGACTCACCTGGCAACTTTAGTGATGTCACTGCTGATGTTGTCACTGTTGGTGTGACCTCATGACTCATTCATGCTATCTGAATTGTGGTGTAATTATGAGGTCACAGGGGGACGTGAATTTATTCATAAAGTTGATAGAGAGTTTGGGTCATAACTCAAAGATGCAATGATGCAGTCAAATAATTTGGAATTAAATATCTCTGAATCTGGTGTCCTTAGGGACTAGTAAAGCGCTATACAAATACAGGCCATTTACCATCTGTAAATTACAACATTTAAAGGGTTCTGACATCACAGTCATCTTTGTGACATCACATCCAGTCTCTCTGTTGTGATGTCAAATATCAATGCCAGATTCGCTTCTCTGTTGACATCACAGCAGAGAGATGAATCTGGCATTGATATTTGACATCACAGCAGAGAGATGAATCTGGCATTGATATTTGACATCACAGCAGAGAGATGAATCTGGCATTGATATTTGACATCACAGCAGAGAGATGAATCTGGCATTGATATTTGACATCACAGCAGAGAGATGAATCTGGCATTGATATTTGACATCACAGCAGAGATATGAATCTGGCATTGTTATTTGACATCACAGCAGAGATATGAATCTGGCATTGATATTTGACATCACAGCAGAGATGAATCTGGTGTCCTTAGGGACTAGTAAAGCGCTATACAAATACAGGCCATTTACCATCTGTAAATTACAACATTTAGAGGGTTCTGACATCACAGTCATCTTTGTGACATCACATCCAGTCTCTCTGTTGTGATGTCAAATATCAATGCCAGATTCATATCTCTGCTGTGATGTCACATATCAATGCCAGATTCATATCTCTGCTGTGATGTCAAATATCAATGCCAGATTCATCTCTCTGCTGTGATGTCAAATATCAATGCCAGATTCATCTCTCTGCTGTGATGTCAAATATCAATGCCAGATTCATCTCTCTGCTGTGATGTCAAATAACAATGCCAGATTCGCTTCTCTGTTGACATCACAGCAGAGAGATGAATCTGGCATTGATATTTGACATCACAGCAGAGAGATGAATCTGGCATTGATATTTGACATCACAGCAGAGAGATGAATCTGGCATTGATATTTGACATCACAGCAGAGAGATGAATCTGGCATTGATATTTGACATCACAGCAGAGAGATGAATCTGGCATTGATATTTGACATCACAGCAGAGAGATGAATCTGGCATTGATATTTGACATCACAGCAGAGAGATGAATCTGGCATTGTTATTTGACATCACAGCAGAGATATGAATCTGGCATTGATATTTGACATCACAGCAGAGATGAATCTGTCTCTTCTATATCAAAACCCAGCCAAACATCAAACATTCACCGTAGTCATTCAAAACCTTATTTGTAATATTATAATCAGCAAAATCAGCGTTTTAATTACAGGCATGTATCATTGTTTGCAACTCATAATTATAAAGCTCTATAACACGCTAAACAGGAAGCAAAACTCGTCTGTGCGCCTCCCAGCAGAATGTGCACACACAGTCTAAAGATAGCTCGCAGTGCTGCAGCTTCACGTCACACACAGTCTCACAGCCAGCTCAACCAAAGCTATATTAATTTATATTACAACAACGTCTTATATTTACAAACACTGATAGGTGCTAAAGCTGTTAGGCCTAACCAATTTCGAAAAAATTTAACATAACGGGTCTAACCGAAGAAAGCTCCACTTTTTTGCAGCCACTTACCCAGTATCTGTTTCTACAGTCTCTGGCTTAATCCCTAAAGTCCCTAACTCAATTTAACTGTGTCCAAAAAAGCACAAAGCACCGTTTCAGACGGTGAAGTGGTGAAGCCACTTACCGGTAGTTGTTCTCGACTCCATAAAATGATATTATAATTCAACACATCTTACAGGCACACCTGTCCAGGTGTGCCTGTAAGAAGAAAGGAAGGAGAGGCACACCTGTCCAGGTGTGCCTCTCCTTCCTTTCTTCAAAAACCTTATTACAAATACAAATGAATTACAATATCACAATTTTTGATGCATTTATTAGTTTATTGACTTGCCCTAAGGTTGGTGAGCCATCTTGCCGAGGACTGCACCGAGGATGGTGCCCGTTGTGGCAAGGCCTAGGCCTAGGCCTAGGATGCGCACAACGTTGGCAACGGAGGTCTGTGCTCCTTCCTCATGCCTCACCTTATGGACATCATTCAAATTCCTTTCAAGGTTGTCCATCTTGGCAATGAGCATTCTATTTTGCTCTATGAGGACGTCAAGACGCTCAGCTATTCTCTCCATTGGCTCACTTTGGAGCTGCTGCGGGGCAATGTCTCTATTTATGGACTCATGTGGCAACTTTAGTGATGTCACTGCTGATGTTGTCACTGTTGGTGTGACCTCATGACTCATTCATGCTATCTGAACTGTGGTGTAATTATGAGGTCACAGGGGGACGTGAATTTATTCATAAAGTTGATAGAGAGTTTGGGTCATAACTCAAAGATGCAATGATGCAGTCAAATAATTTGGAATTAAATATCTCTGAATCTGGTGTCCTTAGGGACTAGTAAAGCGCTATACAAATACAGGCCATTTACCATCTGTAAATTACAACATTTAGAGGGTTCTGACATCACAGTCATCTTTGTGACATCACATCCAGTCTCTCTGTTGTGATGTCAAATATCAATGCCAGATTCGCTTCTCTGTTGACATCACAGCAGAGAGATGAATCTGGCATTGATATTTGACATCACAGCAGAGAGATGAATCTGGCATTGATATTTGACATCACAGCAGAGATATGAATCTGGCATTGATATTTGACATCACAGCAGAGATATGAATCTGGCATTGATATTTGACATCACAGCAGAGAGATCAATCTGGCATTGATATTTGACATCACAGCAGAGATGAATCTGGTGTCCTTAGGGACTAGTAAAGCGCTATACAAATACAGGCCATTTACCATCTGTAAATTACAACAACATTTAGAGGGTTCTGACATCACAGTCATCTTTGTGACATCACATCCAGTCTCTCTGTTGTGATGTCAAATATCAATGCCAGATTCGCTTCTCTGTTGACATCACAGCAGAGAGATGAATCTGGCATTGATATTTGACATCACAGCAGAGAGATGAATCTGGCATTGATATTTGACATCACAGCAGAGAGATGAATCTGGCATTGATATTTGACATCACAACAGAGAGATGAATCTGGCATTGATATTTGACATCACAACAGAGAGACTGGATGTGATGTCAGAAGGATGACTGTGATGTCAGAACCCTCTAAATGTTGTAATTTACAGATAGTAAATGGCCTGTAAAAAAAGAGGCAAAAATTAGTTCGTTTCTTTATTCAACTTTTGAACAGTGGTGCTAACCCTAAGCCTATGATCATAACTCAAAGACGCAATGATGCAGTCAAATCATTTGGAATTAAATATCTCTGTCAGGGCGCCCCAGGGTGGCTGTGGCTACAATGTAGCTTGCCGTCACCGGTGTGTGAATGGGTGGATGACTGGATGTGTAAGGTGCTTTGGGGTCCTTAGGGACTAGTAAAGCGCTATACAATTTATCATCTGTAAATTACAACATTTAGAGGGTTCTGACATCACATCCAGTCTCTCTGCTGTGATGTCAAATATCACTGCCAGACTCGCTTCTCTTTTATGATGTCAAATATCACTGCCAGATTCATCTCTGTTGTGATGTCAAATATTAATGCCAGATTCAGGTACTCCACTCCTTCAGACGTACTCAGACTAGAACTTCTGTCCAAGGAGCTTTAGACCTTTATTTTATTGCTGCAGCCACCAGTGTCGTCCAGTTGGGTGGTCCTTTGCTCTTCTTTCTTCAACCTCAGGGGTTAGACAACCCTTCAGTCGTTGCACAGATCAGGGGATTATTCTGCCCCGATTTCAAACAACAATCTGTGTATCCTCCGGTCCGGTGGATCCTCCAGAAAAAGGAACAGGAACGTGTCCCCCTTTTGCCCAAGAGCCTCTCGAACCTATATTTATCCAAACAGATGGGACCAATAATGCTTCACTGAGTCAGAGACTTTAATGTCTCTTCTATGTAAGAATGTCTCGTGCTGATATACCTGCAAACTTGACAACAAAGGTTTTTCAGACTACATGTAGCTGTCCTCTATGTCAGCTAACACATTTACATTTATGTCACACTTATTTCTGCTTTCCCATTTTATAATTATTACTTACATTTTGATTAGATACCTTGAGTTTGTAAATGATCAGATTACATAATTGGAATACAATGTATCCAATTCAGGGTTGCGGGTGGATGAAGCCTATCCCAGCTGATACAGGACAAAGACAGGCTGCCAGTTTATCGCAGGGCTAACACAACATGTGTAACAGAAAATCCACTTAAATGTTTGATATTTCTTATAATAATCATAATTATGACTATTATTTAAAGGTTTCTTTATAAATACATTTTGATTTTTTTATAACCTCTAAAATATAAACCTGAGCTGTTTCAGATTCTGACCTCTGACCTCACTGCAGCTCCCTCTTGGAAGTATGTCTGCTTCTTGTCCCCAGTGTTGACCGCCTGCCCTTGATATCACGTACTGTACCTGAGGAACAAAAAAGGACAAACACTTGCCTTCATTTAAGAAGTACATTCATACAGAGGTAATCTATGGAAACACACTAGTTCAACCTTTGGGAGAAATCAGTTCCTGTGAAACATTTCTGTAAATGAACATCATGTGGAGAATGAATGAAATGAGTTCTTCAGGTGACTCAGCAGTCCTACACTGACAAATGAAATCTAGTTAAACTATTAAGCATATTTGCTCTTCTGAAATCCGTGTTAAACAACAACAAACATAAATTAGTAACAAAAATACAGCTGAGTAGAGGCTTTACAAACCAGTAGCAGCCATAATGCTAAATTTTAATCTTCAAATGTTTCTGAGCCGTCTTCAACCTGCTTTTAACACATTAAAGTCCCACAGTCAATGCAGCCTGACTCAATCCTAGATGTTCAGCACACAGAGGTGCTGTTTAAAGTTTAGTGATAACCTGAGTCACTGATCATTTGCAGTATTACAGAGTCTGGCAGTCTTTGCATGATTTCCACGTCACTGTAAGTTTCTAGCTGACTCTCAGGTGTGACAGGTGTGCCAGCAGGAAAGAGTAATAATAACCAGCATCCTGAGGTTTGTCATACAGGATTAAATTTACAGTGGCTTTGTTCACACAGCTGGGATTGTATTTTACACTGACCCTGGGTCAGTATAAGTATCATACAGTTTAAACGAAGCAGTGAAACTTGCACATATTTATTACAGATGCACTGAAGCTAATCGAGATATTTGCTGTCAACCTCTTTTTTTATTAAAACCACCTTATAGAACATCACATCAGTTACAATGTAGAATCAATGTCATTTATAGTTTACAAATGACAAAATGTTTACACAAAATCATGACAGTGTTTACATGATATCACCCACTACTAACATTACTTTATTTACTGTATCTTTTGAAAAAATACAGCAATTTTAACAACACAAGACTTAAGAATATTTAACAGGAGCAGGTTTCATTTTTCCCTGGTTTTATTATCACACTGTTCACCAAACGCAGCAAACCTTCACTATCTTATCCAAAGCTACTTGTAAACTGTGTCATAAAATTGGACATTTTGCTTGTGTCTGCTGCTCATCCAAGACAAGAGATGTACGGGAAGTCCATTTGCCAAAACTCACAGTCCTTTACTTAACAGATCCTTCTCATGCATCAAAAGGATTGCAATGCAGCATAAATGTGAGCACACCTACGTCATCAGCTAAGGACATTGAACTGATTGTGGACACAGGTTCTGCAGTTTCTATCCTGCCTAACCACATCTACGAAGAGCACTTCAGTGGTACGCCACTAAAACCACCTGACCTTCAACTAGCTACTGACTGAGTACCACTGTTCAAAAGTTGAATAAAGAAACAAACTAATTTTTGCCTCTTTTTTTATTAAAACCACCTTATAGAACATCACATCAGTTTTATTATCACACTGTTCACCAAAACGCAGCAAACCTTCACCATCTTATCCAGGAGGGTCACCTCTTCACCCTCACATGGAAGAAGTAATCTGATTGGCATGGTGGTATGTTTGAAGCAGGTCCCTTGTGTAGCGCTGGAACCCAGTCATGATGTGTTTCACCCATTTCATAGGCTGGTTTACTACAATAATGCCAAATAATTAGCAACTCTATAAATAGAAGGTAGTTCTGCAAAATCACTCAGTAGGATGTTTGTTCTAATTTGCTATGAGCTCAGAGCGCATAGAAAATAAAACTAATAGGCTATAAAGAGTGATATGAACATATTTAGAACTTACCGGAATGAAAATGTCAGGAGCATCAACAGATATTTGGAGATGGAAGAGAACTGGATATCAGCTCGTCTCACAGCTGCTATCCAGGCTAGACACCTTCGTTTGGTAACATCAATACACGAGCTGCCTCATGTTGTGCCTCGTGCGATCGAACATTGCAGACGACCACACAGCAAGAACGAACCATGGCTGTTGGTGTGTGCCTGTTGGTGTGTGCCTTCGCTCCCTCTTCACTTGTGCTAGACCCCCAAAATGGCGGATCGGGCCAAAATCCTTTCCAAGCCCACCCCCGTGACATCACGCTCCAAAGCCCTATAACTGTGTCCAGGTGTTAAATTCATCCATGTGATTCAGCAACACTGTAAAATAATATTCATTTCTTCGGTAAGAAGTGTGTGTTTCTAAAAAAAGCTAAACAATTCTCAGTTATCGACTGGGAATGAAGAGATTATAAATATATTCGAGAATGCATATAGAGATGGACCCTATCAAAAAATCATTTACAAATTATATTGTTCACTGATCAATCTACGGGGTCATGATACAAGATATGTTAAAGGAAGATGGGAAACAGAGAGCAATCTATTCTTAACAGGAGAGGAATGGGATGGGATTTGTAGGCAGCAGTGGTCAGTAACAAGCTCCCCCTCGTGGAGGGAATTCAGCTGGAAGAATGTATTTCGTTATTTTATTACCCCAGCCCAAAAATCCAATTATTCTCAGAACACAACATGCTGGAGGCATTGTGGACATGCAACAGCAAATCATTTTCACATTTTTTGGGAAGGTCCCCGTGTGGTTCCATTTTGGAAGGAAATACATAAGGTCATGGAAACAATCTTCCAAAAGAAAATACAATTTCATTTTGCATTATTGTACCTAGGCAACCTAGAGAGTCTTAATCTATGCAAACCGGATAAGTATTTGTTCAGTGTGCTGTCGGTAGCTTGCAAAAAGGCCATAACTCGCCTTTGGATTAAAGAGGATATTCCTACCATAGATGAATGGATTGATGTGATATATAATATTTTTGTTATGGAAAGAATAACTTTTAGGCTAAAGTGCCAGGCGGACTCTTTTGAAGAATATTGGTTGAAATGGTTGAAATATGTACAAAATGGGAGGCCCGATTTTGTATAATGTCATTGTATTTCTTGGTTTGTTTATTCTTGTGTTTTGTTTGGTCTTGTTTTGGTCCGTTTGTCTCTTCTGTTGTTGTTCGGTTTGGTTTTGCTTTCCCCCTCACGGTGATTAAATTGAATTTGTTGTATATGTTGTATAAATAAGAAAACTAATAAAACATAAATTAAAAAAAAAAGTGTGTGTTTCTGTCGTCATTATTTTACGCGTCGGGAGTGAGAACGGGTTGATTTCACTCACATGTGCTGTACCAGTGTACCTGCACATGTGATGTGACAATAAGTGATTTGATTTGAGAGTTCAAACTCACTGCTGTAATAACTTATAATGATTAATATAATAACTAGAATATTGGCCACATATATTTACACTGACTTTAGTCTCATGAACAACATTAGCTAATTGTTCAGGGCCCTAGAGTGCGACCAATATGGTCTTGTGATAATAACAGAAACAGATGCATCTATGTCATTATCTTTGAGCTTTTAAACTTAGCATAATTATAAAAACATGACTATAAAAGGTGTTAAAACTCTGATGCCATCTTGGAATACTGCACTTTGTTCATGTCATTACTCATTACAACATTTCTCTCTTTCTAATCATACATCTAGATGTTATGTCAACACACATTTAATCTACATTATAAGAGTGCCTTTGTGATAAATGTGTCTTTCATTCTTGAATTAACTGGTTAAATATTTAATCTAACTAAACCATAAAGATGGAGTCAGAAGACAACAGTCACCTGAAGGGGCTGAAAATTGTAAAGACCCTACAGAACAATCAGTAAATGTGAGTAAATCTGTGATTCTGCCAGTAACACACTGGGTTCAGTTTGGAGGTTGAACTCTCACTCACCAGGATTGACAGCTGTCTGTGCCACAGTTAAACTCATGCAGTGCTAATTTAAAAACTCTCAAATGTTTTGGACAATTTATATTTTTCTATCACAAAAAATACACGTCTTCATTGAAATAAACACACAGAGCAATTAATATATATTTTTAAATATAATTTTTCTTTATTTTAATTAGCAAGTGAGGGCAAAATAAAACTTAACATAAATGAGAGCAGAGTATAGTTATTATGTTATAAGCAGCCAATCAAGGTGGACAGGTAAGCTGCACCGAAGATGGGGCCCATTATGGCAAGACCTAGACCTAGACCTAGACCTAGACCTAGACCTAGGTTGCCAAGGGCACTCTGTGGTGCTTTCTCACGCCTCCTTTCCTTTCTGAACTCCCATTCAAGGTTGTCCATCCTAGCACTAATCGTTCTATTTTCCTCTATGAGGAACTCTAAACGCTGAGCTATTCTCTCCATTGGCTCACTTTGGAGCTGCTGCAGGGACAAGGTCCAAAACAGCGATACCTGCTCCACGTCACGGGTTCTATTTATGGACTCACCTGGCAACTTTAGTGATGTCACTGCTGATGTTGTCACTGTTGGTGTGACCTCATGACTCATTCATGCTATCTGAATTGTGGTGTAATTATGAGGTCACAGGGGGACGTGAATTTATTCATAAAGTTGATAGAGAGTTTGGGTCATAACTCAAAGATGCAATGATGCAGTCAAATAATTTGGAATTAAATATCTCTGAATCTGGTGTCCTTAGGGACTAGTAAAGCGCTATACAAATACAGGCCATTTACCATCTGTAAATTACAACATTTAAAGGGTTCTGACATCACAGTCATCTTTGTGACATCACATCCAGTCTCTCTGTTGTGATGTCAAATATCAATGCCAGATTCGCTTCTCTGTTGACATCACAGCAGAGAGATGAATCTGGCATTGATATTTGACATCACAGCAGAGAGATGAATCTGGCATTGATATTTGACATCACAGCAGAGAGATGAATCTGGCATTGATATTTGACATCACAGCAGAGAGATGAATCTGGCATTGATATTTGACATCACAGCAGAGAGATGAATCTGGCATTGATATTTGACATCACAGCAGAGAGATGAATCTGGCATTGATATTTGACATCACAGCAGAGAGATGAATCTGGCATTGTTATTTGACATCACAGCAGAGATATGAATCTGGCATTGATATTTGACATCACAGCAGAGATGAATCTGTCTCTTCTATATCAAAACCCAGCCAAACATCAAACATTCACCGTAGTCATTCAAAACCTTATTTGTAATATTATAATCAGCAAAATCAGCGTTTTAATTACAGGCATGTATCATTGTTTGCAACTCATAATTATAAAGCTCTATAACACGCTAAACAGGAAGCAAAACTCGTCTGTGCGCCTCCCAGCAGAATGTGCACACACAGTCTAAAGATAGCTCGCAGTGCTGCAGCTTCACGTCACACACAGTCTCACAGCCAGCTCAACCAAAGCTATATTAATTTATATTACAACAACGTCTTATATTTACAAACACTGATAGGTGCTAAAGCTGTTAGGCCTAACCAATTTCGAAAAAATTTAACATAACGGGTCTAACCGAAGAAAGCTCCACTTTTTTGCAGCCACTTACCCAGTATCTGTTTCTACAGTCTCTGGCTTAATCCCTAAAGTCCCTAACTCAATTTAACTGTGTCCAAAAAAGCACAAAGCACCGTTTCAGACGGTGAAGTGGTGAAGCCACTTACCGGTAGTTGTTCTCGACTCCATAAAATGATATTATAATTCAACACATCTTACAGGCACACCTGTCCAGGTGTGCCTGTAAGAAGAAAGGAAGGAGAGGCACACCTGTCCAGGTGTGCCTCTCCTTCCTTTCTTCAAAAACCTTATTACAAATACAAATGAATTACAATATCACAATTTTTGATGCATTTATTAGTTTATTGACTTGCCCTAAGGTTGGTGAGCCATCTTGCCGAGGACTGCACCGAGGATGGTGCCCGTTGTGGCAAGGCCTAGGCCTAGGCCTAGGATGCGCACAACGTTGGCAACGGAGGTCTGTGCTCCTTCCTCATGCCTCACCTTATGGACATCATTCAAATTCCTTTCAAGGTTGTCCATCTTGGCAATGAGCATTCTATTTTGCTCTATGAGGACGTCAAGACGCTCAGCTATTCTCTCCATTGGCTCACTTTGGAGCTGCTGCGGGGCAATGTCTCTATTTATGGACTCATGTGGCAACTTTAGTGATGTCACTGCTGATGTTGTCACTGTTGGTGTGACCTCATGACTCATTCATGCTATCTGAACTGTGGTGTAATTATGAGGTCACAGGGGGACGTGAATTTATTCATAAAGTTGATAGAGAGTTTGGGTCATAACTCAAAGATGCAATGATGCAGTCAAATAATTTGGAATTAAATATCTCTGAATCTGGTGTCCTTAGGGACTAGTAAAGCGCTATACAAATACAGGCCATTTACCATCTGTAAATTACAACATTTAGAGGGTTCTGACATCACAGTCATCTTTGTGACATCACATCCAGTCTCTCTGTTGTGATGTCAAATATCAATGCCAGATTCGCTTCTCTGTTGACATCACAGCAGAGAGATGAATCTGGCATTGATATTTGACATCACAGCAGAGAGATGAATCTGGCATTGATATTTGACATCACAGCAGAGATATGAATCTGGCATTGATATTTGACATCACAGCAGAGATATGAATCTGGCATTGATATTTGACATCACAGCAGAGAGATCAATCTGGCATTGATATTTGACATCACAGCAGAGATGAATCTGGTGTCCTTAGGGACTAGTAAAGCGCTATACAAATACAGGCCATTTACCATCTGTAAATTACAACAACATTTAGAGGGTTCTGACATCACAGTCATCTTTGTGACATCACATCCAGTCTCTCTGTTGTGATGTCAAATATCAATGCCAGATTCGCTTCTCTGTTGACATCACAGCAGAGAGATGAATCTGGCATTGATATTTGACATCACAGCAGAGAGATGAATCTGGCATTGATATTTGACATCACAGCAGAGAGATGAATCTGGCATTGATATTTGACATCACAACAGAGAGATGAATCTGGCATTGATATTTGACATCACAACAGAGAGACTGGATGTGATGTCAGAAGGATGACTGTGATGTCAGAACCCTCTAAATGTTGTAATTTACAGATAGTAAATGGCCTGTAAAAAAAGAGGCAAAAATTAGTTCGTTTCTTTATTCAACTTTTGAACAGTGGTGCTAACCCTAAGCCTATGATCATAACTCAAAGACGCAATGATGCAGTCAAATCATTTGGAATTAAATATCTCTGTCAGGGCGCCCCAGGGTGGCTGTGGCTACAATGTAGCTTGCCGTCACCGGTGTGTGAATGGGTGGATGACTGGATGTGTAAGGTGCTTTGGGGTCCTTAGGGACTAGTAAAGCGCTATACAATTTATCATCTGTAAATTACAACATTTAGAGGGTTCTGACATCACATCCAGTCTCTCTGCTGTGATGTCAAATATCACTGCCAGACTCGCTTCTCTTTTATGATGTCAAATATCACTGCCAGATTCATCTCTGTTGTGATGTCAAATATTAATGCCAGATTCAGGTACTCCACTCCTTCAGACGTACTCAGACTAGAACTTCTGTCCAAGGAGCTTTAGACCTTTATTTTATTGCTGCAGCCACCAGTGTCGTCCAGTTGGGTGGTCCTTTGCTCTTCTTTCTTCAACCTCAGGGGTTAGACAACCCTTCAGTCGTTGCACAGATCAGGGGATTATTCTGCCCCGATTTCAAACAACAATCTGTGTATCCTCCGGTCCGGTGGATCCTCCAGAAAAAGGAACAGGAACGTGTCCCCCTTTTGCCCAAGAGCCTCTCGAACCTATATTTATCCAAACAGATGGGACCAATAATGCTTCACTGAGTCAGAGACTTTAATGTCTCTTCTATGTAAGAATGTCTCGTGCTGATATACCTGCAAACTTGACAACAAAGGTTTTTCAGACTACATGTAGCTGTCCTCTATGTCAGCTAACACATTTACATTTATGTCACACTTATTTCTGCTTTCCCATTTTATAATTATTACTTACATTTTGATTAGATACCTTGAGTTTGTAAATGATCAGATTACATAATTGGAATACAATGTATCCAATTCAGGGTTGCGGGTGGATGAAGCCTATCCCAGCTGATACAGGACAAAGACAGGCTGCCAGTTTATCGCAGGGCTAACACAACATGTGTAACAGAAAATCCACTTAAATGTTTGATATTTCTTATAATAATCATAATTATGACTATTATTTAAAGGTTTCTTTATAAATACATTTTGATTTTTTTATAACCTCTAAAATATAAACCTGAGCTGTTTCAGATTCTGACCTCTGACCTCACTGCAGCTCCCTCTTGGAAGTATGTCTGCTTCTTGTCCCCAGTGTTGACCGCCTGCCCTTGATATCACGTACTGTACCTGAGGAACAAAAAAGGACAAACACTTGCCTTCATTTAAGAAGTACATTCATACAGAGGTAATCTATGGAAACACACTAGTTCAACCTTTGGGAGAAATCAGTTCCTGTGAAACATTTCTGTAAATGAACATCATGTGGAGAATGAATGAAATGAGTTCTTCAGGTGACTCAGCAGTCCTACACTGACAAATGAAATCTAGTTAAACTATTAAGCATATTTGCTCTTCTGAAATCCGTGTTAAACAACAACAAACATAAATTAGTAACAAAAATACAGCTGAGTAGAGGCTTTACAAACCAGTAGCAGCCATAATGCTAAATTTTAATCTTCAAATGTTTCTGAGCCGTCTTCAACCTGCTTTTAACACATTAAAGTCCCACAGTCAATGCAGCCTGACTCAATCCTAGATGTTCAGCACACAGAGGTGCTGTTTAAAGTTTAGTGATAACCTGAGTCACTGATCATTTGCAGTATTACAGAGTCTGGCAGTCTTTGCATGATTTCCACGTCACTGTAAGTTTCTAGCTGACTCTCAGGTGTGACAGGTGTGCCAGCAGGAAAGAGTAATAATAACCAGCATCCTGAGGTTTGTCATACAGGATTAAATTTACAGTGGCTTTGTTCACACAGCTGGGATTGTATTTTACACTGACCCTGGGTCAGTATAAGTATCATACAGTTTAAACGAAGCAGTGAAACTTGCACATATTTATTACAGATGCACTGAAGCTAATCGAGATATTTGCTGTCAACCTCTTTTTTTATTAAAACCACCTTATAGAACATCACATCAGTTACAATGTAGAATCAATGTCATTTATAGTTTACAAATGACAAAATGTTTACACAAAATCATGACAGTGTTTACATGATATCACCCACTACTAACATTACTTTATTTACTGTATCTTTTGAAAAAATACAGCAATTTTAACAACACAAGACTTAAGAATATTTAACAGGAGCAGGTTTCATTTTTCCCTGGTTTTATTATCACACTGTTCACCAAACGCAGCAAACCTTCACTATCTTATCCAAAGCTACTTGTAAACTGTGTCATAAAATTGGACATTTTGCTTGTGTCTGCTGCTCATCCAAGACAAGAGATGTACGGGAAGTCCATTTGCCAAAACTCACAGTCCTTTACTTAACAGATCCTTCTCATGCATCAAAAGGATTGCAATGCAGCATAAATGTGAGCACACCTACGTCATCAGCTAAGGACATTGAACTGATTGTGGACACAGGTTCTGCAGTTTCTATCCTGCCTAACCACATCTACGAAGAGCACTTCAGTGGTACGCCACTAAAACCACCTGACCTTCAACTAGCTACTGACTGAGTACCACTGTTCAAAAGTTGAATAAAGAAACAAACTAATTTTTGCCTCTTTTTTTATTAAAACCACCTTATAGAACATCACATCAGTTTTATTATCACACTGTTCACCAAAACGCAGCAAACCTTCACCATCTTATCCAGGAGGGTCACCTCTTCACCCTCACATGGAAGAAGTAATCTGATTGGCATGGTGGTATGTTTGAAGCAGGTCCCTTGTGTAGCGCTGGAACCCAGTCATGATGTGTTTCACCCATTTCATAGGCTGGTTTACTACAATAATGCCAAATAATTAGCAACTCTATAAATAGAAGGTAGTTCTGCAAAATCACTCAGTAGGATGTTTGTTCTAATTTGCTATGAGCTCAGAGCGCATAGAAAATAAAACTAATAGGCTATAAAGAGTGATATGAACATATTTAGAACTTACCGGAATGAAAATGTCAGGAGCATCAACAGATATTTGGAGATGGAAGAGAACTGGATATCAGCTCGTCTCACAGCTGCTATCCAGGCTAGACACCTTCGTTTGGTAACATCAATACACGAGCTGCCTCATGTTGTGCCTCGTGCGATCGAACATTGCAGACGACCACACAGCAAGAACGAACCATGGCTGTTGGTGTGTGCCTGTTGGTGTGTGCCTTCGCTCCCTCTTCACTTGTGCTAGACCCCCAAAATGGCGGATCGGGCCAAAATCCTTTCCAAGCCCACCCCCGTGACATCACGCTCCAAAGCCCTATAACTGTGTCCAGGTGTTAAATTCATCCATGTGATTCAGCAACACTGTAAAATAATATTCATTTCTTCGGTAAGAAGTGTGTGTTTCTAAAAAAAGCTAAACAATTCTCAGTTATCGACTGGGAATGAAGAGATTATAAATATATTCGAGAATGCATATAGAGATGGACCCTATCAAAAAATCATTTACAAATTATATTGTTCACTGATCAATCTACGGGGTCATGATACAAGATATGTTAAAGGAAGATGGGAAACAGAGAGCAATCTATTCTTAACAGGAGAGGAATGGGATGGGATTTGTAGGCAGCAGTGGTCAGTAACAAGCTCCCCCTCGTGGAGGGAATTCAGCTGGAAGAATGTATTTCGTTATTTTATTACCCCAGCCCAAAAATCCAATTATTCTCAGAACACAACATGCTGGAGGCATTGTGGACATGCAACAGCAAATCATTTTCACATTTTTTGGGAAGGTCCCCGTGTGGTTCCATTTTGGAAGGAAATACATAAGGTCATGGAAACAATCTTCCAAAAGAAAATACAATTTCATTTTGCATTATTGTACCTAGGCAACCTAGAGAGTCTTAATCTATGCAAACCGGATAAGTATTTGTTCAGTGTGCTGTCGGTAGCTTGCAAAAAGGCCATAACTCGCCTTTGGATTAAAGAGGATATTCCTACCATAGATGAATGGATTGATGTGATATATAATATTTTTGTTATGGAAAGAATAACTTTTAGGCTAAAGTGCCAGGCGGACTCTTTTGAAGAATATTGGTTGAAATGGTTGAAATATGTACAAAATGGGAGGCCCGATTTTGTATAATGTCATTGTATTTCTTGGTTTGTTTATTCTTGTGTTTTGTTTGGTCTTGTTTTGGTCCGTTTGTCTCTTCTGTTGTTGTTCGGTTTGGTTTTGCTTTCCCCCTCACGGTGATTAAATTGAATTTGTTGTATATGTTGTATAAATAAGAAAACTAATAAAACATAAATTAAAAAAAAAAGTGTGTGTTTCTGTCGTCATTATTTTACGCGTCGGGAGTGAGAACGGGTTGATTTCACTCACATGTGCTGTACCAGTGTACCTGCACATGTGATGTGACAATAAGTGATTTGATTTGAGAGTTCAAACTCACTGCTGTAATAACTTATAATGATTAATATAATAACTAGAATATTGGCCACATATATTTACACTGACTTTAGTCTCATGAACAACATTAGCTAATTGTTCAGGGCCCTAGAGTGCGACCAATATGGTCTTGTGATAATAACAGAAACAGATGCATCTATGTCATTATCTTTGAGCTTTTAAACTTAGCATAATTATAAAAACATGACTATAAAAGGTGTTAAAACTCTGATGCCATCTTGGAATACTGCACTTTGTTCATGTCATTACTCATTACAACATTTCTCTCTTTCTAATCATACATCTAGATGTTATGTCAACACACATTTAATCTACATTATAAGAGTGCCTTTGTGATAAATGTGTCTTTCATTCTTGAATTAACTGGTTAAATATTTAATCTAACTAAACCATAAAGATGGAGTCAGAAGACAACAGTCACCTGAAGGGGCTGAAAATTGTAAAGACCCTACAGAACAATCAGTAAATGTGAGTAAATCTGTGATTCTGCCAGTAACACACTGGGTTCAGTTTGGAGGTTGAACTCTCACTCACCAGGATTGACAGCTGTCTGTGCCACAGTTAAACTCATGCAGTGCTAATTTAAAAACTCTCAAATGTTTTGGACAATTTATATTTTTCTATCACAAAAAATACACGTCTTCATTGAAATAAACACACAGAGCAATTAATATATATTTTTAAATATAATTTTTCTTTATTTTAATTAGCAAGTGAGGGCAAAATAAAACTTAACATAAATGAGAGCAGAGTATAGTTATTATGTTATAAGCAGCCAATCAAGGTGGACAGGTAAGCTGCACCGAAGATGGGGCCCATTATGGCAAGACCTAGACCTAGACCTAGACCTAGACCTAGGTTGCCAAGGGCACTCTGTGGTGCTTTCTCACGCCTCCTTTCCTTTCTGAACTCCCATTCAAGGTTGTCCATCCTAGCACTAATCGTTCTATTTTCCTCTATGAGGAACTCTAAACGCTGAGCTATTCTCTCCATTGGCTCACTTTGGAGCTGCTGCAGGGACAAGGTCCAAAACAGCGATACCTGCTCCACGTCACGGGTTCTATTTATGGACTCACCTGGCAACTTTAGTGATGTCACTGCTGATGTTGTCACTGTTGGTGTGACCTCATGACTCATTCATGCTATCTGAATTGTGGTGTAATTATGAGGTCACAGGGGGACGTGAATTTATTCATAAAGTTGATAGAGAGTTTGGGTCATAACTCAAAGATGCAATGATGCAGTCAAATAATTTGGAATTAAATATCTCTGAATCTGGTGTCCTTAGGGACTAGTAAAGCGCTATACAAATACAGGCCATTTACCATCTGTAAATTACAACATTTAAAGGGTTCTGACATCACAGTCATCTTTGTGACATCACATCCAGTCTCTCTGTTGTGATGTCAAATATCAATGCCAGATTCGCTTCTCTGTTGACATCACAGCAGAGAGATGAATCTGGCATTGATATTTGACATCACAGCAGAGAGATGAATCTGGCATTGATATTTGACATCACAGCAGAGAGATGAATCTGGCATTGATATTTGACATCACAGCAGAGAGATGAATCTGGCATTGATATTTGACATCACAGCAGAGAGATGAATCTGGCATTGATATTTGACATCACAGCAGAGAGATGAATCTGGCATTGATATTTGACATCACAGCAGAGAGATGAATCTGGCATTGTTATTTGACATCACAGCAGAGATATGAATCTGGCATTGATATTTGACATCACAGCAGAGATGAATCTGTCTCTTCTATATCAAAACCCAGCCAAACATCAAACATTCACCGTAGTCATTCAAAACCTTATTTGTAATATTATAATCAGCAAAATCAGCGTTTTAATTACAGGCATGTATCATTGTTTGCAACTCATAATTATAAAGCTCTATAACACGCTAAACAGGAAGCAAAACTCGTCTGTGCGCCTCCCAGCAGAATGTGCACACACAGTCTAAAGATAGCTCGCAGTGCTGCAGCTTCACGTCACACACAGTCTCACAGCCAGCTCAACCAAAGCTATATTAATTTATATTACAACAACGTCTTATATTTACAAACACTGATAGGTGCTAAAGCTGTTAGGCCTAACCAATTTCGAAAAAATTTAACATAACGGGTCTAACCGAAGAAAGCTCCACTTTTTTGCAGCCACTTACCCAGTATCTGTTTCTACAGTCTCTGGCTTAATCCCTAAAGTCCCTAACTCAATTTAACTGTGTCCAAAAAAGCACAAAGCACCGTTTCAGACGGTGAAGTGGTGAAGCCACTTACCGGTAGTTGTTCTCGACTCCATAAAATGATATTATAATTCAACACATCTTACAGGCACACCTGTCCAGGTGTGCCTGTAAGAAGAAAGGAAGGAGAGGCACACCTGTCCAGGTGTGCCTCTCCTTCCTTTCTTCAAAAACCTTATTACAAATACAAATGAATTACAATATCACAATTTTTGATGCATTTATTAGTTTATTGACTTGCCCTAAGGTTGGTGAGCCATCTTGCCGAGGACTGCACCGAGGATGGTGCCCGTTGTGGCAAGGCCTAGGCCTAGGCCTAGGATGCGCACAACGTTGGCAACGGAGGTCTGTGCTCCTTCCTCATGCCTCACCTTATGGACATCATTCAAATTCCTTTCAAGGTTGTCCATCTTGGCAATGAGCATTCTATTTTGCTCTATGAGGACGTCAAGACGCTCAGCTATTCTCTCCATTGGCTCACTTTGGAGCTGCTGCGGGGCAATGTCTCTATTTATGGACTCATGTGGCAACTTTAGTGATGTCACTGCTGATGTTGTCACTGTTGGTGTGACCTCATGACTCATTCATGCTATCTGAACTGTGGTGTAATTATGAGGTCACAGGGGGACGTGAATTTATTCATAAAGTTGATAGAGAGTTTGGGTCATAACTCAAAGATGCAATGATGCAGTCAAATAATTTGGAATTAAATATCTCTGAATCTGGTGTCCTTAGGGACTAGTAAAGCGCTATACAAATACAGGCCATTTACCATCTGTAAATTACAACATTTAGAGGGTTCTGACATCACAGTCATCTTTGTGACATCACATCCAGTCTCTCTGTTGTGATGTCAAATATCAATGCCAGATTCGCTTCTCTGTTGACATCACAGCAGAGAGATGAATCTGGCATTGATATTTGACATCACAGCAGAGAGATGAATCTGGCATTGATATTTGACATCACAGCAGAGATATGAATCTGGCATTGATATTTGACATCACAGCAGAGATATGAATCTGGCATTGATATTTGACATCACAGCAGAGAGATCAATCTGGCATTGATATTTGACATCACAGCAGAGATGAATCTGGTGTCCTTAGGGACTAGTAAAGCGCTATACAAATACAGGCCATTTACCATCTGTAAATTACAACAACATTTAGAGGGTTCTGACATCACAGTCATCTTTGTGACATCACATCCAGTCTCTCTGTTGTGATGTCAAATATCAATGCCAGATTCGCTTCTCTGTTGACATCACAGCAGAGAGATGAATCTGGCATTGATATTTGACATCACAGCAGAGAGATGAATCTGGCATTGATATTTGACATCACAGCAGAGAGATGAATCTGGCATTGATATTTGACATCACAACAGAGAGATGAATCTGGCATTGATATTTGACATCACAACAGAGAGACTGGATGTGATGTCAGAAGGATGACTGTGATGTCAGAACCCTCTAAATGTTGTAATTTACAGATAGTAAATGGCCTGTAAAAAAAGAGGCAAAAATTAGTTCGTTTCTTTATTCAACTTTTGAACAGTGGTGCTAACCCTAAGCCTATGATCATAACTCAAAGACGCAATGATGCAGTCAAATCATTTGGAATTAAATATCTCTGTCAGGGCGCCCCAGGGTGGCTGTGGCTACAATGTAGCTTGCCGTCACCGGTGTGTGAATGGGTGGATGACTGGATGTGTAAGGTGCTTTGGGGTCCTTAGGGACTAGTAAAGCGCTATACAATTTATCATCTGTAAATTACAACATTTAGAGGGTTCTGACATCACATCCAGTCTCTCTGCTGTGATGTCAAATATCACTGCCAGACTCGCTTCTCTTTTATGATGTCAAATATCACTGCCAGATTCATCTCTGTTGTGATGTCAAATATTAATGCCAGATTCAGGTACTCCACTCCTTCAGACGTACTCAGACTAGAACTTCTGTCCAAGGAGCTTTAGACCTTTATTTTATTGCTGCAGCCACCAGTGTCGTCCAGTTGGGTGGTCCTTTGCTCTTCTTTCTTCAACCTCAGGGGTTAGACAACCCTTCAGTCGTTGCACAGATCAGGGGATTATTCTGCCCCGATTTCAAACAACAATCTGTGTATCCTCCGGTCCGGTGGATCCTCCAGAAAAAGGAACAGGAACGTGTCCCCCTTTTGCCCAAGAGCCTCTCGAACCTATATTTATCCAAACAGATGGGACCAATAATGCTTCACTGAGTCAGAGACTTTAATGTCTCTTCTATGTAAGAATGTCTCGTGCTGATATACCTGCAAACTTGACAACAAAGGTTTTTCAGACTACATGTAGCTGTCCTCTATGTCAGCTAACACATTTACATTTATGTCACACTTATTTCTGCTTTCCCATTTTATAATTATTACTTACATTTTGATTAGATACCTTGAGTTTGTAAATGATCAGATTACATAATTGGAATACAATGTATCCAATTCAGGGTTGCGGGTGGATGAAGCCTATCCCAGCTGATACAGGACAAAGACAGGCTGCCAGTTTATCGCAGGGCTAACACAACATGTGTAACAGAAAATCCACTTAAATGTTTGATATTTCTTATAATAATCATAATTATGACTATTATTTAAAGGTTTCTTTATAAATACATTTTGATTTTTTTATAACCTCTAAAATATAAACCTGAGCTGTTTCAGATTCTGACCTCTGACCTCACTGCAGCTCCCTCTTGGAAGTATGTCTGCTTCTTGTCCCCAGTGTTGACCGCCTGCCCTTGATATCACGTACTGTACCTGAGGAACAAAAAAGGACAAACACTTGCCTTCATTTAAGAAGTACATTCATACAGAGGTAATCTATGGAAACACACTAGTTCAACCTTTGGGAGAAATCAGTTCCTGTGAAACATTTCTGTAAATGAACATCATGTGGAGAATGAATGAAATGAGTTCTTCAGGTGACTCAGCAGTCCTACACTGACAAATGAAATCTAGTTAAACTATTAAGCATATTTGCTCTTCTGAAATCCGTGTTAAACAACAACAAACATAAATTAGTAACAAAAATACAGCTGAGTAGAGGCTTTACAAACCAGTAGCAGCCATAATGCTAAATTTTAATCTTCAAATGTTTCTGAGCCGTCTTCAACCTGCTTTTAACACATTAAAGTCCCACAGTCAATGCAGCCTGACTCAATCCTAGATGTTCAGCACACAGAGGTGCTGTTTAAAGTTTAGTGATAACCTGAGTCACTGATCATTTGCAGTATTACAGAGTCTGGCAGTCTTTGCATGATTTCCACGTCACTGTAAGTTTCTAGCTGACTCTCAGGTGTGACAGGTGTGCCAGCAGGAAAGAGTAATAATAACCAGCATCCTGAGGTTTGTCATACAGGATTAAATTTACAGTGGCTTTGTTCACACAGCTGGGATTGTATTTTACACTGACCCTGGGTCAGTATAAGTATCATACAGTTTAAACGAAGCAGTGAAACTTGCACATATTTATTACAGATGCACTGAAGCTAATCGAGATATTTGCTGTCAACCTCTTTTTTTATTAAAACCACCTTATAGAACATCACATCAGTTACAATGTAGAATCAATGTCATTTATAGTTTACAAATGACAAAATGTTTACACAAAATCATGACAGTGTTTACATGATATCACCCACTACTAACATTACTTTATTTACTGTATCTTTTGAAAAAATACAGCAATTTTAACAACACAAGACTTAAGAATATTTAACAGGAGCAGGTTTCATTTTTCCCTGGTTTTATTATCACACTGTTCACCAAACGCAGCAAACCTTCACTATCTTATCCAAAGCTACTTGTAAACTGTGTCATAAAATTGGACATTTTGCTTGTGTCTGCTGCTCATCCAAGACAAGAGATGTACGGGAAGTCCATTTGCCAAAACTCACAGTCCTTTACTTAACAGATCCTTCTCATGCATCAAAAGGATTGCAATGCAGCATAAATGTGAGCACACCTACGTCATCAGCTAAGGACATTGAACTGATTGTGGACACAGGTTCTGCAGTTTCTATCCTGCCTAACCACATCTACGAAGAGCACTTCAGTGGTACGCCACTAAAACCACCTGACCTTCAACTAGCTACTGACTGAGTACCACTGTTCAAAAGTTGAATAAAGAAACAAACTAATTTTTGCCTCTTTTTTTATTAAAACCACCTTATAGAACATCACATCAGTTTTATTATCACACTGTTCACCAAAACGCAGCAAACCTTCACCATCTTATCCAGGAGGGTCACCTCTTCACCCTCACATGGAAGAAGTAATCTGATTGGCATGGTGGTATGTTTGAAGCAGGTCCCTTGTGTAGCGCTGGAACCCAGTCATGATGTGTTTCACCCATTTCATAGGCTGGTTTACTACAATAATGCCAAATAATTAGCAACTCTATAAATAGAAGGTAGTTCTGCAAAATCACTCAGTAGGATGTTTGTTCTAATTTGCTATGAGCTCAGAGCGCATAGAAAATAAAACTAATAGGCTATAAAGAGTGATATGAACATATTTAGAACTTACCGGAATGAAAATGTCAGGAGCATCAACAGATATTTGGAGATGGAAGAGAACTGGATATCAGCTCGTCTCACAGCTGCTATCCAGGCTAGACACCTTCGTTTGGTAACATCAATACACGAGCTGCCTCATGTTGTGCCTCGTGCGATCGAACATTGCAGACGACCACACAGCAAGAACGAACCATGGCTGTTGGTGTGTGCCTGTTGGTGTGTGCCTTCGCTCCCTCTTCACTTGTGCTAGACCCCCAAAATGGCGGATCGGGCCAAAATCCTTTCCAAGCCCACCCCCGTGACATCACGCTCCAAAGCCCTATAACTGTGTCCAGGTGTTAAATTCATCCATGTGATTCAGCAACACTGTAAAATAATATTCATTTCTTCGGTAAGAAGTGTGTGTTTCTAAAAAAAGCTAAACAATTCTCAGTTATCGACTGGGAATGAAGAGATTATAAATATATTCGAGAATGCATATAGAGATGGACCCTATCAAAAAATCATTTACAAATTATATTGTTCACTGATCAATCTACGGGGTCATGATACAAGATATGTTAAAGGAAGATGGGAAACAGAGAGCAATCTATTCTTAACAGGAGAGGAATGGGATGGGATTTGTAGGCAGCAGTGGTCAGTAACAAGCTCCCCCTCGTGGAGGGAATTCAGCTGGAAGAATGTATTTCGTTATTTTATTACCCCAGCCCAAAAATCCAATTATTCTCAGAACACAACATGCTGGAGGCATTGTGGACATGCAACAGCAAATCATTTTCACATTTTTTGGGAAGGTCCCCGTGTGGTTCCATTTTGGAAGGAAATACATAAGGTCATGGAAACAATCTTCCAAAAGAAAATACAATTTCATTTTGCATTATTGTACCTAGGCAACCTAGAGAGTCTTAATCTATGCAAACCGGATAAGTATTTGTTCAGTGTGCTGTCGGTAGCTTGCAAAAAGGCCATAACTCGCCTTTGGATTAAAGAGGATATTCCTACCATAGATGAATGGATTGATGTGATATATAATATTTTTGTTATGGAAAGAATAACTTTTAGGCTAAAGTGCCAGGCGGACTCTTTTGAAGAATATTGGTTGAAATGGTTGAAATATGTACAAAATGGGAGGCCCGATTTTGTATAATGTCATTGTATTTCTTGGTTTGTTTATTCTTGTGTTTTGTTTGGTCTTGTTTTGGTCCGTTTGTCTCTTCTGTTGTTGTTCGGTTTGGTTTTGCTTTCCCCCTCACGGTGATTAAATTGAATTTGTTGTATATGTTGTATAAATAAGAAAACTAATAAAACATAAATTAAAAAAAAAAGTGTGTGTTTCTGTCGTCATTATTTTACGCGTCGGGAGTGAGAACGGGTTGATTTCACTCACATGTGCTGTACCAGTGTACCTGCACATGTGATGTGACAATAAGTGATTTGATTTGAGAGTTCAAACTCACTGCTGTAATAACTTATAATGATTAATATAATAACTAGAATATTGGCCACATATATTTACACTGACTTTAGTCTCATGAACAACATTAGCTAATTGTTCAGGGCCCTAGAGTGCGACCAATATGGTCTTGTGATAATAACAGAAACAGATGCATCTATGTCATTATCTTTGAGCTTTTAAACTTAGCATAATTATAAAAACATGACTATAAAAGGTGTTAAAACTCTGATGCCATCTTGGAATACTGCACTTTGTTCATGTCATTACTCATTACAACATTTCTCTCTTTCTAATCATACATCTAGATGTTATGTCAACACACATTTAATCTACATTATAAGAGTGCCTTTGTGATAAATGTGTCTTTCATTCTTGAATTAACTGGTTAAATATTTAATCTAACTAAACCATAAAGATGGAGTCAGAAGACAACAGTCACCTGAAGGGGCTGAAAATTGTAAAGACCCTACAGAACAATCAGTAAATGTGAGTAAATCTGTGATTCTGCCTGTAACACACTGGGTTCAGTTTGGAGGTTGAACTCTCACTCACCAGGATTGACAGCTGTCTGTGCCACAGTTAAACTCATGCAGTGCTAATTTAAAAACTCCCAAATGTTTTGGACAATTTATATTTTTCTATCACAAAAAATACACGTCTTCATTGAAATAAACACACAGAGCAATTAATATATATTTTTAAATATAATTTTTCTTTATTTTAATTAGCAAGTGAGGGCAAAATAAAACTTAACATAAATGAGAGCAGAGTATAGTTATTATGTTATAAGCAGCCAATCAAGGTGGACAGGTAAGCTGCACCGAAGATGGGGCCCATTATGGCAAGACCTAGACCTAGACCTAGACCTAGACCTAGACCTAGGTTGCCAAGGGCACTCTGTGGTGCTTTCTCACGCCTCCTTTCCTTTCTGAACTCCCATTCAAGGTTGTCCATCCTAGCACTAATCGTTCTATTTTCCTCTATGAGGAACTCTAAACGCTGAGCTATTCTCTCCATTGGCTCACTTTGGAGCTGCTGCAGGGACAAGGTCCAAAACAGCGATACCTGCTCCACGTCACGGGTTCTATTTATGGACTCACCTGGCAACTTTAGTGATGTCACTGCTGATGTTGTCACTGTTGGTGTGACCTCATGACTCATTCATGCTATCTGAATTGTGGTGTAATTATGAGGTCACAGGGGGACGTGAATTTATTCATAAAGTTGATAGAGAGTTTGGGTCATAACTCAAAGATGCAATGATGCAGTCAAATAATTTGGAATTAAATATCTCTGAATCTGGTGTCCTTAGGGACTAGTAAAGCGCTATACAAATACAGGCCATTTACCATCTGTAAATTACAACATTTAAAGGGTTCTGACATCACAGTCATCTTTGTGACATCACATCCAGTCTCTCTGTTGTGATGTCAAATATCAATGCCAGATTCGCTTCTCTGTTGACATCACAGCAGAGAGATGAATCTGGCATTGATATTTGACATCACAGCAGAGAGATGAATCTGGCATTGATATTTGACATCACAGCAGAGAGATGAATCTGGCATTGATATTTGACATCACAGCAGAGAGATGAATCTGGCATTGATATTTGACATCACAGCAGAGAGATGAATCTGGCATTGATATTTGACATCACAGCAGAGAGATGAATCTGGCATTGATATTTGACATCACAGCAGAGAGATGAATCTGGCATTGTTATTTGACATCACAGCAGAGATATGAATCTGGCATTGATATTTGACATCACAGCAGAGATGAATCTGTCTCTTCTATATCAAAACCCAGCCAAACATCAAACATTCACCGTAGTCATTCAAAACCTTATTTGTAATATTATAATCAGCAAAATCAGCGTTTTAATTACAGGCATGTATCATTGTTTGCAACTCATAATTATAAAGCTCTATAACACGCTAAACAGGAAGCAAAACTCGTCTGTGCGCCTCCCAGCAGAATGTGCACACACAGTCTAAAGATAGCTCGCAGTGCTGCAGCTTCACGTCACACACAGTCTCACAGCCAGCTCAACCAAAGCTATATTAATTTATATTACAACAACGTCTTATATTTACAAACACTGATAGGTGCTAAAGCTGTTAGGCCTAACCAATTTCGAAAAAATTTAACATAACGGGTCTAACCGAAGAAAGCTCCACTTTTTTGCAGCCACTTACCCAGTATCTGTTTCTACAGTCTCTGGCTTAATCCCTAAAGTCCCTAACTCAATTTAACTGTGTCCAAAAAAGCACAAAGCACCGTTTCAGACGGTGAAGTGGTGAAGCCACTTACCGGTAGTTGTTCTCGACTCCATAAAATGATATTATAATTCAACACATCTTACAGGCACACCTGTCCAGGTGTGCCTGTAAGAAGAAAGGAAGGAGAGGCACACCTGTCCAGGTGTGCCTCTCCTTCCTTTCTTCAAAAACCTTATTACAAATACAAATGAATTACAATATCACAATTTTTGATGCATTTATTAGTTTATTGACTTGCCCTAAGGTTGGTGAGCCATCTTGCCGAGGACTGCACCGAGGATGGTGCCCGTTGTGGCAAGGCCTAGGCCTAGGCCTAGGATGCGCACAACGTTGGCAACGGAGGTCTGTGCTCCTTCCTCATGCCTCACCTTATGGACATCATTCAAATTCCTTTCAAGGTTGTCCATCTTGGCAATGAGCATTCTATTTTGCTCTATGAGGACGTCAAGACGCTCAGCTATTCTCTCCATTGGCTCACTTTGGAGCTGCTGCGGGGCAATGTCTCTATTTATGGACTCATGTGGCAACTTTAGTGATGTCACTGCTGATGTTGTCACTGTTGGTGTGACCTCATGACTCATTCATGCTATCTGAACTGTGGTGTAATTATGAGGTCACAGGGGGACGTGAATTTATTCATAAAGTTGATAGAGAGTTTGGGTCATAACTCAAAGATGCAATGATGCAGTCAAATAATTTGGAATTAAATATCTCTGAATCTGGTGTCCTTAGGGACTAGTAAAGCGCTATACAAATACAGGCCATTTACCATCTGTAAATTACAACATTTAGAGGGTTCTGACATCACAGTCATCTTTGTGACATCACATCCAGTCTCTCTGTTGTGATGTCAAATATCAATGCCAGATTCGCTTCTCTGTTGACATCACAGCAGAGAGATGAATCTGGCATTGATATTTGACATCACAGCAGAGATATGAATCTGGCATTGATATTTGACATCACAGCAGAGATATGAATCTGGCATTGATATTTGACATCACAGCAGAGAGATCAATCTGGCATTGATATTTGACATCACAGCAGAGATGAATCTGGTGTCCTTAGGGACTAGTAAAGCGCTATACAAATACAGGCCATTTACCATCTGTAAATTACAACAACATTTAGAGGGTTCTGACATCACAGTCATCTTTGTGACATCACATCCAGTCTCTCTGTTGTGATGTCAAATATCAATGCCAGATTCGCTTCTCTGTTGACATCACAGCAGAGAGATGAATCTGGCATTGATATTTGACATCACAGCAGAGAGATGAATCTGGCATTGATATTTGACATCACAGCAGAGAGATGAATCTGGCATTGATATTTGACATCACAACAGAGAGATGAATCTGGCATTGATATTTGACATCACAACAGAGAGACTGGATGTGATGTCAGAAGGATGACTGTGATGTCAGAACCCTCTAAATGTTGTAATTTACAGATAGTAAATGGCCTGTAAAAAAAGAGGCAAAAATTAGTTCGTTTCTTTATTCAACTTTTGAACAGTGGTGCTAACCCTAAGCCTATGATCATAACTCAAAGACGCAATGATGCAGTCAAATCATTTGGAATTAAATATCTCTGTCAGGGCGCCCCAGGGTGGCTGTGGCTACAATGTAGCTTGCCGTCACCGGTGTGTGAATGGGTGGATGACTGGATGTGTAAGGTGCTTTGGGGTCCTTAGGGACTAGTAAAGCGCTATACAATTTATCATCTGTAAATTACAACATTTAGAGGGTTCTGACATCACATCCAGTCTCTCTGCTGTGATGTCAAATATCACTGCCAGACTCGCTTCTCTTTTATGATGTCAAATATCACTGCCAGATTCATCTCTGTTGTGATGTCAAATATTAATGCCAGATTCAGGTACTCCACTCCTTCAGACGTACTCAGACTAGAACTTCTGTCCAAGGAGCTTTAGACCTTTATTTTATTGCTGCAGCCACCAGTGTCGTCCAGTTGGGTGGTCCTTTGCTCTTCTTTCTTCAACCTCAGGGGTTAGACAACCCTTCAGTCGTTGCACAGATCAGGGGATTATTCTGCCCCGATTTCAAACAACAATCTGTGTATCCTCCGGTCCGGTGGATCCTCCAGAAAAAGGAACAGGAACGTGTCCCCCTTTTGCCCAAGAGCCTCTCGAACCTATATTTATCCAAACAGATGGGACCAATAATGCTTCACTGAGTCAGAGACTTTAATGTCTCTTCTATGTAAGAATGTCTCGTGCTGATATACCTGCAAACTTGACAACAAAGGTTTTTCAGACTACATGTAGCTGTCCTCTATGTCAGCTAACACATTTACATTTATGTCACACTTATTTCTGCTTTCCCATTTTATAATTATTACTTACATTTTGATTAGATACCTTGAGTTTGTAAATGATCAGATTACATAATTGGAATACAATGTATCCAATTCAGGGTTGCGGGTGGATGAAGCCTATCCCAGCTGATACAGGACAAAGACAGGCTGCCAGTTTATCGCAGGGCTAACACAACATGTGTAACAGAAAATCCACTTAAATGTTTGATATTTCTTATAATAATCATAATTATGACTATTATTTAAAGGTTTCTTTATAAATACATTTTGATTTTTTTATAACCTCTAAAATATAAACCTGAGCTGTTTCAGATTCTGACCTCTGACCTCACTGCAGCTCCCTCTTGGAAGTATGTCTGCTTCTTGTCCCCAGTGTTGACCGCCTGCCCTTGATATCACGTACTGTACCTGAGGAACAAAAAAGGACAAACACTTGCCTTCATTTAAGAAGTACATTCATACAGAGGTAATCTATGGAAACACACTAGTTCAACCTTTGGGAGAAATCAGTTCCTGTGAAACATTTCTGTAAATGAACATCATGTGGAGAATGAATGAAATGAGTTCTTCAGGTGACTCAGCAGTCCTACACTGACAAATGAAATCTAGTTAAACTATTAAGCATATTTGCTCTTCTGAAATCCGTGTTAAACAACAACAAACATAAATTAGTAACAAAAATACAGCTGAGTAGAGGCTTTACAAACCAGTAGCAGCCATAATGCTAAATTTTAATCTTCAAATGTTTCTGAGCCGTCTTCAACCTGCTTTTAACACATTAAAGTCCCACAGTCAATGCAGCCTGACTCAATCCTAGATGTTCAGCACACAGAGGTGCTGTTTAAAGTTTAGTGATAACCTGAGTCACTGATCATTTGCAGTATTACAGAGTCTGGCAGTCTTTGCATGATTTCCACGTCACTGTAAGTTTCTAGCTGACTCTCAGGTGTGACAGGTGTGCCAGCAGGAAAGAGTAATAATAACCAGCATCCTGAGGTTTGTCATACAGGATTAAATTTACAGTGGCTTTGTTCACACAGCTGGGATTGTATTTTACACTGACCCTGGGTCAGTATAAGTATCATACAGTTTAAACGAAGCAGTGAAACTTGCACATATTTATTACAGATGCACTGAAGCTAATCGAGATATTTGCTGTCAACCTCTTTTTTTATTAAAACCACCTTATAGAACATCACATCAGTTACAATGTAGAATCAATGTCATTTATAGTTTACAAATGACAAAATGTTTACACAAAATCATGACAGTGTTTACATGATATCACCCACTACTAACATTACTTTATTTACTGTATCTTTTGAAAAAATACAGCAATTTTAACAACACAAGACTTAAGAATATTTAACAGGAGCAGGTTTCATTTTTCCCTGGTTTTATTATCACACTGTTCACCAAACGCAGCAAACCTTCACTATCTTATCCAAAGCTACTTGTAAACTGTGTCATAAAATTGGACATTTTGCTTGTGTCTGCTGCTCATCCAAGACAAGAGATGTACGGGAAGTCCATTTGCCAAAACTCACAGTCCTTTACTTAACAGATCCTTCTCATGCATCAAAAGGATTGCAATGCAGCATAAATGTGAGCACACCTACGTCATCAGCTAAGGACATTGAACTGATTGTGGACACAGGTTCTGCAGTTTCTATCCTGCCTAACCACATCTACGAAGAGCACTTCAGTGGTACGCCACTAAAACCACCTGACCTTCAACTAGCTACTGACTGAGTACCACTGTTCAAAAGTTGAATAAAGAAACAAACTAATTTTTGCCTCTTTTTTTATTAAAACCACCTTATAGAACATCACATCAGTTTTATTATCACACTGTTCACCAAAACGCAGCAAACCTTCACCATCTTATCCAGGAGGGTCACCTCTTCACCCTCACATGGAAGAAGTAATCTGATTGGCATGGTGGTATGTTTGAAGCAGGTCCCTTGTGTAGCGCTGGAACCCAGTCATGATGTGTTTCACCCATTTCATAGGCTGGTTTACTACAATAATGCCAAATAATTAGCAACTCTATAAATAGAAGGTAGTTCTGCAAAATCACTCAGTAGGATGTTTGTTCTAATTTGCTATGAGCTCAGAGCGCATAGAAAATAAAACTAATAGGCTATAAAGAGTGATATGAACATATTTAGAACTTACCGGAATGAAAATGTCAGGAGCATCAACAGATATTTGGAGATGGAAGAGAACTGGATATCAGCTCGTCTCACAGCTGCTATCCAGGCTAGACACCTTCGTTTGGTAACATCAATACACGAGCTGCCTCATGTTGTGCCTCGTGCGATCGAACATTGCAGACGACCACACAGCAAGAACGAACCATGGCTGTTGGTGTGTGCCTGTTGGTGTGTGCCTTCGCTCCCTCTTCACTTGTGCTAGACCCCCAAAATGGCGGATCGGGCCAAAATCCTTTCCAAGCCCACCCCCGTGACATCACGCTCCAAAGCCCTATAACTGTGTCCAGGTGTTAAATTCATCCATGTGATTCAGCAACACTGTAAAATAATATTCATTTCTTCGGTAAGAAGTGTGTGTTTCTAAAAAAAGCTAAACAATTCTCAGTTATCGACTGGGAATGAAGAGATTATAAATATATTCGAGAATGCATATAGAGATGGACCCTATCAAAAAATCATTTACAAATTATATTGTTCACTGATCAATCTACGGGGTCATGATACAAGATATGTTAAAGGAAGATGGGAAACAGAGAGCAATCTATTCTTAACAGGAGAGGAATGGGATGGGATTTGTAGGCAGCAGTGGTCAGTAACAAGCTCCCCCTCGTGGAGGGAATTCAGCTGGAAGAATGTATTTCGTTATTTTATTACCCCAGCCCAAAAATCCAATTATTCTCAGAACACAACATGCTGGAGGCATTGTGGACATGCAACAGCAAATCATTTTCACATTTTTTGGGAAGGTCCCCGTGTGGTTCCATTTTGGAAGGAAATACATAAGGTCATGGAAACAATCTTCCAAAAGAAAATACAATTTCATTTTGCATTATTGTACCTAGGCAACCTAGAGAGTCTTAATCTATGCAAACCGGATAAGTATTTGTTCAGTGTGCTGTCGGTAGCTTGCAAAAAGGCCATAACTCGCCTTTGGATTAAAGAGGATATTCCTACCATAGATGAATGGATTGATGTGATATATAATATTTTTGTTATGGAAAGAATAACTTTTAGGCTAAAGTGCCAGGCGGACTCTTTTGAAGAATATTGGTTGAAATGGTTGAAATATGTACAAAATGGGAGGCCCGATTTTGTATAATGTCATTGTATTTCTTGGTTTGTTTATTCTTGTGTTTTGTTTGGTCTTGTTTTGGTCCGTTTGTCTCTTCTGTTGTTGTTCGGTTTGGTTTTGCTTTCCCCCTCACGGTGATTAAATTGAATTTGTTGTATATGTTGTATAAATAAGAAAACTAATAAAACATAAATTAAAAAAAAAAGTGTGTGTTTCTGTCGTCATTATTTTACGCGTCGGGAGTGAGAACGGGTTGATTTCACTCACATGTGCTGTACCAGTGTACCTGCACATGTGATGTGACAATAAGTGATTTGATTTGAGAGTTCAAACTCACTGCTGTAATAACTTATAATGATTAATATAATAACTAGAATATTGGCCACATATATTTACACTGACTTTAGTCTCATGAACAACATTAGCTAATTGTTCAGGGCCCTAGAGTGCGACCAATATGGTCTTGTGATAATAACAGAAACAGATGCATCTATGTCATTATCTTTGAGCTTTTAAACTTAGCATAATTATAAAAACATGACTATAAAAGGTGTTAAAACTCTGATGCCATCTTGGAATACTGCACTTTGTTCATGTCATTACTCATTACAACATTTCTCTCTTTCTAATCATACATCTAGATGTTATGTCAACACACATTTAATCTACATTATAAGAGTGCCTTTGTGATAAATGTGTCTTTCATTCTTGAATTAACTGGTTAAATATTTAATCTAACTAAACCATAAAGATGGAGTCAGAAGACAACAGTCACCTGAAGGGGCTGAAAATTGTAAAGACCCTACAGAACAATCAGTAAATGTGAGTAAATCTGTGATTCTGCCAGTAACACACTGGGTTCAGTTTGGAGGTTGAACTCTCACTCACCAGGATTGACAGCTGTCTGTGCCACAGTTAAACTCATGCAGTGCTAATTTAAAAACTCTCAAATGTTTTGGACAATTTATATTTTTCTATCACAAAAAATACACGTCTTCATTGAAATAAACACACAGAGCAATTAATATATATTTTTAAATATAATTTTTCTTTATTTTAATTAGCAAGTGAGGGCAAAATAAAACTTAACATAAATGAGAGCAGAGTATAGTTATTATGTTATAAGCAGCCAATCAAGGTGGACAGGTAAGCTGCACCGAAGATGGGGCCCATTATGGCAAGACCTAGACCTAGACCTAGACCTAGACCTAGACCTAGGTTGCCAAGGGCACTCTGTGGTGCTTTCTCACGCCTCCTTTCCTTTCTGAACTCCCATTCAAGGTTGTCCATCCTAGCACTAATCGTTCTATTTTCCTCTATGAGGAACTCTAAACGCTGAGCTATTCTCTCCATTGGCTCACTTTGGAGCTGCTGCAGGGACAAGGTCCAAAACAGCGATACCTGCTCCACGTCACGGGTTCTATTTATGGACTCACCTGGCAACTTTAGTGATGTCACTGCTGATGTTGTCACTGTTGGTGTGACCTCATGACTCATTCATGCTATCTGAATTGTGGTGTAATTATGAGGTCACAGGGGGACGTGAATTTATTCATAAAGTTGATAGAGAGTTTGGGTCATAACTCAAAGATGCAATGATGCAGTCAAATAATTTGGAATTAAATATCTCTGAATCTGGTGTCCTTAGGGACTAGTAAAGCGCTATACAAATACAGGCCATTTACCATCTGTAAATTACAACATTTAAAGGGTTCTGACATCACAGTCATCTTTGTGACATCACATCCAGTCTCTCTGTTGTGATGTCAAATATCAATGCCAGATTCGCTTCTCTGTTGACATCACAGCAGAGAGATGAATCTGGCATTGATATTTGACATCACAGCAGAGAGATGAATCTGGCATTGATATTTGACATCACAGCAGAGAGATGAATCTGGCATTGATATTTGACATCACAGCAGAGAGATGAATCTGGCATTGATATTTGACATCACAGCAGAGAGATGAATCTGGCATTGATATTTGACATCACAGCAGAGAGATGAATCTGGCATTGTTATTTGACATCACAGCAGAGATATGAATCTGGCATTGATATTTGACATCACAGCAGAGATGAATCTGTCTCTTCTATATCAAAACCCAGCCAAACATCAAACATTCACCGTAGTCATTCAAAACCTTATTTGTAATATTATAATCAGCAAAATCAGCGTTTTAATTACAGGCATGTATCATTGTTTGCAACTCATAATTATAAAGCTCTATAACACGCTAAACAGGAAGCAAAACTCGTCTGTGCGCCTCCCAGCAGAATGTGCACACACAGTCTAAAGATAGCTCGCAGTGCTGCAGCTTCACGTCACACACAGTCTCACAGCCAGCTCAACCAAAGCTATATTAATTTATATTACAACAACGTCTTATATTTACAAACACTGATAGGTGCTAAAGCTGTTAGGCCTAACCAATTTCGAAAAAATTTAACATAACGGGTCTAACCGAAGAAAGCTCCACTTTTTTGCAGCCACTTACCCAGTATCTGTTTCTACAGTCTCTGGCTTAATCCCTAAAGTCCCTAACTCAATTTAACTGTGTCCAAAAAAGCACAAAGCACCGTTTCAGACGGTGAAGTGGTGAAGCCACTTACCGGTAGTTGTTCTCGACTCCATAAAATGATATTATAATTCAACACATCTTACAGGCACACCTGTCCAGGTGTGCCTGTAAGAAGAAAGGAAGGAGAGGCACACCTGTCCAGGTGTGCCTCTCCTTCCTTTCTTCAAAAACCTTATTACAAATACAAATGAATTACAATATCACAATTTTTGATGCATTTATTAGTTTATTGACTTGCCCTAAGGTTGGTGAGCCATCTTGCCGAGGACTGCACCGAGGATGGTGCCCGTTGTGGCAAGGCCTAGGCCTAGGCCTAGGATGCGCACAACGTTGGCAACGGAGGTCTGTGCTCCTTCCTCATGCCTCACCTTATGGACATCATTCAAATTCCTTTCAAGGTTGTCCATCTTGGCAATGAGCATTCTATTTTGCTCTATGAGGACGTCAAGACGCTCAGCTATTCTCTCCATTGGCTCACTTTGGAGCTGCTGCGGGGCAATGTCTCTATTTATGGACTCATGTGGCAACTTTAGTGATGTCACTGCTGATGTTGTCACTGTTGGTGTGACCTCATGACTCATTCATGCTATCTGAACTGTGGTGTAATTATGAGGTCACAGGGGGACGTGAATTTATTCATAAAGTTGATAGAGAGTTTGGGTCATAACTCAAAGATGCAATGATGCAGTCAAATAATTTGGAATTAAATATCTCTGAATCTGGTGTCCTTAGGGACTAGTAAAGCGCTATACAAATACAGGCCATTTACCATCTGTAAATTACAACATTTAGAGGGTTCTGACATCACAGTCATCTTTGTGACATCACATCCAGTCTCTCTGTTGTGATGTCAAATATCAATGCCAGATTCGCTTCTCTGTTGACATCACAGCAGAGAGATGAATCTGGCATTGATATTTGACATCACAGCAGAGAGATGAATCTGGCATTGATATTTGACATCACAGCAGAGATATGAATCTGGCATTGATATTTGACATCACAGCAGAGATATGAATCTGGCATTGATATTTGACATCACAGCAGAGAGATCAATCTGGCATTGATATTTGACATCACAGCAGAGATGAATCTGGTGTCCTTAGGGACTAGTAAAGCGCTATACAAATACAGGCCATTTACCATCTGTAAATTACAACAACATTTAGAGGGTTCTGACATCACAGTCATCTTTGTGACATCACATCCAGTCTCTCTGTTGTGATGTCAAATATCAATGCCAGATTCGCTTCTCTGTTGACATCACAGCAGAGAGATGAATCTGGCATTGATATTTGACATCACAGCAGAGAGATGAATCTGGCATTGATATTTGACATCACAGCAGAGAGATGAATCTGGCATTGATATTTGACATCACAACAGAGAGATGAATCTGGCATTGATATTTGACATCACAACAGAGAGACTGGATGTGATGTCAGAAGGATGACTGTGATGTCAGAACCCTCTAAATGTTGTAATTTACAGATAGTAAATGGCCTGTAAAAAAAGAGGCAAAAATTAGTTCGTTTCTTTATTCAACTTTTGAACAGTGGTGCTAACCCTAAGCCTATGATCATAACTCAAAGACGCAATGATGCAGTCAAATCATTTGGAATTAAATATCTCTGTCAGGGCGCCCCAGGGTGGCTGTGGCTACAATGTAGCTTGCCGTCACCGGTGTGTGAATGGGTGGATGACTGGATGTGTAAGGTGCTTTGGGGTCCTTAGGGACTAGTAAAGCGCTATACAATTTATCATCTGTAAATTACAACATTTAGAGGGTTCTGACATCACATCCAGTCTCTCTGCTGTGATGTCAAATATCACTGCCAGACTCGCTTCTCTTTTATGATGTCAAATATCACTGCCAGATTCATCTCTGTTGTGATGTCAAATATTAATGCCAGATGGATGAAGCCTATCCCAGCTGATACAGGACAAAGACAGGCTGCCAGTTTATCGCAGGGCTAACACAACATGTGTAACAGAAAATCCACTTAAATGTTTGATATTTCTTATAATAATCATAATTATGACTATTATTTAAAGGTTTCTTTATAAATACATTTTGATTTTTTTATAACCTCTAAAATATAAACCTGAGCTGTTTCAGATTCTGACCTCTGACCTCACTGCAGCTCCCTCTTGGAAGTATGTCTGCTTCTTGTCCCCAGTGTTGACCGCCTGCCCTTGATATCACGTACTGTACCTGAGGAACAAAAAAGGACAAACACTTGCCTTCATTTAAGAAGTACATTCATACAGAGGTAATCTATGGAAACACACTAGTTCAACCTTTGGGAGAAATCAGTTCCTGTGAAACATTTCTGTAAATGAACATCATGTGGAGAATGAATGAAATGAGTTCTTCAGGTGACTCAGCAGTCCTACACTGACAAATGAAATCTAGTTAAACTATTAAGCATATTTGCTCTTCTGAAATCCGTGTTAAACAACAACAAACATAAATTAGTAACAAAAATACAGCTGAGTAGAGGCTTTACAAACCAGTAGCAGCCATAATGCTAAATTTTAATCTTCAAATGTTTCTGAGCCGTCTTCAACCTGCTTTTAACACATTAAAGTCCCACAGTCAATGCAGCCTGACTCAATCCTAGATGTTCAGCACACAGAGGTGCTGTTTAAAGTTTAGTGATAACCTGAGTCACTGATCATTTGCAGTATTACAGAGTCTGGCAGTCTTTGCATGATTTCCACGTCACTGTAAGTTTCTAGCTGACTCTCAGGTGTGACAGGTGTGCCAGCAGGAAAGAGTAATAATAACCAGCATCCTGAGGTTTGTCATACAGGATTAAATTTACAGTGGCTTTGTTCACACAGCTGGGATTGTATTTTACACTGACCCTGGGTCAGTATAAGTATCATACAGTTTAAACGAAGCAGTGAAACTTGCACATATTTATTACAGATGCACTGAAGCTAATCGAGATATTTGCTGTCAACCTCTTTTTTTATTAAAACCACCTTATAGAACATCACATCAGTTACAATGTAGAATCAATGTCATTTATAGTTTACAAATGACAAAATGTTTACACAAAATCATGACAGTGTTTACATGATATCACCCACTACTAACATTACTTTATTTACTGTATCTTTTGAAAAAATACAGCAATTTTAACAACACAAGACTTAAGAATATTTAACAGGAGCAGGTTTCATTTTTCCCTGGTTTTATTATCACACTGTTCACCAAACGCAGCAAACCTTCACTATCTTATCCAAAGCTACTTGTAAACTGTGTCATAAAATTGGACATTTTGCTTGTGTCTGCTGCTCATCCAAGACAAGAGATGTACGGGAAGTCCATTTGCCAAAACTCACAGTCCTTTACTTAACAGATCCTTCTCATGCATCAAAAGGATTGCAATGCAGCATAAATGTGAGCACACCTACGTCATCAGCTAAGGACATTGAACTGATTGTGGACACAGGTTCTGCAGTTTCTATCCTGCCTAACCACATCTACGAAGAGCACTTCAGTGGTACGCCACTAAAACCACCTGACCTTCAACTAGCTACTGACTGAGTACCACTGTTCAAAAGTTGAATAAAGAAACAAACTAATTTTTGCCTCTTTTTTTATTAAAACCACCTTATAGAACATCACATCAGTTTTATTATCACACTGTTCACCAAAACGCAGCAAACCTTCACCATCTTATCCAGGAGGGTCACCTCTTCACCCTCACATGGAAGAAGTAATCTGATTGGCATGGTGGTATGTTTGAAGCAGGTCCCTTGTGTAGCGCTGGAACCCAGTCATGATGTGTTTCACCCATTTCATAGGCTGGTTTACTACAATAATGCCAAATAATTAGCAACTCTATAAATAGAAGGTAGTTCTGCAAAATCACTCAGTAGGATGTTTGTTCTAATTTGCTATGAGCTCAGAGCGCATAGAAAATAAAACTAATAGGCTATAAAGAGTGATATGAACATATTTAGAACTTACCGGAATGAAAATGTCAGGAGCATCAACAGATATTTGGAGATGGAAGAGAACTGGATATCAGCTCGTCTCACAGCTGCTATCCAGGCTAGACACCTTCGTTTGGTAACATCAATACACGAGCTGCCTCATGTTGTGCCTCGTGCGATCGAACATTGCAGACGACCACACAGCAAGAACGAACCATGGCTGTTGGTGTGTGCCTGTTGGTGTGTGCCTTCGCTCCCTCTTCACTTGTGCTAGACCCCCAAAATGGCGGATCGGGCCAAAATCCTTTCCAAGCCCACCCCCGTGACATCACGCTCCAAAGCCCTATAACTGTGTCCAGGTGTTAAATTCATCCATGTGATTCAGCAACACTGTAAAATAATATTCATTTCTTCGGTAAGAAGTGTGTGTTTCTAAAAAAAGCTAAACAATTCTCAGTTATCGACTGGGAATGAAGAGATTATAAATATATTCGAGAATGCATATAGAGATGGACCCTATCAAAAAATCATTTACAAATTATATTGTTCACTGATCAATCTACGGGGTCATGATACAAGATATGTTAAAGGAAGATGGGAAACAGAGAGCAATCTATTCTTAACAGGAGAGGAATGGGATGGGATTTGTAGGCAGCAGTGGTCAGTAACAAGCTCCCCCTCGTGGAGGGAATTCAGCTGGAAGAATGTATTTCGTTATTTTATTACCCCAGCCCAAAAATCCAATTATTCTCAGAACACAACATGCTGGAGGCATTGTGGACATGCAACAGCAAATCATTTTCACATTTTTTGGGAAGGTCCCCGTGTGGTTCCATTTTGGAAGGAAATACATAAGGTCATGGAAACAATCTTCCAAAAGAAAATACAATTTCATTTTGCATTATTGTACCTAGGCAACCTAGAGAGTCTTAATCTATGCAAACCGGATAAGTATTTGTTCAGTGTGCTGTCGGTAGCTTGCAAAAAGGCCATAACTCGCCTTTGGATTAAAGAGGATATTCCTACCATAGATGAATGGATTGATGTGATATATAATATTTTTGTTATGGAAAGAATAACTTTTAGGCTAAAGTGCCAGGCGGACTCTTTTGAAGAATATTGGTTGAAATGGTTGAAATATGTACAAAATGGGAGGCCCGATTTTGTATAATGTCATTGTATTTCTTGGTTTGTTTATTCTTGTGTTTTGTTTGGTCTTGTTTTGGTCCGTTTGTCTCTTCTGTTGTTGTTCGGTTTGGTTTTGCTTTCCCCCTCACGGTGATTAAATTGAATTTGTTGTATATGTTGTATAAATAAGAAAACTAATAAAACATAAATTAAAAAAAAAAGTGTGTGTTTCTGTCGTCATTATTTTACGCGTCGGGAGTGAGAACGGGTTGATTTCACTCACATGTGCTGTACCAGTGTACCTGCACATGTGATGTGACAATAAGTGATTTGATTTGAGAGTTCAAACTCACTGCTGTAATAACTTATAATGATTAATATAATAACTAGAATATTGGCCACATATATTTACACTGACTTTAGTCTCATGAACAACATTAGCTAATTGTTCAGGGCCCTAGAGTGCGACCAATATGGTCTTGTGATAATAACAGAAACAGATGCATCTATGTCATTATCTTTGAGCTTTTAAACTTAGCATAATTATAAAAACATGACTATAAAAGGTGTTAAAACTCTGATGCCATCTTGGAATACTGCACTTTGTTCATGTCATTACTCATTACAACATTTCTCTCTTTCTAATCATACATCTAGATGTTATGTCAACACACATTTAATCTACATTATAAGAGTGCCTTTGTGATAAATGTGTCTTTCATTCTTGAATTAACTGGTTAAATATTTAATCTAACTAAACCATAAAGATGGAGTCAGAAGACAACAGTCACCTGAAGGGGCTGAAAATTGTAAAGACCCTACAGAACAATCAGTAAATGTGAGTAAATCTGTGATTCTGCCAGTAACACACTGGGTTCAGTTTGGAGGTTGAACTCTCACTCACCAGGATTGACAGCTGTCTGTGCCACAGTTAAACTCATGCAGTGCTAATTTAAAAACTCTCAAATGTTTTGGACAATTTATATTTTTCTATCACAAAAAATACACGTCTTCATTGAAATAAACACACAGAGCAATTAATATATATTTTTAAATATAATTTTTCTTTATTTTAATTAGCAAGTGAGGGCAAAATAAAACTTAACATAAATGAGAGCAGAGTATAGTTATTATGTTATAAGCAGCCAATCAAGGTGGACAGGTAAGCTGCACCGAAGATGGGGCCCATTATGGCAAGACCTAGACCTAGACCTAGACCTAGACCTAGACCTAGGTTGCCAAGGGCACTCTGTGGTGCTTTCTCACGCCTCCTTTCCTTTCTGAACTCCCATTCAAGGTTGTCCATCCTAGCACTAATCGTTCTATTTTCCTCTATGAGGAACTCTAAACGCTGAGCTATTCTCTCCATTGGCTCACTTTGGAGCTGCTGCAGGGACAAGGTCCAAAACAGCGATACCTGCTCCACGTCACGGGTTCTATTTATGGACTCACCTGGCAACTTTAGTGATGTCACTGCTGATGTTGTCACTGTTGGTGTGACCTCATGACTCATTCATGCTATCTGAATTGTGGTGTAATTATGAGGTCACAGGGGGACGTGAATTTATTCATAAAGTTGATAGAGAGTTTGGGTCATAACTCAAAGATGCAATGATGCAGTCAAATAATTTGGAATTAAATATCTCTGAATCTGGTGTCCTTAGGGACTAGTAAAGCGCTATACAAATACAGGCCATTTACCATCTGTAAATTACAACATTTAAAGGGTTCTGACATCACAGTCATCTTTGTGACATCACATCCAGTCTCTCTGTTGTGATGTCAAATATCAATGCCAGATTCGCTTCTCTGTTGACATCACAGCAGAGAGATGAATCTGGCATTGATATTTGACATCACAGCAGAGAGATGAATCTGGCATTGATATTTGACATCACAGCAGAGAGATGAATCTGGCATTGATATTTGACATCACAGCAGAGAGATGAATCTGGCATTGATATTTGACATCACAGCAGAGAGATGAATCTGGCATTGATATTTGACATCACAGCAGAGAGATGAATCTGGCATTGATATTTGACATCACAGCAGAGAGATGAATCTGGCATTGTTATTTGACATCACAGCAGAGATATGAATCTGGCATTGATATTTGACATCACAGCAGAGATGAATCTGTCTCTTCTATATCAAAACCCAGCCAAACATCAAACATTCACCGTAGTCATTCAAAACCTTATTTGTAATATTATAATCAGCAAAATCAGCGTTTTAATTACAGGCATGTATCATTGTTTGCAACTCATAATTATAAAGCTCTATAACACGCTAAACAGGAAGCAAAACTCGTCTGTGCGCCTCCCAGCAGAATGTGCACACACAGTCTAAAGATAGCTCGCAGTGCTGCAGCTTCACGTCACACACAGTCTCACAGCCAGCTCAACCAAAGCTATATTAATTTATATTACAACAACGTCTTATATTTACAAACACTGATAGGTGCTAAAGCTGTTAGGCCTAACCAATTTCGAAAAAATTTAACATAACGGGTCTAACCGAAGAAAGCTCCACTTTTTTGCAGCCACTTACCCAGTATCTGTTTCTACAGTCTCTGGCTTAATCCCTAAAGTCCCTAACTCAATTTAACTGTGTCCAAAAAAGCACAAAGCACCGTTTCAGACGGTGAAGTGGTGAAGCCACTTACCGGTAGTTGTTCTCGACTCCATAAAATGATATTATAATTCAACACATCTTACAGGCACACCTGTCCAGGTGTGCCTGTAAGAAGAAAGGAAGGAGAGGCACACCTGTCCAGGTGTGCCTCTCCTTCCTTTCTTCAAAAACCTTATTACAAATACAAATGAATTACAATATCACAATTTTTGATGCATTTATTAGTTTATTGACTTGCCCTAAGGTTGGTGAGCCATCTTGCCGAGGACTGCACCGAGGATGGTGCCCGTTGTGGCAAGGCCTAGGCCTAGGCCTAGGATGCGCACAACGTTGGCAACGGAGGTCTGTGCTCCTTCCTCATGCCTCACCTTATGGACATCATTCAAATTCCTTTCAAGGTTGTCCATCTTGGCAATGAGCATTCTATTTTGCTCTATGAGGACGTCAAGACGCTCAGCTATTCTCTCCATTGGCTCACTTTGGAGCTGCTGCGGGGCAATGTCTCTATTTATGGACTCATGTGGCAACTTTAGTGATGTCACTGCTGATGTTGTCACTGTTGGTGTGACCTCATGACTCATTCATGCTATCTGAACTGTGGTGTAATTATGAGGTCACAGGGGGACGTGAATTTATTCATAAAGTTGATAGAGAGTTTGGGTCATAACTCAAAGATGCAATGATGCAGTCAAATAATTTGGAATTAAATATCTCTGAATCTGGTGTCCTTAGGGACTAGTAAAGCGCTATACAAATACAGGCCATTTACCATCTGTAAATTACAACATTTAGAGGGTTCTGACATCACAGTCATCTTTGTGACATCACATCCAGTCTCTCTGTTGTGATGTCAAATATCAATGCCAGATTCGCTTCTCTGTTGACATCACAGCAGAGAGATGAATCTGGCATTGATATTTGACATCACAGCAGAGAGATGAATCTGGCATTGATATTTGACATCACAGCAGAGATATGAATCTGGCATTGATATTTGACATCACAGCAGAGATATGAATCTGGCATTGATATTTGACATCACAGCAGAGAGATCAATCTGGCATTGATATTTGACATCACAGCAGAGATGAATCTGGTGTCCTTAGGGACTAGTAAAGCGCTATACAAATACAGGCCATTTACCATCTGTAAATTACAACAACATTTAGAGGGTTCTGACATCACAGTCATCTTTGTGACATCACATCCAGTCTCTCTGTTGTGATGTCAAATATCAATGCCAGATTCGCTTCTCTGTTGACATCACAGCAGAGAGATGAATCTGGCATTGATATTTGACATCACAGCAGAGAGATGAATCTGGCATTGATATTTGACATCACAGCAGAGAGATGAATCTGGCATTGATATTTGACATCACAACAGAGAGATGAATCTGGCATTGATATTTGACATCACAACAGAGAGACTGGATGTGATGTCAGAAGGATGACTGTGATGTCAGAACCCTCTAAATGTTGTAATTTACAGATAGTAAATGGCCTGTAAAAAAAGAGGCAAAAATTAGTTCGTTTCTTTATTCAACTTTTGAACAGTGGTGCTAACCCTAAGCCTATGATCATAACTCAAAGACGCAATGATGCAGTCAAATCATTTGGAATTAAATATCTCTGTCAGGGCGCCCCAGGGTGGCTGTGGCTACAATGTAGCTTGCCGTCACCGGTGTGTGAATGGGTGGATGACTGGATGTGTAAGGTGCTTTGGGGTCCTTAGGGACTAGTAAAGCGCTATACAATTTATCATCTGTAAATTACAACATTTAGAGGGTTCTGACATCACATCCAGTCTCTCTGCTGTGATGTCAAATATCACTGCCAGACTCGCTTCTCTTTTATGATGTCAAATATCACTGCCAGATTCATCTCTGTTGTGATGTCAAATATTAATGCCAGATTCAGGTACTCCACTCCTTCAGACGTACTCAGACTAGAACTTCTGTCCAAGGAGCTTTAGACCTTTATTTTATTGCTGCAGCCACCAGTGTCGTCCAGTTGGGTGGTCCTTTGCTCTTCTTTCTTCAACCTCAGGGGTTAGACAACCCTTCAGTCGTTGCACAGATCAGGGGATTATTCTGCCCCGATTTCAAACAACAATCTGTGTATCCTCCGGTCCGGTGGATCCTCCAGAAAAAGGAACAGGAACGTGTCCCCCTTTTGCCCAAGAGCCTCTCGAACCTATATTTATCCAAACAGATGGGACCAATAATGCTTCACTGAGTCAGAGACTTTAATGTCTCTTCTATGTAAGAATGTCTCGTGCTGATATACCTGCAAACTTGACAACAAAGGTTTTTCAGACTACATGTAGCTGTCCTCTATGTCAGCTAACACATTTACATTTATGTCACACTTATTTCTGCTTTCCCATTTTATAATTATTACTTACATTTTGATTAGATACCTTGAGTTTGTAAATGATCAGATTACATAATTGGAATACAATGTATCCAATTCAGGGTTGCGGGTGGATGAAGCCTATCCCAGCTGATACAGGACAAAGACAGGCTGCCAGTTTATCGCAGGGCTAACACAACATGTGTAACAGAAAATCCACTTAAATGTTTGATATTTCTTATAATAATCATAATTATGACTATTATTTAAAGGTTTCTTTATAAATACATTTTGATTTTTTTATAACCTCTAAAATATAAACCTGAGCTGTTTCAGATTCTGACCTCTGACCTCACTGCAGCTCCCTCTTGGAAGTATGTCTGCTTCTTGTCCCCAGTGTTGACCGCCTGCCCTTGATATCACGTACTGTACCTGAGGAACAAAAAAGGACAAACACTTGCCTTCATTTAAGAAGTACATTCATACAGAGGTAATCTATGGAAACACACTAGTTCAACCTTTGGGAGAAATCAGTTCCTGTGAAACATTTCTGTAAATGAACATCATGTGGAGAATGAATGAAATGAGTTCTTCAGGTGACTCAGCAGTCCTACACTGACAAATGAAATCTAGTTAAACTATTAAGCATATTTGCTCTTCTGAAATCCGTGTTAAACAACAACAAACATAAATTAGTAACAAAAATACAGCTGAGTAGAGGCTTTACAAACCAGTAGCAGCCATAATGCTAAATTTTAATCTTCAAATGTTTCTGAGCCGTCTTCAACCTGCTTTTAACACATTAAAGTCCCACAGTCAATGCAGCCTGACTCAATCCTAGATGTTCAGCACACAGAGGTGCTGTTTAAAGTTTAGTGATAACCTGAGTCACTGATCATTTGCAGTATTACAGAGTCTGGCAGTCTTTGCATGATTTCCACGTCACTGTAAGTTTCTAGCTGACTCTCAGGTGTGACAGGTGTGCCAGCAGGAAAGAGTAATAATAACCAGCATCCTGAGGTTTGTCATACAGGATTAAATTTACAGTGGCTTTGTTCACACAGCTGGGATTGTATTTTACACTGACCCTGGGTCAGTATAAGTATCATACAGTTTAAACGAAGCAGTGAAACTTGCACATATTTATTACAGATGCACTGAAGCTAATCGAGATATTTGCTGTCAACCTCTTTTTTTATTAAAACCACCTTATAGAACATCACATCAGTTACAATGTAGAATCAATGTCATTTATAGTTTACAAATGACAAAATGTTTACACAAAATCATGACAGTGTTTACATGATATCACCCACTACTAACATTACTTTATTTACTGTATCTTTTGAAAAAATACAGCAATTTTAACAACACAAGACTTAAGAATATTTAACAGGAGCAGGTTTCATTTTTCCCTGGTTTTATTATCACACTGTTCACCAAACGCAGCAAACCTTCACTATCTTATCCAAAGCTACTTGTAAACTGTGTCATAAAATTGGACATTTTGCTTGTGTCTGCTGCTCATCCAAGACAAGAGATGTACGGGAAGTCCATTTGCCAAAACTCACAGTCCTTTACTTAACAGATCCTTCTCATGCATCAAAAGGATTGCAATGCAGCATAAATGTGAGCACACCTACGTCATCAGCTAAGGACATTGAACTGATTGTGGACACAGGTTCTGCAGTTTCTATCCTGCCTAACCACATCTACGAAGAGCACTTCAGTGGTACGCCACTAAAACCACCTGACCTTCAACTAGCTACTGACTGAGTACCACTGTTCAAAAGTTGAATAAAGAAACAAACTAATTTTTGCCTCTTTTTTTATTAAAACCACCTTATAGAACATCACATCAGTTTTATTATCACACTGTTCACCAAAACGCAGCAAACCTTCACCATCTTATCCAGGAGGGTCACCTCTTCACCCTCACATGGAAGAAGTAATCTGATTGGCATGGTGGTATGTTTGAAGCAGGTCCCTTGTGTAGCGCTGGAACCCAGTCATGATGTGTTTCACCCATTTCATAGGCTGGTTTACTACAATAATGCCAAATAATTAGCAACTCTATAAATAGAAGGTAGTTCTGCAAAATCACTCAGTAGGATGTTTGTTCTAATTTGCTATGAGCTCAGAGCGCATAGAAAATAAAACTAATAGGCTATAAAGAGTGATATGAACATATTTAGAACTTACCGGAATGAAAATGTCAGGAGCATCAACAGATATTTGGAGATGGAAGAGAACTGGATATCAGCTCGTCTCACAGCTGCTATCCAGGCTAGACACCTTCGTTTGGTAACATCAATACACGAGCTGCCTCATGTTGTGCCTCGTGCGATCGAACATTGCAGACGACCACACAGCAAGAACGAACCATGGCTGTTGGTGTGTGCCTGTTGGTGTGTGCCTTCGCTCCCTCTTCACTTGTGCTAGACCCCCAAAATGGCGGATCGGGCCAAAATCCTTTCCAAGCCCACCCCCGTGACATCACGCTCCAAAGCCCTATAACTGTGTCCAGGTGTTAAATTCATCCATGTGATTCAGCAACACTGTAAAATAATATTCATTTCTTCGGTAAGAAGTGTGTGTTTCTAAAAAAAGCTAAACAATTCTCAGTTATCGACTGGGAATGAAGAGATTATAAATATATTCGAGAATGCATATAGAGATGGACCCTATCAAAAAATCATTTACAAATTATATTGTTCACTGATCAATCTACGGGGTCATGATACAAGATATGTTAAAGGAAGATGGGAAACAGAGAGCAATCTATTCTTAACAGGAGAGGAATGGGATGGGATTTGTAGGCAGCAGTGGTCAGTAACAAGCTCCCCCTCGTGGAGGGAATTCAGCTGGAAGAATGTATTTCGTTATTTTATTACCCCAGCCCAAAAATCCAATTATTCTCAGAACACAACATGCTGGAGGCATTGTGGACATGCAACAGCAAATCATTTTCACATTTTTTGGGAAGGTCCCCGTGTGGTTCCATTTTGGAAGGAAATACATAAGGTCATGGAAACAATCTTCCAAAAGAAAATACAATTTCATTTTGCATTATTGTACCTAGGCAACCTAGAGAGTCTTAATCTATGCAAACCGGATAAGTATTTGTTCAGTGTGCTGTCGGTAGCTTGCAAAAAGGCCATAACTCGCCTTTGGATTAAAGAGGATATTCCTACCATAGATGAATGGATTGATGTGATATATAATATTTTTGTTATGGAAAGAATAACTTTTAGGCTAAAGTGCCAGGCGGACTCTTTTGAAGAATATTGGTTGAAATGGTTGAAATATGTACAAAATGGGAGGCCCGATTTTGTATAATGTCATTGTATTTCTTGGTTTGTTTATTCTTGTGTTTTGTTTGGTCTTGTTTTGGTCCGTTTGTCTCTTCTGTTGTTGTTCGGTTTGGTTTTGCTTTCCCCCTCACGGTGATTAAATTGAATTTGTTGTATATGTTGTATAAATAAGAAAACTAATAAAACATAAATTAAAAAAAAAAGTGTGTGTTTCTGTCGTCATTATTTTACGCGTCGGGAGTGAGAACGGGTTGATTTCACTCACATGTGCTGTACCAGTGTACCTGCACATGTGATGTGACAATAAGTGATTTGATTTGAGAGTTCAAACTCACTGCTGTAATAACTTATAATGATTAATATAATAACTAGAATATTGGCCACATATATTTACACTGACTTTAGTCTCATGAACAACATTAGCTAATTGTTCAGGGCCCTAGAGTGCGACCAATATGGTCTTGTGATAATAACAGAAACAGATGCATCTATGTCATTATCTTTGAGCTTTTAAACTTAGCATAATTATAAAAACATGACTATAAAAGGTGTTAAAACTCTGATGCCATCTTGGAATACTGCACTTTGTTCATGTCATTACTCATTACAACATTTCTCTCTTTCTAATCATACATCTAGATGTTATGTCAACACACATTTAATCTACATTATAAGAGTGCCTTTGTGATAAATGTGTCTTTCATTCTTGAATTAACTGGTTAAATATTTAATCTAACTAAACCATAAAGATGGAGTCAGAAGACAACAGTCACCTGAAGGGGCTGAAAATTGTAAAGACCCTACAGAACAATCAGTAAATGTGAGTAAATCTGTGATTCTGCCAGTAACACACTGGGTTCAGTTTGGAGGTTGAACTCTCACTCACCAGGATTGACAGCTGTCTGTGCCACAGTTAAACTCATGCAGTGCTAATTTAAAAACTCTCAAATGTTTTGGACAATTTATATTTTTCTATCACAAAAAATACACGTCTTCATTGAAATAAACACACAGAGCAATTAATATATATTTTTAAATATAATTTTTCTTTATTTTAATTAGCAAGTGAGGGCAAAATAAAACTTAACATAAATGAGAGCAGAGTATAGTTATTATGTTATAAGCAGCCAATCAAGGTGGACAGGTAAGCTGCACCGAAGATGGGGCCCATTATGGCAAGACCTAGACCTAGACCTAGACCTAGACCTAGACCTAGGTTGCCAAGGGCACTCTGTGGTGCTTTCTCACGCCTCCTTTCCTTTCTGAACTCCCATTCAAGGTTGTCCATCCTAGCACTAATCGTTCTATTTTCCTCTATGAGGAACTCTAAACGCTGAGCTATTCTCTCCATTGGCTCACTTTGGAGCTGCTGCAGGGACAAGGTCCAAAACAGCGATACCTGCTCCACGTCACGGGTTCTATTTATGGACTCACCTGGCAACTTTAGTGATGTCACTGCTGATGTTGTCACTGTTGGTGTGACCTCATGACTCATTCATGCTATCTGAATTGTGGTGTAATTATGAGGTCACAGGGGGACGTGAATTTATTCATAAAGTTGATAGAGAGTTTGGGTCATAACTCAAAGATGCAATGATGCAGTCAAATAATTTGGAATTAAATATCTCTGAATCTGGTGTCCTTAGGGACTAGTAAAGCGCTATACAAATACAGGCCATTTACCATCTGTAAATTACAACATTTAAAGGGTTCTGACATCACAGTCATCTTTGTGACATCACATCCAGTCTCTCTGTTGTGATGTCAAATATCAATGCCAGATTCGCTTCTCTGTTGACATCACAGCAGAGAGATGAATCTGGCATTGATATTTGACATCACAGCAGAGAGATGAATCTGGCATTGATATTTGACATCACAGCAGAGAGATGAATCTGGCATTGATATTTGACATCACAGCAGAGAGATGAATCTGGCATTGATATTTGACATCACAGCAGAGAGATGAATCTGGCATTGATATTTGACATCACAGCAGAGAGATGAATCTGGCATTGATATTTGACATCACAGCAGAGAGATGAATCTGGCATTGTTATTTGACATCACAGCAGAGATATGAATCTGGCATTGATATTTGACATCACAGCAGAGATGAATCTGTCTCTTCTATATCAAAACCCAGCCAAACATCAAACATTCACCGTAGTCATTCAAAACCTTATTTGTAATATTATAATCAGCAAAATCAGCGTTTTAATTACAGGCATGTATCATTGTTTGCAACTCATAATTATAAAGCTCTATAACACGCTAAACAGGAAGCAAAACTCGTCTGTGCGCCTCCCAGCAGAATGTGCACACACAGTCTAAAGATAGCTCGCAGTGCTGCAGCTTCACGTCACACACAGTCTCACAGCCAGCTCAACCAAAGCTATATTAATTTATATTACAACAACGTCTTATATTTACAAACACTGATAGGTGCTAAAGCTGTTAGGCCTAACCAATTTCGAAAAAATTTAACATAACGGGTCTAACCGAAGAAAGCTCCACTTTTTTGCAGCCACTTACCCAGTATCTGTTTCTACAGTCTCTGGCTTAATCCCTAAAGTCCCTAACTCAATTTAACTGTGTCCAAAAAAGCACAAAGCACCGTTTCAGACGGTGAAGTGGTGAAGCCACTTACCGGTAGTTGTTCTCGACTCCATAAAATGATATTATAATTCAACACATCTTACAGGCACACCTGTCCAGGTGTGCCTGTAAGAAGAAAGGAAGGAGAGGCACACCTGTCCAGGTGTGCCTCTCCTTCCTTTCTTCAAAAACCTTATTACAAATACAAATGAATTACAATATCACAATTTTTGATGCATTTATTAGTTTATTGACTTGCCCTAAGGTTGGTGAGCCATCTTGCCGAGGACTGCACCGAGGATGGTGCCCGTTGTGGCAAGGCCTAGGCCTAGGCCTAGGATGCGCACAACGTTGGCAACGGAGGTCTGTGCTCCTTCCTCATGCCTCACCTTATGGACATCATTCAAATTCCTTTCAAGGTTGTCCATCTTGGCAATGAGCATTCTATTTTGCTCTATGAGGACGTCAAGACGCTCAGCTATTCTCTCCATTGGCTCACTTTGGAGCTGCTGCGGGGCAATGTCTCTATTTATGGACTCATGTGGCAACTTTAGTGATGTCACTGCTGATGTTGTCACTGTTGGTGTGACCTCATGACTCATTCATGCTATCTGAACTGTGGTGTAATTATGAGGTCACAGGGGGACGTGAATTTATTCATAAAGTTGATAGAGAGTTTGGGTCATAACTCAAAGATGCAATGATGCAGTCAAATAATTTGGAATTAAATATCTCTGAATCTGGTGTCCTTAGGGACTAGTAAAGCGCTATACAAATACAGGCCATTTACCATCTGTAAATTACAACATTTAGAGGGTTCTGACATCACAGTCATCTTTGTGACATCACATCCAGTCTCTCTGTTGTGATGTCAAATATCAATGCCAGATTCGCTTCTCTGTTGACATCACAGCAGAGAGATGAATCTGGCATTGATATTTGACATCACAGCAGAGAGATGAATCTGGCATTGATATTTGACATCACAGCAGAGATATGAATCTGGCATTGATATTTGACATCACAGCAGAGATATGAATCTGGCATTGATATTTGACATCACAGCAGAGAGATCAATCTGGCATTGATATTTGACATCACAGCAGAGATGAATCTGGTGTCCTTAGGGACTAGTAAAGCGCTATACAAATACAGGCCATTTACCATCTGTAAATTACAACAACATTTAGAGGGTTCTGACATCACAGTCATCTTTGTGACATCACATCCAGTCTCTCTGTTGTGATGTCAAATATCAATGCCAGATTCGCTTCTCTGTTGACATCACAGCAGAGAGATGAATCTGGCATTGATATTTGACATCACAGCAGAGAGATGAATCTGGCATTGATATTTGACATCACAGCAGAGAGATGAATCTGGCATTGATATTTGACATCACAGCAGAGAGATGAATCTGGCATTGATATTTGACATCACAACAGAGAGATGAATCTGGCATTGATATTTGACATCACAACAGAGAGACTGGATGTGATGTCAGAAGGATGACTGTGATGTCAGAACCCTCTAAATGTTGTAATTTACAGATAGTAAATGGCCTGTAAAAAAAGAGGCAAAAATTAGTTCGTTTCTTTATTCAACTTTTGAACAGTGGTGCTAACCCTAAGCCTATGATCATAACTCAAAGACGCAATGATGCAGTCAAATCATTTGGAATTAAATATCTCTGTCAGGGCGCCCCAGGGTGGCTGTGGCTACAATGTAGCTTGCCGTCACCGGTGTGTGAATGGGTGGATGACTGGATGTGTAAGGTGCTTTGGGGTCCTTAGGGACTAGTAAAGCGCTATACAATTTATCATCTGTAAATTACAACATTTAGAGGGTTCTGACATCACATCCAGTCTCTCTGCTGTGATGTCAAATATCACTGCCAGACTCGCTTCTCTTTTATGATGTCAAATATCACTGCCAGATTCATCTCTGTTGTGATGTCAAATATTAATGCCAGATTCAGGTACTCCACTCCTTCAGACGTACTCAGACTAGAACTTCTGTCCAAGGAGCTTTAGACCTTTATTTTATTGCTGCAGCCACCAGTGTCGTCCAGTTGGGTGGTCCTTTGCTCTTCTTTCTTCAACCTCAGGGGTTAGACAACCCTTCAGTCGTTGCACAGATCAGGGGATTATTCTGCCCCGATTTCAAACAACAATCTGTGTATCCTCCGGTCCGGTGGATCCTCCAGAAAAAGGAACAGGAACGTGTCCCCCTTTTGCCCAAGAGCCTCTCGAACCTATATTTATCCAAACAGATGGGACCAATAATGCTTCACTGAGTCAGAGACTTTAATGTCTCTTCTATGTAAGAATGTCTCGTGCTGATATACCTGCAAACTTGACAACAAAGGTTTTTCAGACTACATGTAGCTGTCCTCTATGTCAGCTAACACATTTACATTTATGTCACACTTATTTCTGCTTTCCCATTTTATAATTATTACTTACATTTTGATTAGATACCTTGAGTTTGTAAATGATCAGATTACATAATTGGAATACAATGTATCCAATTCAGGGTTGCGGGTGGATGAAGCCTATCCCAGCTGATACAGGACAAAGACAGGCTGCCAGTTTATCGCAGGGCTAACACAACATGTGTAACAGAAAATCCACTTAAATGTTTGATATTTCTTATAATAATCATAATTATGACTATTATTTAAAGGTTTCTTTATAAATACATTTTGATTTTTTTATAACCTCTAAAATATAAACCTGAGCTGTTTCAGATTCTGACCTCTGACCTCACTGCAGCTCCCTCTTGGAAGTATGTCTGCTTCTTGTCCCCAGTGTTGACCGCCTGCCCTTGATATCACGTACTGTACCTGAGGAACAAAAAAGGACAAACACTTGCCTTCATTTAAGAAGTACATTCATACAGAGGTAATCTATGGAAACACACTAGTTCAACCTTTGGGAGAAATCAGTTCCTGTGAAACATTTCTGTAAATGAACATCATGTGGAGAATGAATGAAATGAGTTCTTCAGGTGACTCAGCAGTCCTACACTGACAAATGAAATCTAGTTAAACTATTAAGCATATTTGCTCTTCTGAAATCCGTGTTAAACAACAACAAACATAAATTAGTAACAAAAATACAGCTGAGTAGAGGCTTTACAAACCAGTAGCAGCCATAATGCTAAATTTTAATCTTCAAATGTTTCTGAGCCGTCTTCAACCTGCTTTTAACACATTAAAGTCCCACAGTCAATGCAGCCTGACTCAATCCTAGATGTTCAGCACACAGAGGTGCTGTTTAAAGTTTAGTGATAACCTGAGTCACTGATCATTTGCAGTATTACAGAGTCTGGCAGTCTTTGCATGATTTCCACGTCACTGTAAGTTTCTAGCTGACTCTCAGGTGTGACAGGTGTGCCAGCAGGAAAGAGTAATAATAACCAGCATCCTGAGGTTTGTCATACAGGATTAAATTTACAGTGGCTTTGTTCACACAGCTGGGATTGTATTTTACACTGACCCTGGGTCAGTATAAGTATCATACAGTTTAAACGAAGCAGTGAAACTTGCACATATTTATTACAGATGCACTGAAGCTAATCGAGATATTTGCTGTCAACCTCTTTTTTTATTAAAACCACCTTATAGAACATCACATCAGTTACAATGTAGAATCAATGTCATTTATAGTTTACAAATGACAAAATGTTTACACAAAATCATGACAGTGTTTACATGATATCACCCACTACTAACATTACTTTATTTACTGTATCTTTTGAAAAAATACAGCAATTTTAACAACACAAGACTTAAGAATATTTAACAGGAGCAGGTTTCATTTTTCCCTGGTTTTATTATCACACTGTTCACCAAACGCAGCAAACCTACACTATCTTATCCAAAGCTACTTGTAAACTGTGTCATAAAATTGGACATTTTGCTTGTGTCTGCTGCTCATCCAAGACAAGAGATGTACGGGAAGTCCATTTGCCAAAACTCACAGTCCTTTACTTAACAGATCCTTCTCATGCATCAAAAGGATTGCAATGCAGCATAAATGTGAGCACACCTACGTCATCAGCTAAGGACATTGAACTGATTGTGGACACAGGTTCTGCAGTTTCTATCCTGCCTAACCACATCTACGAAGAGCACTTCAGTGGTACGCCACTAAAACCACCTGACCTTCAACTAGCTACTGACTGAGTACCACTGTTCAAAAGTTGAATAAAGAAACAAACTAATTTTTGCCTCTTTTTTTATTAAAACCACCTTATAGAACATCACATCAGTTTTATTATCACACTGTTCACCAAAACGCAGCAAACCTTCACCATCTTATCCAGGAGGGTCACCTCTTCACCCTCACATGGAAGAAGTAATCTGATTGGCATGGTGGTATGTTTGAAGCAGGTCCCTTGTGTAGCGCTGGAACCCAGTCATGATGTGTTTCACCCATTTCATAGGCTGGTTTACTACAATAATGCCAAATAATTAGCAACTCTATAAATAGAAGGTAGTTCTGCAAAATCACTCAGTAGGATGTTTGTTCTAATTTGCTATGAGCTCAGAGCGCATAGAAAATAAAACTAATAGGCTATAAAGAGTGATATGAACATATTTAGAACTTACCGGAATGAAAATGTCAGGAGCATCAACAGATATTTGGAGATGGAAGAGAACTGGATATCAGCTCGTCTCACAGCTGCTATCCAGGCTAGACACCTTCGTTTGGTAACATCAATACACGAGCTGCCTCATGTTGTGCCTCGTGCGATCGAACATTGCAGACGACCACACAGCAAGAACGAACCATGGCTGTTGGTGTGTGCCTGTTGGTGTGTGCCTTCGCTCCCTCTTCACTTGTGCTAGACCCCCAAAATGGCGGATCGGGCCAAAATCCTTTCCAAGCCCACCCCCGTGACATCACGCTCCAAAGCCCTATAACTGTGTCCAGGTGTTAAATTCATCCATGTGATTCAGCAACACTGTAAAATAATATTCATTTCTTCGGTAAGAAGTGTGTGTTTCTAAAAAAAGCTAAACAATTCTCAGTTATCGACTGGGAATGAAGAGATTATAAATATATTCGAGAATGCATATAGAGATGGACCCTATCAAAAAATCATTTACAAATTATATTGTTCACTGATCAATCTACGGGGTCATGATACAAGATATGTTAAAGGAAGATGGGAAACAGAGAGCAATCTATTCTTAACAGGAGAGGAATGGGATGGGATTTGTAGGCAGCAGTGGTCAGTAACAAGCTCCCCCTCGTGGAGGGAATTCAGCTGGAAGAATGTATTTCGTTATTTTATTACCCCAGCCCAAAAATCCAATTATTCTCAGAACACAACATGCTGGAGGCATTGTGGACATGCAACAGCAAATCATTTTCACATTTTTTGGGAAGGTCCCCGTGTGGTTCCATTTTGGAAGGAAATACATAAGGTCATGGAAACAATCTTCCAAAAGAAAATACAATTTCATTTTGCATTATTGTACCTAGGCAACCTAGAGAGTCTTAATCTATGCAAACCGGATAAGTATTTGTTCAGTGTGCTGTCGGTAGCTTGCAAAAAGGCCATAACTCGCCTTTGGATTAAAGAGGATATTCCTACCATAGATGAATGGATTGATGTGATATATAATATTTTTGTTATGGAAAGAATAACTTTTAGGCTAAAGTGCCAGGCGGACTCTTTTGAAGAATATTGGTTGAAATGGTTGAAATATGTACAAAATGGGAGGCCCGATTTTGTATAATGTCATTGTATTTCTTGGTTTGTTTATTCTTGTGTTTTGTTTGGTCTTGTTTTGGTCCGTTTGTCTCTTCTGTTGTTGTTCGGTTTGGTTTTGCTTTCCCCCTCACGGTGATTAAATTGAATTTGTTGTATATGTTGTATAAATAAGAAAACTAATAAAACATAAATTAAAAAAAAAAGTGTGTGTTTCTGTCGTCATTATTTTACGCGTCGGGAGTGAGAACGGGTTGATTTCACTCACATGTGCTGTACCAGTGTACCTGCACATGTGATGTGACAATAAGTGATTTGATTTGAGAGTTCAAACTCACTGCTGTAATAACTTATAATGATTAATATAATAACTAGAATATTGGCCACATATATTTACACTGACTTTAGTCTCATGAACAACATTAGCTAATTGTTCAGGGCCCTAGAGTGCGACCAATATGGTCTTGTGATAATAACAGAAACAGATGCATCTATGTCATTATCTTTGAGCTTTTAAACTTAGCATAATTATAAAAACATGACTATAAAAGGTGTTAAAACTCTGATGCCATCTTGGAATACTGCACTTTGTTCATGTCATTACTCATTACAACATTTCTCTCTTTCTAATCATACATCTAGATGTTATGTCAACACACATTTAATCTACATTATAAGAGTGCCTTTGTGATAAATGTGTCTTCCATTCTTGAATTAACTGGTTAAATATTTAATCTAACTAAACCATAAAGATGGAGTCAGAAGACAACAGTCACCTGAAGGGGCTGAAAATTGTAAAGACCCTACAGAACAATCAGTAAATGTGAGTAAATCTGTGATTCTGCCAGTAACACACTGGGTTCAGTTTGGAGGTTGAACTCTCACTCACCAGGATTGACAGCTGTCTGTGCCACAGTTAAACTCATGCAGTGCTAATTTAAAAACTCTCAAATGTTTTGGACAATTTATATTTTTCTATCACAAAAAATACACGTCTTCATTGAAATAAACACACAGAGCAATTAATATATATTTTTAAATATAATTTTTCTTTATTTTAATTAGCAAGTGAGGGCAAAATAAAACTTAACATAAATGAGAGCAGAGTATAGTTATTATGTTATAAGCAGCCAATCAAGGTGGACAGGTAAGCTGCACCGAAGATGGGGCCCATTATGGCAAGACCTAGACCTAGACCTAGACCTAGACCTAGACCTAGGTTGCCAAGGGCACTCTGTGGTGCTTTCTCACGCCTCCTTTCCTTTCTGAACTCCCATTCAAGGTTGTCCATCCTAGCACTAATCGTTCTATTTTCCTCTATGAGGAACTCTAAACGCTGAGCTATTCTCTCCATTGGCTCACTTTGGAGCTGCTGCAGGGACAAGGTCCAAAACAGCGATACCTGCTCCACGTCACGGGTTCTATTTATGGACTCACCTGGCAACTTTAGTGATGTCACTGCTGATGTTGTCACTGTTGGTGTGACCTCATGACTCATTCATGCTATCTGAATTGTGGTGTAATTATGAGGTCACAGGGGGACGTGAATTTATTCATAAAGTTGATAGAGAGTTTGGGTCATAACTCAAAGATGCAATGATGCAGTCAAATAATTTGGAATTAAATATCTCTGAATCTGGTGTCCTTAGGGACTAGTAAAGCGCTATACAAATACAGGCCATTTACCATCTGTAAATTACAACATTTAAAGGGTTCTGACATCACAGTCATCTTTGTGACATCACATCCAGTCTCTCTGTTGTGATGTCAAATATCAATGCCAGATTCGCTTCTCTGTTGACATCACAGCAGAGAGATGAATCTGGCATTGATATTTGACATCACAGCAGAGAGATGAATCTGGCATTGATATTTGACATCACAGCAGAGAGATGAATCTGGCATTGATATTTGACATCACAGCAGAGAGATGAATCTGGCATTGATATTTGACATCACAGCAGAGATATGAATCTGGCATTGTTATTTGACATCACAGCAGAGATATGAATCTGGCATTGATATTTGACATCACAGCAGAGATGAATCTGGTGTCCTTAGGGACTAGTAAAGCGCTATACAAATACAGGCCATTTACCATCTGTAAATTACAACATTTAGAGGGTTCTGACATCACAGTCATCTTTGTGACATCACATCCAGTCTCTCTGTTGTGATGTCAAATATCAATGCCAGATTCATATCTCTGCTGTGATGTCACATATCAATGCCAGATTCATATCTCTGCTGTGATGTCAAATATCAATGCCAGATTCATCTCTCTGCTGTGATGTCAAATATCAATGCCAGATTCATCTCTCTGCTGTGATGTCAAATATCAATGCCAGATTCATCTCTCTGCTGTGATGTCAAATAACAATGCCAGATTCATCTCTCTGCTGTGATGTCAAATATCAATGCCAGATTCATCTCTCTGCTGTGATGTCAAATATCAATGCCAGATTCATCTCTCTGCTGTGATGTCAAATAACAATGCCAGATTCATATCTCTGCTGTGATGTCAAATATCAATGCCAGATTCATCTCTCTGCTGTGATGTCAAATATCAATGCCAGATTCATCTCTCTGCTGTGATGTCAACAGAGAAGCGAATCTGGCATTGATATTTGACATCACAACAGAGAGACTGGATGTGATGTCACAAAGATGACTGTGATGTCAGAACCCTCTAAATGTTGTAATTTACAGATGGTAAATGGCCTGTATTTGTATAGCGCTTTACTAGTCCCTAAGGACACCAGATTCAGAGATATTTAATTCCAAATTATTTGACTGCATCATTGCATCTTTGAGTTATGACCCAAACTCTCTATCAACTTTATGAATAAATTCACGTCCCCCTGTGACCTCATAATTACACCACAGTTCAGATAGCATGAATGAGTCATGAGGTCACACCAACAGTGACAACATCAGCAGTGACATCACTAAAGTTGCCACATGAGTCCATAAATAGAGACATTGCCCCGCAGCAGCTCCAAAGTGAGCCAATGGAGAGAATAGCTGAGCGTCTTGACGTCCTCATAGAGCAAAATAGAATGCTCATTGCCAAGATGGACAACCTTGAAAGGAATTTGAATGATGTCCATAAGGTGAGGCATGAGGAAGGAGCACAGACCTCCGTTGCCAACGTTGTGCGCATCCTAGGCCTAGGCCTAGACCTTGCCACAGCGGGCACCATCCTCGGTGCAGTCCTTCGCAAGATGGCTCACCAACCTTAGGGCAAGTCAATAAACTAATAAATGCATCAAAAATTGTGATATTGTAATTCATTTGTATTTGTAATAAGGTTTTTGAAGAAAGGAAGGAGAGGCACACCTGGACAGGTGTGCCTCTCCTTCCTTTCTTCTTACAGGCACACCTGGACAGGTGTGCCTGTAAGATGTGTTGAATTATAATATCATTTTATGGAGTCGAGAACAACTACCGGTAAGTGGCTTCACCACTTCACCGTCTGAAACGGTGCTTTGTGCTTTTTTGGACACAGTTAAATTGAGTTAGGGACTTTAGGGATTAGGCCAGAGACTGTAGAAACAGATACTGGGTAAGTGGCTGCAAAAAAGTGGAGCTTTCTTCGGTTAGACCCGTTATGTTAAATTTTTTCGAAATTGGTTAGGCCTAACAGCTTTAGCACCTATCAGTGTTTGTAAATATAAGACGTTGTTGTAATATAAATTAATATAGCTTTGGTTGAGCTGGCTGTGAGACTGTGTGTGACGTGAAGCTGCAGCACTGCGAGCTATCTTTAGACTGTGTGTGCACATTCTGCTGGGAGGCGCACAGACGAGTTTTGCTTCCTGTTTAGCGTGTTATAGAGCTTTATAATTATGAGTTGCAAACAATGATACATGCCTGTAATTAAAACGCTGATTTTGCTGATTATAATATTACAAATAAGGTTTTGAATGACTACGGTGAATGTTTGATGTTTGGCTGGGTTTTGATATAGAAGAGACAAATCGTGCATGAGTAAGACCGGCACTTCAGTCGGCAGAGTGAGTGAGTGATAAATACAGCTGTGATTTGTTTCAGTTTTGTGGTGTGAAGTATGTTGGGTTTTAAAACTGAAGTGCAGAGAGGAGTGTGTGGGGAGGCTGGCATGTCGTCTGTGCTGTAAAGGTGGGCGTGTTGCCTGCTGGTTCTTCTGATAAACTGGCAGCCTGTCTTTGTCCTGTATCAGCTGGGATAGGCTTCATCCACCCGCAACCCTGAATTGGATACATTGTATTCCAATTATGTAATCTGATCATTTACAAACTCAAGGTATCTAATCAAAATGTAAGTAATAATTATAAAAACTGTAAATTTGGCTCAGGGGGACCTGAAAGCCAGGAGACAATTTATTGACTTTGCCCACAATCTTATGGAGGAAAAGATTTCCAATAAATATTAATAGAGCAAAATCTCTCTCTCTTAAGTATTTGCGCCTAACCACGTCCTAACCTAGCAGTCATATACAGCTATTAATTAATCCTGCATTTTTTTGTCAAAGACATTTCTCACCATGAAATTACCCGATTCAAAACATGAACACACTGTTAGCCTTTGCAGTAATTTCCATATCTTAGTACTGCAAAATCAACAGTAAAAAACTCTAAAGGATGTTGTCGAAGGAGTTTGCAAAGAAAAGACCTGGATGACTGAGAACCTTCACAGTCTAAAGGATGTTAGCAGTTTAGTACTGTAATTTGCATGTAATTGTGGGAAAATTCCATGAGATTACATTATTTTTACGGTAACTCACCGTACTCATGGAAACAGCTGTAAAATACAGCAAATGTAACAATTGGTGATGTTACTGAGATTATACTATTACACCATCCGGATTTCTGTTGTTTTCTACTGTAGATCTAAGAGTAATTACTTAAATCCTCATTCAGAGTGTATTACTATAAAATGCGATTCACTGTGAAAGTAGTATAACATATAAACTACAATATACAGCATGATTTTTAACTTAAGGAGTAAGTTGCAGCCACACTAAAATTTAATTCCTTGAACTGAATGGAACCTCATATATTAATAAATGTATTTGTTTAGTCAAACAATGTGAAACATTATTAATACTATTAATTAATAGTATACTTGTAAGGTTAGTATTGTGATAGAGTCGAGTATATTTTAATTATACCCTTGTAGACATTATGACATTATGCTAGTACAATTATGGTGAACAAAAAGTACATCTAAAAGTTAATTTCAAGAATACTGTTATGTACTAAAACGGGGGCCAATATAGTACCAAGAAGCATTATTAGTATACGTACTAGGTAAGGTATACTTGGGAAATATAATTGAAGTATACTTATTTTTTGTATTGCCAGCAACAAAAACTAATGGCTACATTTAGAGTAATGTTTAAAAATGACTTCATTTAGCAGGATGTTGCTTTTTTCTCTTCTTATTCTTTCTTATACTGAACCTTCATTTGTTTTGTATAAGATGGTAATTTTTAAGACCCCTCTGCCTAACTACAGTGAACTGACCTAATAATATGCTCTGGTCGTCATTTTACACAAGGTGTCACATCCATGAAACCTACACCACTAACCAGCATCAGTCCTACAACTTCACTCTCAAAATTAATAAATTCTGGGACAAGCAGAAACTGTATTTTTAGCGGTGCATTTTGCTGCAGGCCAGACTGCTATTAAATGCTCTCCTAAAGAAATAATTCCTTTGTAGCACCACTTCGTCTTGGTTCAGAAGAGATGTCCTGGATATACGTGATAATGTAACACATTATCACAGTTTAGCGCGTTGGGTTGTGTTTTTAAAGCGATTGTTATGTTTTAAAGCTTTGTAATGCGACAGGTGCGATAGCCGACACCACACCTTCACCTGACGTACAACGTGACGTATGACGCACACGTCGGGTATTCACTTTCAAAACAAAAATGGGGATAGAAAATAGAAAATATTGCTCGAGGTGGTTAATGCTCCTTTCGCTGGTTGCCAACCACCATTAAATAACAATAAGAAGAAAATATTGATCTGCTTCTCTTAGTTTTGCACGTTTAAGCTGCAATTCAGACTCAAAAAAAGCTGCAAAGCAGGAGAACAACATGGCCATCAACTATTCTGTGCCACAGATTCAGTTCGCTGCAGCACAGAGTGATGATGAGACCGTTAACATGTGCAACTTAGAAGTAGTCAGAGGTAACTGGATGTTCAATGGGATTAAATGCAAGGTTGATTGGATTATATCTGAAGATCATATGCTATTCGTGATAACTCTGCTAGACTCCAAATTGCGGCTCGTCCATGCGGGAGTATCCCAAAATTAAATGAAACCACTTAACACTATTTCCCTAAAATGGACTGACATGGGACACATTAAAGTTGGATCGGAACCAGCTAATCAGTCTGAAGGTAAGTGTTTTTTTCACTTATTCGAGAGAAGTCCGAAATGCGTTCTTAGTACTGTTTGTTTTGACTTTTAAGCTACCCTACCAGGATATTTTCATTCAAAGACAAAATGTCAATATCTATGAATGTGGAGACTCAAAAGACTGGTTAGGTAATAGTTGCCGATGGATTTATGAGACTTGATAGAAACTTGGACGTTTGCAACAGGTGAATCGGTGAACTACCGAGGTTGCGCCCAAATGCTTAAAGCTGTTAGCTGGTCAGTGTTTTCAGGTGTGCTTGTACTACCTGTACGGTGCGGAGTGCTGACTAAGTCATGTTAAACCCATTAAAGCGTCGAGCTCAAATATCTTTTCATTTTTGTGCACTGTTCTCTTGTTGGCACACATTTTCTGTTTATTGAAGCCTTTTGTGAATAATTTTGATCATGTAAAAACTGGGAATTGGTCCCTATTGACAATACTCTTATTTTTTGCATTGCATATGTCCTTTAGCAAAGGTAATTGGTCACTGAACTTTTTGCAACTGTGTATTTCTAAATTTTGTGGCTTCAGTGCACACAAATTTATATTGTTCAGCTTGCATGTTAAAAGCCTGCCAAGCACCCCAAGGCTGATTATGCTTGGTAAGAAGTCATTTATGAAATAGAGCTGATTAGACCATATTAAAATTTCTGTTTGGCACAGGAGCTTTTCGTGGACACAGGTATCCAGTCTCTGTTTTGTTAGCTCAAATTTCTGTAATTTCCTTTATAAACCAAGGTTGTTGGACATGTGTCTCAGTGAATCCAGCAAAGTAACAATATCAAATTTCACATTACATATTACTGATCAACATAGTAGTCTAGCTACACCAACAGCAGGAATACTGAAGTCAATACTGTAAAGTTTAACAGCAGCACAAACTATAAACTCCAAAATAACCATACAGTTGATTCACCTCCGGTACTTTAACTGGGCTGACTCTTTGTTAGGTGTGTTTAATGGGCAGAATAATTCCCAATTATGTACAATTATAATATGTTAAAATGGACTTGTGTACATAAGGCCATTAATAATTAACTGTACGTAGCTATTTGCTTTATGACTATCTAGACAGTGTGAAGAAGTGAAGTATTGAAATTATTTTATGTTGCATAATGACAACATGTTGCCCCTATACATTTAAGGACAAAGTTCAATGACCGCCACCTGCTGGATGGTGAGTGCAGAGGGGCGTGTAATTGTTGAGCTGGACAAAGAGAACACCTGTGCTGATGCAATGTCAGTCTTCTTTGGTTCATTCTATGTATTGAACCTGGAATACCAGGAGTCAGCGGGTGCAAGGTTTTTTGTAAGGATAAACCCTGAAGAGGGAACAAAATGTACCTCCAAGGTTGGGACAAGCAGGAAGACTGGGACCACTGTGAAGCGAAAGGTTGTTCACATTAACCCTCATGTCACAACTTTCCTCCAGTGGCTTACTGAATTTGAGTGGAGAACTTCAAATTAGGGAAATTAGTAAATTTCTTGTATAATTTAAGTGACCAATGTGTTGTTACCCATGTCTCCACAGATGATCCATGGCCCATGCTTTCTGGACATTTACACAAGACGAGCAACAATGAAGACAAGCTCTCTCGCCATCTTGCAAGACGCTGTCTCTGTCCAATAGGTTTTTTTGAGTGCAACAGTTTTGATTTTTTTTCCTTCTTTTACCCATCCATCCATCCATCCATTCGCTTCCGCTTATCCTTTTTCAGGGTCGCGGGGGGCGCTGGAGCCTATCCCAGCTGTCATAGGGCGAAAGGCGGGGTACACCCTGGACAGGTCGCCAGTCTGTCGCAGGGCCAACACATAGGGACAGACAACCATTCACACTCACATTCACTCGCACATTCACACCTAGTGGCAATTTGGATTATCCAATTAACCTATCCCCACAAGCTGCATGTCTTTGGACGGTGGGAGGAAGCCGGAGTACCCGGAGAGAACCCACGCAAACACGGGGAGAACATGCAAACTCCACACAGAAAGACCTGATGGTGGAATTGAACTCAGGACCTTCTTGCTGTGCAGCACCAGTGCTAACCTTCTTTTACCCGTTTGTTAAAAATTATTTCAGCTACTTACACTTTAATTGTCACATGTATTGGCTCACCCTACAAATCAATGAACTCAGTCCACAAAGCAAGATCAGGGTTCAGTGCAGGTCAGTCAAGTTCCTTCACACCACACACGCTCATCCATGTCCTTGTGGACCCTGTTTTGTGCAATGATTTGGTCGTGTGAGCCAGTATTTTGGACAAAGTGTATATAAAGGCAGACGTGTGGGGCTTGATATTATATCCATTACAATTCAGTTTATTTGTATGGTGCCAACAAAATGAATGCCAAGGCACTTCACATTGTAGGTTTGAGACCCTACAAAATATAAGTAAGGAAACCCAACACTTGAGCATGTGTTGTCTGCCATGATATGGATATGACATAATATCGTTATTGTTTGTACAACCATCTGAGAAAATAATGGATTACATGGTTTAGTAAAAACAAGTGCTTCCTCAATGAAAATATGTTTTCAGTTCTTTTCAGTTTTTGATTTTGGAAATGTGTATTTCAGCAGGGAAGAATCAGAACTGAAATAAAGTGGTGCAAAGCACATGAATTATATTTTGTGTGTGTGTGTGTGTGTGTGTGTGTGTCTATCCATCCATCCAATTTTTTTGGAACCCTCCAGTCTCTTACAGTATGTTACTGTTAACTGAAATTACGGTAAATTACGACCTGTTAAAAGAGTAAATGACCGCCTGTTGGGACACGGTGTCCTCTAGCAGAGATGAATATTTTTGGTACTGATGATGCGTGATAACGGTAAGTTACTGGTTAATATATTGCAGTTTATTACCTTGCAGCGGGCTTACAGTGACATACCGTGAATAAGCGGTAGTATACCAATTTCTTAATCACAGTATGATGTTACTTTGTTGACGTAATTTACGACATAACGACATAACGGTATCTCACTGACATAACTGTCGCCAGTGAGATACCGTAAAAAAGGCTACGGTGCGTTACCATAATTTGTCCAAGAGTATTATACCACACCAGCAAAAAACGGTATCATCCTGCAGAAAGGTAAGCTAGCGTAACACGGCGTCACGGTATGACGCTGGCAGCAGTGACGCCAGTATGTTACCGTAAAGTGGCGATGAAAAGTCTAACGGTGCAGATACACGGAGTAATCAGAAAAGTTTAGCATGAATCTGGACATTAGATTTAAGATTTAAGCTTATCAGATATCACTTGTTAGAAGCTCCTTACCGTTTGAAGAAATCTCTTCTCAATCTGCTGTCCTCTTCTGCTTGCATCTTTTTTTTTTCATCTAACACTGACGTTATTCCATGTTAATTATTTTTTCTCCGTGAAAAACACAGCAACTCATCTTATCCCGGGGTGCCAGGAAGTCGAGCTGCGGATCTCAGCAGAAAACTTTTCAAACTGATTGCAGGTTGATCCAGGTATACATTTGAAACAGGTTCTCCTCTGTGACGTGACAGTCGGAACGCATCTGCGTAACCATGGTTACAGGGGGACGCTTTGGAGCTCTGCTGCTCAGCAGCAAAATATTTCAGATCAATATGTAAATACTCCAACTCTAAAACCAAGTAAAATAAATATGCTGCATATGTGTATAGTGCGTTCATGTGTGTGTGTGCGCTGCGTGGTGACGTAGGCGCGTGCATGTGTGCCCCTGTCACAGCTCCTTTCAGCATGGCCGGAGGTAAGTCACTGCCACGTTGCTCTCAGCTAATTAAAGTTTGTTCAGATCCCAAGCTGCAATGTGAATACAGCCAAACCGCCGCGTTTTTGTTTGTCATTAAGAGACTCATTCGGGATAAGTTTTGTGGAGGGCGGAGTTCACTAATATACACTTATAATGAGTTTTAGCCGAGAACGCAGCTAAAATGCTAGCATGCTAAGTTAGCCTGATTGCTAGCGGCTACTCGCGGCAGTCTTTTTTTAACAGCATGCACTCTTTTTTCCTTCGTCAGGAGAGGTGTACTGGCAGTCGCGTGACACACACAGATCAGACACATATTTCTGTGTTGCAGGTATGGAGATGTTCTTATGTTTTGGAGATGCAGTCTTTCAGTCATTGTTTTTATAAGTACAGTGTTGTACTGCCTGTTAGATGGCGGTTATTAATATAATTGTACTGAAGTATAATGTTTGAACTATAAGTACCAGAATATTGGGTCCTGGTTATTGAATTGTATTTATCTGACTGTTTATTTGTTTTTGAATTATTTTGTTTATTGTTCTTATAAGTTGTTTTTGAGGTTTTTTCAGTGACATATTATTTATTTTGTGCTTTTTGTTTTTGAGAGCTTAAGTTAATGTTTTAAAACAATTTGTTGTATTTGATTCATTATATTATTGTAGTGTTAATGAAGCTGCAGACACAGCTGCTTTCAGCATGGCCGGAGGAGAGGTGTACTGGCAGTCGCGTGACACACACAGATCAGACACATGTTTCTGTGTTGCAGATGTGCAGTAAAGAGCCAAAGACCCAGTACTGTCTCCTGCCTCTTACTTTCACGCCAGAACACAACGCAAGAACAACAGGCGTAACACATGAACGGGTTACACATACTGAGGTGAGTTGTTGAGGATATGTCGAGCTGTCGATAAGCACGGCTGTTTTTGTGCTCTTATATACTGTTAGCCTGTTTTGCTGGCGTTAGTGAAGCTGTTTTCAACTGGATGTAACATTGTTGAACTCTGATGATTAATGAATAAACTCTCGATGTGACGACGTGAGCATGTAATTGTAACCCTGTGTTCATTTAGTCGTTTGATACCGTTTAATATCCAGTACATCTATTGGGTGTTTTATAACATGCCCTGGAATCATTTTAAGTTTTACAATGCCGGTGATTTACGACTCTTTCGCGACAGTCAACTGTGGCGTAAACTCTGGCGGGTCTCAGAGCTAGCTTATGTGAGCCAGCAGTGACATCTATACATGCAGTAGCCTTAAAATACTGATTATTTATTCTCCTGCTAGGTAAGAATTTGTGTTTTATACGTTTATTGTCACATTGTGCGCCATGTTATTGTTTCGGTGAAATGAATTTCTACAATGGCGGACTTAGACAAAATAGTGTTACTGTTAATTTGACTCTCTGCAGTGTTTAAATGCTTACATATACACACACAGTTACTGTCCCTCCACACGTAGGACTCAGTTCTGCTTCTATGCCCCATCTTTGTTTACTCTTTCCCACCCAACAAGTGCATAAATAAGATGTTAAAAACGTCATCATCATATCAAACATGATCGATTTGGGGGGAGTTTGTTTGGCACATGCTGACTGCATCTAATTATAATCAGAAGAGGAGGCGAGAGCAGAGAACGAGAGTGCAGCAGTTTGGTGAAAGGAACAGGTGAAGAAGAGGTGAGCATCCAAGAGACGAGCAAGAGGACGGTTTCAAAGCAGACATTATGGCACAATAAAAGCTGTAAGAGCAGAGATTCATTCATATCTTTACTATTTTTCTTTAGCTTTTACTCCCGCTGCTTACAATAAATCCGAGATAAAGAACAAACAAGAACAACTCACATGGCATTGATTGTTTAGTTCAGTGTCACTCTGTGATTGTTTGACATTTCATATAAATGTGACTCTAAAATATAGCCAATAATAAAAAGCTGCTGTTACTGAGTGAAACTTGAAGGATTATGATAAACTTCAGTTCTTACTGAATCTGTAACATTGCTTTTTTTAAAATTGTTAAATGACTTTTGTGTCACTGTGCACAGTGAAAAGCTCACCTGATGTAGTGGTGAGGCCATGTTCACCACTAGATGGAGACAACCTGGCACAGGTATTTTCTATACACTAAATTTCACACTGAAAAGCCTTGGTGGGAATTTTTGTTTCATAGAAAGTAAAGGAAAACATGTCTTGAGGTCTTTTTCCAGTGTTTTCAAAATTGTGTTTTTCACATACACATCAAAACTTCACACAGACAAACACGCACACACAAAACAACAAAATATGTCAAATTACATATTTTGTTGACTATTTTGTTGACTATGCACCCCTACCCATAATAAATGGGTAGGGGTGCATAGTCAGTAAAAGTCACCAAGGCTCTGCAGAGCTCCAAACCTGCTCTGCCACAGACAGAAGCATCAAAAATGTGCGCTGGGAGCTTCATGGCATGGATTTCTACAGCCAAGCAAATCTATATGTGTGTGGCCAAGAACCTTAGTCCATGTAGGGCATCTTAGCACAGTTTACTTGTGTCAGCTAGTGGGAGGGCAGAGAGGGCAGCCTTTACATTGTTTTATTGTAGAGTGACAGGAACTGCCTATGAGCTTCTAATCAAGCAGAAGTGTTGACGGAAAATCTATCAAAGGAAATACATTGATGAAAATCAAAGAAGAGAAATATTTATGTGATGTTCCATTTTCCTGAGAGCTGATTGGCTGTGATGACTCCTTCAAGTACTACATGCTACTTTGTCCTGCTAGTTAAGCCTGCTGTCTGTTCTCAGGCCTCCTCCTGTTTCACTGCCATATATCCACCACCAGAGGGCTCCACTGACCTGCCTGCTGACATCAGAGCACACCCCTGTGTCATGTGACCTGGCAGGAGTAGCAAAGCTGGACTCAGACCTGGCCAGGCAAGTTCAAAGGCAGCTGTGGTAGAGAGAGTATATGGGCTCAAATTGTGGTCATAAATATTTTGTACTTGTAAATCAGGATTTGTGTGTGTATGGGATCAGAACGATGCCACCTTGAAATGAAACCGAAAAAAATATTGAAACTGAAAAAAATATTGAAACTGAAATAAATGTACAGCGCGGCTGCAGTCACGGACAAACTTGCATGTGTCTGTTCGGGAATGGCAGATGCTGAGAGGTCCAGCGTTTACATTACCGGCTATTTCAAAGTGACAGCCTGAGGTGTTCTTCAGTAAATTGGACTACCAGACAGGAGGACCTGAGGCCCCACCGTATTATTTTCGGTAAGTTAAATGTGTGTGTAAGCTAATCCGTAACTTAGGTCCTTAGGTGAGCACTCGGCTGTCGGGGAAACTTGTTTTGTAAAGTTCGTTTAGCTAACCCGTGCAGGTGAATGAATTTACCCTGACTAAAGAAATCAAGAGAAACGCACCGGGCTGCTCAGTGACTAACCACGCTTACTGTACTTTCTTTATGAGCAACAGGCTGGACTCTGCTTCTGCTCCTGTGCAGAGCTGATTATTAAATATGTGCAAACAGCAGCATGTTTTCTGTCGCTTTCCACATGTGGAACGACATTAACGCCAACTTTTAAAAACCTGCCACTTCAGTAACCCCTCATTAGTCAATAGCTACGGATTAAATAGCAAAGCCCGATACTTATGTACTGAAACCAACTACTTCCGCTTGGCAGCTTAAGTTAAAATGTTAATTTTTTCCTCTGATTATTTTTTTAGCACTGACTCTGTATATTTTTTGTTTGTTGCAAATATTCAGGTTAAAAAACTGTCCGAATTATATTTAATGAGGTATGTTCACAAAGTCACATGTGCAGTACTCTGTATAGCTTGCATCCTTTAGGACAAATAATTTGAAGCATTAATATTTCTTGTTCAATACTGAGCTGATAACACCTCCGTATTGTCATGGCCCTGGGTCATGTGACCCAGTATTCTGAGTTTCTTGGTGTTTTGTTATTCTTTTTAGTCTAGTTTCATTTCGGTTTATCTAGTTCAGGGGTGCCCAATCCCGGTCCTCGAGAGCTACCGTCCTGCAGCTTTTAGATGCATCCCTACTCCAACACAGCTGAATCAAATGGTTTGATTACCTCTTCAGCATGCCATCGTGTTTGGCAAAGGCCTGATAACAAGCCATTCATTTGATTCAGCTGTGTTGGAGTAGGGATGCATCTAAAAGCTGCAGGACGGTAGCTCTCGAGGACCGGGATTGGGCACCCCTGATCTAGTTACATTCTGCCATGTTTCATGTCCAAGTTTTCTTTGTTTGTCAAGTTCATGTCACGTCTAATCTCCATGTTTTCTGTTTTACTTTGAAAGTCTGTATTCAATGTCAGTGTATTCAGTTTCATTTCTCCTGTCCTGTCGTTAGGTTCATGTGTGTCAGCTGTGCTCCCATGTGTGGCCACTTCCCCTGATCATCCCTCATGTGTATTTAGTCTCTGTGTTTCATACAGTCTGTGTCGCGTCGTCTGTGTACTTCCCCCCGGTCAAGTTAAGTGTTTTTCAGGATTCTGTGCAGTTCATGTTTGCCATTTGGTTTATGTTGTTTTTCATGCAGCCGCACGATGAGGTTCCGTGCAGGTCATGTTCATGTCTCTTTCGTCACGCCACTTGGTTCACAGTTTCCATGCATCTGCACAGCATTCTGTTCACAGTGATCATAGTTATGCCTTTCAGTCAGGTTAGTGTTTTTCCAGTTTAGGTTTTTGGTTAGTTGCAGTCTCAGTCCCTGTTATGTTTTGTCTACTCCCTTCTGCATCAGCCCAAATAAAGGCTCGCTTTCAGTTTAAGTTTTCCTTAAAGTGTCCTTAAGTGTCCTTCCCAGCGCTCATGAGACTGCTTTGCTGCACTGTGGTATGAGGTGCTAACCTGTTGACAGTGTTAATTTTAAAATGTATTCCACCAAAGATAATAGAAGTAACATATTCTGAATACTTTACAACTACATGAATATCCTATTGCTGTGTGATTTATTACTATTACCGAAGGTTACTCTCCATACCAACACCAACTAGATGTTTAAATCTTAATATAAATGAGTAACAGTAGGTGCACATTAGGTAAGGCTGCACTTTTTGCAGTGATCTCGTAAATAAAACAGGTCCGCGGCTCCGAACCGTAGTAAAGGGACCTCTGGCTAATACGTTGGGGTCTTTTTTTTTTTTTTTTTCCTGGATCACCTGTTGAGAAAGAAAAAAGAAAACAAGCAGAAGAAGACTAGAGCAATAAAATAAACAACACCATGATGATCTATGGGAATATAACAGTAAATACTAAATGTTAAACATTATTGTGCAGCACGTAAGATCGACAGCGCACAGTGTGCTTTAAGGTAGGAGCCAAAAAGGAGCAGAGCAGCGGCGTTAAGGACGTCCTCGCCGTACCTGGGTCCATCAGGTCCTCCAGACGCGTGAGCAGTTTGGTGAGTTTCACCATTTGCTCCAGGAGCTGCGCCTGGATGACGGCAGATTCCAGCAATACCACCGTCTTTCACTCGCCCAGTTTGAGGACCTGCTGTCCCGCGTTGGTCCCAGCATTGCCCGCCTTGACACCAACTACAGACGCTCAATCCCACCTGCAGAGCGCCTGTCCATCTCCCTGAGGTTAGTAAAAGTGTTTAATACGGTAGTCCTTTATTGATACCTGTGCTAACATGGATGTGCTATGCTATCAATGAATGCTGTCGGTGTTTACTGATAGCAAGCTGTGGTACGGAGACGACTGTTTATAATATTTCTAGTGATACTCGGGTCTCATCAAGTCCCGATTTACAGTGGGGCAAAAAAGTATTTAGTCAGCCACCGATTGTGCAAGTTCCCCCACTTAAAATGATGACAGAGGTCAGTAATTTGCACCAGAGGTACACTTCAACTGTGAGAGACAGAATGTGAAAAAAAAAATCCATGAATTCACATGGTAGGATTTGTAAAGAATTTATTGGTAAATCAGGGTGGAAAATAAGTATTTGGTCACCTCAAACAAGGAAAATCTCTGGCTCTCACAGACCTGTAACGTCTTCTGTAAGACGCTTTTCTGTCCCCCACTCGTTACCTGTATGAATGGCACCTGTTTGAACTCATCATCTGTATAAAAGACACCTGTCCACAGCCTCAAACAGTCAGACTCCAAACTCCGCCATGGCCAAGACCAAAGAGCTTTCGAAGGACACCAGGAAAAGTATTGTAGACCTGCACCAGACTGGGAAGAGTGAATCTACAATAGGCAAGCAGCTTGGTGTGAAAAAATCAACTGTGGGAGCAATCATCAGAAAATGGAAGACATACAAGACCACTGATAATCTCCCTCGATCTGGGGCTCCACGCAAGATCTCATCCCGTGGGGTCAAAATGATCATGAGAACGGTGAGCAAAGATCCCAGAACCACACGGGGGGACCTGGTGAATGACCTGCAGAGAGCTGGGACCAAAGTAACAAAGGTCACCATCAGTAACACACTACAACGGCAGGGAATCAAATCCCGCAGTGCCAGACGTGTTCCGCTGCTGAAGCCAGTGCATGTCCAGGCCCGTCTGAAGTTTGCCAGAGAGCACATGGATGATACAGCAGAGGATTGGGAGAATGTCATGTGGTCAGATGAAACCAAAGTAGAACTTTTTGGTATAAACTCAACTCGTCGTGTTTGGAGGACGAAGAATACTGAGTTGCATCCCAAGAACACCATACCTACTGTGAAGCATGGGGGTGGAAACATCATGCTATGGGGCTGTTTTTCTGCCAAGGGGACAGGACCACTGATCCGTGTTAAGGACAGAATGAATGGGGCCATGTATCGTGAGATTTTGAGCCAAAACCTCCTTCCATCAGTGAGAACTTTGAAGATGAAACGAGGCTGGGTCTTCCAACATGACAATGATCCAAAACACACCGCCCGGGCAACAAAGGAGTGGCTCCGTAAGAAGCATTTGAAAGTCCTGGAGTGGCCTAGCCAGTCTCCAGACCTCAACCCCATAGAAAATCTGTGGCGGGAGTTGAAAGTCCGTGTTGCTCGGCGACAGCCCCAAAACATCACTGCTCTCGAGAAGATCTGCATGGAGGAATGGGCCAAAATACCAGCTACTGTGTGTGCAAACCTGGTAAAGACCTATAGTAAACGTTTGACCTCTGTTATTGCCAACAAAGGTTATGTTACAAAGTATTGAGTTGTATTTTTGTTATTGACCAAATACTTATTTTCCACCCTAATTTACGAATAAATTCTTTACAAATCCTACCATGTGGATTCATGGATTTTTTTTTCACATTCTGTCTCTCACAGTTGAAGTGTACCTCTGGTGCAAATTACTGACCTCTGTCATCATTTTAGGTGGGGGAACTTGCACAATCGGTGGCTGACTAAATACTTTTTTGCCCCACTGTAATTCGATTTATGCCGTTATCAGTGTTTGAATGATAGCATGGCTGTGGTGTCATATCAATGTATGCTCTCGCTGTTTGCTGATATCAAACTGTGGTATGAGGACCACTGTGGGTTAATCTTTGTAGTGATACTCACTCCTTTCTTTTTATTTAGACCTGGTTTAATTCTGGGATAGTTGAATATTTGTATATAATCCCAGCAGACTGTTTTAGATTATATCTAATATATATCATGTAATTATCCTTGTAATTACAAAAGGTTTTATGTAAGATTTATGTTTTGTAATTTAAATCTGACATCACAAAAGTATTTTGGAATTTGAATAATGTATTTTGTAACTGCAGCATTTTGTCCAGGTTCCTTGCCACCGAGGACTCCTTCAGGACCATCGCATTCAGTTTTCGAGTTGGCGTGTCCTTGGTGAGCCAGATCACCCCCCAGGTAGCGACGTCCATCTGGGACTGTCTAGTGGACGACTTCATGGCTGTGCCTTCAACTGAAGACTGGCGGTGCATTGCAGAGGGATTCCAGGAGCGCTGGAACTTCCCTCTCTCCCTCACAGTAGAGGTTGTATCTGCGCTCCATGGAGCTCCGTCCTGAAATTGCGGAGAAGTGTGTGAAGGCAACGTGTGTTCTCCACAATTTTCTGTGCTGTTTGGACAAGAGAGGGGCACCTGCTGTGAGGGGTGTGGCACCTGCTGTGAGGGGTGTGGCACCTGCTGTGAGGGGTGTGGCACCTGCTGTGAGGGGTGTGGCACCTGCTGTGAGGGGTGTGGCACCTGCTGTGAGGGGTGTGGCACCTGCTGTGGTGGAGCCGTTGCAAGGCCTGGGTCGTGTAGCAGCAAACAACTCCTCCAGAGAGGCTGTCCTGGTGGGGGAGAAGTTCATGGCCCACTTCTCGGCGGAGGGAGCCGTGTCTTGGCAACCAAAGGAGTAGCCTGTTTGAAGTCTGAGTGACTTCCCCACAACGGCTCTTTTGAGAGCCACCCACAAACCTCTAAAGAGTGTTCCTGTCTTTTTTAATTTTTCTTAATAAATGGAGCTCTACTCCAAAATAAACTAACCTCTCTTTACTCTCTTAAAGACATATTTACATATAATTGTTACACAAAGTTTTGGCTGTCTCACCTTGTTTTGGTACAATCTGCCAGGTGTAACAATTTTTAATCATGTTTTTGCTGGAGAAGTGCAAGGTTTTAGTCAACACCATCAGACACAAAGAAATGTAAAAATATATATTTTAAATTAAGTTGTTTCAGCTATTTTGACTATTACCAGCTTCTCTGTTCTACTGTTTATGCACATATGTTTTCAAAGTAATTATACCACATTTAAAAGTAAGATTGTTTTGGCTTTTTATTATTAGAGTTAGGCAGCACGGTGGTTAGCACTGTTGCCGCACAGCAAGAAGGTCCTGAGTTCAATTCCAACATCAGGCTGGGGTCTTTCTGTGTGGAGTTTGCATGTTCTCCCCGTGTTTGCGTGGGTTCCCTCCGGGTACTCCGGCTTCCTCCCACCGTCCAAAGACATGAAGCTTGTGGGGATAGGTTAATTGGATAATCCAAATTGCCACTAGGTGTGAATGTGCGAGTGAATGTGAGTGTGAATGGTTGTCTGTCCCTGTATGTTGGCCCTGCGACAGACTGGCGACCTGTCCAGGGTGTACCCCGCCTTTCGCCCTATGACAGCTGGGATAGGCTCCAGCGCCCCCCGCGACCCTGAAAAGGATAAGCGGAAGCGAATGGATGGATGGATGCATGGATTATTAGAGTTACAGTCATACATATTTTCAGAAGCTTGTATTTAATCTCCATAAGAAACGATCATATTTAGCAGCGTGAAAATTACATATTTATTTAGAAAATTACGTATTTTTATTGGAAGATCATGAGGGAGGAAAATATATGGTTCTTCAAAACAGAAAAATAAACAAAAAATCCATATTATGGAGTTGACAAGTGGTGACACATGAGTAGAAAACAGGATATTATTTCTTTCAAAATGACCATTAAACCTTAACAACCTTTGTAATATCACAAGACACATCATAACAATTCTGTTTTTGCACATGTCAAGTTCTACATCTTAATAGTTCACCAGCAAGTAGCTGCCTACTGCTCCTTGATTCCTAAAGTACTCTGTGGTTGTGTGTTTAGACGCTGCTGGACTTTCTCTCCTTTTGACTCTCTGTGCTTGTTTCCAAAACCTTCTCTTCTGCCTTTTTTTCTCTTCCTTTCAGATCACTGATGTTCTTTATTTTTCCCTCTTTCACTCTATTTCTCCATCTTTCCCTTTATGAGAAACTCAGGCTGGCTGTTAATTTTTTCTCTACTTATTTTTTGATCATCCCTGTTCCTTCTCTTTTGTTCCTCTACTGACAGCTTCCTCTTTGCTATTCTAGCCTGAAATGTACCATTTTGTAATTGCTATAATTTTTCTGAAGCATATGCATTTACACATATTAAGGATGAATATTCACAACACAAATATGTATTAAGCAACAGAAATGCTATCCGGTCTTTAAGTCTGATGTCATTAGCCGTTTCCAGGTCCAAACTCCGCTGCAGATCCCAAAGTCAAAGGAACTCTGCGGCATCACTGAGAGTTACAAACTGTCTAAATTCTTTCATCTTTAATAAAATGATCAGTGTGGCTGTTTTACCAGGTGTAACATCCAGGCATCCATGAAAACAGAATATATGAAATTTAACAGAGTTAGAAGTTAGCTCGCCGGTTTCCACCTTAACACCAGCTCTGCTATCACTTCCAACATAAATGAAGACAAAACTAAACAGCACTGGCGTTTGTAGGGTTACTGATGTTGGACTAGCTGGTGTATAATGATGTGCTACGTGATTGCTAGCAACACAGCTATGTTAGCGTAACATAAACACAGTGAAACTTTTTTCCACTTGATAAAAGTTAACGTGAGGGTTCCCGATGGTTAGGCTGACAGTGATCACTGACTGTTTTTAGGGGCTTGTTCAGATTAAATAGAACAAGATAAAAAAGAATAAAAACATGTTAAAACACAACAGCCTTAATAAACACAGAGTAGTTTGGACCCGAAAGCAGGGTTCATACATCATCACTTAAAAGACCAGCTCTCGGGGCAGAGATAGCTCAGTAGATAGTGTTTGCCCCATGATCGTTGGGCAGGGCTCTAGACTAACTTTTTGCCATGGGCGTACGCGTACCGGCACAAAAGTTAGGCGCACACAAGTTTTATAATAATTTATATAATATAATGTGTTTTTCTGGATACACTGTGCTTTTTCAGCATTCAAAGATTGATGACACCGTGTCAGAGCACTGGCTATGAATTTCAGAAGGATCAGGCCTTAACTTAACAGAAAAGTTAGCAATAGTTCTTTTCCTGTTACAGCTACATCCACTTCTGTCGTGCCCAGGCTGCTCACTAGGGCTGGGTATCATCACTGATTTCTATAATCCATTCGATTCCGGTTTTCAAAGTCCCGATTCGATTCAACTTAGCCTCAGACAGTCAGAAATATTATAATTCTGATCATTTATCAGTACTGACTTCATCAGAATTGTGAACATCACAGCAGATTCCTTTGTGTGAAAGTAACTGAGAATAAAACACAGAAAAACATGAAGGAGATTTTCCTGGTCTGGCTTTTTATAGCAGATAACCTTAAAAATATTCTACAATGTTCTGCATATAAAGTTAAAATTTCTTCAGTATTGAACAACAGAAAAAATAGGCTTTCTTGAAGAAAAAGACAGTAGCCGACAGCACTGTAAACAACGGTAGACTGGTGGGTAATAAGCGAATAAATAATACAGAAAACAGAGATTGGAGACGGGAAACTGTTCTTGAAGTACAGAGAGAGATAGAGAGAGAGCTAGCTGTGCATGGATGTGATTTTAATAGTCGTGGAAGCAAAACAGCAAAATTCAGCTCGGTGAATTTTGGTTGGAGAGAGACAAAACCTGCAGCTCAGAATCAGCGCAAAAAGACGTAAACACATCGCGGACCGGACGCATCAGATTCGCTAAGCTCCGACAGCGTGTCCGTCTACGGGCCGTCGGGTGAGAAAGCCGAGAAAGACAAAGTTAATTCTGATGGGTCGGGTCCGCTCTGTGTTTACGTCTTTGTGTGGAGTCCGTGTACCTGCTCTGATTTGCTGTTTGGTTGTTGTTGAACTGGTTTTGTGAGCTTTAATCTGAGAATCTGGCGTTTCTGGCAAAACACAGTTATATTTAAAAGTCGATTCAGGATTTAATGAATTGATATCGCTTTATTCAAGCTACTCACCTCCCACTTCCACCTGCACTTTCAACTGGACCACGGCCAATCAGAGAGGTCCCGCCCCTTACTATCTCTGATTGGTTTAGTCCACGATAGGGACAAAATGTGTGTCTGTTGTTGACCACAGGGAAGGTTGCAGATTTTTTTTTTTTTTTTTTGCTACCCGAACAGTTGGTCGCACAGGTGCAACCAAATATTTTTTTTTAGTCGCACCACTGAAAAATTTGGTCGCACTCTAGAGCCCTGTTGGGGGTTCAAATCCACCAAACAGCGGCTATCCTGAGATACCCTTGAGCAAGGTACCGTCTCTACACACTGCTCCCCGGGTCATGGATTGGTAGCTGCCCACTGCTTCACTGAGTAAATGGGTTAAATGCAGAGGACTAAGCATTTTCCTACAGGATTAATAAAGTATACATTAACTATGAGATTCAAGATCAGGCAAATTCCATAATATTCGACACATCTGTAAAGCAGAAATATCAGTAAAATGCACAGGAAGTAATATGACTGAAATAGTAATAAAAATAATATAATTAGTGAATAGGACACTTTTGTGACATTTGCCAAAATCATTAGAAAAAGGGTCAACACCGTCAGGCAAAAATCCTGATGGTGCTGACAAAATACCCTACTTTCTCTCATAGCACGTTTTTCTGACAGACGCCATCTTGTTGTTCATCAGTTGCTTATGGCCTCTACTGTGGTGTTGATGCACTATGGTTGTGACACAGAGTTTTATCAGAAAGGTATGCAATAAATGAAATAAAAATTAAAAAAACTCACCAGAGCAGTGACCTCATGGCATGTGTATCAAACAGGAAGTGGTAAAGGGGTCCTCACAGTGTAAGTTGCCCACAATAATTCCTGATTTTTTTGTACTTTTTAAAAAATCTGATGGTGTTGACAGAAACTTTGGACATGTTTTGTCCCTTATCTCAAGAATCACTGATATATTCTCAAAATCTTTCATAAACTGCCTGCTTTTCAGGAATGAGGTGGTAATTCGATTTTGGAGCAGTTCTTGAGCCATAACCAATGATGAGCAGCTTTCCTCACTGTCACTGGTACGGTGCTGCACTGATGCCTTCCTGAGAGCCAATGCAAGCACAAAGAGTTAAGTCAGCAGTTTTTTGATGAGCTTTCAATATTTCCTTTAACTAACGGGGAGTGAGGTCCTTTTATCTCAGGCATGTCAGGAATACTGAAACCTGGGCTGACTGACCTGACCACAGCCTCTATGACTTCAGCATCACTGTGTCCTTTACACAAGAGGCTGACTGGCCCACAGATCTTGACACCTCTCCTTACTGTCACTTCTTGAAGCCTGTTTGCTGCTGTAGGAAACACGTTTTATGGAGCTGTCAGCTGACTCGGCGATGTTCTGTTCACTCTTTGACACACCCTGCTAATTGCTTATATTAACATCTCTTGGCTGGTCTGAGAATGGGTTGGCGTTCCCCGGACAAGCTGGAGGAGGCTTCTCTGCTTGGGCTGCTGCTGTGTTACTGCTGCATTTCTGCTCATCAGACTCACCTAATGAGATGGCTGGAACTGTTTCTTTTTGGCGAGGTGTCTGATGTCAGCTGGCAGTGATGATGATGATGCCACTCGAAGCTGCTTTTTCAAGTTTGATTCAGTTAGTCTTGAGTGGAAGCGCCTCTTTGCAAGAGTCAGTTTTGAAAAGACCTGTTCAAAGTGGTACGTTGTCCCAAACAGAGATGCAAATTTCAGGGCATGTCTCGCCAGGATGGGAAAAGCCTCAGCATGAACGTACAGTTTGTGAAAGTCCAGCAGAGAGAGGCTGTTATACTTAGCTTTGAGCTCGTAGTTGTTTTGCAGCCCAATTATTTCCACTTGGAAAGTGTCTGGCACAGATGGTTGCACATTAAACGGCGTAGCAAACATCTCCAGTTCCTTTTGGATATTCTTCACATCTTGAAACCTGTCATCAAATGCCTGAATGAGTTTTGCACAACGACTGTTGTTGTGATTTGGCGCTACACAAATAAAATTGAATTGAATTTAGAATTGTCCCTATTGCCAGTCTTGGCAGCCGGGGGTCAGTCCGCCAGGGCCTCCGCTCCTGGCCGCCACCCGGCACACAATGCACCCAGCTCGCACTGGAACGTTTCGCAGCCGAGTGTGAAGCAGCGGGAATGAGGATCAGCACCTCCAAATCTGAGGCCATGGTTCTCAGCCGGAAAAGGGTGGAGTGCCCACTCCGGGTCGGGGATGAGTTCCTGCCCCAAGTGGAGGAGTTCAAGTATCTCGGGGTCTTGTTCGCGAGTGATGGGAGAAGGGAGCCGGAGATCGACAGACGGATTGGGGCTGCAGCTGCAGTAATGCGGACGCTGCACCGGTCCGTCGTGGTGAAGAGGGAGCTGAGTGTAAAAGCGAAGCTCTCCATTTACCGGTCGATCTACGTCCCTACCCTCACCTATGGCCACGAGCTGTGGGTAGTGACCGAAAGAACGAGATCGCGGATAGAAGCGGCAGAAATGAGCTTCCACCGAAGGGTGGCTGGCCTCTCCCTTAGAGATTGGAGCCTCCTGGGCGCCTCCTGGGTGAGGTGTTCCAGGCATGTCCCACCGGGAGGAGGCCCCGGGGCAGACCCAGGACACGCTGGAGAGATTATATCTCTCGGCTGGCCTGGGAACGCCTTGGTATTCCCCCGGATAAGCTGGAGGAGGTGGCTGGGGAGAGGGAGGTCTGGGCCTCTTTGCTTAGGCTGCTGCCCCCGCGACCCGGCCTCGGATAAAGCGGATGAAGATGGATGGATGAATTTAGAATTTGTTTGTTTTATTTTATTGTGAAAGAACTATAGAGGAAGCGACCACCTTTTCGCACATGCGTAGAAAAACATCCTAATTTCCTGAACCGATCAGGCAGCCAAAGGCAACAACATGGCTGCTGATAGCGATGTGAGTTTGTTTTGTAACATGTCAGTGGTCGTGTCCAAATTCATGGGCTGCATCCTCCTGAGGACCCGGCCTTCGCGGTCTATGTGGGCCGGGTCCTGAGAAGGTCGGGTAGGCCGGAAGTAAACGGCTGTTAAATTGGACGGTCTCGCCTTCGGATTAGCGTCACTGCTGTCTCGGTGGAGTTTAATAAACTCGGCCGTCTGCTCCTTGCTGTCTAAAATATAACAGGACACTGGAGTAAACTCTCGACCATCTCACACTTCTGTTTAATCAGTTTTCTGTTTGACGTTTATTCAGCTGTGTGAAAACCAAGGAGGAACCCACCTGGGGGATTAATAAAGTTTTATTTTATCTAATCTAATAACTTTAATCTCAGCCAAACCGATTTACTCACGAACAAATAAAACACTGAAAAAAGTCCAACAATAACATTTTTAGGTTGTCTAAGTGACTTATATATCACGTTTAACCTGAGTAGCGAAAGTCTGCGGTGATCTGAATATGATGTGCCGGGAGTTGTGCCGTTCTCTGCGGCTTCAGTGACCCTCGAGCTCCCGGCTAGCTATCGAGCTGGTGGGTAGCAGACGTGTAGGGACCTTGCTCAGGGGTACCTCAGCTTAGCTTTTCACTTGATTCAAACCCCCAACCTTCTGATCCCGGGGCAGCCACTCTACCTACTGACCTATCCCTCACACACGTTTACATCGTTGAACAAGTCTGTGCCACAGAGCACGCTGCATCGCTGCATCGCTGCATCGCAGCAAAGAATGGGTTTGGAGGATTTTTTTAGAAGTGATGAATTGCTGCAGCCCCAGATTACGCCAATGAACACAACATATTAAAACCAGTCTGTGTAGCACTCAGTGGTCCGTGCAGTGACAGTGCTGACATACATGCCAGTACAATGCAGTTCTGCAGCTTGTTGCTCTGTGTTTCAGTCGGACTGTTTAGTTTAGCTGGATTGTTGCTGGTTGAGAGAAACTGAAGCTGGATGTCGGGCGTGTACCAGAGATCCTGCTAGTAATGCCTTCTGCTGTTTATCTTGTGTTCAGTCAGGTGCCGATGTTTGTGCAGATCCAGCAGAAGTGGAGGCGGATGTATGCCGGAGAGTGCAAAGGACCAGGCGTGCGCACCGACTTTGAGATCGTTCACCTGCGTCGAGCGCCCGTGCAGTACAACCACCTGTCCGGCCTGCTCGACATCTTCAAATCTAAGATAGTAAGTGCTCTGGAACAAACATCTTTATATGGATCATATTTCAAGGTTGTTTGTTTGTTTTTAATAAAGAAAAATTAAAATTGTGCAGCCACAGAGCGTCATGTACCCATGTTCTACAAGTATCACCTCAGCATCCTGTTCCAGACGATTTTAGGACGATGTGAATCCTGTTAAATGCAACTAATAATCATAAAAGCATCCACGAAGTGCATGTAAATGTATTTTCTAAAACATTTATTCATCTGGTTTTTCCTGCTCATGTACAGTCTCTCCTCCTCCTCCTCCTCCTGCTGTGCTCTGACAGTCACACAAAAACTGTATTCAACTTGAAAATAACACAAACATCTTATCTTATAATAAGAATATATTCTTGTAATAGTTCGTCAAAGAGCAGGTTGATAACAGTACAGCACACTGCTTAGTTATGTGAACATTGGGAAAACAGAAGAGGAAGAAGAAGACGTCTAATTCTGTGTAAATTCGGTTTCTGGATTTTTGTGGAGTTAATTTGTGAATAAAATAAAGACTGTTAGGAAGTGGATGTCGGTTTAATGATCAGTTTGTTTGAACTTTGTTTATTCCTATTCCTGGAAACACAATGGATTCCCAGACATCACGTTGTTTAACCCTTTCATGCACAGTGGTCTGCAGCTATTCAAAGGCTGTTTTCTTGTATTTGTGTTGGTGTTGATGGTAAACTTGCACAGAAACACTACACACTGATGTCTCCATACCCTTCATAAGTCAAAACCGATGTTGTCCACCTAAGTGGACATTTAAAAAATGAAGTTCAAAAATCTTATATTCATTCCTAAAGAAGAATAAAAATCCTGATTGATGTTGTCATCATCCACACATGAGGGTTAAATGTGTTCAGTATGTTCCCAGAAACAGCCGACAATGACGAGGTGTAATCCACGCCTGTACAGAGAGATTAATGCTGCAGCTTGTTACCATAAACATGAGCTGATGTCTTCCTGTTGTCATCAGGGTTGTTCCCTGTTCCCTCTGCCTCCAGTCAACATCGCCATTCGCTTCACCTACGTGCTCCAAGACTGGCAGCAGTATTCATGGCCACAGCAGCCTCCAGGTAGGCAGTACATGTCATGTCATTAATACACAAATAGAAAAATGTAATATTATTATTAAGAAATTATTAAATTTTTTTTAAATACATGTCAGCAAGTGGCTGACATCCAGAAACCCTGCCAGTGGCTTTTAGGAGTCGTGTGTGTGATGCAGGTCATGTTGTTGTTTCCTGTGGAACGATTGTACCTGCTGGTTCCAGGTCGTTCTTCTGATAAGTCTTTTCACTCGTCTGTCTGAAATCGTGTGGGGAGCGCTTGGTCGTGGCTGGTTTATCGTAAATAAATAAAAACCCTGCAGGGGCAACGCCAGGTTTATGGCCCCAACAGTGCTCACTGGAACCTTCAGTAACTTAGAAGTTCTTCTGTAGCCGATGCCATCAGTCTTAAGTGTGCAAAGGTCTTGAGAGAGCTTGTTGGTTTTACCCATCATGAGACGCTTCTTGTGTGAAACCTGGCTAATGAGGCCATAGTTGGGACTGAACCGGCTGATATTAATTTGCACTAAGTGGCAGGATTGCTCTGTAATTACTCATAAATGTGTCTTTTTGCACCTTTCTTTCTGTCCAATACATTTCCCCCGTGTCATTCTTCATTGTTAGACGTCATGTATGGACATCTATGGTGGCGCTGGGTGATATGAGGAAAATGTAATATCACAATATTTTTTTGCTATATCACAAAACACGAAATAAATCACGATATGTTTAAGTTATTTTCAACCATATAGGATCTAAATTTGCACTTATTCAAACCGACCATTCAGGATGGTTTTCTATTGTCAACATAAAAATGATCTGAATGAACTGAAATGTTTTCTTTTAACCATCAGCTGCACACAGAGGATTTTCACAGATTACAGTATAATCACAGTAAGTCTCTTTCTGTGGTCAACACTAGACTTTAACATCAAAAGATCACAGCAACAAAAAACGACGTCAAGAAAAAAATCATGAGTCAAAATAAAACGACTGAAATGAAAAAGCTGCTCTGTTGTTCTTATAAAAATGGCAAAATAAAAAAAATGGATGACATCAAATTACAGAAACAAGTCGAGACAGTGACTATAAAACAGTTTATTTAATGTTTGCTTGGTGTGCAGGGAGACGTTGACATGCAGGGTTTAAAACATCATTTCTTTTGCAGCGAGATTCATTCTCTCACCGTCTGAAACTCCTGATGTCGCCATATTTTTACCTGTTCAGTTCAGTTCAGTTTTATTTATACAGCACCAAATCACAACAACAGTCGCCTCAAGGTGCTTTATATTGCACAGTAGATCGTACAATAATAGATACAGAGAAAAACCCAACAATCATATGACCCCCTATGAGCAAGCACTTTGGGGACAGTGGGAAGGAAAAACTCCCTTTAAACAGGAAGAAACCTCCAGCAGAACCAGGCTCAGGGAGGGGCGGAGCCATCTGCTGTGATTGGTTGGGGTGAGAGAAGGAAGACAGGATAAAGACATGCTGTGGAAGAGAGACAGAGATTAATAACAGATGTGATTCAATGCAGAGAGGTCTGTTAACACATAGTGAGTGAAGAAGAAACACTCAATGCATCATGGGAATCCCCCGGCAGCCTGCGTCTATTGCAGCATAACTAAGGGAGGATTCAGGGTCACCTGGTCCAGCCCTAACTATATGCTTTAGCAAATAGGAAAGTTTGAAGCCTAATCTTGAAAGTAGAGATAGTGTCTGTCTCCTGAATCCAAACTGGAAGCTGGTTCCACAGAAGAGGGGCCTGAAAACTGAAGGCTCTGCCTCCCATTCTACTTTTAAATACTCTAGGAACAACAAGTAGGCCCGCAGAGCGAGAGCGAAGTGCTCTAATAGGGTGATATGGTACTACAAGGTCATTAAGATAAGCACAGAGGAAACTATTTCTAAGCTAAAATTCATGCATCAAATGATACGCAGCAGATAAGACGGATGTAATCAAGCTACCGATAGAAAGAACATAGTAAAGGACAAATAAAGTGTCTTTTTTTCCTCATTGTTCTATGTGTGGGCCTCCTACTTCCTCCCACAGTCCAAAGACATGCAGTTAGTGGGGACAGGTTCATTGGGGCCCTAAATTTCCCACGGTGTGAATGTCTGTCTCTGTGTTTGCCCTGCGGCAGACTGGCGACCTGTCCAGGGTGTGCCCCGCCTCTCATGACAGCCCCAAGCACTTTACATGTGATGTAAAGTGGACTTTTCTTTTGTTGCCACGTCCATGATTTAGAAAATGTTACACAGATGTTGTCCTGCTTCGCTGTGCTGAAGCGTGTGCTTCATGAAAAGTTTGAATAAGAAAATATCAGGTCAGTAACTGTTTGTGTTCCCTGTAGGTGAGGCTGTGACAGAGCTCTTTAAACTCTGCTGTAGGACTGAGTGTACAGAGGAGATTCCTGGAAGAGGATACGCTGAAGATGAGGGCAAAGGTCAGGTTCCTGGCTTTACTTGTTGAGTGACCATACTGCATTCTGGAAACGTGCGTAGCTTACTGGGAGATCTGGGCATCTGTGCTGACCCGGGCCTCAGCAATTGAACAGAAACTCTTGGATGTGTTTGTCGTCTGTAGAAAACAGTGATATCAGCTCTGCTTTGTCCAAGCTGACCGAGCCAGCAGCAACTGTGCCCATTTCCAAACTGTCTGTCTCCAACATGGTGCACAGTGCCCGGAAGCACATTCGCCGCCATCGACGCATCGATGAGTCGCCCCTTAACACCGAGATACTCAATTCTGTCCTTCTGGTAAGAGTTAATCATGTAACCTGTTTAAAAGGCATTAACTAGTCGGAGTTGACTAATACTTGACTGAGTTTTAATGGTTTCAGCTCATTTTATGAGGAAACTGATTCTGACAGAAGAGGTGTGGATCCCGTGTTAGGAGACGGTGAGCGTGATATTCAGAGCAGCAGAGACCTCGGAGCGTGTGGTAGTTTGACTCGTACTGATGTGGCTCCTCTGCTTCTTTTCACAAACAGTTTTTCCTTCCTGGTTACTGTTGAGCCCGTCACACTCAGCAGCTCGAGCTCGAGCTAAGACAGCCTTGAATCTTAAAACTACAGCCGTAATTGCATTTATGTCTTAGAGTGCTGGCCACAGATATTGATCCCATCTGACAGCAGCTCAGTAAAGCACAAGAGCGTCATCTTAAACAGGATATCAGGCAGCGTTCTTATTTTTATTGTCTACTTCTGGTCACATCCTGCTTTTGCCACTGAGCGATCAGCATCCTGTGTTTTATCATGAAGTGATGACTACGTGAGCTGCACTTGTTTAATTCTTCTAACATCTAGAAAACAACAGAGTTTCTAAATGACAGACTTATTTATTTGTGTTTGTGTCTCTGTTTCCAGATGCTGCTGTGGAGAAGTCTGACTGTAAGAATAACACTCAGCTGTCCAACTCCAGTGGGACATCGGAGCAAGAGAAAACCTCTGATTATGTATGTTTGCCTCTTCACCACTCGCACACTCAAGGTTACACTCAGGTCAGGTCCAATATAAGTTTCAGAGTGAAGACAGGCTCAGTGCTGTCAGTACTTTGTCAGGATTTTTATTGATTTCATGGTCTTTTCCCTCGTTGTAGAACCTTTTCCACCAGCTGAAGTCGGCCCCCAGTGACAGTCTGACCTACCGTCTGGCTCTGTGTGTGTGTCTGTTCAACTATTACTACGGTGGGCTGCGGGCTGTTCTCTAAGTAAATATATTTCTAAAGGTGCTTTGATGTGAAATTATCACCAGATGTCGGTAACAACACTTCCAATCCAGACGTGCAAAGGAATCAAACCACAGATGAAGTTGTGTAATAATACAAAGTGACACAGGGACATTTATTTATTACTTTATACAAATGTTGGTGATGACAGTTCATGGCAGCGTCTGTATGGAGAAACCAGTCCCATCATTGCTCATGACTTTGACCCACTCACCACACAAACAGTCTATAAATCCCGAATGCTCCGTGGATCCTTCCCACAGATTCAGCTCAGGTGATTGGCTGGGCCGTTCCAGCAGCTTTACTTGATTTCTCTGAAACCAACCGTTTCCATTGGCTGTGTTTGTGATCATGGTCTTGCTGAAACATCCATCCTTGTTTCATCTTCATCATCCTGGTAGATGGCAGCAGATTCTAATCAACAATGTCTCCATTCATCCTTCCTGGAGTTATGTTTAATGTCTCAGTGCTGTACGCTGAATAAACAGCCCCCCCCCCATGATGCTCCCGCCTCCAGACTTCAGTGTTGCTGTGGTGTTTTTGGGGTGAAGCCACCCAAACATGGTGTGTTTACAGCCTTCAAAGAGTTCAGTTTTGGTCTTTTGTGACCAAACTATATTAAAGATAAAGCATATTGTTGTACCTATGCATTACACTGGAGCAGAGCTTACATACACTCAACAAAAATATAAACGCAACACCTTTGTTACTGCTCCCATTCCCCATGGGATGGACGTAGAGACCTAAAATTCATTCCAGATACACAATATAACCATCCCTCCCAAACAGTGGTCACAAATCAGTCCAAATGTGTGGTAGTGGGCACATCTGCTATATTGAGATAATCCATCCCACCTCACAGGTGTGCCACATCAGGATGCTGATCTGACATCATGAGTAGTGCACAGGTGTACCTCAGACTGCCCACAACAAAAGGCCACCCTGGAATGTGCAGTTTTGTCTCACAGCAAAATGCCACAGATGCCACAAGCAATGAGGGAGCGTGCAATTGGCATGCTGACAGCAGGAATGTCAACCAGATCTGTCGCCCGTGCATTGAATGTTCATTTCTCAACCATAAGCCGTCTCCACAGGCGTTTCAGAGAATATGGCAGCACATCCAACCGGCCTCACAACCGCAGACCTCGTGTAACCACACCAGCCCAGGACCTCCACATCCAGCAGGTTCACCTCCAAGATCGTCTGAGACCAGCCACCCAGACAGCTGCTGGAACAATTGGTTTGCACAACCAAACAATTTCTGCACAAACTGTCAGAAACCGTCTCAGGGACGCTCAACTGCATGCCCGTCGTCCTCATCGGGGTCTTGACCCGACTCCAGCTCGTCGCCGTAACAGACTTGTGTGGGCAAATGCTCACATTCGATGGCGTCTGGCACGTTGGAGAGGTGTGCGCTTCACGGATGAATCACAGCGCTTTGTGTTCTGCGTCCTGATTGGCTGCAGACTATTGTTGATCTCCTCCGTGCCGTCTCTCCTGTACAGTACAGAATCGCTTATTCATTGGTTCATTAATGATTCATTGATGTTGAATTATCTCTCAGCTGCTCTGTTCTCATGTGCTGGACCTGAAAACACGGTTTGATCTTTGGTTTCTGTAATACTGGACTTATTTGTCTACGAAGGTTTGAACTTTGAGAGCTTAAACAGGAGAGAAACGTGTGAAAATGTTCATGTCGGTCTGAGTGTATAAAGTGTGTAGTGACGGGTTTTACCTTAACACATCTATAATAATTGTAAAAAATAAAGTTGGCTACTTCAGATTTCACCAATCGCAGGTTATTTTTAGAACGTAACTCCCGCGATAAACGAGGGAGCGCTGTATACAAATACTGAGAAGTATAAAATTTGAATCCTGTCTCTCTCTGAGGTGCGGGGGGAAAAAATATCGACAAGTCGATCAACATCATCTACAGATACATTCGACATCTCGAGAAATGTAAATCGCCACTTGATTCGTCCATTTGGTTGAAAAACCCGACCTTGAACAAGGAGCGAATATCACACCGGAAACTAAGCGCTATGCGCCGGAAGTAGCATATGCTAAGGCGCACAGGTCTAAGTTATAGGTCTAAGTTCCCCATAATGCACTGGGTGTTTCTTCTTCACTCAACATGTGTTAGTACACCTCTCTGCATTCAGTCCGTCTGCCCCTCATCTATCGATGGATGTTAGAGGCTTTGGTTCCCACTGTCGCTCACAGATGGTCACCTAATGTTTCCTGTGTAACTGCAGGGTCTTTGCCTTATAACATAGAAGCAGCTTGAGGTAACTGTTGTTGTGATGCTGTGTGTGTGTAATAAAGCTCCCTTACTGACAGTGGGTCACCACAGCTTGTAGCTCCATGTATTTGATGCGGCACGTTTGCCCTCGCTGACACAACCCTAAAGGGATTTGTGTGTATGAATAAAGTTTATTGTTCATACAGTTCATTGCTGTATGTCTGTGAAAGGCTGAATGAGGGTTGTAGCTCCCTCAGCAGCTGTGGAGCGATGGAGATGTGGTTGGTTAGACACGCTGCTTTAGTTTACACTACAAACCACACTCACCTGTTTACACTCCTTTTGTGTTACAACCACCTTGTTACACTCAAACACCAGATGATGCATCTGAGCCAACTAAGGATTCACTGAGACTGAAGAAGCTCGAGATCATAATGTGACCAAGTGGTCGGCGGGGTTATGCACAAAATAAATAAACTTGACAACGCCACCTAGGGGAATTACACCCCCAGGAAATATATTTAAGAAAAATAAATAAAAGGAATAAAAGAAGACCGCACAGATTCAAGGATGCACACTGAGGCAGGTTGGCTTCCAATATTAAAACAGTTTTATTTATAGAAATAAATAAAATATTATAAATAATATTTTATAAATAAAATATTAAAAGTCAAGATGTAGCGTCATTATTGACAGTGTCCTACAGTAAAAATAAACAATCGTGGAACTTGGACTTACCAGCAGCCGTGGAACCAAAAGAAAATCACACCAAAAGAATCACTGCAGACCACCCAGTGCTGTACAAAAGAAAGTGTGAAAACGACCCACCACCTGAGGTCCCAGGGCCACTGGCTCGTCCTCCTTCACTGAAATAAAACACAGAAAAGTATGTTAAAAGAATAAAAGGACACTGAGCGTCAGGCTCGCTACAAATCATAAAAAGACTAAAACACACTTTAATAACTTTAATAAAAGAAATCACACACACACACACACACACACGGGAAAGGCTTATTCCCCACGGGTCAAACTACCACTCGTGCTGGTAATAATTATTCTCAGGCGTAGGCCGGTCTGGCTCCCCACCGGCTGAGACCGGCCACCCAGGCGATTTAGAGTCCCAGCACGACACTCGGGCAGAGAATCACTTCAGCCCGATCACAGAAGTGTGGGTACGAGCAACAGTCCAGGGTAAAATAGAACACCAGGCGAACCCAAAAAAAAGGTAAGCCTACTTAATAAAAACAAGATAAGACAAAACAAGACAAGACAGCAGACTCCACCAAGGAGGAGTTCACAACAGCAACTGAGAAGGCAGTCCACTCTTCCAATTTAGGTTGGACAATTTACCATGGAGAGGTGAGTACAGCAGTGAACCCTGAAACAGATAAGTGTAACCTTAAACTCTTATAGCTATGAATGCTAATAAAAGTAGTTCTAACAGCTTACCCCAGGACCGGAGGCACTATACTCTCATTGGTGGAGATACCACGAACACCTCTCTCCGCAATGGCAGAATTAAACAGACTGCTGCGCTACAACAGGCCGGAAAAGGATATTAACACCAATTCCAGTATTCGGAGGGAATCCAAGGTTAAGCGAGAGCATACCTGTAGCTGTCGTATAATCGGCTCTTGCTGATCAGTCCGTCGCAGTACGCCAGCATTTACTGCTGTATCGTACCAGAAGCTCGGGAGGAATTAATCCAACAAGACATCGGCTTAGCTTTATACAGGCTAGCGCCACCCTGCAATCAATGTGCAGGTGGGTTCCCAATTAACCCGATCACCTGATACAAGGAGCGAGTGCAGTGGAAAGAGAGCGAGGGTGGTAGAGCGAGCGAGAGAGAGAGAGAATGAGAGAAGAAAAACAACGGAAGGCGAGTAGCCCATCTGGCTACAATAAGAATTTGAGGCTCAGCTGATACAGTATCATAGGAGAATCCAACCATTGTATGTCAAGAGACTATAGGCAGTGAAAGCTCCATCTGGAGGAGGAACGACGTGGTTCAGAGCGTTGCCTCCTGCAGCTGGTGACATGTTCAGATTTCAGCTCTGTCGATTAGAAAGTCTGTTTTTGTTTTTCATCTGTGTGTTGCTCTTTCATCCTTTTCTTCTTCCTGTTTCTTGCATCAAGCTGGCTGACTTCACCACTGATGAGGTAACCATGAGCAGTAAGCCTCGTGTCGCTCACAGTTACATTTAACATAGTGCGATAAACACACTCAGTCATTATAAGGTACATCCTCTAAAGGTTCACATAACAGACAAACAGGATAATAAAAATAATCTGGTTCTTTGCAGCATCCTCAGATGAACAACACACGACATTATTACACGTCTCAGTATTTGTTACACTGAACACAAATATAAACACAACACTTTTGTTTCCATGAGCTGAACCGGATCCTGACTGGTTTTGCGACATGTGTGTCATTGTGCTACACATGTACGGCATATTTCAGAGTGGCCTTTTATTGTGGGCAGTCTCAGACACACCTGTGCAATATTCATGCTGTCTAATCAGCACCTTGACATGCCACACCTGTGAGGTGGGATGGATTATCTCAGCTAACGAGAAGTTCTCACTAACACACATTTAGACAGATTTGTGAGCAGTGTTTGCGAGCAATGTTCCCTGTAATGTTTCACGTGTCTGAACACACAAACTCCCTGAGCGTCCCTTGGACCACTGTGAGCAACAGCAGACGTGTGCACTGTGGTCACACCAGCATCCAAGAATACTTTTACACAACAAGACTTCTTCAAAAAAGTAACTGAGTTTTGCAAACAGAGTTTTTTGCAGCTGTTTACCTAAAAATGCAGCTGAGGTGTTTTTTAAATAAACATTTCAAACTATTTGCAGAACAATCAGCTGTTCTGCATCAAATCTGATGCCACACAAATTATTTGTGCCGCTGCAAAAAATAATTTCTGTCCACTATGAGATGAAGGAGAACAACAGCCTGATACCTGCAGGCCTGACAGCAGCAGATGTGTCACTGCTGCAACACCTGTAAACCATTGTTCTGACACACACAACAAAACTATTGACTACACTACACACTAACTACACACTAACTACACTCTTAACTACACACTAACTACACTCTAACTACACAAGATTTGTGCTAAACTTGGCAATCGCATCTCAAACACGCCGTCACTCCTAAAACTTCCCCCTTCCTAAACAACTAAATGTCATGTTGCCATATCATTTTTTGATTGGTCGACATGGTGCATTTTTCCACCAATAGGAAAGGCTGGTGGGGGTTTGTTTTGGTGTTGTTTTTGCTCACAGGCTTTCGAGCGTTTTCCTTATAAAACGGCGTTTTTACCGTTTCTTCCTGCAGTAAATATAAACAACGACAGTATTCAGGAAGAAAACCAAACAATGCAGATATTTTATCATAACTCTGGTTTTACGTGGCCGATCAACACAATTCAAAAACTGGTATAAAGTCCACACTTTGTCCGTCAGTTGTTCCGTCTGTCCTGCTCACATCTCCAATGGTTGTACACGTTGTCATTAACGTGGCTTCACTCCACATCAGCCGCTTTGCTAAAACACCGGTGTCGCACATAAGGACGCTGTCATAGCCTGTCAGCCACGTTGATCAGCTGCGTATATACGAATGTGAATCGCGTGATTGGCTGGACTACGGGATAAGGTGGCCTCGTTCTGATCCCATACGGGAGCAGCCAGTCACTGACTAACACTGCAAAACAGAATCGTTAAAGTTTTCATTTTAATTTCAATTCAGGTGATTTTTCTTTTTTTTTTTTTTTTTTGTGCGCAACGCAGATTTTCTGTGCAGAGACCGTGCCAGCAGTGCGCAATTGTGCCAGCAGTGCGCAATTGTGCACGCGCGCAGCTTAGAGGGAACATTGCTTGCGAGTGTCGGGTCTTTTGTGTTTGTAGAAAATGTTTCATATCTTTGAGTTGAGCTCATGGAAAACAGGAGCAAAAACAAAAGTGTTGCATTTATATTTTTGTTCAGTGTAAATGATAAAACATCAGGTTTGACCCAGAATACAGTTTGATCCACATGATGGCGCTGTGAAAAGTGCGCGCTGTACTGGTGGCACCAGTGTCCCCAGCCCACAGACCAGTGCTGCCACTAATCGAGTTTCAATAACAGCATCTAAATGCTGTTTAAAGGTGGACTTCATCTGTCACACAGGAGCAGTTTGGCTTCGCTTTGCTTAAATAATGACCTGGTGTATTTCTGTATACACACCTGCTAAGGATCAGGTGACTCTTATAATAAAAGGTTAATACGTAAAACCTTAAAAATAAAAAGGGCTGTTTTTAGCAGTATTTAGGCTGCAGTCTGTGTATTATGTCCATGATATTCTACAGTGGGGCAAAAAAGTATTTAGTCAGCCACCGATTGTGCAAGTTCCCCCACTTAAAATGATGACAGAGGTCAGTAATTTGCACCAGAGGTACACTTCAACTGTGAGAGACAGAATGTGAAAAAAAAAATCCATGAATCCACATGGTAGGATTTGTAAAGAATTTATTGGTAAATCAGGGTGGAAAATAAGTATTTGGTCACCTCAAACAAGGAAAATCTCTGGCTCTCACAGACCTGTAACGTCTTCTGTAAGAAGCTTTTCTGTCCCCCACTCGTTACCTGTATGAATGGCACCTGTTTGAACTCATCATCTGTATAAAAGACACCTGTCCACAGCCTCAAACAGTCAGACTCCAAACTCCGCCATGGCCAAGACCAAAGAGCTTTCGAAGGACACCAGGAAAAGTATTGTAGACCTGCACCAGACTGGGAAGAGTGAATCTACAATAGGCAAGCAGCTTGGTGTGAAAAAATCAACTGTGGGAGCAATCATCAGAAAATGGAAGACATACAAGACCACTGATAATCTCCCTCGATCTGGGGCTCCACGCAAGATCTCATCCCGTGGGGTCAAAATGATCATGAGAACGGTGAGCAAAGATCCCAGAACCACACGGGGGGACCTGGTGAATGACCTGCAGAGAGCTGGGACCAAAGTAACAAAGGTCACCATCAGTAACACACTACAACGGCAGGGAATCAAATCCCGCAGTGCCAGACGTGTTCCGCTGCTGAAGCCAGTGCATGTCCAGGCCCGTCTGAAGTTTGCCAGAGAGCACATGGATGATACAGCAGAGGATTGGGAGAATGTCATGTGGTCAGATGAAACCAAAGTAGAACTTTTTGGTATAAACTCAACTCGTCGTGTTTGGAGGAAGAAGAATACTGAGTTGCATCCCAAGAACACCATACCTACTGTGAAGCATGGGGGTGGGAACATCATGCTATGGGGCTGTTTTTCTGCCAAGGGGACAGGACCACTGATCCGTGTTAAGGACAGAATGAATGGGGCCATGTATCGTGAGATTTTGAGCCAAAACCTCCTTCCATCAGTGAGAACTTTGAAGATGAAACGAGGCTGGGTCTTCCAACATGACAATGATCCAAAACACACCGCCCGGGCAACAAAGGAGTGGCTCCGTAAGAAGCATTTGAAAGTCCTGGAGTGGCCTAGCCAGTCTCCAGACCTCAACCCCATAGAAAATCTGTGGCGGGAGTTGAAAGTCCGTGTTGCTCGGCGACAGCCCCAAAACATCACTGCTCTCGAGAAGATCTGCATGGAGGAATGGGCCAAAATACCAGCTACTGTGTGTGCAAACCTGGTAAAGACCTATAGTAAACGTTTGACCTCTGTTATTGCCAACAAAGGTTATGTTACAAAGTATTGAGTTGTATTTTTGTTATTGACCAAATACTTATTTTCCACCCTAATTTACGAATAAATTCTTTACAAATCCTACCATGTGGATTCATGGATTTCTTTTTCATATTCTGTCTCTCACAGTTGAAGTGTACCTCTGGTGCAAATTACTGACCTCTGTCATCATTTTAGGTGGGGGAACTTGCACAATCGGTGGCTGACTAAATACTTTTTTGCCCCACTGTACATTACAGTAAAAACAGTAATTATATAAAGAACAGATGGATCAGGATCCTGTCTGTGTCTTTACTATGATCTCAGCTGATAATGAGGCTTGAAAGAGACATGTTTGAACTTTTGCATTGATCAGACAAATAAGCCTGCATGTTTGCATGAGCTTTAACTGTAAAACATGAAGCCTTTATTATTAAAAAAACAAAACCCTTTTAGTGTCATACAGGTAAGAAAGCAGCGAAGCGTTTTTCTCTCTAACAGATGTTTCATCTGTTTTCTCTGCCGTTGCTCTGATGGGACCTGCAGGGTGTTTTTGGTGACGTGGAGGTTTGCACAGTTGCTGCCTGTGGTGTGTGTAGAAATGTTCATGTTCTAGTCCCACTGTGAAGCACATAGACGTGTCCTGACTTCCTGTCTGTCCCACACTCTGTCTCTGTTTGTTGCTGCCAACAGTACAAGTCATCTTTGCAGATTTTACTGAATTAACAAAAACATATTTACTGAAAGACTTATTCAGTAAACATGTTTGTTACACAGACTGAAACAGAGATCCCTGTTTACGCTCATAGAAAACGAGCCTCTGTTTTACTTTATTGAAATCATTTCTAATCACAGACAGGATCAGCAGCGTGCAGCTGCAGTGAGGTGTTAGTAGAGGAGCTGTGTTTGTGAGCTGTAGTCTGGATCAGGTCTCTGTGGGAGACTCGGTTACAGTACTTCTGAATATCCACGTGTCCACCTCACACAGCACATTTCTTCAGAATCGGTTGCTGTTTGCTAACATTTGACCTTTGCCCTTTTAGGCTGCCCTTCTGGCGCCCGTCGATGAGGACTTGGGATCTGACAAGAAGCAAACTGGGGGAAGTAGCAGAGTACCAGACTTCCCTCCTCCAGCAGGCCGGGAGATCTTGTTGCGCACCTGTGTGCCGCGACCAGCAGCGTACTCCAAGGCGCTGCCTCAGCGGCTCTTCTGTGTCCTGATGAGGGAGGAGTTTAGGTTGACCGGAGGCTTTTCCACAGACACGTCCTCCTTTTAAGTCCCGTGAACAATTCACACCTGGGATGAAGATAAGTGAAGGACACAGGATGGAGACTTTCACATGTATGAATGTGGCCATGGAGTAAGATCATAGAAATACATTTCTTCATTTGTTTGCTTTATTTGTAAGAACGGTGCAATATTTCAGCATCTACGGCTCGCCCAAGCTTAAAAGCAGGAAGCAGTATATTACTGGCATTGATTAAGAAGCATTTATGGCTTTGTCTGGAAATATGTGAAACTAAATCCTTCTGTGTATTCATAAATCTGCAGCTTCCTGCAGCTGTGATAAAACAGTTTCACACTAAAACCTTCATTTTACCTTCAAAGCTTCTCTTGATGCCTTTTTAAGGAAATGAAATTTGTCGTTAGGATGGAGTTCCCCATCCTGCACTCACCACACGCTAACACAACCTTCTCAACTCTGATATTTAGTAGATTATATTTCAGTTGCAGGGATTGGTCCTGATGGTAAACATGAGAGTCGGTGAGGACTTCATGGGTCGTTTCAGCTGAGCTCCATCCTCCAGCATGTCCTGCTGCTGGATTAACACACAGCTGTTTGTTTGCATCCAACCAGAACCAGACCGTGCAGTTCTTATTCCTGTTCATAAGCTGATTGTTCAAACATGAAGCTCTTTGACGTTGTATAAAAACTGAAACGACACTTTACAGCTGACTGTGATGTTTTAAATGGAGCTGGTTCCTCGAGGCGCGTCCGACAGCATGAGGGGAAACTTGGTTTTGTCATATTTTCTTTGTTTTGTTAAGGGTGTATCCATCCCATGATACAGACACATACAGTTTAAACGATGTTTAATGTTAATCAAAACTTCTAAGATCCAGGTTGAATAAAACAGCATTAGGTGTGTGATTTCACTCTGCTCCACACACCTGCGTGCTCCAATCAGAGACACCAGAGGAACAGGTGATGAATGTGATGGGGAATGATAGGTTTGTAGCATAAACCTATTCGCTGGAACGTTAAGGACAATCTGCTACGCAGCAAAAAGCAAGACTCAAGGCACCAAAGTTCTCTGGTTCACTCATGCATGAGGGAGATCTGGCTGGAGCCAAGTGTCGTCCCACCACTTGACCTCCGTCAGACTCTCAGCCAGACTCCCCAGAGCACTCCTTTTATTGTGGTGACATGAATATGCATTGGGTCATTAACATATAACATCTTACATAGGTATACATGTGAACAAAGAATACTGTGTGTGTGAGGTCAAGATGTGACCCTGTGAAGACTCCCCAAAGCTGGTGCCAGGAGTCTAACAGGTCCATCTAAACAAAAGGCTCTTACACTCAAACAGATATACATGTGTTTGCTATACCATATATCAAGAAAAGATAAAACCTCTCCTAGGGGGTGTGATCTATGCCAGAACACACTCTGTAGAGGAGTGAACGCACTCCCCTCTTCATGCTACACAGAGTTGTTACAGACCTCCTAGGATGAGACATTCTTTCAATCTACAATTGATTATACACTTCTAAGCATATATGAGTAAATGTTTCTAAGCATAAATGACAATCAACAATACAAAACCTAACATTCCCCCCTTTATTGACCTTTATGCTAGAAAAGTTTCCAGTTATGAATACCTCATGTCTGACAGTTTCAATGCCAACATTGTTATACTCAGCATACGTCAAATCACCCTAAATCACTGTAAAAGTACAGAGTTTAACAAAGGTATTAGCGGATATCCCATTCCCCATTGATCTCATCTCATGGCAAACTGCATCCTACAAACAAACAAAGAAATTGTTAATTTAATAGTGAAAATAAGAAGATAACATTTTCAAAAACATCCCATCTTGGTGATGCTTCCTCCGGGTGTGCAATCACATGTCTCTCTGCAGAGTGGTTTGAGTTCTGCAGGGTGTCATAAATGTCTCTTCCAGTTGTTTCCATCACTGTCCATAGGACCAGAGTCCAAATGTATGTAGAATAGACATTCAAACATACCAGTTAGTTTTGTTGTTTGTCAACATGGGTCTCAGCTATTTCCAAAGCTGCAGACCTCATAGGAAACTGCTGTTATCACCACCATAGCTTCTGGTTCCTGTGCTTTTCACAGAATCATGATGTCATCCTTAGACTCCTTCCAACGCTGCTGAAGGTTTAAGGCAGAGCACGTCGTACACCTTAGTTGTCTTCCTCAGCGTCAACATTGAATCTTTCATTGTATTTAAAATCTTGCTGTGGGAAGTCTCCTCTTGATCTCCTGGAAGCTCAGTAGCACAGCTCTCTGTGTGATGTCTGCTGTGCTGAAGATGATCTCTGATCCTCCTGAAGTCTCTCTCCTGGCCTCAGCTCCCATCTTGTGGACGATCCTCTCAGGCACTCCTTTTCGTCATGGATAGTCCTGATTTTGGGCCTGCTGGATCTGTCTCAAAACATTCAGGGCGTCAGTCATGTTTGATGAATGTGCGTCTTCTTTATGTAAATGCAGCATGTGTTGTTGAAGAGGACACAAAGTCCCCTTTCTCTGCTAATATCATAGAGTAGTTCTTCCCTGAGAGTTGGTCCAGGAACATATATAGTGTGGGGTATGTTGCCGTGCTGGGTAGATGGGAACAGACATAATAGTCTGTATTTGCCGATTCTGCTTTTGTTCTGTCGTGGATATAACGGTACCAGGCATTATTCATCCATGGAGGGATGTGGTCTTGCATCATGTCTCTTAGGTGAGAGTTGTCATGTGTCCATCCTCTCTGCCTTCCTCCTGGTTCAGCTGATTCCGGCACCAGCTGGGGTCCTGTAAAGGTAAGCGTCGTAGTCAAGGTAACCAAGAGGGTCCACCTTCCCATGGTTGCACACAGGTGCGTCACGCCTCGCACTTGGTTGCCCTAGAGTTGATCAGAGGCTGGAGGTTGAAGTGCGAGCTTACCCTACGGGGGCTCAATCAGCACTCCCCCCTCACCACTGAAACAACCAAGTGTGAGATTTCTCTATTGTGCTGTCTTGGGGGTGCCGGGGTTTCCTGGGACCTCGACCTCTTTGCAGTGGCTCTGATAAATCCAGGAGGGTCTCTCGCTATTTTGCAGGCAGTTGAAATGGTCCTTGCTGTGGCTCCAAGGTCTGATCTCATGATGGGCCCCAACCAGCTTGACCTTTGACCTCAACCACTGCCTGGGCTGTCCGCTATGCCTGGAATGTTTCTCGCGTCTCACTGCTGCACCTGTATTTCAGAAAAACTTCTATTTGGAGAGCACGTCAACAATCATCAAACCACATTCTTTAGTTCAGTGAACTTCACTTATAGGCCATCAAAGCCTCATCTGAACATGTAAATAAACGGTTAATCACACAACTCACTGCAACAATAATAGTAAACATTGTTTAGTGTTAATTCTGGACCCCACCACTTGACGCATGGACACTCTCATGCGTCAACTCATCAAACTCAGATTCCTGTCTGAAAGAAAAAGGGTAGCCAGATCATGTCCCAGGCAACAGCAGGGCATCTCCTCCCCTGGAGCAGCACCACCCTGGACCTATAATCCTGCAATAAAAATGTTAGTGTGTTTTGCATATTAAAAGTCACAAGGGGAAATCAAATAAGGAACAATACACAAAAAGACATGAATACTAAGACTGCTGGGCCAACATGGCCCAGGATCATGACATCACCCCCCCCCCCCCCCAAGGGCCGGCTCCCGACAGCCCAAACCCGAGAACCAAAACACAAGACAAACAGAACAACCCACCCAGGGCGGGAGGCGGGGGACCCGGACGGAGGGAACAAAACCAAACAAAGACGAGGAGCATGAACCAAAACTGAGCCCACAAAGACACAAAAACAGTTCAAAACAGGGAGGCAAATGTCCAAAGAGGTCAGAAGGTCAACCTGGGGGGCGACAGCACAAAAGTTCACAATTCAGCTGTTCCGGGGCCGGAAAAAGTGGCAGTGGCCGGCAGAACAGATCCGGAGGCCGGCCGCGTGGAAGACGGCGGCGGCTACAGAGCGGGTCCGGAGGCCGGCCGCGTGGAAGACGGCGGCAGCTACAGAGCGGGTCCGGAGGCCGGCCGCGTGGAAGACGGCGGCAGCTACAGAGCGGGTCCGGAGGCCGGCCGCGTGGAAGACGGCAGCGGCTACAGAGCGGGTCCGGAGGCCGGCCGCGTGGTTCTCTCCCGTGCACGAGTAACATGAAGAAGTTTGCCTACTTGTGTCTTGCTTGCAGTGTAATTATATTGTCTTAACGTTCCAGCGAATAGGTTTATGCTACAAACCTAACATTAATTGGTCCTTCGATGCCGGCTCCCTGGGATCGCATTCACCGAGGGGGGGGGAGAGGCACGCTGAAAGACTGACGTCAGCCAGGAAGTTCCTGTGGATTCGCTGTCTGTCTTTCTCCTCGATGAATGGCGATCGGCGGTATTCAGGCTGATATTACACGCTAAGCAACGCCAAGTAAGTTTAAAGAGGCCGACTCTATAACCGTGTCGTTGTGCAGTCTCCGCCATTTTGTGAGGCGTTGAGAAGTTCGCTGCTTTGTGGAGCGATAACTGGGTTAGTGTCCCGAAAAAGAAGTTTTGGTTAAATCGCCCAAGGGTCCCAAGCGTCCGGTGAGTGTCCGGTTTTGAAATCGCCCTGGGTGTGTGTCCCGAGCGTCCCTTCATTGGGTTTTGTCGCGCGAGTGGGTGAGCGTCCCACAACTGGGTCAGGGTCCCGAGCGGTCCGGTGTGAGTCCGGAGTAGGCCTATTTTGTGTTGTTGTCATTGTTGTTGTCGTCGTCGTCGTTTTTGTTGTTGTTGTTGTGTGAGTGTGTGCGGAGCAGAACACGTGGTCTGTAACACCGACTGTTGTTGTTATCATGGGTTTCTAAGCAACCAAGAGTGAGTTAGAGGGAGAAAGACGTTTGTGCTGGACTTTGCTCCTGGCAGCACAAAGTATTTATGTATAAAAGAGAGAGAGCGAAGGCTCCACAGCTGCGTGGGTGCACGCGAATGCGGTCGCGCGGGTTTCACACGGACCTGAGCCGTGCGGTTAATCGCAGGTTTATAAATGGAAGAGATTCAAATGTTAGAAGTTTTCAGAAAACACACCAGCCTTGAAGAGTGTGTGGAAAAGGCCAGCCCACATCAGCAGCTGTGCTCTGGTGGGTGGCTTTCCCCCCACCCCTTCCTGACACAAAATGTTAACAGCCTGTGTGCCAAACCATTGAGGTGGATAGTTGTTAAAAGTAACCTACATTAAGCTTGTGGTTGCTTAAATTCAGTACAATGACATGTGAGGAGAAGTGATATAGGTAAATATTTAAACTAATGAAGTGCATAGAGGCACTTGACCTTTGTGGAAGACGGTCGTCTTATTATGAACCATTGTTGAGATGTAGAGCACACCTGTGAAAACAACTAATATGCTCAACCCTGTATGAAACATCTAAAAATACATGATGGAGAAGCTGTGTTGAATATGAAAGTGTAAGACTTTGCCACTGTGGGCAGAGCATGCAACTACTGTGTGATGTCGCGTTGCAGTTTTGTTTTTGTTTTTTGAGCTGATGAGCAGGCTACACATTATCAGATCAAGAGCTGTCTGAGAACTACTCAAAGAGAGGGAAACAGAGAGTGTGCAGCGTTTCCATGAGCAGTTTTTCTGCACCCTGACTCGTGTGTGTGTAGCATCAGCATCATGTTTTTGTTTATTTGTTTGTTGGATTAAAAATAATTAAATAAACTGGTGATCATGCCTATGGATCACCATAGCACATATCTCCAGCCATATGGTTTATTTATGCAGATGAAAAAGTGAGTGTGAATGTGTCTGACATCACAGTGTTTTTGTGCACTGTGCAAAAGTGATTGCCTCTGATTGTGAGTGAGAGCGGTGATTTTGCAGACCACCAGCTATTGTGAAGAAAAAAAAAAAAGAGTGAAAAGGAGACAAATTACTACATTGTAGACGAAGAAAAATAATCATAGGAAAAAGGTTTTGTGTTGATCAGCCGAAAAACAACTACAATGTCATTTTCTGCTTTTAAGAAAGGATTGTTCACACAAACACAGACAGAGAGAGAGAGAGAGAGATGTGTGTTGATTAAGCAGTGATGATAATAATGAACATGTTTTAGTTTGTCACTTTCAGGTGAAAAGCAGACCTGAATCAATTTTCCACATGCAGCAGTCGGAAGAAAGTTATAGTTTAACATCATTGGAAACATGCAGGCCAAGTTTCTGGCTGACTTATTTACAGTGCCATGTGTTTCTCAACCTCACAAGCGAGCTCACTCCTCCCTGAAGATAAGAAATGCAGCTCCAAAGCAATAACATGATAAAGAGACAGCAGCAAGTCCTGAGCACAAAAAGTCCCAGCAAAGCAGCAGCAATGTGGATAAACAGCAGCAGAAGAAGAAAGCAAACCCATCTTCCTGTCTGATTGGTTGAATTTCACGGAGGGGCGAGCAAGATGGCAGCGTGAAGAGGAGTTTTTGTTTGAGTTCTCAGCACGAGACACTTATTTGACGTCTTTCTGGCCTTCGGGACTTTTTTGGAGATCAGCGCGCTAAACTTGCTGGATCTGAGGCCAGGGTCTGCGGCGGCAGCATGTTGAAATGCTCAAAAAGGACTGAGTGACTCGGGCAAGCCACATGCGGCTAGCGACATGAAAGAAATGGACCCTTCATGATGCGTTCAACGTGCCAGCGCTGTGGTGGGAAAGGCTCCATCATAAACACGCCCTGCGCCGAGGTTCAGGCCAAAAAGAAGAAGACGATGACTTCCAAGCCCAAGAAGGTCGGCCTCAGCGTGGGCGAGCTGATTGTGAAAGCCGTGGCCGCTTCCAAGGAGCGCAACGGCCTGTCTGTGGCCGCTCTCAAGAAGGCTCTGGCTGCCGGAGGCTACGATGTGGACAAGAACAAGGCCCGTGTCAAGACCGCCATCAAGAGCCTGGTGGCGAAGGGCACTCTGGTGCAGACCAAGGGCACCAGGACCTCCGGATCCTTCAAGATGAACAAGGCTACTGAGAGCAAAGCCAAGAAGCCCGCCGCAGCCAAAGTCAAGAAGCCGGCAGCAGCTGCTAAGAAGTCGCCCAAGAAGGCAGCAGCAGCACTTCAGCTACTAGACAGGACAAAGCTGAAGGAGAACTGCCGGGACTGTTGAAGTGGGAGAGGACAAAAGAGTGAGAGGACAACAGAGTGAGAAGACTAGGTGAGAACACATAGGAATTATTTAATGTGGGAAATCAAAATTTGGGTTAGCAAACCTGGGGAAAAGAAAACTGACTGCTTAAGTTGGAAAATTGAGACGGAGTCTGAAACATTGCGAAAATAGAAACATATACAAAATCACACACACACACAAGCAGAACATGCATTAACCCTACTAACAATTCCAAACACAAAATGACTCATGAAGACTCATAGCACATTAGTTAAGAAATGATTAAATAATAGCAGAGAAGTGTGTAGGAAAGGCAGCTTTAAGAACATGCTCTGCTGGAGATGCAGCTCCACAGACATGCATTAGACCTGCCTAATAACACAAACACATGTAATGAAAATTAGCTTGTTATCTTTCATCAGTGTTACAATAGTGTCAATTTAGCAGACACTTGTTATCAAATGCTGAATTTATCCTAAAGAAAAAAATTGACTCTCCAAGTTGCAGGACAACAATTTAACTTTTGTGGGAAAAAAAAAAAAAAAATCCTGGTTTGATAAATCAGTGATCAGACAATAAATTTAGTGTTAAAATGGTAAATTGGGAGAAGCTTCCTGCTTGATTGAGGCAGCATAAGTAATTTACTGTATGAGGGAAATTGTCTTTTGTGATACTATTTTGAACATGCTTTTCTGTCGTCCTGTCAACTTAGTGGGTTAATAGCTGATATGCAAATTAGTTGATCGGTTTTAGATTAATGAAAGGTGACTGAATTCTAGTACGAGTGAATGAGATGTGTTGGAGTTTGTTGTGTGTTGAGTGGAGACTCTAAAACACTGAGTTTCCTGTTTTGATGTGCGAGTGAATCCTGTATTTAGATACACAACTCTGAATACATCAGAACAAACGTCTTTTGTGAAGTGCATGACAGCATGTCACATGTTTTATGATGAAGGGAAAAAGGAAAAATTGAATAAAATAGATCTGTGGCTTAAATGAGTGAAGAGCACAGACCTGGTGATTAAACTCATAAGTTAAAGAAGACATTAGGCTTATGTTGTGTGTTGTGCAGTTGATGGTTGGTTTGGAGTGAATCTAGCTGATGATTCTTCTCCTGTTGTGAAGATGATGAGGAGTTTGTGTCATGACTTAACAAGGCCTTTTTATTTTGATACTTTCACAGTGCACTGAGAGTTTGGTTTGATAATCTTTGTTATTTTTTATTTTTCATTTTTGAACAAGCACTGATTTTTGCTTGTGAATTTCTTTTTATTATTGTTGCAGTGATTTGTGTGATTAGCCGTTTTATTTACAAATATTAAACCTATGCAAGTGGTGCACCCATGTTCAGATGAGGCTTTGATGGCCTATAAGTGAAGTTCACTGAACTAAAGAATGTGGTTTGATGATTGTTGACATACTCTCCAAATAGTTTGTCTTCCTAGCAAGGAAATACAGGTGCAGCAGTAATCTCCTGAGAAATCTTCAGAGGCCCAGTGAGAAGCGCATAGCTGACAGGACCAGGCAGTGGTTGAGGTCAAAGATCAAGCTGATTGGGGCCCATCATGAAATCAGACCTTGGAGCCACAGCAAGGACCATGAAACTGCCTGCAAAATAGAGGAGAGGATCGTCCACAAGATGGGAGAGAGGCTTCAGGAGGATCAGAGATCATCTTCAGCACAGCAGACATGCTACTGAGCTTCCAGGAAATCAAGAGGAGACTTCCCACAGCAAGATTTTAAATACAATGAAAGATTCAATATTGACGCTGAGGAAGACGACTAAGGTGTACGACGTGCTCTGCCTTAAACCTTCAGCAGCGTTGGAACATAAACACTCAGGGGATGAGGAGCGTGCCAAGCTCCATCGACAGCGTAGAAGGAGTTCGAGGATGACATCATGATTCTGTGAAAAGCACAGGAACCAGAAGCTATGGTGGTGATGACAGCAGTTTCCTATGAACATCACCTAACGCTGTGCCACTGTACTGTGCATACGATGACACTCTGAAGGCTGCTGGGATCATAATAGCAGTAAGACAACCCTTCACCCTTTCCACAGAGGTGTTTTCTGCAGAGTATGGACAATGAAGGACAAGGAAGGAGTCATAAATATCCCCCTCACAGGACGAAGGCCTGAAGTGAGGTAATGGGAGGCCATAAAACTAGAGTGCTGAGAGGTCTGCAGCTTTGGAAATAGCTGAGAACCATGTTGACAAACAACAAAACCAACTGGTATGTTTGAATGTTTATTCTACATACATTTGGACTCTGGTCCTATGGACAACGATGGAAACAACTGGAAGAGACATTCATGACGCCCTGCAGAACTCAAACCACTCTGCAGAGAGGCATGTGATGTGCACACCTGGAGGAAGCACCACCAAGCTGAGATGTTTTTGGAAATGTTATCTTCTTATTTTCACTATTAAATTAACAATTTGTTTGTTTGTTTGTAGGATGCAGTTTGCCATGAGATGAGATCAATGATGAATGGGATAACTGCTAATACATTTGTTGTACTGTGTACCTTTTCAGTAATTTAGGGTGATTTGACATATGCTGAGTATAAAAATGTTTGCATTGAAACTGTCTGACATGAGGTATTCATACCTGGGAACTTTTCAGGCATAAAGGTCAAAAAGGGGGGAAATGTTAGATTTGTATTGTTGATTGTCATTTATGCTTAGAAATATTTACTTATATATGCTTAGAGTTTTGTAATTAGTTGTAGATTGGTAGAGGTTTTGATCCTTGATAGTCTGCAAACTTTGTGTGTATTAGACAGCACTTTGGGAGCATGAGAGGTCATACCGTGTCTTATTATTTTATGGTAGGATTAACGTAGTTGCGTCTGTTCTAGTCTAAGTGCTCTTTGTTTAGATGAACTGCAGGACTTCCTCACCGTGTTATCTAGGATGAACCATCTAGGGTGAGGGGGAGGCTACCCTCTTCCTGACCAAGGATGTTTGACCCTTTGATCAGCAGTCCACACACACACACACACACACACACACACACACACACACACACACACACACACACAGGCAAGGTACTCTTTGTGTATGTAGACGTCATATGTTAATGAACTTATGCATATTCATGTAACCTCAATAAAAGGACAGTGTATGGGAGAACGGACGAGAGCTACTGGGGTCAAGCGAAGGAACGGTGCCTGTCCGGTTCTCTCCCGTGCACGAGTAACATGAAGAAGTTTGCCTACTTGTGTCTTGCTTGCAGTGTAATTATATTGTCTTAACGTTCCAGCGAATAGGTTTATGCTACAAACCTAACATAGGCAACGGCGGCAATGACGTAGAGACAGGTCAGGGGGCCGACCGTGCGGAAGGCAACGGCGGCGACTCAGGCGAAGGCGGTCTTGGGGCCGACCACGACGGCGATGACGTCTGGCTAGAGGCCCAGAAACTGGCCGACGATGCTGAGGTACCGGATGTACTTTGGACGGGGGTGTAACAACCAGGCGTGGAGGATGAAGGCTCGGAGGCCGGACCAGGCGTGGCAGAAGCAGAGGCTGCGGCTGGACCAGACGACGCAGAAGTAGATGGTGGCTGGACGGGCTCCCCGGGCCCTCCAGCTGACGTGGCTCGAGGCTGAACGGGCCCCTCGGACCCTCCAGCGGAGACAGGAGGCTGAATGGGCCCCTCGGACCCTCCAGCGGAGACAGGAGGCTGAACGGGCCCCTCGGACCCTCCAGCCGACGTGGCGTGAGGCTGAACGGGCCCCTCGGACCCTCCAGCCGACGTGGCGTGAGGCTGAACGGGCCACTCGGACCCTCCAGCGGAGACAGGAGGCTGAACGGGCCCCTCGGACCCTCCAGCCGACGTGGCGTGAGGCTGAACGGGCCACTCGGACCCTCCAGCGGAGACAGGAGGCTGAACGGGCCCCTCGGACCCTCCAGCTGACGTGGCGTGAGGCTGAACGGGCCCCTCGGACCCTCCAGCGGAGACAGGTGGCTGAACGGGCCTCTCGGACCCTCCAGCTGACGTGGCGTGAGGCTGGACGGGACCCTCGGACCCTCCAGCTGATGTGGCGTGAAGTGGTGTGCCTGCTGCAGGGTGCTGGAGTGGCACACCCAGGCATTCAGCTACAGATGCAGGATGAGCAGTTATGGAGACCCCTGGCGAAACAGAGAGCTGAGCAGGGGGCTGAGCCGTTACCCTGGCAGAAGAAAGATGCCGCTGACTCTCTGGGGAATTTAATGTAACATCACACGGTTCATTTCCCACCAGATCACCCCTGAAAACATTATTCATTTGGTCACCGTCTGGTTCAGAACCCAGAACAGACATGTCCATGGCAGTCTGGGAGAAAGTGGTGTCGCAGCCAAGTACTAGGTGTGTGTTCCTTTCAGAGGTCTGCCTGTCATTGTCCAAATTCATATTCTCGTTTTCCTTCACAAACATAAAGTCAGAGTCTTTATTCTCAGTATTTGGTTCTTTTAACTCAGAAGCAGAAAAACACAAACTCAGATTGGCTGCCTCACCCTCACCAGAATTACATTGATTAATCTTGAACACACAGGCAGCATCTACCCCATAATATTGCCCAGAGTCAGTAACAGTCTCTGCACCATCTCTAGCGGAAATCTCGCCATTCCTAGCAAGCAAGTTAACTGTTATGGACAAACCCTGTTCGAAAAGTGGACCCCCAAGGCTCTCAGCACAGTTTATTTCCTCTGTCACAGGAAGACAACGTGACGTTTCTTCAGTGTCCACCTGTGACAGGGTTTCAGTCACCAAAGGGGCTAGTTCGACCACATGAGCTGCATTTATAACTGAACCGTTCCTAGAAACATGATTAATCAGTTCACGGCTAGGTTCCTGGACATCCATTAAGTCGGCACAACTGGTCAAACAAGACACATACACGCTCATTTTGCAGTCATGTGGTGGACTTGTAACCTCATCGGTGTCTGTGCTTACACACACAGTAGTTACACTTCCTTCTGATGGGACGGCTGGCACTAGGTTAACGGCAAGAGTCTGAATAAACTCTTCTGTGATTGGTTTGACAGAGCCATTAGCTTTAGCAGTGACCACATTAGTCACAAACAAATCAAAAGTGATGCTGTCAGAGGGGATTGAAGCCTCATTATGCTCTGACTGACAGGAATCATGCGGCTCGGCCTGGTATTTCGCAGTCTCAGGCCTGCATTCCCCAGCTAGCCCCCCCACCAGAAGCTGACTTAGACAGAGACTCTGAGTCCTCTATGAATGGAGGTGCCGCTAACACAGTGTCTAATAGAGCTGTGGCTGCCAGTGGTGGTGCAGACTGTGAGCTTACTATATCAGTAGTACTCCCAACCAACACCCCATCCTGAAATGATTTAGAAGAATCAAAAGAACATGGTTCCAAATTTACGCAAACTGACGGTAAAACATGACCATTAGAGACAGTATCGGAGGCCCAGATCTCAGCTTCAGCATTCCCTGCACCCTGAGGGGTGCTGGAGCTACATGGTTCAGACATGTGTGCCCCATCTTCTTCCGGGGGGCACAATTCACTCTTAGAGTTCAGAGCATAGACCACATTGCCATTACTGTTCTCTTGACCTGGAACACAAAACTCAGGTGAATTGTGCTTGTTGAGTACAGGAGTGAGAGCATCACTCAGAGATCGCTTTGAATTGTTCTCCTCTGGTTTACACAATTCATAACAAGTAGATGAGTCACAAGATGGATGAGCTAAGGAACAGTCAAGTTGATCACCGGGTACAGACAGGGTGTCATTATTAAAGTCACACCGCTCATGACCAGAGGTTATATCACCACCCTTCACACCAAACATGAGTTCGTGATCAATACTTTCATCGTTTAGCAAGAGAATGGGTGGTGTTGAGGAGCACTGGGTCGCTATCGCTCCTCCAGCACATGTAGAAATTGTCTTTATCTCTGGAGCGTCTGCGAACCCTTCATGACAGTCACATTCCAGCAACTCAGGAAGACTTTGAGGCGAAAGATTGTCACTAACCTCTATTATTAACGGAGTCCGAGAGGAAACGAGAGTTCCACCAACCTCCAGCTGCTGCATGGTGCTGCGGCGACGTGGATGTCGCCTCTTCCTTGAGGAAACCACTGAGGCTGAAGCATTGGCTGTTGGGGAAGTGAGGGGTGGCAGACCCTGGCAGCTCCGAGGGCCCCCGAGAGCCAGGCGTGTTCCCCGAAAGATGTGCTGACAATCGGGGGTGAGCCACGGCATTCCCCGGAGCTCCTCCTCTACGTGGGTGCAAGCTGCTTGCTGCCGCTCACAGAGGCCGGCCTCCATGATTTCCGTAGTAGCTCTTTCTGAACAACTAAACACAGTTCTGTCGGCTTTGGAGCACAATTCCGCTATAGTTTCCGGCCCCGGCAAATCAATGCTCATCTCCCTCTTCTCCATAGAAGGATCGTGAGGCACAAAAACACAGTCACTCACCGGAGTTAGCGCGGTGCAACAGCGGCGCCGGCGCCGCTTCTTTCTGGTAGCTGGTGCCATGGACGCTGATGCCACCAAAGCAGAGGGTGACGTAGCGGCAATCTCATCCTCTGCCCATATCCTCGCTAAAGGCGAGGCAGGGGAAGTGAAGTCCGAGCGGGGTGGAGAGGGCGAGCGGCTGGTAGGCGATGCAACAGGTGTGAGTTCCTCCTCCAGAATGAGCCAGGGCTTCCACCGGAGCTCGTCCTCCCGATAAGCCCGTAACACCTGCTGCCGCTCTTCCTCACCAAAGTCTATGGCCTCCGTCATCTCTGTGCGCTGCGCCGTGTGGCCAGACCGCGGTGAAGACCCGGAAGCCGATGAGGCGCGAGCGGATGGTGTGACGGTGGTGAGCCTCACCGTTCCGACCCTAACTGCGTCTGGCTCGCGAAGCAGCGGGGAAACAGGACAACAGCAGGGCTCTGGCGGCGCAGCCCGCACACTGGGCAGCTGCGGCTGCGGACGGAGTTGGAGAGCGGTGACGAGAAAGTCAACGATCAGCGGGTGTAGTGCCTCCCATAACCAGGGAAATACAGACGCGCATACTCCCACTTGGCGGGCTAACTCCTCCCGTTCCTCCACTCCGGAACACTGCAGCCATTTGCTACATAGCGACTCCACCGTCTGGATGATCCCACTCTCTTGTGTCGCTGGGTCCGGCATGGTCGCGTCGTACTGTCACGGTCGCAGTGGCAGACCGTGTGGAGAGTGTGTTGAGGACCCAGGTGCGAACACAAGTGAGGATACGGGAGTGCACTTAAACAAAAGCGAGCCTTTTATTGTGGCTGATGATCACGAAAGAAACAAACAAGAATGAGGGCAGCACAAGAGCAGGAACTAAACAAACCTAAACTGGGAACAATCTATGCTATGGCTGGGGATACAAAAGACTGGGCATGGAAACACGGAGGGTGGGAACACAGACGACGCGACACAGACTACATGAAACACAGAGACTAAATACACAAGAGGGATGATCAGGGGAAGTGGCCACCCATGGGAGCACAGCTGACACAGATAAACATAACAAGACATGGCAGGAGTAAACAACACTGACGGGAGACTGTCAAAGTAAAACAGGAAGTACACAGAGGTGCAGACCGGAGGAGAGAGAGAGCACGGGCATAGTGGGCTGGGGAAACATGGAATGAAACACAAGGAGGGGACACGAGGGCTCTCAGATACATAGAGGGGCACACAGGGGATAAAAGTCACAAGGGGAAATCAAATAAGGAACAATACACAAAAAGACATGAATACTAAGACTGCTGGGCCAACATGGCCCAGGATCATGACAATATTAAGCCCGCAGGTTCCCCTCAGGATCCTTTTCCTCCACAATTTTTAAAATAATTTTTCCTAGTATAGAGCAGTATGTCCTTGACATTATTAACAGCAGTCTGACTTCTGGGCCCTGTTTCAGGAAGCCGGTTTAGTGGAAAAACTGAGTAAGTATACCCTGAGTTAACGAAAACTCTGGGTTTTCGGTTTCACAAAGCGAGTTCAGCTGCAGCCTGAGTGAGTCACTATGACGACACACGCCGTGAAGCTAACCTGCCCCCTAGCAGGTTTACCACAACTAACCCTGACTGTCTCCGCCCCTTTGTCGGAAACCTGACAGTAGGAAGTCTCAGACATGGCGTGTCCCTTCCTTGAAGAGCCGGTAGATATCGAAGCCCAAATTCTCCGCAGAGCTCTCCGCCGGGAGAGAGTGATTCGAGCGCGTCTGGACATCTTATCATTACCTGATGATTTCCTGTGCGAACGTTACCGTTTCTCAGCACAATCTATAATTTATTTGGATAACATCCTCAGGCCATATATTACGCATGTGACACATCGCGGACATGCTCTCAGTTCTGTACATATTATTTGTATTGCACTTCGGTTTTTTGCAAACGGGAGCTTTCTGTATAATATTGGTGACGCTGAGCACGTTTCCAAGGCTACCGTCTGTCGGGCAGTCAGGAATGTTACAGTTGCACTGAAACGTCTCCTGTACTCGTCTGTGGTGTTCCCCGGTCACAGACCCACAAGATTCATCAAAGAGGGATGCCACAAAATTGCAGGTATCAGGATGAACAAAACTTAATTTATGATGTGGTGATACTTGAACTACTACTTAAATTTTACATTTATTTTCACGGTTCCCAGGCGTGATTGGCTGTATAGATGGTACTCACATTCCAATTATTGCTCCTTCAGTAAATGAAGGAGACTATGTGAACAGGAAGTCTTTCCACAGCATTAATGTACAGGTACATAGTTCCCTGTAGCATTTCAAACTAACAAATTATTTCATCATAGTAATGGATGCTAATTTGTGTTCTCTGCACTGTGAAGATCATATATGATGCTGCCAACATTATCACAAATGTGGAAGCCAAGTGGCCAGGCTCTGTCCATGACTCACAAATATTCCGTGAATGTACACTGAGCACAAAATTTGGACATGGTGAGTTGAAAATACTTTAAAATATATAAAGACCAATTGCTTCAGGGACATTTGAACTGAAGTGTATCCTTCTGTCTTAGGAGAGTTCACTGGCTACTTGCTTGGTGATAGGGGGTATCCATGTTTACCCTATTTGCTTACCCCTTACCCTGACCCTGAACCGGGCCCACAGCAGCGATATAATCTGGCTAATTGCAGGACAAGAGCCAGAGTTGAAATGACTATCGGAATGCTTAAGGCCCGGTTCCAGTGCCTGCAAAGACTCAGGGTCACCCCAGAAAGGGCATGTGACATTATTGTGGCATGTGTGATTCTTCACAACATTGCCACAATTAGAGGAGAACACTGTCCTTCTGAACCAAACATCAGCAGTGATCCAAACCATGAACATCCTGACCCTCCCACGGACATACAAGATGGAAGCGCAGTCAGAGACACCATATGTCACAATCATTTCCTTTGACCCATCACCTCAACATGTTGAAAGAAGAATAAACAGATTTTTTGTTCAACTGGCTTTATTGGTCGCCTGTATTTCCTGTACACAAAGTATTAAAAGATGTAAACCTCATAAAGTGTCTCTGTTGCTTCCTCCTCTGTAACAGCTGTCAATGTTTCTTCATTATTTTCCTGTAGTAAAGAAATAGACAACATTGCTGTTCTACTGTAAACTCATATAATCTGTGGAGTATTACTCACAACTGCATGTTGGTCTGGCTCAACAGGAGGCTGCACCAGATGCAGTACACCATCACCATCAACTGATAGAATATGAGGTTTATACAGGTCACTTATAACTTACAAGGGACCAAATGGCAATTAACAAACATACCAAGCACCTTACACTTCATTGTCATTATGCTCTCAAAGACAACCAAGGCTGAGGGAAGGCAAAATCAGTAGGAAAATAACTTCACTACAAAATAATCCATTATGGTAAAGAGTTTATCAAATGAATGAGTAGCACTGCGAAGGTGACTGTGAAGAAAGGATGTATGCACATCATGTATTATTTTGAATTTACCCCCTATGTAGGCACTTGTGTCTTGCGGGTTATTGACTCAGAGGATGTCCCCGCAGAGATGCCTTCGGCCACAGGGCGCCCACTGTTTTGGCTGAGGGCCAACTGCTCAGCCTCTGTGAGTGGTGGTGGAGGAGGACCCCCACCTGTTTTTCGGGCCTCCGCTTTTTTTCTGTTGGCTATAACGGGTCACATTTGAGCATACAGAGTAAGCAAATATGTACTTGTAATGTGCTCAGATAATTTCAATAAGTGCTTACAGACAGAAAATTAATGTAACCTCTAACTGCAATTGATTTACATCGGACAAACAGACCAAGCACTATGGCTCATAATACAATTACACCTCACCTGTTTGGACTATATTTTTATATTTCATTTTTACTTGCTGCCAGGCACGTTTGGGGCCTGTTGGGTTGCACCTGCGCTCACATCACGTCACAAAATAAAATGTATAAAATAACAAATAAAATAACATATGATAAAATAACGTGTTAAATGGGTGGAAATCCCTAGATCAATGTTTAAATTAACACTCACGCATTGACTCTGTCGGCTATGTTTTGCCATGCATGCTCACTTTCTTTTGCAGCTGTGGCTGTGTTACTTTTTTCCGCGGAATTTGCATGTTATCGGCATATGCTGCCATCAGCATTTCGGCCTCAAGCGCTGTGAAATACATTGACCGCGCCTTCTTTCCCTCCGTCTCCATGGTGACTCGCTTAATCTGTGCTCCGCTTATCAGGGCTTTATGTATCCTCGTCCGCGCGCTTCACTTGGGGTTAAAGCAACTCCGCGTTGACTGAACTAATTGTTATCAGCCTTTCTGAAACGGAATATTCCGAGTTGGACAGTTCGGGGTTACTCAACCGTGAGTGTCGTTTTTCACTCTGAGTTTTCCAAACCGGCTTCCTGAAACAGGGCCCTGGTGTGGTTCCTGCAAATTTCAAAACCTGGCCTTGATCACACAGTTTTAGCTAATTATAGGCTTGTTTCCAAGCTGCCTTTACTTTCCAAGGTTTTAGAGAAATTGTTTTTAGTCAACTGAAAGATTTTCTAGATGATAATGGCATCTTTGAGGTTTTTCAGTCAGGTTTTAAAACCCTTCATAGCACAGAATCTGCATTATTAAGGGTTTGTGGGGTGGCTGTAGCTCAGGCGGTAGAGCAGGTCATCTACTGATTGGAAGGTTGGTGATTCAATTCCTGGCTTCTTCTAGTCTGCATGCCAAATATCCTTGGGCAAGATACTAACCCCAAATTGCAGCATCCCACAGGGCTCAATTTTAGGGCCACTGCTCTATTTACTGTATTTATTGCCTCTGGGTTCCATCTTTAGAAGGCATGGGATCTCATTTCATTGTTATGCCAAATTTATTTGCCACTCAAGCAGATGGATGGCATCTCCGTAAAACCTCTCATGACATTCCTAGATGACATTAAAACTTGGTTGGCTCTGAACATTTTTAAATTTTAATGACAAGAAAACAGAAGTGATGGTGTTTGGACCCAGTGGTCCCTGTGAGTCGTCCTCTGTGATTTGGGACGCCTGGAAGTCTATTTTAAACCTGTTGTTTGGTTTTACCACCATTCACCAGTGTGTGAATGGGTGGATGACTGGATGTGTAAAGCGCTTTGGGGTCCTTAGGGACTAGTAAAGTGCTATACAAATACAGGCCATTTACCATTTGCCATTTAAGTTGGACAGTTATTTTAAATTGGACGACCAAATTTGCTTTGCTTAGGCTGCTTCCCCCGCGACCCAGCCTCGGATAAAGCGGATGAAGATGGATGGATGGATGGACAACCAAATTAGAGCAGTGGTGAAGTCTAGTTTTTATTATTTAAGGCAACTGGCAGCAGTAAAATCTTTTCTTTCTAGGAAGCACTTTGAAACAGTGATCCATGCTTTTATTTCTTCCCGCCTGGACGACTGTAACTCACTCTATGTGGGGGTCAGTCAGTTGTTGCTCTCGGGTCTGCAGCAGGTTCAAAATGCGGCTGCACGACTCCTAACAGGAACTTGTAAAAGAGAGCATATAAGCCCTGTCTTAGCCTCACTGCACTGGCTGCCTGTGTCTTTTAGAGTTCATTTTAAAATTCTCATGTTTGTTTTTAAATGCTTTTACAATCTTGCCCCGCCTTACCTCTCTGAGCTTCTTCATCCCCACATACCCTGTCGGTCTCTCAGGTCAGCTGACCAGCTGCTCCTGGAGGTACCGAGATCCAGGAGGAAGTTCAGAGGGGACAGGGCCTTCTCTATCGTGGTTTCAAAATTATGGAATAATTTGCCCTGCACGTTAGAGAAGCCTCTTAACTGTCCACTTTTAAATCACGTCTTAAAACCACTTTTATTCTTTGGCTTTTAAACTCAGTGAGACTTAGTTTCTCTAATGAATTATTTTACTTTGTATTTTATTTGGCTTTTTATATTTATATCTTATGTCATTTTGTTATTTAGTTCCAATGTACAGAACTTTGTGTCAGCTGTGATTGTTTCAAAGTGTTTTTTAAGTAAATATGATGATGATGATGTGAACATGTGTCCACAGAGGGGAAGGAGTCAAACATCATGACTGTGAGAATCATTCATGACAAACCTTCAGATAAACTCACTGAACACTTACTTTTCTTCAGTGTCGAGGGTTCTCCTCTCAGACAAGCCTGTGATGATTTTCCACCAGGTCTCTGCAGAGGACAAACACAGCAGTGACATCATCAACATGAGAGTGATGAAGAACAGCTGAGGTCAGATCCATAATCTCAGGTGGAAACACACACTTCGGCTGTGTCCCAATTCAGGGTCTGCAGCCTTAAAGGCCACATTTTAAGGCCGATTACATCAGAAACGCGACGAAGGCTGTCCCAATTCAAAGGCTGCTCGAAATGCGTCCTTCATTGCCCTGAATTTTAAGGATGGGTCTGTGTATCCTTCGTTGCCCACCATAGCCCAGACTTCATAGCGCGGCGGTGGGTGTGGATAATTTTGCCGGACAAAAAACGTGCATGGCTGAAGCAGGGCGGCCGAAGAGTAAACTTTCAAAAGTAAGTACTGAATATTATGTCACTTATTTATGTGCAAATGTTTAATAATGAAGAACATTAAAACATTGCTGTTGGCCACATGTCGGCAAAGTTATGTGACATTAGTGATGTTTGTGGGGCAACCGTAGCTCAGGGGGTTGGGAAGCGTATCTGTAACCGGAAGGTCGCCGGTTCGATCCCCGGGCTCTCTGTCCTGGTCGTTGTGTCCTTGGGCAAGACACTTTACCCTACAGCCTACTGGTGCTGGCCAGAGGGGCCGATGGCGCGATATGGCAGCCTCGCTTCTGTCAGTCTGCCCCAGGGCAGCTGTGGCTACAACCGTAGCTGCCTCCACCAGTGTGTGAATGCGAGAGTGAATGAATAGTGGCTTTGGGTGCCTTGAAAAGCGCTATATAAATCCAATCCATTATTATTATTATGGTTTTAAAGCCTTTACTTTAAAATATACGCTGTTCAATAGTCGACCTTAATCTTACAGAGAATGTGATGATTTTGTGGATAATTAAAGTCATATATCCACAAACACATCAAGCTGAAAGTGTGGAGCCTGTGGAGACGGCTTATGGTTGAGAAATGAACATTCAATGCACGGGCGACAGATCTGGTTGACATTCCTGCTGTCAGCATGCCAATTGCACGCTCCCTCATTGCTTGTGGCATCTGTGGCATTTTGCTGTGAGACAAAACTGCACATTCCAGGGTGGCCTTTTGTTGTGGGCAGTCTGAGGTACACCTGTGCACTACTCATGATGTCAGATCAGCATCCTGATGTGGCACACCTGTGAGGTGGGATGGATTATCTCAATATAGCAGATGTGCCCACTACCACACATTTGGACTGATTTGTGACCACTGTTTGGGAGGGATGGTTATATTGTGTATCTGGAATGAATTTTAGGTCTCTACGTCCATCCCATGGGGAATGGGAGCAGTAACAAAGGTGTTGCGTTTATATTTTTGTTGAGTGTATGTAAGCTCTGCTCCAGTGTAATGCATAGGTACAACAATATGCTTTATCTTTAATATAGTTTGGTCACAAAAGACCAAAACTGAACTCTTTGAAGGCTGTAAACACACCATGTTTGGGTGGCTTCACCCCAAAAACACCACAGCAACACTGAAGTCTGGAGGCGGGAGCATCATGGGGGGGGGGCTGTTTATTCAGCGTACAGCACTGAGACATTAAACATAACTCCAGGAAGGATGAATGGAGACATTGTTGATTAGAATCTGCTGCCATCTACCAGGATGATGAAGATGAAACAAGGATGGATGTTTCAGCAAGACCATGATCACAAACACAGCCAATGGAAACGGTTGGTTTCAGAGAAATCAAGTAAAGCTGCTGGAACGGCCCAGCCAATCACCTGAGCTGAATCTGTGGGAAGGATCCACGGAGCATTCGGGATTTATAGACTGTTTGTGTGGTGAGTGGGTCAAAGTCATGAGCAATGATGGGACTGGTTTCTCCATACAGACGCTGCCATGAACTGTCATCACCAACATTTGTATAAAGTAATAAATAAATGTCCCTGTGTCACTTTGTATTATTACACAACTTCATCTGTGGTTTGATTCCTTTGCACGTCTGGATTGGAAGTGTTGTTACCGACATCTGGTGATAATTTCACATCAAAGCACCTTTAGAAATATATTTACTTAGAGAACAGCCCGCAGCCCACCGTAGTAATAGTTGAACAGACACACACACAGAGCCAGACGGTAGGTCAGACTGTCACTGGGGGCCGACTTCAGCTGGTGGAAAAGGTTCTACAACGAGGGAAAAGACCATGAAATCAATAAAAATCCTGACAAAGTACTGACAGCACTGAGCCTGTCTTCACTCTGAAACTTATATTGGACCTGACCTGAGTGTAACCTTGAGTGTGCGAGTGGTGAAGAGGCAAACATACATAATCAGAGGTTTTCTCTTGCTCCGATGTCCCACTGGAGTTGGACAGCTGAGTGTTATTCTTACAGTCAGACTTCTCCACAGCAGCATCTGGAAACAGAGACACAAACACAAATAAATAAGTCTGTCATTTAGAAACTCTGTTGTTTTCTAGATGTTAGAAGAATTAAACAAGTGCAGCTCACGTAGTCATCACTTCATGATAAAACACAGGATGCTGATCGCTCAGTGGCAAAAGCAGGATGTGACAATAAAAATAAGAACGCTGCCTGATATCCTGTTTAAGATGACGCTCTTGTGCTTTACTGAGCTGCTGTCAGATGGGATCAATATCTGTGGCCAGCACTCTAAGACATAAATGCAATTACGGCTGTAGTTTTAAGATTCAAGGCTGTCTTAGCTCGAGCTCGAGCTGCTGAGTGTGACGGGCTCAACAGTAACCAGGAAGGAAAAACTGTTTGTGAAAAGAAGCAGAGGAGCCACATCAGTACGAGTCAAACTACCACACGCTCCGAGGTCTCTGCTGCTCTGAATATCACGCTCACCGTCTCCTAACACGGGATCCACACCTCTTCTGTCAGAATCAGTTTCCTCATAAAATGAGCTGAAACCATTAAAACTCAGTCAAGTATTAGTCAACTCCGACTAGTTAATGCCTTTTAAACAGGTTACATGATTAACTCTTACCAGAAGGACAGAATTGAGTATCTCGGTGTTAAGGGGCGACTCATCGATGCGTCGATGGCGGCGAATGTGCTTCCGGGCACTGTGCACCATGTTGGAGACAGACAGTTTGGAAATGGGCACAGTTGCTGCTGGCTCGGTCAGCTTGGACAAAGCAGAGCTGATATCACTGTTTTCTACAGACGACAAACACATCCAAGAGTTTCTGTTCAATTGCTGAGGCCCGGGTCAGCACAGATGCCCAGATCTCCCAGTAAGCTACGCACGTTTCCAGAATGCAGTATGGTCACTCAACAAGTAAAGCCAGGAACCTGACCTTTGCCCTCATCTTCAGCGTATCCTCTTCCAGGAATCTCCTCTGTACACTCAGTCCTACAGCAGAGTTTAAAGAGCTCTGTCACAGCCTCACCTACAGGGAACACAAACAGTTACTGACCTGATATTTTCTTATTCAAACTTTTCATGAAGCACACGCTTCAGCACAGCGAAGCAGGACAACATCTGTGTAACATTTTCTAAATCATGGACGTGGCAACAAAAGAAAAGTCCACTTTACATCACATGTAAAGTGCTTGGGGCTGTCATGAGAGGCGGGGCACACCCTGGACAGGTCGCCAGTCTGCCGCAGGGCAAACACAGAGACAGACATTCACACCGTGGGAAATTTAGGGCCCCAATGAACCTGTCCCCACTAACTGCATGTCTTTGGACTGTGGGAGGAAGTAGGAGGCCCACACATAGAACAATGAGGAAAAAAAGACACTTTATTTGTCCTTTACTATGTTCTTTCTATCGGTAGCTTGATTACATCCGTCTTATCTGCTGCGTATCATTTGATGCATGAATTTTAGCTTAGAAATAGTTTCCTCTGTGCTTATCTTAATGACCTTGTAGTACCATATCACCCTATTAGAGCACTTCGCTCTCGCTCTGCAGGCCTACTTGTTGTTCCTAGAGTATTTAAAAGTAGAATGGGAGGCAGAGCCTTCAGTTTTCAGGCCCCTCTTCTGTGGAACCAGCTTCCAGTTTGGATTCAGGAGACAGACCCTATCTCTACTTTCAAGATTAGGCTTCAAACTTTCCTATTTGCTAAAGCATATAGTTAGGGCTGGACCAGGTGACCCTGAATCCTCCCTTAGTTATGCTGCAATAGACGCAGGCTGCCGGGGGATTCCCATGATGCATTGAGTGTTTCTTCTTCACTCACTATGTGTTAACAGACCTCTCTGCATTGAATCACATCTGTTATTAATCTCTGTCTCTCTTCCACAGCATGTCTTTATCCTGTCTTCCTTCTCTCACCCCAACCAATCACAGCAGATGGCTCCGCCCCTCCCTGAGCCTGGTTCTGCTGGAGGTTTCTTCCTATTTAAAGGGAGTTTTTCCTTCCCACTGTCCCCAAAGTGCTTGCTCATAGGGGGTCATATGATTGTTGGGTTTTTCTCTGTATCTATTATTGTACGATCTACTGTGCAATATAAAGCACCTTGAGGCGACTGTTGTTGTGATTTGGTGCTGTATAAATAAAACTGAACTGAACTGAACAGGTAAAAATATGGCGACATCAGGAGTTTCAGACGGTGAGAGAATGAATCTCGCTGCAAAAGAAATGATGTTTTAAACCCTGCATGTCAACGTCTCCCTGCACACCAAGCAAACATTAAATAAACTGTTTTATAGTCACTGTCTCGACTTGTTTCTGTAATTTGATGTCATCCATTTTTTTTATTTTGCCATTTTTATAAGAACAACAGAGCAGCTTTTTCATTTCAGTCGTTTTATTTTGACTCATGATTTTTTTCTTGACGTCGTTTTTTGTTGCTGTGATCTTTTGATGTTAAAGTCTAGTGTTGACCACAGAAAGAGACTTACTGTGATTATACTGTAATCTGTGAAAATCCTCTGTGTGCAGCTGATGGTTAAAAGAAAACATTTCAGTTCATTCAGATCATTTTTATGTTGACAATAGAAAACCATCCTGAATGGTCGGTTTGAATAAGTGCAAATTTAGATCCTATATGGTTGAAAATAACTTAAACATATCGTGATTTATTTCGTGTTTTGTGATATAGCAAAAAAATATTGTGATATTACATTTTCCTCATATCACCCAGCGCCACCATAGATGTCCATACATGACGTCTAACAATGAAGAATGACACGGGGGAAATGTATTGGACAGAAAGAAAGGTGCAAAAAGACACATTTATGAGTAATTACAGAGCAATCCTGCCACTTAGTGCAAATTAATATCAGCCGGTTCAGTCCCAACTATGGCCTCATTAGCCAGGTTTCACACAAGAAGCGTCTCATGATGGGTAAAACCAACAAGCTCTCTCAAGACCTTTGCACACTTAAGACTGATGGCATCGGCTACAGAAGAACTTCTAAGTTACTGAAGGTTCCAGTGAGCACTGTTGGGGCCATAAACCTGGCGTTGCCCCTGCAGGGTTTTTATTTATTTACGATAAACCAGCCACGACCAAGCGCTCCCCACACGATTTCAGACAGACGAGTGAAAAGACTTATCAGAAGAACGACCTGGAACCAGCAGGTACAATCGTTCCACAGGAAACAACAACATGACCTGCATCACACACACGACTCCTAAAAGCCACTGGCAGGGTTTCTGGATGTCAGCCACTTGCTGACATGTATTTAAAAAAATTTTAATAATTTCTTAATAATAATATTACATTTTTCTATTTGTGTATTAATGACATGACATGTACTGCCTACCTGGAGGCTGCTGTGGCCATGAATACTGCTGCCAGTCTTGGAGCACGTAGGTGAAGCGAATGGCGATGTTGACTGGAGGCAGAGGGAACAGGGAACAACCCTGATGACAACAGGAAGACATCAGCTCATGTTTATGGTAACAAGCTGCAGCATTAATCTCTCTGTACAGGCGTGGATTACACCTCGTCATTGTCGGCTGTTTCTGGGAACATACTGAACACATTTAACCCTCATGTGTGGATGATGACAACATCAATCAGGATTTTTATTCTTCTTTAGGAATGAATATAAGATTTTTGAACTTCATTTTTTAAATGTCCACTTAGGTGGACAACATCGGTTTTGACTTATGAAGGGTATGGAGACATCAGTGTGTAGTGTTTCTGTGCAAGTTTACCATCAACACCAACACAAATACAAGAAAACAGCCTTTGAATAGCTGCAGACCACTGTGCATGAAAGGGTTAAACAACGTGATGTCTGGGAATCCATTGTGTTTCCAGGAATAGGAATAAACAAAGTTCAAACAAACTGATCATTAAACCGACATCCACTTCCTAACAGTCTTTATTTTATTCACAAATTAACTCCACAAAAATCCAGAAACCGAATTTACACAGAATTAGACGTCTTCTTCTTCCTCTTCTGTTTTCCCAATGTTCACATAACTAAGCAGTGTGCTGTACTGTTATCAACCTGCTCTTTGACGAACTATTACAAGAATATATTCTTATTATAAGATAAGATGTTTGTGTTATTTTCAAGTTGAATACAGTTTTTGTGTGACTGTCAGAGCACAGCAGGAGGAGGAGGAGGAGGAGAGACTGTACATGAGCAGGAAAAACCAGATGAATAAATGTTTTAGAAAATACATTTACATGCACTTCGTGGATGCTTTTATGATTATTAGTTGCATTTAACAGGATTCACATCGTCCTAAAATCGTCTGGAACAGGATGCTGAGGTGATACTTGTAGAACATGGGTACATGACGCTCTGTGGCTGCACAATTTTAATTTTTCTTTATTAAAAACAAACAAACAACCTTGAAATATGATCCATATAAAGATGTTTGTTCCAGAGCACTTACTATCTTAGATTTGAAGATGTCGAGCAGGCCGGACAGGTGGTTGTACTGCACGGGCGCTCGACGCAGGTGAACGATCTCAAAGTCGGTGCGCACGCCTGGTCCTTTGCACTCTCCGGCATACATCCGCCTCCACTTCTGCTGGATCTGCACAAACATCGGTACCTGACTGAACACAAGATAAACAGCAGAAGGCATTACTAGCAGGATCTCTGGTACACGCCCGACATCCAGCTTCAGTTTCTCTCAACCAGCAACAATCCAGCTAAACTAAACAGTCCGACTGAAACACAGAGCAACAAGCTGCAGAACTGCATTGTACTGGCATGTATGTCAGCACTGTCACTGCACGGACCACTGAGTGCTACACAGACTGGTTTTAATATGTTGTGTTCATTGGCGTAATCTGGGGCTGCAGCAATTCATCACTTCTAAAAAAATCCTCCAAACCCATTCTTTGCTGCGATGCAGCGATGCAGCGATGCAGCGATGCAGCGTGCTCTGTGGCACAGACTTGTTCAACGATGTAAACGTGTGTGAGGGATAGGTCAGTAGGTAGAGTGGCTGCCCCGGGATCAGAAGGTTGGGGGTTTGAATCAAGTGAAAAGCTAAGCTGAGGTACCCCTGAGCAAGGTCCCTACACGTCTGCTACCCACCAGCTCGATAGCTAGCCGGGAGCTCGAGGGTCACTGAAGCCGCAGAGAACGGCACAACTCCCGGCACATCATATTCAGATCACCGCAGACTTTCGCTACTCAGGTTAAACGTGATATATAAGTCACTTAGACAACCTAAAAATGTTATTGTTGGACTTTTTTCAGTGTTTTATTTGTTCGTGAGTAAATCGGTTTGGCTGAGATTAAAGTTATTAGATTAGATAAAATAAAACTTTATTAATCCCCCAGGTGGGTTCCTCCTTGGTTTTCACACAGCTGAATAAACGTCAAACAGAAAACTGATTAAACAGAAGTGTGAGATGGTCGAGAGTTTACTCCAGTGTCCTGTTATATTTTAGACAGCAAGGAGCAGACGGCCGAGTTTATTAAACTCCACCGAGACAGCAGTGACGCTAATCCGAAGGCGAGACCGTCCAATTTAACAGCCGTTTACTTCCGGCCTACCCGACCTTCTCAGGACCCGGCCCACATAGACCGCGAAGGCCGGGTCCTCAGGAGGATGCAGCCCATGAATTTGGACACGACCACTGACATGTTACAAAACAAACTCACATCGCTATCAGCAGCCATGTTGTTGCCTTTGGCTGCCTGATCGGTTCAGGAAATTAGGATGTTTTTCTACGCATGTGCGAAAAGGTGGTCGCTTCCTCTATAGTTCTTTCACAATAAAATAAAACAAACAAATTCTAAATTCATCCATCCATCTTCATCCGCTTTATCCGAGGCCGGGTCGCGGGGGCAGCAGCCTAAGCAAAGAGGCCCAGACCTCCCTCTCCCCAGCCACCTCCTCCAGCTTATCCGGGGGAATACCAAGGCGTTCCCAGGCCAGCCGAGAGATATAATCTCTCCAGCGTGTCCTGGGTCTGCCCCGGGGCCTCCTCCCGGTGGGACATGCCTGGAACACCTCACCCAGGAGGCGCCCAGGAGGCTCCAATCTCTAAGGGAGAGGCCAGCCACCCTTCGGTGGAAGCTCATTTCTGCCGCTTCTATCCGCGATCTCGTTCTTTCGGTCACTACCCACAGCTCGTGGCCATAGGTGAGGGTAGGGACGTAGATCGACCGGTAAATGGAGAGCTTCGCTTTTACACTCAGCTCCCTCTTCACCACGACGGACCGGTGCAGCGTCCGCATTACTGCAGCTGCAGCCCCAATCCGTCTGTCGATCTCCGGCTCCCTTCTCCCATCACTCGCGAACAAGACCCCGAGATACTTGAACTCCTCCACTTGGGGCAGGAACTCATCCCCGACCCGGAGTGGGCACTCCACCCTTTTCCGGCTGAGAACCATGGCCTCAGATTTGGAGGTGCTGATCCTCATTCCCGCTGCTTCACACTCGGCTGCGAAACGTTCCAGTGCGAGCTGGGTGCATTGTGTGCCGGGTGGCGGCCAGGAGCGGAGGCCCTGGCGGACTGACCCCCGGCTGCCAAGACTGGCAATAGGGACAATTCTAAATTCAATTCAATTTTATTTGTGTAGCGCCAAATCACAACAACAGTCGTTGTGCAAAACTCATTCAGGCATTTGATGACAGGTTTCAAGATGTGAAGAATATCCAAAAGGAACTGGAGATGTTTGCTACGCCGTTTAATGTGCAACCATCTGTGCCAGACACTTTCCAAGTGGAAATAATTGGGCTGCAAAACAACTACGAGCTCAAAGCTAAGTATAACAGCCTCTCTCTGCTGGACTTTCACAAACTGTACGTTCATGCTGAGGCTTTTCCCATCCTGGCGAGACATGCCCTGAAATTTGCATCTCTGTTTGGGACAACGTACCACTTTGAACAGGTCTTTTCAAAACTGACTCTTGCAAAGAGGCGCTTCCACTCAAGACTAACTGAATCAAACTTGAAAAAGCAGCTTCGAGTGGCATCATCATCATCACTGCCAGCTGACATCAGACACCTCGCCAAAAAGAAACAGTTCCAGCCATCTCATTAGGTGAGTCTGATGAGCAGAAATGCAGCAGTAACACAGCAGCAGCCCAAGCAGAGAAGCCTCCTCCAGCTTGTCCGGGGAACGCCAACCCATTCTCAGACCAGCCAAGAGATGTTAATATAAGCAATTAGCAGGGTGTGTCAAAGAGTGAACAGAACATCGCCGAGTCAGCTGACAGCTCCATAAAACGTGTTTCCTACAGCAGCAAACAGGCTTCAAGAAGTGACAGTAAGGAGAGGTGTCAAGATCTGTGGGCCAGTCAGCCTCTTGTGTAAAGGACACAGTGATGCTGAAGTCATAGAGGCTGTGGTCAGGTCAGTCAGCCCAGGTTTCAGTATTCCTGACATGCCTGAGATAAAAGGACCTCACTCCCCGTTAGTTAAAGGAAATATTGAAAGCTCATCAAAAAACTGCTGACTTAACTCTTTGTGCTTGCATTGGCTCTCAGGAAGGCATCAGTGCAGCACCGTACCAGTGACAGTGAGGAAAGCTGCTCATCATTGGTTATGGCTCAAGAACTGCTCCAAAATCGAATTACCACCTCATTCCTGAAAAGCAGGCAGTTTATGAAAGATTTTGAGAATATATCAGTGATTCTTGAGATAAGGGACAAAACATGTCCAAAGTTTCTGTCAACACCATCAGATTTTTTAAAAAGTACAAAAAAATCAGGAATTATTGTGGGTAACTTACACTGTGAGGACCCCTTTACCACTTCCTGTTTGATACACATGCCATGAGGTCACTGCTCTGGTGAGTTTTTTTAATTTTTATTTCATTTATTGCATACCTTTCTGATAAAACTCTGTGTCACAACCATAGTGCATCAACACCACAGTAGAGGCCATAAGCAACTGATGAACAACAAGATGGCGTCTGTCAGAAAAACGTGCTATGAGAGAAAGTAGGGTATTTTGTCAGCACCATCAGGATTTTTGCCTGACGGTGTTGACCCTTTTTCTAATGATTTTGGCAAATGTCACAAAAGTGTCCTATTCACTAATTATATTATTTTTATTACTATTTCAGTCATATTACTTCCTGTGCATTTTACTGATATTTCTGCTTTACAGATGTGTCAAATATTATGGAATTTGCCTGATCTTGAATCTCATAGTTAATGTATACTTTATTAATCCTGTAGGAAAATGCTTAGTCCTCTGCATTTAACCCATTTACTCAGTGAAGCAGTGGGCAGCTACCAATCCATGACCCGGGGAGCAGTGTGTAGAGACGGTACCTTGCTCAAGGGTATCTCAGGATAGCCGCTGTTTGGTGGATTTGAACCCCCAACAGGGCTCTAGAGTGCGACCAAATTTTTCAGTGGTGCGACTAAAAAAAAATATTTGGTTGCACCTGTGCGACCAACTGTTCGGGTAGCAAAAAAAAAAAAAAAAAATCTGCAACCTTCCCTGTGGTCAACAACAGACACACATTTTGTCCCTATCGTGGACTAAACCAATCAGAGATAGTAAGGGGCGGGACCTCTCTGATTGGCCGTGGTCCAGTTGAAAGTGCAGGTGGAAGTGGGAGGTGAGTAGCTTGAATAAAGCGATATCAATTCATTAAATCCTGAATCGACTTTTAAATATAACTGTGTTTTGCCAGAAACGCCAGATTCTCAGATTAAAGCTCACAAAACCAGTTCAACAACAACCAAACAGCAAATCAGAGCAGGTACACGGACTCCACACAAAGACGTAAACACAGAGCGGACCCGACCCATCAGAATTAACTTTGTCTTTCTCGGCTTTCTCACCCGACGGCCCGTAGACGGACACGCTGTCGGAGCTTAGCGAATCTGATGCGTCCGGTCCGCGATGTGTTTACGTCTTTTTGCGCTGATTCTGAGCTGCAGGTTTTGTCTCTCTCCAACCAAAATTCACCGAGCTGAATTTTGCTGTTTTGCTTCCACGACTATTAAAATCACATCCATGCACAGCTAGCTCTCTCTCTATCTCTCTCTGTACTTCAAGAACAGTTTCCCGTCTCCAATCTCTGTTTTCTGTATTATTTATTCGCTTATTACCCACCAGTCTACCGTTGTTTACAGTGCTGTCGGCTACTGTCTTTTTCTTCAAGAAAGCCTATTTTTTCTGTTGTTCAATACTGAAGAAATTTAAACTTTATATGCAGAACATTGTAGAATATTTTTAAGGTTATCTGCTATAAAAAGCCAGACCAGGAAAATCTCCTTCATGTTTTTCTGTGTTTTATTCTCAGTTACTTTCACACAAAGGAATCTGCTGTGATGTTCACAATTCTGATGAAGTCAGTACTGATAAATGATCAGAATTATAATATTTCTGACTGTCTGAGGCTAAGTTGAATCGAATCGGGACTTTGAAAACCGGAATCGAATGGATTATAGAAATCAGTGATGATACCCAGCCCTAGTGAGCAGCCTGGGCACGACAGAAGTGGATGTAGCTGTAACAGGAAAAGAACTATTGCTAACTTTTCTGTTAAGTTAAGGCCTGATCCTTCTGAAATTCATAGCCAGTGCTCTGACACGGTGTCATCAATCTTTGAATGCTGAAAAAGCACAGTGTATCCAGAAAAACACATTATATTATATAAATTATTATAAAACTTGTGTGCGCCTAACTTTTGTGCCGGTACGCGTACGCCCATGGCAAAAAGTTAGTCTAGAGCCCTGCCCAACGATCATGGGGCAAACACTATCTACTGAGCTATCTCTGCCCCGAGAGCTGGTCTTTTAAGTGATGATGTATGAACCCTGCTTTCGGGTCCAAACTACTCTGTGTTTATTAAGGCTGTTGTGTTTTAACATGTTTTTATTCTTTTTTATCTTGTTCTATTTAATCTGAACAAGCCCCTAAAAACAGTCAGTGATCACTGTCAGCCTAACCATCGGGAACCCTCACGTTAACTTTTATCAAGTGGAAAAAAGTTTCACTGTGTTTATGTTACGCTAACATAGCTGTGTTGCTAGCAATCACGTAGCACATCATTATACACCAGCTAGTCCAACATCAGTAACCCTACAAACGCCAGTGCTGTTTAGTTTTGTCTTCATTTATGTTGGAAGTGATAGCAGAGCTGGTGTTAAGGTGGAAACCGGCGAGCTAACTTCTAACTCTGTTAAATTTCATATATTCTGTTTTCATGGATGCCTGGATGTTACACCTGGTAAAACAGCCACACTGATCATTTTATTAAAGATGAAAGAATTTAGACAGTTTGTAACTCTCAGTGATGCCGCAGAGTTCCTTTGACTTTGGGATCTGCAGCGGAGTTTGGACCTGGAAACGGCTAATGACATCAGACTTAAAGACCGGATAGCATTTCTGTTGCTTAATACATATTTGTGTTGTGAATATTCATCCTTAATATGTGTAAATGCATATGCTTCAGAAAAATTATAGCAATTACAAAATGGTACATTTCAGGCTAGAATAGCAAAGAGGAAGCTGTCAGTAGAGGAACAAAAGAGAAGGAACAGGGATGATCAAAAAATAAGTAGAGAAAAAATTAACAGCCAGCCTGAGTTTCTCATAAAGGGAAAGATGGAGAAATAGAGTGAAAGAGGGAAAAATAAAGAACATCAGTGATCTGAAAGGAAGAGAAAAAAAGGCAGAAGAGAAGGTTTTGGAAACAAGCACAGAGAGTCAAAAGGAGAGAAAGTCCAGCAGCGTCTAAACACACAACCACAGAGTACTTTAGGAATCAAGGAGCAGTAGGCAGCTACTTGCTGGTGAACTATTAAGATGTAGAACTTGACATGTGCAAAAACAGAATTGTTATGATGTGTCTTGTGATATTACAAAGGTTGTTAAGGTTTAATGGTCATTTTGAAAGAAATAATATCCTGTTTTCTACTCATGTGTCACCACTTGTCAACTCCATAATATGGATTTTTTGTTTATTTTTCTGTTTTGAAGAACCATATATTTTCCTCCCTCATGATCTTCCAATAAAAATACGTAATTTTCTAAATAAATATGTAATTTTCACGCTGCTAAATATGATCGTTTCTTATGGAGATTAAATACAAGCTTCTGAAAATATGTATGACTGTAACTCTAATAATCCATGCATCCATCCATCCATTCGCTTCCGCTTATCCTTTTCAGGGTCGCGGGGGGCGCTGGAGCCTATCCCAGCTGTCATAGGGCGAAAGGCGGGGTACACCCTGGACAGGTCGCCAGTCTGTCGCAGGGCCAACATACAGGGACAGACAACCATTCACACTCACATTCACTCGCACATTCACACCTAGTGGCAATTTGGATTATCCAATTAACCTATCCCCACAAGCTTCATGTCTTTGGACGGTGGGAGGAAGCCGGAGTACCCGGAGGGAACCCATGCAAACACGGGGAGAACATGCAAACTCCACACAGAAAGACCCCAGCCTGATGTTGGAATTGAACTCAGGACCTTCTTGCTGTGCGGCAACAGTGCTAACCACCGTGCTGCCTAACTCTAATAATAAAAAGCCAAAACAATCTTACTTTTAAATGTGGTATAATTACTTTGAAAACATATGTGCATAAACAGTAGAACAGAGAAGCTGGTAATAGTCAAAATAGCTGAAACAACTTAATTTAAAATATATATTTTTACATTTCTTTGTGTCTGATGGTGTTGACTAAAACCTTGCACTTCTCCAGCAAAAACATGATTAAAAATTGTTACACCTGGCAGATTGTACCAAAACAAGGTGAGACAGCCAAAACTTTGTGTAACAATTATATGTAAATATGTCTTTAAGAGAGTAAAGAGAGGTTAGTTTATTTTGGAGTAGAGCTCCATTTATTAAGAAAAATTAAAAAAGACAGGAACACTCTTTAGAGGTTTGTGGGTGGCTCTCAAAAGAGCCGTTGTGGGGAAGTCACTCAGACTTCAAACAGGCTACTCCTTTGGTTGCCAAGACACGGCTCCCTCCGCCGAGAAGTGGGCCATGAACTTCTCCCCCACCAGGACAGCCTCTCTGGAGGAGTTGTTTGCTGCTACACGACCCAGGCCTTGCAACGGCTCCACCACAGTAGGTACCACACCCCTCACAGCAGGTGCCACACCCCTCACAGCAGGTGCCACACCCCTCACAGCAGGTGCCACACCCCTCACAGCAGGTGCCACACCCCTCACAGCAGGTGCCCCTCTCTTGTCCAAACAGCACAGAAAATTGTGGAGAACACACGTTGCCTTCACACACTTCTCCGCAATTTCAGGACGGAGCTCCATGGAGCGCAGATACAACCTCTACTGTGAGGGAGAGAGGGAAGTTCCAGCGCTCCTGGAATCCCTCTGCAATGCACCGCCAGTCTTCAGTTGAAGGCACAGCCATGAAGTCGTCCACTAGACAGTCCCAGATGGACGTCGCTACCTGGGGGGTGATCTGGCTCACCAAGGACACGCCAACTCGAAAACTGAATGCGATGGTCCTGAAGGAGTCCTCGGTGGCAAGGAACCTGGACAAAATGCTGCAGTTACAAAATACATTATTCAAATTCCAAAATACTTTTGTGATGTCAGATTTAAATTACAAAACATAAATCTTACATAAAACCTTTTGTAATTACAAGGATAATTACATGATATATATTAGATATAATCTAAAACAGTCTGCTGGGATTATATACAAATATTCAACTATCCCAGAATTAAACCAGGTCTAAATAAAAAGAAAGGAGTGAGTATCACTACAAAGATTAACCCACAGTGGTCCTCATACCACAGTTTGATATCAGCAAACAGCGAGAGCATACATTGATATGACACCACAGCCATGCTATCATTCAAACACTGATAACGGCATAAATCGAATTACAGTGGGGCAAAAAAGTATTTAGTCAGCCACCGATTGTGCAAGTTCCCCCACCTAAAATGATGACAGAGGTCAGTAATTTGCACCAGAGGTACACTTCAACTGTGAGAGACAGAATGTGAAAAAAAAATCCATGAATCCACATGGTAGGATTTGTAAAGAATTTATTTGTAAATCAGGGTGGAAAATAAGTATTTGGTCAATAACAAAAATACAACTCAATACTTTGTAACATAACCTTTGTTGGCAATAACAGAGGTCAAACGTTTACTATAGGTCTTTACCAGGTTTGCACACACAGTAGCTGGTATTTTGGCCCATTCCTCCATGCAGATCTTCTCGAGAGCAGTGATGTTTTGGGGCTGTCGCCGAGCAACACGGACTTTCAACTCCCGCCACAGATTTTCTATGGGGTTGAGGTCTGGAGACTGGCTAGGCCACTCCAGGACTTTCAAATGCTTCTTACGGAGCCACTCCTTTGTTGCCCGGGCGGTGTGTTTTGGATCATTGTCATGTTGGAAGACCCAGCCTCGTTTCATCTTCAAAGTTCTCACTGATGGAAGGAGGTTTTGGCTCAAAATCTCACGATACATGGCCCCATTCATTCTGTCCTTAACACGGATCAGTGGTCCTGTCCCCTTGGCAGAAAAACAGCCCCATAGCATGATGTTCCCACCCCCATGCTTCACAGTAGGTATGGTGTTCTTGGGATGCAACTCAGTATTCTTCTTCCTCCAAACACGACGAGTTGAGTTTATACCAAAAAGTTCTACTTTGGTTTCATCTGACCACATGACATTCTCCCAATCCTCTGCTGTATCATCCATGTGCTCTCTGGCAAACTTCAGACGGGCCTGGACATGCACTGGCTTCAGCAGCGGAACACGTCTGGCACTGCGGGATTTGATTCCCTGCCGTTGTAGTGTGTTACTGATGGTGACCTTTGTTACTTTGGTCCCAGCTCTCTGCAGGTCATTCACCAGGTCCCCCCGTGTGGTTCTGGGATCTTTGCTCACCGTTCTCATGATCATTTTGACCCCACGGGATGAGATCTTGCGTGGAGCCCCAGATCGAGGGAGATTATCAGTGGTCTTGTATGTCTTCCATTTTCTGATGATTGCTCCCACAGTTGATTTTTTCACACCAAGCTGCTTGCCTATTGTAGATTCACTCTTCCCAGTCTGGTGCAGGTCTACAATACTTTTCCTGGTGTCCTTCGAAAGCTCTTTGGTCTTGGCCATGGCGGAGTTTGGAGTCTGACTGTTTGAGGCTGTGGACAGGTGTCTTTTATACAGATGATGAGTTCAAACAGGTGCCATTCATACAGGTAACGAGTGGGGGACAGAAAAGCGTCTTACAGAAGACGTTACAGGTCTGTGATAGCCAGAGATTTTCCTTGTTTGAGGTGACCAAATACTTATTTTCCACCCTGATTTACCAATAAATTCTTTACAAATCCTACCATGTGGATTCATGGATTTTTTTTTTCACATTCTGTCTCTCACAGTTGAAGTGTACCTCTGGTGCAAATTACTGACCTCTGTCATCATTTTAAGTGGGGGAACTTGCACAATCGGTGGCTGACTAAATACTTTTTTGCCCCACTGTAAATCGGGACTTGATGAGACCCGAGTATCACTAGAAATATTATAAACAGTCGTCTCCGTACCACAGCTTGCTATCAGTAAACACCGACAGCATTCATTGATAGCATAGCACATCCATGTTAGCACAGGTATCAATAAAGGACTACCGTATTAAACACTTTTACTAACCTCAGGGAGATGGACAGGCGCTCTGCAGGTGGGATTGAGCGTCTGTAGTTGGTGTCAAGGCGGGCAATGCTGGGACCAACGCGGGACAGCAGGTCCTCAAACTGGGCGAGTGAAAGACGGTGGTATTGCTGGAATCTGCCGTCATCCAGGCGCAGCTCCTGGAGCAAATGGTGAAACTCACCAAACTGCTCACGCGTCTGGAGGACCTGATGGACCCAGGTACGGCGAGGACGTCCTTAACGCCGCTGCTCTGCTCCTTTTTGGCTCCTACCTTAAAGCACACTGTGCGCTGTCGATCTTACGTGCTGCACAATAATGTTTAACATTTAGTATTTACTGTTATATTCCCATAGATCATCATGGTGTTGTTTATTTTATTGCTCTAGTCTTCTTCTGCTTGTTTTCTTTTTTCTTTCTCAACAGGTGATCCAGGAAAAAAAAAAAAAAAAAGACCCCAACGTATTAGCCAGAGGTCCCTTTACTACGGTTCGGAGCCGCGGACCTGTTTTATTTACGAGATCACTGCAAAAAGTGCAGCCTTACCTAATGTGCACCTACTGTTACTCATTTATATTAAGATTTAAACATCTAGTTGGTGTTGGTATGGAGAGTAACCTTCGGTAATAGTAATAAATCACACAGCAATAGGATATTCATGTAGTTGTAAAGTATTCAGAATATGTTACTTCTATTATCTTTGGTGGAATACATTTTAAAATTAACACTGTCAACAGGTTAGCACCTCATACCACAGTGCAGCAAAGCAGTCTCATGAGCGCTGGGAAGGACACTTAAGGACACTTTAAGGAAAACTTAAACTGAAAGCGAGCCTTTATTTGGGCTGATGCAGAAGGGAGTAGACAAAACATAACAGGGACTGAGACTGCAACTAACCAAAAACCTAAACTGGAAAAACACTAACCTGACTGAAAGGCATAACTATGATCACTGTGAACAGAATGCTGTGCAGATGCATGGAAACTGTGAACCAAGTGGCGTGACGAAAGAGACATGAACATGACCTGCACGGAACCTCATCGTGCGGCTGCATGAAAAACAACATAAACCAAATGGCAAACATGAACTGCACAGAATCCTGAAAAACACTTAACTTGACCGGGGGGAAGTACACAGACGACGCGACACAGACTGTATGAAACACAGAGACTAAATACACATGAGGGATGATCAGGGGAAGTGGCCACACATGGGAGCACAGCTGACACACATGAACCTAACGACAGGACAGGAGAAATGAAACTGAATACACTGACATTGAATACAGACTTTCAAAGTAAAACAGAAAACATGGAGATTAGACGTGACATGAACTTGACAAACAAAGAAAACTTGGACATGAAACATGGCAGAATGTAACTAGATCAGGGGTGCCCAATCCCGGTCCTCGAGAGCTACCGTCCTGCAGCTTTTAGATGCATCCCTACTCCAACACAGCTGAATCAAATGAATGGCTTGTTATCAGGCCTTTGCCAAACACGATGGCATGCTGAAGAGGTAATCAAACCATTTGATTCAGCTGTGTTGGAGTAGGGATGCATCTAAAAGCTGCAGGACGGTAGCTCTCGAGGACCGGGATTGGGCACCCCTGAACTAGATAAACCGAAATGAAACTAGACTAAAAAGAATAACAAAACACCAAGAAACTCAGAATACTGGGTCACATGACCCAGGGCCATGACAATACGGAGGTGTTATCAGCTCAGTATTGAACAAGAAATATTAATGCTTCAAATTATTTGTCCTAAAGGATGCAAGCTATACAGAGTACTGCACATGTGACTTTGTGAACATACCTCATTAAATATAATTCGGACAGTTTTTTAACCTGAATATTTGCAACAAACAAAAAATATACAGAGTCAGTGCTAAAAAAATAATCAGAGGAAAAAATTAACATTTTAACTTAAGCTGCCAAGCGGAAGTAGTTGGTTTCAGTACATAAGTATCGGGCTTTGCTATTTAATCCGTAGCTATTGACTAATGAGGGGTTACTGAAGTGGCAGGTTTTTAAAAGTTGGCGTTAATGTCGTTCCACATGTGGAAAGCGACAGAAAACATGCTGCTGTTTGCACATATTTAATAATCAGCTCTGCACAGGAGCAGAAGCAGAGTCCAGCCTGTTGCTCATAAAGAAAGTACAGTAAGCGTGGTTAGTCACTGAGCAGCCCGGTGCGTTTCTCTTGATTTCTTTAGTCAGGGTAAATTCATTCACCTGCACGGGTTAGCTAAACGAACTTTACAAAACAAGTTTCCCCGACAGCCGAGTGCTCACCTAAGGACCTAAGTTACGGATTAGCTTACACACACATTTAACTTACCGAAAATAATACGGTGGGGCCTCAGGTCCTCCTGTCTGGTAGTCCAATTTACTGAAGAACACCTCAGGCTGTCACTTTGAAATAGCCGGTAATGTAAACGCTGGACCTCTCAGCATCTGCCATTCCCGAACAGACACATGCAAGTTTGTCCGTGACTGCAGCCGCGCTGTACATTTATTTCAGTTTCAATATTTTTTTCAGTTTCAATATTTTTTTCGGTTTCATTTCAAGGTGGCATCGTTCTGATCCCATACACACACAAATCCTGATTTACAAGTACAAAATATTTATGACCACAATTTGAGCCCATATACTCTCTCTACCACAGCTGCCTTTGAACTTGCCTGGCCAGGTCTGAGTCCAGCTTTGCTACTCCTGCCAGGTCACATGACACAGGGGTGTGCTCTGATGTCAGCAGGCAGGTCAGTGGAGCCCTCTGGTGGTGGATATATGGCAGTGAAACAGGAGGAGGCCTGAGAACAGACAGCAGGCTTAACTAGCAGGACAAAGTAGCATGTAGTACTTGAAGGAGTCATCACAGCCAATCAGCTCTCAGGAAAATGGAACATCACATAAATATTTCTCTTCTTTGATTTTCATCAATGTATTTCCTTTGATAGATTTTCCGTCAACACTTCTGCTTGATTAGAAGCTCATAGGCAGTTCCTGTCACTCTACAATAAAACAATGTAAAGGCTGCCCTCTCTGCCCTCCCACTAGCTGACACAAGTAAACTGTGCTAAGATGCCCTACATGGACTAAGGTTCTTGGCCACACACATATAGATTTGCTTGGCTGTAGAAATCCATGCCATGAAGCTCCCAGCGCACATTTTTGATGCTTCTGTCTGTGGCAGAGCAGGTTTGGAGCTCTGCAGAGCCTTGGTGACTTTTACTGACTATGCACCCCTACCCATTTATTATGGGTAGGGGTGCATAGTCAACAAAATAGTCAACAAAATATGTAATTTGACATATTTTGTTGTTTTGTGTGTGCGTGTTTGTCTGTGTGAAGTTTTGATGTGTATGTGAAAAACACAATTTTGAAAACACTGGAAAAAGACCTCAAGACATGTTTTCCTTTACTTTCTATGAAACAAAAATTCCCACCAAGGCTTTTCAGTGTGAAATTTAGTGTATAGAAAATACCTGTGCCAGGTTGTCTCCATCTAGTGGTGAACATGGCCTCACCACTACATCAGGTGAGCTTTTCACTGTGCACAGTGACACAAAAGTCATTTAACAATTTTAAAAAAAGCAATGTTACAGATTCAGTAAGAACTGAAGTTTATCATAATCCTTCAAGTTTCACTCAGTAACAGCAGCTTTTTATTATTGGCTATATTTTAGAGTCACATTTATATGAAATGTCAAACAATCACAGAGTGACACTGAACTAAACAATCAATGCCATGTGAGTTGTTCTTGTTTGTTCTTTATCTCGGATTTATTGTAAGCAGCGGGAGTAAAAGCTAAAGAAAAATAGTAAAGATATGAATGAATCTCTGCTCTTACAGCTTTTATTGTGCCATAATGTCTGCTTTGAAACCGTCCTCTTGCTCGTCTCTTGGATGCTCACCTCTTCTTCACCTGTTCCTTTCACCAAACTGCTGCACTCTCGTTCTCTGCTCTCGCCTCCTCTTCTGATTATAATTAGATGCAGTCAGCATGTGCCAAACAAACTCCCCCCAAATCGATCATGTTTGATATGATGATGACGTTTTTAACATCTTATTTATGCACTTGTTGGGTGGGAAAGAGTAAACAAAGATGGGGCATAGAAGCAGAACTGAGTCCTACGTGTGGAGGGACAGTAACTGTGTGTGTATATGTAAGCATTTAAACACTGCAGAGAGTCAAATTAACAGTAACACTATTTTGTCTAAGTCCGCCATTGTAGAAATTCATTTCACCGAAACAATAACATGGCGCACAATGTGACAATAAACGTATAAAACACAAATTCTTACCTAGCAGGAGAATAAATAATCAGTATTTTAAGGCTACTGCATGTATAGATGTCACTGCTGGCTCACATAAGCTAGCTCTGAGACCCGCCAGAGTTTACGCCACAGTTGACTGTCGCGAAAGAGTCGTAAATCACCGGCATTGTAAAACTTAAAATGATTCCAGGGCATGTTATAAAACACCCAATAGATGTACTGGATATTAAACGGTATCAAACGACTAAATGAACACAGGGTTACAATTACATGCTCACGTCGTCACATCGAGAGTTTATTCATTAATCATCAGAGTTCAACAATGTTACATCCAGTTGAAAACAGCTTCACTAACGCCAGCAAAACAGGCTAACAGTATATAAGAGCACAAAAACAGCCGTGCTTATCGACAGCTCGACATATCCTCAACAACTCACCTCAGTATGTGTAACCCGTTCATGTGTTACGCCTGTTGTTCTTGCGTTGTGTTCTGGCGTGAAAGTAAGAGGCAGGAGACAGTACTGAGTCTTTGGCTCTTTACTGCACATCTGCAACACAGAAACATGTGTCTGATCTGTGTGTGTCACGCGACTGCCAGTACACCTCTCCTCCGGCCATGCTGAAAGCAGCTGTGTCTGCAGCTTCATTAACACTACAATAATATAATGAATCAAATACAACAAATTGTTTTAAAACATTAACTTAAGCTCTCAAAAACAAAAAGCACAAAATAAATAATATGTCACTGAAAAAACATCAAAAACAACTTATAAGAACAATAAACAAAATAATTCAAAAACAAATAAACAGTCAGATAAATACAATTCAATAACCAGGACCCAATATTCTGGTACTTATAGTTCAAACATTATACTTCAGTACAATTATATTAATAACCGCCATCTAACAGGCAGTACAACACTGTACTTATAAAAACAATGACTGAAAGACTGCATCTCCAAAACATAAGAACATCTCCATACCTGCAACACAGAAATATGTGTCTGATCTATGTGTGTCACGCGACTGCCAGTACACCTCTCCTGACGAAGGAAAAAAGAGTGCATGCTGTTAAAAAAAGACTGCCGCGAGTAGCCGCTAGCAATCAGGCTAACTTAGCATGCTAGCATTTTAGCTGCGTTCTCGGCTAAAACTCATTATAAGTGTATATTAGTGAACTCCGCCCTCCACAAAACTTATCCCGAATGAGTCTCTTAATGACAAACAAAAACGCGGCGGTTTGGCTGTATTCACATTGCAGCTTGGGATCTGAACAAACTTTAATTAGCTGAGAGCAACGTGGCAGTGACTTACCTCCGGCCATGCTGAAAGGAGCTGTGACAGGGGCACACATGCACGCGCCTACGTCACCACGCAGCGCACACACACACATGAACGCACTATACACATATGCAGCATATTTATTTTACTTGGTTTTAGAGTTGGAGTATTTACATATTGATCTGAAATATTTTGCTGCTGAGCAGCAGAGCTCCAAAGCGTCCCCCTGTAACCATGGTTACGCAGATGCGTTCCGACTGTCACGTCACAGAGGAGAACCTGTTTCAAATGTATACCTGGATCAACCTGCAATCAGTTTGAAAAGTTTTCTGCTGAGATCCGCAGCTCGACTTCCTGGCACCCCGGGATAAGATGAGTTGCTGTGTTTTTCACGGAGAAAAAATAATTAACATGGAATAACGTCAGTGTTAGATGAAAAAAAAAAGATGCAAGCAGAAGAGGACAGCAGATTGAGAAGAGATTTCTTCAAACGGTAAGGAGCTTCTAACAAGTGATATCTGATAAGCTTAAATCTTAAATCTAATGTCCAGATTCATGCTAAACTTTTCTGATTACTCCGTGTATCTGCACCGTTAGACTTTTCATCGCCACTTTACGGTAACATACTGGCGTCACTGCTGCCAGCGTCATACCGTGACGCCGTGTTACGCTAGCTTACCTTTCTGCAGGATGATACCGTTTTTTGCTGGTGTGGTATAATACTCTTGGACAAATTATGGTAACGCACCGTAGCCTTTTTTACGGTATCTCACTGGCGACAGTTATGTCAGTGAGATACCGTTATGTCGTTATGTCGTAAATTACGTCAACAAAGTAACATCATACTGTGATTAAGAAATTGGTATACTACCGCTTATTCACGGTATGTCACTGTAAGCCCGCTGCAAGGTAATAAACTGCAATATATTAACCAGTAACTTACCGTTATCACGCATCATCAGTACCAAAAATATTCATCTCTGCTAGAGGACACCGTGTCCCAACAGGCGGTCATTTACTCTTTTAACAGGTCGTAATTTACCGTAATTTCAGTTAACAGTAACATACTGTAAGAGACTGGAGGGTTCCAAAAAAATTGGATGGATGGATAGACACACACACACACACACACACACACACACACACAAAATATAATTCATGTGCTTTGCACCACTTTATTTCAGTTCTGATTCTTCCCTGCTGAAATACACATTTCCAAAATCAAAAACTGAAAAGAACTGAAAACATATTTTCATTGAGGAAGCACTTGTTTTTACTAAACCATGTAATCCATTATTTTCTCAGATGGTTGTACAAACAATAACGATATTATGTCATATCCATATCATGGCAGACAACACATGCTCAAGTGTTGGGTTTCCTTACTTATATTTTGTAGGGTCTCAAACCTACAATGTGAAGTGCCTTGGCATTCATTTTGTTGGCACCATACAAATAAACTGAATTGTAATGGATATAATATCAAGCCCCACACGTCTGCCTTTATATACACTTTGTCCAAAATACTGGCTCACACGACCAAATCATTGCACAAAACAGGGTCCACAAGGACATGGATGAGCGTGTGTGGTGTGAAGGAACTTGACTGACCTGCACTTGATCTTGCTTTGTGGACTGAGTTCATTGATTTGTAGGGTGAGCCAATACATGTGACAATTAAAGTGTAAGTAGCTGAAATAATTTTTAACAAACGGGTAAAAGAAGGTTAGCACTGGTGCTGCACAGCAAGAAGGTCCTGAGTTCAATTCCACCATCAGGTCTTTCTGTGTGGAGTTTGCATGTTCTCCCCGTGTTTGCGTGGGTTCTCTCCGGGTACTCCGGCTTCCTCCCACCGTCCAAAGACATGCAGCTTGTGGGGATAGGTTAATTGGATAATCCAAATTGCCACTAGGTGTGAATGTGCGAGTGAATGTGAGTGTGAATGGTTGTCTGTCCCTATGTGTTGGCCCTGCGACAGACTGGCGACCTGTCCAGGGTGTACCCCGCCTTTCGCCCTATGACAGCTGGGATAGGCTCCAGCGCCCCCCGCGACCCTGAAAAAGGATAAGCGGAAGCGAATGGATGGATGGATGGATGGGTAAAAGAAGGAAAAAAAATCAAAACTGTTGCACTCAAAAAAACCTATTGGACAGAGACAGCGTCTTGCAAGATGGCGAGAGAGCTTGTCTTCATTGTTGCTCGTCTTGTGTAAATGTCCAGAAAGCATGGGACATGGATCATCTGTGGAGACATGGGTAACAACACATTGGTCACTTAAATTATACAAGAAATTTACTAATTTCCCTAATTTGAAGTTCTCCACTCAAATTCAGTAAGCCACTGGAGGAAAGTTGTGACATGAGGGTTAATGTGAACAACCTTTCGCTTCACAGTGGTCCCAGTCTTCCTGCTTGTCCCAACCTTGGAGGTACATTTTGTTCCCTCTTCAGGGTTTATCCTTACAAAAAACCTTGCACCCGCTGACTCCTGGTATTCCAGGTTCAATACATAGAATGAACCAAAGAAGACTGACATTGCATCAGCACAGGTGTTCTCTTTGTCCAGCTCAACAATTACACGCCCCTCTGCACTCACCATCCAGCAGGTGGCGGTCATTGAACTTTGTCCTTAAATGTATAGGGGCAACATGTTGTCATTATGCAACATAAAATAATTTCAATACTTCACTTCTTCACACTGTCTAGATAGTCATAAAGCAAATAGCTACGTACAGTTAATTATTAATGGCCTTATGTACACAAGTCCATTTTAACATATTATAATTGTACATAATTGGGAATTATTCTGCCCATTAAACACACCTAACAAAGAGTCAGCCCAGTTAAAGTACCGGAGGTGAATCAACTGTATGGTTATTTTGGAGTTTATAGTTTGTGCTGCTGTTAAACTTTACAGTATTGACTTCAGTATTCCTGCTGTTGGTGTAGCTAGACTACTATGTTGATCAGTAATATGTAATGTGAAATTTGATATTGTTACTTTGCTGGATTCACTGAGACACATGTCCAACAACCTTGGTTTATAAAGGAAATTACAGAAATTTGAGCTAACAAAACAGAGACTGGATACCTGTGTCCACGAAAAGCTCCTGTGCCAAACAGAAATTTTAATATGGTCTAATCAGCTCTATTTCATAAATGACTTCTTACCAAGCATAATCAGCCTTGGGGTGCTTGGCAGGCTTTTAACATGCAAGCTGAACAATATAAATTTGTGTGCACTGAAGCCACAAAATTTAGAAATACACAGTTGCAAAAAGTTCAGTGACCAATTACCTTTGCTAAAGGACATATGCAATGCAAAAAATAAGAGTATTGTCAATAGGGACCAATTCCCAGTTTTTACATGATCAAAATTATTCACAAAAGGCTTCAATAAACAGAAAATGTGTGCCAACAAGAGAACAGTGCACAAAAATGAAAAGATATTTGAGCTCGACGCTTTAATGGGTTTAACATGACTTAGTCAGCACTCCGCACCGTACAGGTAGTACAAGCACACCTGAAAACACTGACCAGCTAACAGCTTTAAGCATTTGGGCGCAACCTCGGTAGTTCACCGATTCACCTGTTGCAAACGTCCAAGTTTCTATCAAGTCTCATAAATCCATCGGCAACTATTACCTAACCAGTCTTTTGAGTCTCCACATTCATAGATATTGACATTTTGTCTTTGAATGAAAATATCCTGGTAGGGTAGCTTAAAAGTCAAAACAAACAGTACTAAGAACGCATTTCGGACTTCTCTCGAATAAGTGAAAAAAACACTTACCTTCAGACTGATTAGCTGGTTCCGATCCAACTTTAATGTGTCCCATGTCAGTCCATTTTAGGGAAATAGTGTTAAGTGGTTTCATTTAATTTTGGGATACTCCCGCATGGACGAGCCGCAATTTGGAGTCTAGCAGAGTTATTACGAATAGCATATGATCTTCAGATATAATCCAATCAACCTTGCATTTAATCCCATTGAACATCCAGTTACCTCTGACTACTTCTAAGTTGCACATGTTAACGGTCTCATCATCACTCTGTGCTGCAGCGAACTGAATCTGTGGCACAGAATAGTTGATGGCCATGTTGTTCTCCTGCTTTGCAGCTTTTTTTGAGTCTGAATTGCAGCTTAAACGTGCAAAACTAAGAGAAGCAGATCAATATTTTCTTCTTATTGTTATTTAATGGTGGTTGGCAACCAGCGAAAGGAGCATTAACCACCTCGAGCAATATTTTCTATTTTCTATCCCCATTTTTGTTTTGAAAGTGAATACCCGACGTGTGCGTCATACGTCACGTTGTACGTCAGGTGAAGGTGTGGTGTCGGCTATCGCACCTGTCGCATTACAAAGCTTTAAAACATAACAATCGCTTTAAAAACACAACCCAACGCGCTAAACTGTGATAATGTGTTACATTATCACGTATATCCAGGACATCTCTTCTGAACCAAGACGAAGTGGTGCTACAAAGGAATTATTTCTTTAGGAGAGCATTTAATAGCAGTCTGGCCTGCAGCAAAATGCACCGCTAAAAATACAGTTTCTGCTTGTCCCAGAATTTATTAATTTTGAGAGTGAAGTTGTAGGACTGATGCTGGTTAGTGGTGTAGGTTTCATGGATGTGACACCTTGTGTAAAATGACGACCAGAGCATATTATTAGGTCAGTTCACTGTAGTTAGGCAGAGGTGTCTTAAAAATTACCATCTTATACAAAACAAATGAAGGTTCAGTATAAGAAAGAATAAGAAGAGAAAAAAGCAACATCCTGCTAAATGAAGTCATTTTTAAACATTACTCTAAATGTAGCCATTAGTTTTTGTTGCTGGCAATACAAAAAATAAGTATACTTCAATTATATTTCCCAAGTATACCTTACCTAGTACGTATACTAATAATGCTTCTTGGTACTATATTGGCCCCCGTTTTAGTACATAACAGTATTCTTGAAATTAACTTTTAGATGTACTTTTTGTTCACCATAATTGTACTAGCATAATGTCATAATGTCTACAAGGGTATAATTAAAATATACTCGACTCTATCACAATACTAACCTTACAAGTATACTATTAATTAATAGTATTAATAATGTTTCACATTGTTTGACTAAACAAATACATTTATTAATATATGAGGTTCCATTCAGTTCAAGGAATTAAATTTTAGTGTGGCTGCAACTTACTCCTTAAGTTAAAAATCATGCTGTATATTGTAGTTTATATGTTATACTACTTTCACAGTGAATCGCATTTTATAGTAATACACTCTGAATGAGGATTTAAGTAATTACTCTTAGATCTACAGTAGAAAACAACAGAAATCCGGATGGTGTAATAGTATAATCTCAGTAACATCACCAATTGTTACATTTGCTGTATTTTACAGCTGTTTCCATGAGTACGGTGAGTTACCGTAAAAATAATGTAATCTCATGGAATTTTCCCACAATTACATGCAAATTACAGTACTAAACTGCTAACATCCTTTAGACTGTGAAGGTTCTCAGTCATCCAGGTCTTTTCTTTGCAAACTCCTTCGACAACATCCTTTAGAGTTTTTTACTGTTGATTTTGCAGTACTAAGATATGGAAATTACTGCAAAGGCTAACAGTGTGTTCATATTTTGAATCGGGTAATTTCATGGTGAGAAATGTCTTTGACAAAAAAATGCAGGATTAATTAATAGCTGTATATGACTGCTAGGTTAGGACGTGGTTAGGCGCAAATACTTAAGAGAGAGAGATTTTGCTCTATTAATATTTATTGGAAATCTTTTCCTCCATAAGATTGTGGGCAAAGTCAATAAATTGTCTCCTGGCTTTCAGGTCCCCCTGAGCCAAATTTACAGTTTTTATAATTATTACTTACATTTTGATTAGATACCTTGAGTTTGTAAATGATCAGATTACATAATTGGAATACAATGTATCCAATTCAGGGTTGCGGGTGGATGAAGCCTATCCCAGCTGATACAGGACAAAGACAGGCTGCCAGTTTATCAGAAGAACCAGCAGGCAACACGCCCACCTTTACAGCACAGACGACATGCCAGCCTCCCCACACACTCCTCTCTGCACTTCAGTTTTAAAACCCAACATACTTCACACCACAAAACTGAAACAAATCACAGCTGTATTTATCACTCACTCACTCTGCCGACTGAAGTGCCGGTCTTACTCATGCACGATTTGTCTCTTCTATATCAAAACCCAGCCAAACATCAAACATTCACCGTAGTCATTCAAAACCTTATTTGTAATATTATAATCAGCAAAATCAGCGTTTTAATTACAGGCATGTATCATTGTTTGCAACTCATAATTATAAAGCTCTATAACACGCTAAACAGGAAGCAAAACTCGTCTGTGCGCCTCCCAGCAGAATGTGCACACACAGTCTAAAGATAGCTCGCAGTGCTGCAGCTTCACGTCACACACAGTCTCACAGCCAGCTCAACCAAAGCTATATTAATTTATATTACAACAACGTCTTATATTTACAAACACTGATAGGTGCTAAAGCTGTTAGGCCTAACCAATTTCGAAAAAATTTAACATAACGGGTCTAACCGAAGAAAGCTCCACTTTTTTGCAGCCACTTACCCAGTATCTGTTTCTACAGTCTCTGGCTTAATCCCTAAAGTCCCTAACTCAATTTAACTGTGTCCAAAAAAGCACAAAGCACCGTTTCAGACGGTGAAGTGGTGAAGCCACTTACCGGTAGTTGTTCTCGACTCCATAAAATGATATTATAATTCAACACATCTTACAGGCACACCTGTCCAGGTGTGCCTGTAAGAAGAAAGGAAGGAGAGGCACACCTGTCCAGGTGTGCCTCTCCTTCCTTTCTTCAAAAACCTTATTACAAATACAAATGAATTACAATATCACAATTTTTGATGCATTTATTAGTTTATTGACTTGCCCTAAGGTTGGTGAGCCATCTTGCCGAGGACTGCACCGAGGATGGTGCCCGTTGTGGCAAGGCCTAGGCCTAGGCCTAGGATGCGCACAACGTTGGCAACGGAGGTCTGTGCTCCTTCCTCATGCCTCACCTTATGGACATCATTCAAATTCCTTTCAAGGTTGTCCATCTTGGCAATGAGCATTCTATTTTGCTCTATGAGGACGTCAAGACGCTCAGCTATTCTCTCCATTGGCTCACTTTGGAGCTGCTGCGGGGCAATGTCTCTATTTATGGACTCATGTGGCAACTTTAGTGATGTCACTGCTGATGTTGTCACTGTTGGTGTGACCTCATGACTCATTCATGCTATCTGAACTGTGGTGTAATTATGAGGTCACAGGGGGACGTGAATTTATTCATAAAGTTGATAGAGAGTTTGGGTCATAACTCAAAGATGCAATGATGCAGTCAAATAATTTGGAATTAAATATCTCTGAATCTGGTGTCCTTAGGGACTAGTAAAGCGCTATACAAATACAGGCCATTTACCATCTGTAAATTACAACATTTAGAGGGTTCTGACATCACAGTCATCTTTGTGACATCACATCCAGTCTCTCTGTTGTGATGTCAAATATCAATGCCAGATTCGCTTCTCTGTTGACATCACAGCAGAGAGATGAATCTGGCATTGATATTTGACATCACAGCAGAGAGATGAATCTGGCATTGATATTTGACATCACAGCAGAGATATGAATCTGGCATTGATATTTGACATCACAGCAGAGATATGAATCTGGCATTGATATTTGACATCACAGCAGAGAGATCAATCTGGCATTGATATTTGACATCACAGCAGAGATGAATCTGGTGTCCTTAGGGACTAGTAAAGCGCTATACAAATACAGGCCATTTACCATCTGTAAATTACAACAACATTTAGAGGGTTCTGACATCACAGTCATCTTTGTGACATCACATCCAGTCTCTCTGTTGTGATGTCAAATATCAATGCCAGATTCGCTTCTCTGTTGACATCACAGCAGAGAGATGAATCTGGCATTGATATTTGACATCACAGCAGAGAGATGAATCTGGCATTGATATTTGACATCACAGCAGAGAGATGAATCTGGCATTGATATTTGACATCACAACAGAGAGATGAATCTGGCATTGATATTTGACATCACAACAGAGAGACTGGATGTGATGTCAGAAGGATGACTGTGATGTCAGAACCCTCTAAATGTTGTAATTTACAGATAGTAAATGGCCTGTAAAAAAAGAGGCAAAAATTAGTTCGTTTCTTTATTCAACTTTTGAACAGTGGTGCTAACCCTAAGCCTATGATCATAACTCAAAGACGCAATGATGCAGTCAAATCATTTGGAATTAAATATCTCTGTCAGGGCGCCCCAGGGTGGCTGTGGCTACAATGTAGCTTGCCGTCACCGGTGTGTGAATGGGTGGATGACTGGATGTGTAAGGTGCTTTGGGGTCCTTAGGGACTAGTAAAGCGCTATACAATTTATCATCTGTAAATTACAACATTTAGAGGGTTCTGACATCACATCCAGTCTCTCTGCTGTGATGTCAAATATCACTGCCAGACTCGCTTCTCTTTTATGATGTCAAATATCACTGCCAGATTCATCTCTGTTGTGATGTCAAATATTAATGCCAGATTCAGGTACTCCACTCCTTCAGACGTACTCAGACTAGAACTTCTGTCCAAGGAGCTTTAGACCTTTATTTTATTGCTGCAGCCACCAGTGTCGTCCAGTTGGGTGGTCCTTTGCTCTTCTTTCTTCAACCTCAGGGGTTAGACAACCCTTCAGTCGTTGCACAGATCAGGGGATTATTCTGCCCCGATTTCAAACAACAATCTGTGTATCCTCCGGTCCGGTGGATCCTCCAGAAAAAGGAACAGGAACGTGTCCCCCTTTTGCCCAAGAGCCTCTCGAACCTATATTTATCCAAACAGATGGGACCAATAATGCTTCACTGAGTCAGAGACTTTAATGTCTCTTCTATGTAAGAATGTCTCGTGCTGATATACCTGCAAACTTGACAACAAAGGTTTTTCAGACTACATGTAGCTGTCCTCTATGTCAGCTAACACATTTACATTTATGTCACACTTATTTCTGCTTTCCCATTTTATAATTATTACTTACATTTTGATTAGATACCTTGAGTTTGTAAATGATCAGATTACATAATTGGAATACAATGTATCCAATTCAGGGTTGCGGGTGGATGAAGCCTATCCCAGCTGATACAGGACAAAGACAGGCTGCCAGTTTATCGCAGGGCTAACACAACATGTGTAACAGAAAATCCACTTAAATGTTTGATATTTCTTATAATAATCATAATTATGACTATTATTTAAAGGTTTCTTTATAAATACATTTTGATTTTTTTATAACCTCTAAAATATAAACCTGAGCTGTTTCAGATTCTGACCTCTGACCTCACTGCAGCTCCCTCTTGGAAGTATGTCTGCTTCTTGTCCCCAGTGTTGACCGCCTGCCCTTGATATCACGTACTGTACCTGAGGAACAAAAAAGGACAAACACTTGCCTTCATTTAAGAAGTACATTCATACAGAGGTAATCTATGGAAACACACTAGTTCAACCTTTGGGAGAAATCAGTTCCTGTGAAACATTTCTGTAAATGAACATCATGTGGAGAATGAATGAAATGAGTTCTTCAGGTGACTCAGCAGTCCTACACTGACAAATGAAATCTAGTTAAACTATTAAGCATATTTGCTCTTCTGAAATCCGTGTTAAACAACAACAAACATAAATTAGTAACAAAAATACAGCTGAGTAGAGGCTTTACAAACCAGTAGCAGCCATAATGCTAAATTTTAATCTTCAAATGTTTCTGAGCCGTCTTCAACCTGCTTTTAACACATTAAAGTCCCACAGTCAATGCAGCCTGACTCAATCCTAGATGTTCAGCACACAGAGGTGCTGTTTAAAGTTTAGTGATAACCTGAGTCACTGATCATTTGCAGTATTACAGAGTCTGGCAGTCTTTGCATGATTTCCACGTCACTGTAAGTTTCTAGCTGACTCTCAGGTGTGACAGGTGTGCCAGCAGGAAAGAGTAATAATAACCAGCATCCTGAGGTTTGTCATACAGGATTAAATTTACAGTGGCTTTGTTCACACAGCTGGGATTGTATTTTACACTGACCCTGGGTCAGTATAAGTATCATACAGTTTAAACGAAGCAGTGAAACTTGCACATATTTATTACAGATGCACTGAAGCTAATCGAGATATTTGCTGTCAACCTCTTTTTTTATTAAAACCACCTTATAGAACATCACATCAGTTACAATGTAGAATCAATGTCATTTATAGTTTACAAATGACAAAATGTTTACACAAAATCATGACAGTGTTTACATGATATCACCCACTACTAACATTACTTTATTTACTGTATCTTTTGAAAAAATACAGCAATTTTAACAACACAAGACTTAAGAATATTTAACAGGAGCAGGTTTCATTTTTCCCTGGTTTTATTATCACACTGTTCACCAAACGCAGCAAACCTTCACTATCTTATCCAAAGCTACTTGTAAACTGTGTCATAAAATTGGACATTTTGCTTGTGTCTGCTGCTCATCCAAGACAAGAGATGTACGGGAAGTCCATTTGCCAAAACTCACAGTCCTTTACTTAACAGATCCTTCTCATGCATCAAAAGGATTGCAATGCAGCATAAATGTGAGCACACCTACGTCATCAGCTAAGGACATTGAACTGATTGTGGACACAGGTTCTGCAGTTTCTATCCTGCCTAACCACATCTACGAAGAGCACTTCAGTGGTACGCCACTAAAACCACCTGACCTTCAACTAGCTACTGACTGAGTACCACTGTTCAAAAGTTGAATAAAGAAACAAACTAATTTTTGCCTCTTTTTTTATTAAAACCACCTTATAGAACATCACATCAGTTTTATTATCACACTGTTCACCAAAACGCAGCAAACCTTCACCATCTTATCCAGGAGGGTCACCTCTTCACCCTCACATGGAAGAAGTAATCTGATTGGCATGGTGGTATGTTTGAAGCAGGTCCCTTGTGTAGCGCTGGAACCCAGTCATGATGTGTTTCACCCATTTCATAGGCTGGTTTACTACAATAATGCCAAATAATTAGCAACTCTATAAATAGAAGGTAGTTCTGCAAAATCACTCAGTAGGATGTTTGTTCTAATTTGCTATGAGCTCAGAGCGCATAGAAAATAAAACTAATAGGCTATAAAGAGTGATATGAACATATTTAGAACTTACCGGAATGAAAATGTCAGGAGCATCAACAGATATTTGGAGATGGAAGAGAACTGGATATCAGCTCGTCTCACAGCTGCTATCCAGGCTAGACACCTTCGTTTGGTAACATCAATACACGAGCTGCCTCATGTTGTGCCTCGTGCGATCGAACATTGCAGACGACCACACAGCAAGAACGAACCATGGCTGTTGGTGTGTGCCTGTTGGTGTGTGCCTTCGCTCCCTCTTCACTTGTGCTAGACCCCCAAAATGGCGGATCGGGCCAAAATCCTTTCCAAGCCCACCCCCGTGACATCACGCTCCAAAGCCCTATAACTGTGTCCAGGTGTTAAATTCATCCATGTGATTCAGCAACACTGTAAAATAATATTCATTTCTTCGGTAAGAAGTGTGTGTTTCTAAAAAAAGCTAAACAATTCTCAGTTATCGACTGGGAATGAAGAGATTATAAATATATTCGAGAATGCATATAGAGATGGACCCTATCAAAAAATCATTTACAAATTATATTGTTCACTGATCAATCTACGGGGTCATGATACAAGATATGTTAAAGGAAGATGGGAAACAGAGAGCAATCTATTCTTAACAGGAGAGGAATGGGATGGGATTTGTAGGCAGCAGTGGTCAGTAACAAGCTCCCCCTCGTGGAGGGAATTCAGCTGGAAGAATGTATTTCGTTATTTTATTACCCCAGCCCAAAAATCCAATTATTCTCAGAACACAACATGCTGGAGGCATTGTGGACATGCAACAGCAAATCATTTTCACATTTTTTGGGAAGGTCCCCGTGTGGTTCCATTTTGGAAGGAAATACATAAGGTCATGGAAACAATCTTCCAAAAGAAAATACAATTTCATTTTGCATTATTGTACCTAGGCAACCTAGAGAGTCTTAATCTATGCAAACCGGATAAGTATTTGTTCAGTGTGCTGTCGGTAGCTTGCAAAAAGGCCATAACTCGCCTTTGGATTAAAGAGGATATTCCTACCATAGATGAATGGATTGATGTGATATATAATATTTTTGTTATGGAAAGAATAACTTTTAGGCTAAAGTGCCAGGCGGACTCTTTTGAAGAATATTGGTTGAAATGGTTGAAATATGTACAAAATGGGAGGCCCGATTTTGTATAATGTCATTGTATTTCTTGGTTTGTTTATTCTTGTGTTTTGTTTGGTCTTGTTTTGGTCCGTTTGTCTCTTCTGTTGTTGTTCGGTTTGGTTTTGCTTTCCCCCTCACGGTGATTAAATTGAATTTGTTGTATATGTTGTATAAATAAGAAAACTAATAAAACATAAATTAAAAAAAAAAGTGTGTGTTTCTGTCGTCATTATTTTACGCGTCGGGAGTGAGAACGGGTTGATTTCACTCACATGTGCTGTACCAGTGTACCTGCACATGTGATGTGACAATAAGTGATTTGATTTGAGAGTTCAAACTCACTGCTGTAATAACTTATAATGATTAATATAATAACTAGAATATTGGCCACATATATTTACACTGACTTTAGTCTCATGAACAACATTAGCTAATTGTTCAGGGCCCTAGAGTGCGACCAATATGGTCTTGTGATAATAACAGAAACAGATGCATCTATGTCATTATCTTTGAGCTTTTAAACTTAGCATAATTATAAAAACATGACTATAAAAGGTGTTAAAACTCTGATGCCATCTTGGAATACTGCACTTTGTTCATGTCATTACTCATTACAACATTTCTCTCTTTCTAATCATACATCTAGATGTTATGTCAACACACATTTAATCTACATTATAAGAGTGCCTTTGTGATAAATGTGTCTTTCATTCTTGAATTAACTGGTTAAATATTTAATCTAACTAAACCATAAAGATGGAGTCAGAAGACAACAGTCACCTGAAGGGGCTGAAAATTGTAAAGACCCTACAGAACAATCAGTAAATGTGAGTAAATCTGTGATTCTGCCAGTAACACACTGGGTTCAGTTTGGAGGTTGAACTCTCACTCACCAGGATTGACAGCTGTCTGTGCCACAGTTAAACTCATGCAGTGCTAATTTAAAAACTCCCAAATGTTTTGGACAATTTATATTTTTCTATCACAAAAAATACACGTCTTCATTGAAATAAACACACAGAGCAATTAATATATATTTTTAAATATAATTTTTCTTTATTTTAATTAGCAAGTGAGGGCAAAATAAAACTTAACATAAATGAGAGCAGAGTATAGTTATTATGTTATAAGCAGCCAATCAAGGTGGACAGGTAAGCTGCACCGAAGATGGGGCCCATTATGGCAAGACCTAGACCTAGACCTAGACCTAGACCTAGGTTGCCAAGGGCACTCTGTGGTGCTTTCTCACGCCTCCTTTCCTTTCTGAACTCCCATTCAAGGTTGTCCATCCTAGCACTAATCGTTCTATTTTCCTCTATGAGGAACTCTAAACGCTGAGCTATTCTCTCCATTGGCTCACTTTGGAGCTGCTGCAGGGACAAGGTCCAAAACAGCGATACCTGCTCCACGTCACGGGTTCTATTTATGGACTCACCTGGCAACTTTAGTGATGTCACTGCTGATGTTGTCACTGTTGGTGTGACCTCATGACTCATTCATGCTATCTGAATTGTGGTGTAATTATGAGGTCACAGGGGGACGTGAATTTATTCATAAAGTTGATAGAGAGTTTGGGTCATAACTCAAAGATGCAATGATGCAGTCAAATAATTTGGAATTAAATATCTCTGAATCTGGTGTCCTTAGGGACTAGTAAAGCGCTATACAAATACAGGCCATTTACCATCTGTAAATTACAACATTTAAAGGGTTCTGACATCACAGTCATCTTTGTGACATCACATCCAGTCTCTCTGTTGTGATGTCAAATATCAATGCCAGATTCGCTTCTCTGTTGACATCACAGCAGAGAGATGAATCTGGCATTGATATTTGACATCACAGCAGAGAGATGAATCTGGCATTGATATTTGACATCACAGCAGAGAGATGAATCTGGCATTGATATTTGACATCACAGCAGAGAGATGAATCTGGCATTGATATTTGACATCACAGCAGAGAGATGAATCTGGCATTGATATTTGACATCACAGCAGAGAGATGAATCTGGCATTGTTATTTGACATCACAGCAGAGATATGAATCTGGCATTGATATTTGACATCACAGCAGAGATGAATCTGTCTCTTCTATATCAAAACCCAGCCAAACATCAAACATTCACCGTAGTCATTCAAAACCTTATTTGTAATATTATAATCAGCAAAATCAGCGTTTTAATTACAGGCATGTATCATTGTTTGCAACTCATAATTATAAAGCTCTATAACACGCTAAACAGGAAGCAAAACTCGTCTGTGCGCCTCCCAGCAGAATGTGCACACACAGTCTAAAGATAGCTCGCAGTGCTGCAGCTTCACGTCACACACAGTCTCACAGCCAGCTCAACCAAAGCTATATTAATTTATATTACAACAACGTCTTATATTTACAAACACTGATAGGTGCTAAAGCTGTTAGGCCTAACCAATTTCGAAAAAATTTAACATAACGGGTCTAACCGAAGAAAGCTCCACTTTTTTGCAGCCACTTACCCAGTATCTGTTTCTACAGTCTCTGGCTTAATCCCTAAAGTCCCTAACTCAATTTAACTGTGTCCAAAAAAGCACAAAGCACCGTTTCAGACGGTGAAGTGGTGAAGCCACTTACCGGTAGTTGTTCTCGACTCCATAAAATGATATTATAATTCAACACATCTTACAGGCACACCTGTCCAGGTGTGCCTGTAAGAAGAAAGGAAGGAGAGGCACACCTGTCCAGGTGTGCCTCTCCTTCCTTTCTTCAAAAACCTTATTACAAATACAAATGAATTACAATATCACAATTTTTGATGCATTTATTAGTTTATTGACTTGCCCTAAGGTTGGTGAGCCATCTTGCCGAGGACTGCACCGAGGATGGTGCCCGTTGTGGCAAGGCCTAGGCCTAGGCCTAGGATGCGCACAACGTTGGCAACGGAGGTCTGTGCTCCTTCCTCATGCCTCACCTTATGGACATCATTCAAATTCCTTTCAAGGTTGTCCATCTTGGCAATGAGCATTCTATTTTGCTCTATGAGGACGTCAAGACGCTCAGCTATTCTCTCCATTGGCTCACTTTGGAGCTGCTGCGGGGCAATGTCTCTATTTATGGACTCATGTGGCAACTTTAGTGATGTCACTGCTGATGTTGTCACTGTTGGTGTGACCTCATGACTCATTCATGCTATCTGAACTGTGGTGTAATTATGAGGTCACAGGGGGACGTGAATTTATTCATAAAGTTGATAGAGAGTTTGGGTCATAACTCAAAGATGCAATGATGCAGTCAAATAATTTGGAATTAAATATCTCTGAATCTGGTGTCCTTAGGGACTAGTAAAGCGCTATACAAATACAGGCCATTTACCATCTGTAAATTACAACATTTAGAGGGTTCTGACATCACAGTCATCTTTGTGACATCACATCCAGTCTCTCTGTTGTGATGTCAAATATCAATGCCAGATTCGCTTCTCTGTTGACATCACAGCAGAGAGATGAATCTGGCATTGATATTTGACATCACAGCAGAGAGATGAATCTGGCATTGATATTTGACATCACAGCAGAGATATGAATCTGGCATTGATATTTGACATCACAGCAGAGATATGAATCTGGCATTGATATTTGACATCACAGCAGAGAGATCAATCTGGCATTGATATTTGACATCACAGCAGAGATGAATCTGGTGTCCTTAGGGACTAGTAAAGCGCTATACAAATACAGGCCATTTACCATCTGTAAATTACAACAACATTTAGAGGGTTCTGACATCACAGTCATCTTTGTGACATCACATCCAGTCTCTCTGTTGTGATGTCAAATATCAATGCCAGATTCGCTTCTCTGTTGACATCACAGCAGAGAGATGAATCTGGCATTGATATTTGACATCACAGCAGAGAGATGAATCTGGCATTGATATTTGACATCACAGCAGAGAGATGAATCTGGCATTGATATTTGACATCACAACAGAGAGATGAATCTGGCATTGATATTTGACATCACAACAGAGAGACTGGATGTGATGTCAGAAGGATGACTGTGATGTCAGAACCCTCTAAATGTTGTAATTTACAGATAGTAAATGGCCTGTAAAAAAAGAGGCAAAAATTAGTTCGTTTCTTTATTCAACTTTTGAACAGTGGTGCTAACCCTAAGCCTATGATCATAACTCAAAGACGCAATGATGCAGTCAAATCATTTGGAATTAAATATCTCTGTCAGGGCGCCCCAGGGTGGCTGTGGCTACAATGTAGCTTGCCGTCACCGGTGTGTGAATGGGTGGATGACTGGATGTGTAAGGTGCTTTGGGGTCCTTAGGGACTAGTAAAGCGCTATACAATTTATCATCTGTAAATTACAACATTTAGAGGGTTCTGACATCACATCCAGTCTCTCTGCTGTGATGTCAAATATCACTGCCAGACTCGCTTCTCTTTTATGATGTCAAATATCACTGCCAGATTCATCTCTGTTGTGATGTCAAATATTAATGCCAGATTCAGGTACTCCACTCCTTCAGACGTACTCAGACTAGAACTTCTGTCCAAGGAGCTTTAGACCTTTATTTTATTGCTGCAGCCACCAGTGTCGTCCAGTTGGGTGGTCCTTTGCTCTTCTTTCTTCAACCTCAGGGGTTAGACAACCCTTCAGTCGTTGCACAGATCAGGGGATTATTCTGCCCCGATTTCAAACAACAATCTGTGTATCCTCCGGTCCGGTGGATCCTCCAGAAAAAGGAACAGGAACGTGTCCCCCTTTTGCCCAAGAGCCTCTCGAACCTATATTTATCCAAACAGATGGGACCAATAATGCTTCACTGAGTCAGAGACTTTAATGTCTCTTCTATGTAAGAATGTCTCGTGCTGATATACCTGCAAACTTGACAACAAAGGTTTTTCAGACTACATGTAGCTGTCCTCTATGTCAGCTAACACATTTACATTTATGTCACACTTATTTCTGCTTTCCCATTTTATAATTATTACTTACATTTTGATTAGATACCTTGAGTTTGTAAATGATCAGATTACATAATTGGAATACAATGTATCCAATTCAGGGTTGCGGGTGGATGAAGCCTATCCCAGCTGATACAGGACAAAGACAGGCTGCCAGTTTATCGCAGGGCTAACACAACATGTGTAACAGAAAATCCACTTAAATGTTTGATATTTCTTATAATAATCATAATTATGACTATTATTTAAAGGTTTCTTTATAAATACATTTTGATTTTTTTATAACCTCTAAAATATAAACCTGAGCTGTTTCAGATTCTGACCTCTGACCTCACTGCAGCTCCCTCTTGGAAGTATGTCTGCTTCTTGTCCCCAGTGTTGACCGCCTGCCCTTGATATCACGTACTGTACCTGAGGAACAAAAAAGGACAAACACTTGCCTTCATTTAAGAAGTACATTCATACAGAGGTAATCTATGGAAACACACTAGTTCAACCTTTGGGAGAAATCAGTTCCTGTGAAACATTTCTGTAAATGAACATCATGTGGAGAATGAATGAAATGAGTTCTTCAGGTGACTCAGCAGTCCTACACTGACAAATGAAATCTAGTTAAACTATTAAGCATATTTGCTCTTCTGAAATCCGTGTTAAACAACAACAAACATAAATTAGTAACAAAAATACAGCTGAGTAGAGGCTTTACAAACCAGTAGCAGCCATAATGCTAAATTTTAATCTTCAAATGTTTCTGAGCCGTCTTCAACCTGCTTTTAACACATTAAAGTCCCACAGTCAATGCAGCCTGACTCAATCCTAGATGTTCAGCACACAGAGGTGCTGTTTAAAGTTTAGTGATAACCTGAGTCACTGATCATTTGCAGTATTACAGAGTCTGGCAGTCTTTGCATGATTTCCACGTCACTGTAAGTTTCTAGCTGACTCTCAGGTGTGACAGGTGTGCCAGCAGGAAAGAGTAATAATAACCAGCATCCTGAGGTTTGTCATACAGGATTAAATTTACAGTGGCTTTGTTCACACAGCTGGGATTGTATTTTACACTGACCCTGGGTCAGTATAAGTATCATACAGTTTAAACGAAGCAGTGAAACTTGCACATATTTATTACAGATGCACTGAAGCTAATCGAGATATTTGCTGTCAACCTCTTTTTTTATTAAAACCACCTTATAGAACATCACATCAGTTACAATGTAGAATCAATGTCATTTATAGTTTACAAATGACAAAATGTTTACACAAAATCATGACAGTGTTTACATGATATCACCCACTACTAACATTACTTTATTTACTGTATCTTTTGAAAAAATACAGCAATTTTAACAACACAAGACTTAAGAATATTTAACAGGAGCAGGTTTCATTTTTCCCTGGTTTTATTATCACACTGTTCACCAAACGCAGCAAACCTTCACTATCTTATCCAAAGCTACTTGTAAACTGTGTCATAAAATTGGACATTTTGCTTGTGTCTGCTGCTCATCCAAGACAAGAGATGTACGGGAAGTCCATTTGCCAAAACTCACAGTCCTTTACTTAACAGATCCTTCTCATGCATCAAAAGGATTGCAATGCAGCATAAATGTGAGCACACCTACGTCATCAGCTAAGGACATTGAACTGATTGTGGACACAGGTTCTGCAGTTTCTATCCTGCCTAACCACATCTACGAAGAGCACTTCAGTGGTACGCCACTAAAACCACCTGACCTTCAACTAGCTACTGACTGAGTACCACTGTTCAAAAGTTGAATAAAGAAACAAACTAATTTTTGCCTCTTTTTTTATTAAAACCACCTTATAGAACATCACATCAGTTTTATTATCACACTGTTCACCAAAACGCAGCAAACCTTCACCATCTTATCCAGGAGGGTCACCTCTTCACCCTCACATGGAAGAAGTAATCTGATTGGCATGGTGGTATGTTTGAAGCAGGTCCCTTGTGTAGCGCTGGAACCCAGTCATGATGTGTTTCACCCATTTCATAGGCTGGTTTACTACAATAATGCCAAATAATTAGCAACTCTATAAATAGAAGGTAGTTCTGCAAAATCACTCAGTAGGATGTTTGTTCTAATTTGCTATGAGCTCAGAGCGCATAGAAAATAAAACTAATAGGCTATAAAGAGTGATATGAACATATTTAGAACTTACCGGAATGAAAATGTCAGGAGCATCAACAGATATTTGGAGATGGAAGAGAACTGGATATCAGCTCGTCTCACAGCTGCTATCCAGGCTAGACACCTTCGTTTGGTAACATCAATACACGAGCTGCCTCATGTTGTGCCTCGTGCGATCGAACATTGCAGACGACCACACAGCAAGAACGAACCATGGCTGTTGGTGTGTGCCTGTTGGTGTGTGCCTTCGCTCCCTCTTCACTTGTGCTAGACCCCCAAAATGGCGGATCGGGCCAAAATCCTTTCCAAGCCCACCCCCGTGACATCACGCTCCAAAGCCCTATAACTGTGTCCAGGTGTTAAATTCATCCATGTGATTCAGCAACACTGTAAAATAATATTCATTTCTTCGGTAAGAAGTGTGTGTTTCTAAAAAAAGCTAAACAATTCTCAGTTATCGACTGGGAATGAAGAGATTATAAATATATTCGAGAATGCATATAGAGATGGACCCTATCAAAAAATCATTTACAAATTATATTGTTCACTGATCAATCTACGGGGTCATGATACAAGATATGTTAAAGGAAGATGGGAAACAGAGAGCAATCTATTCTTAACAGGAGAGGAATGGGATGGGATTTGTAGGCAGCAGTGGTCAGTAACAAGCTCCCCCTCGTGGAGGGAATTCAGCTGGAAGAATGTATTTCGTTATTTTATTACCCCAGCCCAAAAATCCAATTATTCTCAGAACACAACATGCTGGAGGCATTGTGGACATGCAACAGCAAATCATTTTCACATTTTTTGGGAAGGTCCCCGTGTGGTTCCATTTTGGAAGGAAATACATAAGGTCATGGAAACAATCTTCCAAAAGAAAATACAATTTCATTTTGCATTATTGTACCTAGGCAACCTAGAGAGTCTTAATCTATGCAAACCGGATAAGTATTTGTTCAGTGTGCTGTCGGTAGCTTGCAAAAAGGCCATAACTCGCCTTTGGATTAAAGAGGATATTCCTACCATAGATGAATGGATTGATGTGATATATAATATTTTTGTTATGGAAAGAATAACTTTTAGGCTAAAGTGCCAGGCGGACTCTTTTGAAGAATATTGGTTGAAATGGTTGAAATATGTACAAAATGGGAGGCCCGATTTTGTATAATGTCATTGTATTTCTTGGTTTGTTTATTCTTGTGTTTTGTTTGGTCTTGTTTTGGTCCGTTTGTCTCTTCTGTTGTTGTTCGGTTTGGTTTTGCTTTCCCCCTCACGGTGATTAAATTGAATTTGTTGTATATGTTGTATAAATAAGAAAACTAATAAAACATAAATTTAAAAAAAAAGTGTGTGTTTCTGTCGTCATTATTTTACGCGTCGGGAGTGAGAACGGGTTGATTTCACTCACATGTGCTGTACCAGTGTACCTGCACATGTGATGTGACAATAAGTGATTTGATTTGAGAGTTCAAACTCACTGCTGTAATAACTTATAATGATTAATATAATAACTAGAATATTGGCCACATATATTTACACTGACTTTAGTCTCATGAACAACATTAGCTAATTGTTCAGGGCCCTAGAGTGCGACCAATATGGTCTTGTGATAATAACAGAAACAGATGCATCTATGTCATTATCTTTGAGCTTTTAAACTTAGCATAATTATAAAAACATGACTATAAAAGGTGTTAAAACTCTGATGCCATCTTGGAATACTGCACTTTGTTCATGTCATTACTCATTACAACATTTCTCTCTTTCTAATCATACATCTAGATGTTATGTCAACACACATTTAATCTACATTATAAGAGTGCCTTTGTGATAAATGTGTCTTTCATTCTTGAATTAACTGGTTAAATATTTAATCTAACTAAACCATAAAGATGGAGTCAGAAGACAACAGTCACCTGAAGGGGCTGAAAATTGTAAAGACCCTACAGAACAATCAGTAAATGTGAGTAAATCTGTGATTCTGCCAGTAACACACTGGGTTCAGTTTGGAGGTTGAACTCTCACTCACCAGGATTGACAGCTGTCTGTGCCACAGTTAAACTCATGCAGTGCTAATTTAAAAACTCTCAAATGTTTTGGACAATTTATATTTTTCTATCACAAAAAATACACGTCTTCATTGAAATAAACACACAGAGCAATTAATATATATTTTTAAATATAATTTTTCTTTATTTTAATTAGCAAGTGAGGGCAAAATAAAACTTAACATAAATGAGAGCAGAGTATAGTTATTATGTTATAAGCAGCCAATCAAGGTGGACAGGTAAGCTGCACCGAAGATGGGGCCCATTATGGCAAGACCTAGACCTAGACCTAGACCTAGACCTAGACCTAGGTTGCCAAGGGCACTCTGTGGTGCTTTCTCACGCCTCCTTTCCTTTCTGAACTCCCATTCAAGGTTGTCCATCCTAGCACTAATCGTTCTATTTTCCTCTATGAGGAACTCTAAACGCTGAGCTATTCTCTCCATTGGCTCACTTTGGAGCTGCTGCAGGGACAAGGTCCAAAACAGCGATACCTGCTCCACGTCACGGGTTCTATTTATGGACTCACCTGGCAACTTTAGTGATGTCACTGCTGATGTTGTCACTGTTGGTGTGACCTCATGACTCATTCATGCTATCTGAATTGTGGTGTAATTATGAGGTCACAGGGGGACGTGAATTTATTCATAAAGTTGATAGAGAGTTTGGGTCATAACTCAAAGATGCAATGATGCAGTCAAATAATTTGGAATTAAATATCTCTGAATCTGGTGTCCTTAGGGACTAGTAAAGCGCTATACAAATACAGGCCATTTACCATCTGTAAATTACAACATTTAAAGGGTTCTGACATCACAGTCATCTTTGTGACATCACATCCAGTCTCTCTGTTGTGATGTCAAATATCAATGCCAGATTCGCTTCTCTGTTGACATCACAGCAGAGAGATGAATCTGGCATTGATATTTGACATCACAGCAGAGAGATGAATCTGGCATTGATATTTGACATCACAGCAGAGAGATGAATCTGGCATTGATATTTGACATCACAGCAGAGAGATGAATCTGGCATTGATATTTGACATCACAGCAGAGAGATGAATCTGGCATTGATATTTGACATCACAGCAGAGAGATGAATCTGGCATTGATATTTGACATCACAGCAGAGAGATGAATCTGGCATTGTTATTTGACATCACAGCAGAGATATGAATCTGGCATTGATATTTGACATCACAGCAGAGATGAATCTGTCTCTTCTATATCAAAACCCAGCCAAACATCAAACATTCACCGTAGTCATTCAAAACCTTATTTGTAATATTATAATCAGCAAAATCAGCGTTTTAATTACAGGCATGTATCATTGTTTGCAACTCATAATTATAAAGCTCTATAACACGCTAAACAGGAAGCAAAACTCGTCTGTGCGCCTCCCAGCAGAATGTGCACACACAGTCTAAAGATAGCTCGCAGTGCTGCAGCTTCACGTCACACACAGTCTCACAGCCAGCTCAACCAAAGCTATATTAATTTATATTACAACAACGTCTTATATTTACAAACACTGATAGGTGCTAAAGCTGTTAGGCCTAACCAATTTCGAAAAAATTTAACATAACGGGTCTAACCGAAGAAAGCTCCACTTTTTTGCAGCCACTTACCCAGTATCTGTTTCTACAGTCTCTGGCTTAATCCCTAAAGTCCCTAACTCAATTTAACTGTGTCCAAAAAAGCACAAAGCACCGTTTCAGACGGTGAAGTGGTGAAGCCACTTACCGGTAGTTGTTCTCGACTCCATAAAATGATATTATAATTCAACACATCTTACAGGCACACCTGTCCAGGTGTGCCTGTAAGAAGAAAGGAAGGAGAGGCACACCTGTCCAGGTGTGCCTCTCCTTCCTTTCTTCAAAAACCTTATTACAAATACAAATGAATTACAATATCACAATTTTTGATGCATTTATTAGTTTATTGACTTGCCCTAAGGTTGGTGAGCCATCTTGCCGAGGACTGCACCGAGGATGGTGCCCGTTGTGGCAAGGCCTAGGCCTAGGCCTAGGATGCGCACAACGTTGGCAACGGAGGTCTGTGCTCCTTCCTCATGCCTCACCTTATGGACATCATTCAAATTCCTTTCAAGGTTGTCCATCTTGGCAATGAGCATTCTATTTTGCTCTATGAGGACGTCAAGACGCTCAGCTATTCTCTCCATTGGCTCACTTTGGAGCTGCTGCGGGGCAATGTCTCTATTTATGGACTCATGTGGCAACTTTAGTGATGTCACTGCTGATGTTGTCACTGTTGGTGTGACCTCATGACTCATTCATGCTATCTGAACTGTGGTGTAATTATGAGGTCACAGGGGGACGTGAATTTATTCATAAAGTTGATAGAGAGTTTGGGTCATAACTCAAAGATGCAATGATGCAGTCAAATAATTTGGAATTAAATATCTCTGAATCTGGTGTCCTTAGGGACTAGTAAAGCGCTATACAAATACAGGCCATTTACCATCTGTAAATTACAACATTTAGAGGGTTCTGACATCACAGTCATCTTTGTGACATCACATCCAGTCTCTCTGTTGTGATGTCAAATATCAATGCCAGATTCGCTTCTCTGTTGACATCACAGCAGAGAGATGAATCTGGCATTGATATTTGACATCACAGCAGAGAGATGAATCTGGCATTGATATTTGACATCACAGCAGAGATATGAATCTGGCATTGATATTTGACATCACAGCAGAGATATGAATCTGGCATTGATATTTGACATCACAGCAGAGAGATCAATCTGGCATTGATATTTGACATCACAGCAGAGATGAATCTGGTGTCCTTAGGGACTAGTAAAGCGCTATACAAATACAGGCCATTTACCATCTGTAAATTACAACAACATTTAGAGGGTTCTGACATCACAGTCATCTTTGTGACATCACATCCAGTCTCTCTGTTGTGATGTCAAATATCAATGCCAGATTCGCTTCTCTGTTGACATCACAGCAGAGAGATGAATCTGGCATTGATATTTGACATCACAGCAGAGAGATGAATCTGGCATTGATATTTGACATCACAGCAGAGAGATGAATCTGGCATTGATATTTGACATCACAACAGAGAGATGAATCTGGCATTGATATTTGACATCACAACAGAGAGACTGGATGTGATGTCAGAAGGATGACTGTGATGTCAGAACCCTCTAAATGTTGTAATTTACAGATAGTAAATGGCCTGTAAAAAAAGAGGCAAAAATTAGTTCGTTTCTTTATTCAACTTTTGAACAGTGGTGCTAACCCTAAGCCTATGATCATAACTCAAAGACGCAATGATGCAGTCAAATCATTTGGAATTAAATATCTCTGTCAGGGCGCCCCAGGGTGGCTGTGGCTACAATGTAGCTTGCCGTCACCGGTGTGTGAATGGGTGGATGACTGGATGTGTAAGGTGCTTTGGGGTCCTTAGGGACTAGTAAAGCGCTATACAATTTATCATCTGTAAATTACAACATTTAGAGGGTTCTGACATCACATCCAGTCTCTCTGCTGTGATGTCAAATATCACTGCCAGACTCGCTTCTCTTTTATGATGTCAAATATCACTGCCAGATTCATCTCTGTTGTGATGTCAAATATTAATGCCAGATTCAGGTACTCCACTCCTTCAGACGTACTCAGACTAGAACTTCTGTCCAAGGAGCTTTAGACCTTTATTTTATTGCTGCAGCCACCAGTGTCGTCCAGTTGGGTGGTCCTTTGCTCTTCTTTCTTCAACCTCAGGGGTTAGACAACCCTTCAGTCGTTGCACAGATCAGGGGATTATTCTGCCCCGATTTCAAACAACAATCTGTGTATCCTCCGGTCCGGTGGATCCTCCAGAAAAAGGAACAGGAACGTGTCCCCCTTTTGCCCAAGAGCCTCTCGAACCTATATTTATCCAAACAGATGGGACCAATAATGCTTCACTGAGTCAGAGACTTTAATGTCTCTTCTATGTAAGAATGTCTCGTGCTGATATACCTGCAAACTTGACAACAAAGGTTTTTCAGACTACATGTAGCTGTCCTCTATGTCAGCTAACACATTTACATTTATGTCACACTTATTTCTGCTTTCCCATTTTATAATTATTACTTACATTTTGATTAGATACCTTGAGTTTGTAAATGATCAGATTACATAATTGGAATACAATGTATCCAATTCAGGGTTGCGGGTGGATGAAGCCTATCCCAGCTGATACAGGACAAAGACAGGCTGCCAGTTTATCGCAGGGCTAACACAACATGTGTAACAGAAAATCCACTTAAATGTTTGATATTTCTTATAATAATCATAATTATGACTATTATTTAAAGGTTTCTTTATAAATACATTTTGATTTTTTTATAACCTCTAAAATATAAACCTGAGCTGTTTCAGATTCTGACCTCTGACCTCACTGCAGCTCCCTCTTGGAAGTATGTCTGCTTCTTGTCCCCAGTGTTGACCGCCTGCCCTTGATATCACGTACTGTACCTGAGGAACAAAAAAGGACAAACACTTGCCTTCATTTAAGAAGTACATTCATACAGAGGTAATCTATGGAAACACACTAGTTCAACCTTTGGGAGAAATCAGTTCCTGTGAAACATTTCTGTAAATGAACATCATGTGGAGAATGAATGAAATGAGTTCTTCAGGTGACTCAGCAGTCCTACACTGACAAATGAAATCTAGTTAAACTATTAAGCATATTTGCTCTTCTGAAATCCGTGTTAAACAACAACAAACATAAATTAGTAACAAAAATACAGCTGAGTAGAGGCTTTACAAACCAGTAGCAGCCATAATGCTAAATTTTAATCTTCAAATGTTTCTGAGCCGTCTTCAACCTGCTTTTAACACATTAAAGTCCCACAGTCAATGCAGCCTGACTCAATCCTAGATGTTCAGCACACAGAGGTGCTGTTTAAAGTTTAGTGATAACCTGAGTCACTGATCATTTGCAGTATTACAGAGTCTGGCAGTCTTTGCATGATTTCCACGTCACTGTAAGTTTCTAGCTGACTCTCAGGTGTGACAGGTGTGCCAGCAGGAAAGAGTAATAATAACCAGCATCCTGAGGTTTGTCATACAGGATTAAATTTACAGTGGCTTTGTTCACACAGCTGGGATTGTATTTTACACTGACCCTGGGTCAGTATAAGTATCATACAGTTTAAACGAAGCAGTGAAACTTGCACATATTTATTACAGATGCACTGAAGCTAATCGAGATATTTGCTGTCAACCTCTTTTTTTATTAAAACCACCTTATAGAACATCACATCAGTTACAATGTAGAATCAATGTCATTTATAGTTTACAAATGACAAAATGTTTACACAAAATCATGACAGTGTTTACATGATATCACCCACTACTAACATTACTTTATTTACTGTATCTTTTGAAAAAATACAGCAATTTTAACAACACAAGACTTAAGAATATTTAACAGGAGCAGGTTTCATTTTTCCCTGGTTTTATTATCACACTGTTCACCAAACGCAGCAAACCTTCACTATCTTATCCAAAGCTACTTGTAAACTGTGTCATAAAATTGGACATTTTGCTTGTGTCTGCTGCTCATCCAAGACAAGAGATGTACGGGAAGTCCATTTGCCAAAACTCACAGTCCTTTACTTAACAGATCCTTCTCATGCATCAAAAGGATTGCAATGCAGCATAAATGTGAGCACACCTACGTCATCAGCTAAGGACATTGAACTGATTGTGGACACAGGTTCTGCAGTTTCTATCCTGCCTAACCACATCTACGAAGAGCACTTCAGTGGTACGCCACTAAAACCACCTGACCTTCAACTAGCTACTGACTGAGTACCACTGTTCAAAAGTTGAATAAAGAAACAAACTAATTTTTGCCTCTTTTTTTATTAAAACCACCTTATAGAACATCACATCAGTTTTATTATCACACTGTTCACCAAAACGCAGCAAACCTTCACCATCTTATCCAGGAGGGTCACCTCTTCACCCTCACATGGAAGAAGTAATCTGATTGGCATGGTGGTATGTTTGAAGCAGGTCCCTTGTGTAGCGCTGGAACCCAGTCATGATGTGTTTCACCCATTTCATAGGCTGGTTTACTACAATAATGCCAAATAATTAGCAACTCTATAAATAGAAGGTAGTTCTGCAAAATCACTCAGTAGGATGTTTGTTCTAATTTGCTATGAGCTCAGAGCGCATAGAAAATAAAACTAATAGGCTATAAAGAGTGATATGAACATATTTAGAACTTACCGGAATGAAAATGTCAGGAGCATCAACAGATATTTGGAGATGGAAGAGAACTGGATATCAGCTCGTCTCACAGCTGCTATCCAGGCTAGACACCTTCGTTTGGTAACATCAATACACGAGCTGCCTCATGTTGTGCCTCGTGCGATCGAACATTGCAGACGACCACACAGCAAGAACGAACCATGGCTGTTGGTGTGTGCCTGTTGGTGTGTGCCTTCGCTCCCTCTTCACTTGTGCTAGACCCCCAAAATGGCGGATCGGGCCAAAATCCTTTCCAAGCCCACCCCCGTGACATCACGCTCCAAAGCCCTATAACTGTGTCCAGGTGTTAAATTCATCCATGTGATTCAGCAACACTGTAAAATAATATTCATTTCTTCGGTAAGAAGTGTGTGTTTCTAAAAAAAGCTAAACAATTCTCAGTTATCGACTGGGAATGAAGAGATTATAAATATATTCGAGAATGCATATAGAGATGGACCCTATCAAAAAATCATTTACAAATTATATTGTTCACTGATCAATCTACGGGGTCATGATACAAGATATGTTAAAGGAAGATGGGAAACAGAGAGCAATCTATTCTTAACAGGAGAGGAATGGGATGGGATTTGTAGGCAGCAGTGGTCAGTAACAAGCTCCCCCTCGTGGAGGGAATTCAGCTGGAAGAATGTATTTCGTTATTTTATTACCCCAGCCCAAAAATCCAATTATTCTCAGAACACAACATGCTGGAGGCATTGTGGACATGCAACAGCAAATCATTTTCACATTTTTTGGGAAGGTCCCCGTGTGGTTCCATTTTGGAAGGAAATACATAAGGTCATGGAAACAATCTTCCAAAAGAAAATACAATTTCATTTTGCATTATTGTACCTAGGCAACCTAGAGAGTCTTAATCTATGCAAACCGGATAAGTATTTGTTCAGTGTGCTGTCGGTAGCTTGCAAAAAGGCCATAACTCGCCTTTGGATTAAAGAGGATATTCCTACCATAGATGAATGGATTGATGTGATATATAATATTTTTGTTATGGAAAGAATAACTTTTAGGCTAAAGTGCCAGGCGGACTCTTTTGAAGAATATTGGTTGAAATGGTTGAAATATGTACAAAATGGGAGGCCCGATTTTGTATAATGTCATTGTATTTCTTGGTTTGTTTATTCTTGTGTTTTGTTTGGTCTTGTTTTGGTCCGTTTGTCTCTTCTGTTGTTGTTCGGTTTGGTTTTGCTTTCCCCCTCACGGTGATTAAATTGAATTTGTTGTATATGTTGTATAAATAAGAAAACTAATAAAACATAAATTAAAAAAAAAAGTGTGTGTTTCTGTCGTCATTATTTTACGCGTCGGGAGTGAGAACGGGTTGATTTCACTCACATGTGCTGTACCAGTGTACCTGCACATGTGATGTGACAATAAGTGATTTGATTTGAGAGTTCAAACTCACTGCTGTAATAACTTATAATGATTAATATAATAACTAGAATATTGGCCACATATATTTACACTGACTTTAGTCTCATGAACAACATTAGCTAATTGTTCAGGGCCCTAGAGTGCGACCAATATGGTCTTGTGATAATAACAGAAACAGATGCATCTATGTCATTATCTTTGAGCTTTTAAACTTAGCATAATTATAAAAACATGACTATAAAAGGTGTTAAAACTCTGATGCCATCTTGGAATACTGCACTTTGTTCATGTCATTACTCATTACAACATTTCTCTCTTTCTAATCATACATCTAGATGTTATGTCAACACACATTTAATCTACATTATAAGAGTGCCTTTGTGATAAATGTGTCTTTCATTCTTGAATTAACTGGTTAAATATTTAATCTAACTAAACCATAAAGATGGAGTCAGAAGACAACAGTCACCTGAAGGGGCTGAAAATTGTAAAGACCCTACAGAACAATCAGTAAATGTGAGTAAATCTGTGATTCTGCCAGTAACACACTGGGTTCAGTTTGGAGGTTGAACTCTCACTCACCAGGATTGACAGCTGTCTGTGCCACAGTTAAACTCATGCAGTGCTAATTTAAAAACTCTCAAATGTTTTGGACAATTTATATTTTTCTATCACAAAAAATACACGTCTTCATTGAAATAAACACACAGAGCAATTAATATATATTTTTAAATATAATTTTTCTTTATTTTAATTAGCAAGTGAGGGCAAAATAAAACTTAACATAAATGAGAGCAGAGTATAGTTATTATGTTATAAGCAGCCAATCAAGGTGGACAGGTAAGCTGCACCGAAGATGGGGCCCATTATGGCAAGACCTAGACCTAGACCTAGACCTAGACCTAGACCTAGGTTGCCAAGGGCACTCTGTGGTGCTTTCTCACGCCTCCTTTCCTTTCTGAACTCCCATTCAAGGTTGTCCATCCTAGCACTAATCGTTCTATTTTCCTCTATGAGGAACTCTAAACGCTGAGCTATTCTCTCCATTGGCTCACTTTGGAGCTGCTGCAGGGACAAGGTCCAAAACAGCGATACCTGCTCCACGTCACGGGTTCTATTTATGGACTCACCTGGCAACTTTAGTGATGTCACTGCTGATGTTGTCACTGTTGGTGTGACCTCATGACTCATTCATGCTATCTGAATTGTGGTGTAATTATGAGGTCACAGGGGGACGTGAATTTATTCATAAAGTTGATAGAGAGTTTGGGTCATAACTCAAAGATGCAATGATGCAGTCAAATAATTTGGAATTAAATATCTCTGAATCTGGTGTCCTTAGGGACTAGTAAAGCGCTATACAAATACAGGCCATTTACCATCTGTAAATTACAACATTTAAAGGGTTCTGACATCACAGTCATCTTTGTGACATCACATCCAGTCTCTCTGTTGTGATGTCAAATATCAATGCCAGATTCGCTTCTCTGTTGACATCACAGCAGAGAGATGAATCTGGCATTGATATTTGACATCACAGCAGAGAGATGAATCTGGCATTGATATTTGACATCACAGCAGAGAGATGAATCTGGCATTGATATTTGACATCACAGCAGAGAGATGAATCTGGCATTGATATTTGACATCACAGCAGAGAGATGAATCTGGCATTGATATTTGACATCACAGCAGAGAGATGAATCTGGCATTGATATTTGACATCACAGCAGAGAGATGAATCTGGCATTGTTATTTGACATCACAGCAGAGATATGAATCTGGCATTGATATTTGACATCACAGCAGAGATGAATCTGTCTCTTCTATATCAAAACCCAGCCAAACATCAAACATTCACCGTAGTCATTCAAAACCTTATTTGTAATATTATAATCAGCAAAATCAGCGTTTTAATTACAGGCATGTATCATTGTTTGCAACTCATAATTATAAAGCTCTATAACACGCTAAACAGGAAGCAAAACTCGTCTGTGCGCCTCCCAGCAGAATGTGCACACACAGTCTAAAGATAGCTCGCAGTGCTGCAGCTTCACGTCACACACAGTCTCACAGCCAGCTCAACCAAAGCTATATTAATTTATATTACAACAACGTCTTATATTTACAAACACTGATAGGTGCTAAAGCTGTTAGGCCTAACCAATTTCGAAAAAATTTAACATAACGGGTCTAACCGAAGAAAGCTCCACTTTTTTGCAGCCACTTACCCAGTATCTGTTTCTACAGTCTCTGGCTTAATCCCTAAAGTCCCTAACTCAATTTAACTGTGTCCAAAAAAGCACAAAGCACCGTTTCAGACGGTGAAGTGGTGAAGCCACTTACCGGTAGTTGTTCTCGACTCCATAAAATGATATTATAATTCAACACATCTTACAGGCACACCTGTCCAGGTGTGCCTGTAAGAAGAAAGGAAGGAGAGGCACACCTGTCCAGGTGTGCCTCTCCTTCCTTTCTTCAAAAACCTTATTACAAATACAAATGAATTACAATATCACAATTTTTGATGCATTTATTAGTTTATTGACTTGCCCTAAGGTTGGTGAGCCATCTTGCCGAGGACTGCACCGAGGATGGTGCCCGTTGTGGCAAGGCCTAGGCCTAGGCCTAGGATGCACACAACGTTGGCAACGGAGGTCTGTGCTCCTTCCTCATGCCTCACCTTATGGACATCATTCAAATTCCTTTCAAGGTTGTCCATCTTGGCAATGAGCATTCTATTTTGCTCTATGAGGACGTCAAGACGCTCAGCTATTCTCTCCATTGGCTCACTTTGGAGCTGCTGCGGGGCAATGTCTCTATTTATGGACTCATGTGGCAACTTTAGTGATGTCACTGCTGATGTTGTCACTGTTGGTGTGACCTCATGACTCATTCATGCTATCTGAACTGTGGTGTAATTATGAGGTCACAGGGGGACGTGAATTTATTCATAAAGTTGATAGAGAGTTTGGGTCATAACTCAAAGATGCAATGATGCAGTCAAATAATTTGGAATTAAATATCTCTGAATCTGGTGTCCTTAGGGACTAGTAAAGCGCTATACAAATACAGGCCATTTACCATCTGTAAATTACAACATTTAGAGGGTTCTGACATCACAGTCATCTTTGTGACATCACATCCAGTCTCTCTGTTGTGATGTCAAATATCAATGCCAGATTCGCTTCTCTGTTGACATCACAGCAGAGAGATGAATCTGGCATTGATATTTGACATCACAGCAGAGAGATGAATCTGGCATTGATATTTGACATCACAGCAGAGATATGAATCTGGCATTGATATTTGACATCACAGCAGAGATATGAATCTGGCATTGATATTTGACATCACAGCAGAGAGATCAATCTGGCATTGATATTTGACATCACAGCAGAGATGAATCTGGTGTCCTTAGGGACTAGTAAAGCGCTATACAAATACAGGCCATTTACCATCTGTAAATTACAACAACATTTAGAGGGTTCTGACATCACAGTCATCTTTGTGACATCACATCCAGTCTCTCTGTTGTGATGTCAAATATCAATGCCAGATTCGCTTCTCTGTTGACATCACAGCAGAGAGATGAATCTGGCATTGATATTTGACATCACAGCAGAGAGATGAATCTGGCATTGATATTTGACATCACAGCAGAGAGATGAATCTGGCATTGATATTTGACATCACAACAGAGAGATGAATCTGGCATTGATATTTGACATCACAACAGAGAGACTGGATGTGATGTCAGAAGGATGACTGTGATGTCAGAACCCTCTAAATGTTGTAATTTACAGATAGTAAATGGCCTGTAAAAAAAGAGGCAAAAATTAGTTCGTTTCTTTATTCAACTTTTGAACAGTGGTGCTAACCCTAAGCCTATGATCATAACTCAAAGACGCAATGATGCAGTCAAATCATTTGGAATTAAATATCTCTGTCAGGGCGCCCCAGGGTGGCTGTGGCTACAATGTAGCTTGCCGTCACCGGTGTGTGAATGGGTGGATGACTGGATGTGTAAGGTGCTTTGGGGTCCTTAGGGACTAGTAAAGCGCTATACAATTTATCATCTGTAAATTACAACATTTAGAGGGTTCTGACATCACATCCAGTCTCTCTGCTGTGATGTCAAATATCACTGCCAGACTCGCTTCTCTTTTATGATGTCAAATATCACTGCCAGATTCATCTCTGTTGTGATGTCAAATATTAATGCCAGATTCAGGTACTCCACTCCTTCAGACGTACTCAGACTAGAACTTCTGTCCAAGGAGCTTTAGACCTTTATTTTATTGCTGCAGCCACCAGTGTCGTCCAGTTGGGTGGTCCTTTGCTCTTCTTTCTTCAACCTCAGGGGTTAGACAACCCTTCAGTCGTTGCACAGATCAGGGGATTATTCTGCCCCGATTTCAAACAACAATCTGTGTATCCTCCGGTCCGGTGGATCCTCCAGAAAAAGGAACAGGAACGTGTCCCCCTTTTGCCCAAGAGCCTCTCGAACCTATATTTATCCAAACAGATGGGACCAATAATGCTTCACTGAGTCAGAGACTTTAATGTCTCTTCTATGTAAGAATGTCTCGTGCTGATATACCTGCAAACTTGACAACAAAGGTTTTTCAGACTACATGTAGCTGTCCTCTATGTCAGCTAACACATTTACATTTATGTCACACTTATTTCTGCTTTCCCATTTTATAATTATTACTTACATTTTGATTAGATACCTTGAGTTTGTAAATGATCAGATTACATAATTGGAATACAATGTATCCAATTCAGGGTTGCGGGTGGATGAAGCCTATCCCAGCTGATACAGGACAAAGACAGGCTGCCAGTTTATCGCAGGGCTAACACAACATGTGTAACAGAAAATCCACTTAAATGTTTGATATTTCTTATAATAATCATAATTATGACTATTATTTAAAGGTTTCTTTATAAATACATTTTGATTTTTTTATAACCTCTAAAATATAAACCTGAGCTGTTTCAGATTCTGACCTCTGACCTCACTGCAGCTCCCTCTTGGAAGTATGTCTGCTTCTTGTCCCCAGTGTTGACCGCCTGCCCTTGATATCACGTACTGTACCTGAGGAACAAAAAAGGACAAACACTTGCCTTCATTTAAGAAGTACATTCATACAGAGGTAATCTATGGAAACACACTAGTTCAACCTTTGGGAGAAATCAGTTCCTGTGAAACATTTCTGTAAATGAACATCATGTGGAGAATGAATGAAATGAGTTCTTCAGGTGACTCAGCAGTCCTACACTGACAAATGAAATCTAGTTAAACTATTAAGCATATTTGCTCTTCTGAAATCCGTGTTAAACAACAACAAACATAAATTAGTAACAAAAATACAGCTGAGTAGAGGCTTTACAAACCAGTAGCAGCCATAATGCTAAATTTTAATCTTCAAATGTTTCTGAGCCGTCTTCAACCTGCTTTTAACACATTAAAGTCCCACAGTCAATGCAGCCTGACTCAATCCTAGATGTTCAGCACACAGAGGTGCTGTTTAAAGTTTAGTGATAACCTGAGTCACTGATCATTTGCAGTATTACAGAGTCTGGCAGTCTTTGCATGATTTCCACGTCACTGTAAGTTTCTAGCTGACTCTCAGGTGTGACAGGTGTGCCAGCAGGAAAGAGTAATAATAACCAGCATCCTGAGGTTTGTCATACAGGATTAAATTTACAGTGGCTTTGTTCACACAGCTGGGATTGTATTTTACACTGACCCTGGGTCAGTATAAGTATCATACAGTTTAAACGAAGCAGTGAAACTTGCACATATTTATTACAGATGCACTGAAGCTAATCGAGATATTTGCTGTCAACCTCTTTTTTTATTAAAACCACCTTATAGAACATCACATCAGTTACAATGTAGAATCAATGTCATTTATAGTTTACAAATGACAAAATGTTTACACAAAATCATGACAGTGTTTACATGATATCACCCACTACTAACATTACTTTATTTACTGTATCTTTTGAAAAAATACAGCAATTTTAACAACACAAGACTTAAGAATATTTAACAGGAGCAGGTTTCATTTTTCCCTGGTTTTATTATCACACTGTTCACCAAACGCAGCAAACCTTCACTATCTTATCCAAAGCTACTTGTAAACTGTGTCATAAAATTGGACATTTTGCTTGTGTCTGCTGCTCATCCAAGACAAGAGATGTACGGGAAGTCCATTTGCCAAAACTCACAGTCCTTTACTTAACAGATCCTTCTCATGCATCAAAAGGATTGCAATGCAGCATAAATGTGAGCACACCTACGTCATCAGCTAAGGACATTGAACTGATTGTGGACACAGGTTCTGCAGTTTCTATCCTGCCTAACCACATCTACGAAGAGCACTTCAGTGGTACGCCACTAAAACCACCTGACCTTCAACTAGCTACTGACTGAGTACCACTGTTCAAAAGTTGAATAAAGAAACAAACTAATTTTTGCCTCTTTTTTTATTAAAACCACCTTATAGAACATCACATCAGTTTTATTATCACACTGTTCACCAAAACGCAGCAAACCTTCACCATCTTATCCAGGAGGGTCACCTCTTCACCCTCACATGGAAGAAGTAATCTGATTGGCATGGTGGTATGTTTGAAGCAGGTCCCTTGTGTAGCGCTGGAACCCAGTCATGATGTGTTTCACCCATTTCATAGGCTGGTTTACTACAATAATGCCAAATAATTAGCAACTCTATAAATAGAAGGTAGTTCTGCAAAATCACTCAGTAGGATGTTTGTTCTAATTTGCTATGAGCTCAGAGCGCATAGAAAATAAAACTAATAGGCTATAAAGAGTGATATGAACATATTTAGAACTTACCGGAATGAAAATGTCAGGAGCATCAACAGATATTTGGAGATGGAAGAGAACTGGATATCAGCTCGTCTCACAGCTGCTATCCAGGCTAGACACCTTCGTTTGGTAACATCAATACACGAGCTGCCTCATGTTGTGCCTCGTGCGATCGAACATTGCAGACGACCACACAGCAAGAACGAACCATGGCTGTTGGTGTGTGCCTGTTGGTGTGTGCCTTCGCTCCCTCTTCACTTGTGCTAGACCCCCAAAATGGCGGATCGGGCCAAAATCCTTTCCAAGCCCACCCCCGTGACATCACGCTCCAAAGCCCTATAACTGTGTCCAGGTGTTAAATTCATCCATGTGATTCAGCAACACTGTAAAATAATATTCATTTCTTCGGTAAGAAGTGTGTGTTTCTAAAAAAAGCTAAACAATTCTCAGTTATCGACTGGGAATGAAGAGATTATAAATATATTCGAGAATGCATATAGAGATGGACCCTATCAAAAAATCATTTACAAATTATATTGTTCACTGATCAATCTACGGGGTCATGATACAAGATATGTTAAAGGAAGATGGGAAACAGAGAGCAATCTATTCTTAACAGGAGAGGAATGGGATGGGATTTGTAGGCAGCAGTGGTCAGTAACAAGCTCCCCCTCGTGGAGGGAATTCAGCTGGAAGAATGTATTTCGTTATTTTATTACCCCAGCCCAAAAATCCAATTATTCTCAGAACACAACATGCTGGAGGCATTGTGGACATGCAACAGCAAATCATTTTCACATTTTTTGGGAAGGTCCCCGTGTGGTTCCATTTTGGAAGGAAATACATAAGGTCATGGAAACAATCTTCCAAAAGAAAATACAATTTCATTTTGCATTATTGTACCTAGGCAACCTAGAGAGTCTTAATCTATGCAAACCGGATAAGTATTTGTTCAGTGTGCTGTCGGTAGCTTGCAAAAAGGCCATAACTCGCCTTTGGATTAAAGAGGATATTCCTACCATAGATGAATGGATTGATGTGATATATAATATTTTTGTTATGGAAAGAATAACTTTTAGGCTAAAGTGCCAGGCGGACTCTTTTGAAGAATATTGGTTGAAATGGTTGAAATATGTACAAAATGGGAGGCCCGATTTTGTATAATGTCATTGTATTTCTTGGTTTGTTTATTCTTGTGTTTTGTTTGGTCTTGTTTTGGTCCGTTTGTCTCTTCTGTTGTTGTTCGGTTTGGTTTTGCTTTCCCCCTCACGGTGATTAAATTGAATTTGTTGTATATGTTGTATAAATAAGAAAACTAATAAAACATAAATTAAAAAAAAAAGTGTGTGTTTCTGTCGTCATTATTTTACGCGTCGGGAGTGAGAACGGGTTGATTTCACTCACATGTGCTGTACCAGTGTACCTGCACATGTGATGTGACAATAAGTGATTTGATTTGAGAGTTCAAACTCACTGCTGTAATAACTTATAATGATTAATATAATAACTAGAATATTGGCCACATATATTTACACTGACTTTAGTCTCATGAACAACATTAGCTAATTGTTCAGGGCCCTAGAGTGCGACCAATATGGTCTTGTGATAATAACAGAAACAGATGCATCTATGTCATTATCTTTGAGCTTTTAAACTTAGCATAATTATAAAAACATGACTATAAAAGGTGTTAAAACTCTGATGCCATCTTGGAATACTGCACTTTGTTCATGTCATTACTCATTACAACATTTCTCTCTTTCTAATCATACATCTAGATGTTATGTCAACACACATTTAATCTACATTATAAGAGTGCCTTTGTGATAAATGTGTCTTTCATTCTTGAATTAACTGGTTAAATATTTAATCTAACTAAACCATAAAGATGGAGTCAGAAGACAACAGTCACCTGAAGGGGCTGAAAATTGTAAAGACCCTACAGAACAATCAGTAAATGTGAGTAAATCTGTGATTCTGCCAGTAACACACTGGGTTCAGTTTGGAGGTTGAACTCTCACTCACCAGGATTGACAGCTGTCTGTGCCACAGTTAAACTCATGCAGTGCTAATTTAAAAACTCTCAAATGTTTTGGACAATTTATATTTTTCTATCACAAAAAATACACGTCTTCATTGAAATAAACACACAGAGCAATTAATATATATTTTTAAATATAATTTTTCTTTATTTTAATTAGCAAGTGAGGGCAAAATAAAACTTAACATAAATGAGAGCAGAGTATAGTTATTATGTTATAAGCAGCCAATCAAGGTGGACAGGTAAGCTGCACCGAAGATGGGGCCCATTATGGCAAGACCTAGACCTAGACCTAGACCTAGACCTAGACCTAGGTTGCCAAGGGCACTCTGTGGTGCTTTCTCACGCCTCCTTTCCTTTCTGAACTCCCATTCAAGGTTGTCCATCCTAGCACTAATCGTTCTATTTTCCTCTATGAGGAACTCTAAACGCTGAGCTATTCTCTCCATTGGCTCACTTTGGAGCTGCTGCAGGGACAAGGTCCAAAACAGCGATACCTGCTCCACGTCACGGGTTCTATTTATGGACTCACCTGGCAACTTTAGTGATGTCACTGCTGATGTTGTCACTGTTGGTGTGACCTCATGACTCATTCATGCTATCTGAATTGTGGTGTAATTATGAGGTCACAGGGGGACGTGAATTTATTCATAAAGTTGATAGAGAGTTTGGGTCATAACTCAAAGATGCAATGATGCAGTCAAATAATTTGGAATTAAATATCTCTGAATCTGGTGTCCTTAGGGACTAGTAAAGCGCTATACAAATACAGGCCATTTACCATCTGTAAATTACAACATTTAAAGGGTTCTGACATCACAGTCATCTTTGTGACATCACATCCAGTCTCTCTGTTGTGATGTCAAATATCAATGCCAGATTCGCTTCTCTGTTGACATCACAGCAGAGAGATGAATCTGGCATTGATATTTGACATCACAGCAGAGAGATGAATCTGGCATTGATATTTGACATCACAGCAGAGAGATGAATCTGGCATTGATATTTGACATCACAGCAGAGAGATGAATCTGGCATTGATATTTGACATCACAGCAGAGAGATGAATCTGGCATTGATATTTGACATCACAGCAGAGAGATGAATCTGGCATTGATATTTGACATCACAGCAGAGAGATGAATCTGGCATTGTTATTTGACATCACAGCAGAGATATGAATCTGGCATTGATATTTGACATCACAGCAGAGATGAATCTGTCTCTTCTATATCAAAACCCAGCCAAACATCAAACATTCACCGTAGTCATTCAAAACCTTATTTGTAATATTATAATCAGCAAAATCAGCGTTTTAATTACAGGCATGTATCATTGTTTGCAACTCATAATTATAAAGCTCTATAACACGCTAAACAGGAAGCAAAACTCGTCTGTGCGCCTCCCAGCAGAATGTGCACACACAGTCTAAAGATAGCTCGCAGTGCTGCAGCTTCACGTCACACACAGTCTCACAGCCAGCTCAACCAAAGCTATATTAATTTATATTACAACAACGTCTTATATTTACAAACACTGATAGGTGCTAAAGCTGTTAGGCCTAACCAATTTCGAAAAAATTTAACATAACGGGTCTAACCGAAGAAAGCTCCACTTTTTTGCAGCCACTTACCCAGTATCTGTTTCTACAGTCTCTGGCTTAATCCCTAAAGTCCCTAACTCAATTTAACTGTGTCCAAAAAAGCACAAAGCACCGTTTCAGACGGTGAAGTGGTGAAGCCACTTACCGGTAGTTGTTCTCGACTCCATAAAATGATATTATAATTCAACACATCTTACAGGCACACCTGTCCAGGTGTGCCTGTAAGAAGAAAGGAAGGAGAGGCACACCTGTCCAGGTGTGCCTCTCCTTCCTTTCTTCAAAAACCTTATTACAAATACAAATGAATTACAATATCACAATTTTTGATGCATTTATTAGTTTATTGACTTGCCCTAAGGTTGGTGAGCCATCTTGCCGAGGACTGCACCGAGGATGGTGCCCGTTGTGGCAAGGCCTAGGCCTAGGCCTAGGATGCGCACAACGTTGGCAACGGAGGTCTGTGCTCCTTCCTCATGCCTCACCTTATGGACATCATTCAAATTCCTTTCAAGGTTGTCCATCTTGGCAATGAGCATTCTATTTTGCTCTATGAGGACGTCAAGACGCTCAGCTATTCTCTCCATTGGCTCACTTTGGAGCTGCTGCGGGGCAATGTCTCTATTTATGGACTCATGTGGCAACTTTAGTGATGTCACTGCTGATGTTGTCACTGTTGGTGTGACCTCATGACTCATTCATGCTATCTGAACTGTGGTGTAATTATGAGGTCACAGGGGGACGTGAATTTATTCATAAAGTTGATAGAGAGTTTGGGTCATAACTCAAAGATGCAATGATGCAGTCAAATAATTTGGAATTAAATATCTCTGAATCTGGTGTCCTTAGGGACTAGTAAAGCGCTATACAAATACAGGCCATTTACCATCTGTAAATTACAACATTTAGAGGGTTCTGACATCACAGTCATCTTTGTGACATCACATCCAGTCTCTCTGTTGTGATGTCAAATATCAATGCCAGATTCGCTTCTCTGTTGACATCACAGCAGAGAGATGAATCTGGCATTGATATTTGACATCACAGCAGAGAGATGAATCTGGCATTGATATTTGACATCACAGCAGAGATATGAATCTGGCATTGATATTTGACATCACAGCAGAGATATGAATCTGGCATTGATATTTGACATCACAGCAGAGAGATCAATCTGGCATTGATATTTGACATCACAGCAGAGATGAATCTGGTGTCCTTAGGGACTAGTAAAGCGCTATACAAATACAGGCCATTTACCATCTGTAAATTACAACAACATTTAGAGGGTTCTGACATCACAGTCATCTTTGTGACATCACATCCAGTCTCTCTGTTGTGATGTCAAATATCAATGCCAGATTCGCTTCTCTGTTGACATCACAGCAGAGAGATGAATCTGGCATTGATATTTGACATCACAGCAGAGAGATGAATCTGGCATTGATATTTGACATCACAGCAGAGAGATGAATCTGGCATTGATATTTGACATCACAACAGAGAGATGAATCTGGCATTGATATTTGACATCACAACAGAGAGACTGGATGTGATGTCAGAAGGATGACTGTGATGTCAGAACCCTCTAAATGTTGTAATTTACAGATAGTAAATGGCCTGTAAAAAAAGAGGCAAAAATTAGTTCGTTTCTTTATTCAACTTTTGAACAGTGGTGCTAACCCTAAGCCTATGATCATAACTCAAAGACGCAATGATGCAGTCAAATCATTTGGAATTAAATATCTCTGTCAGGGCGCCCCAGGGTGGCTGTGGCTACAATGTAGCTTGCCGTCACCGGTGTGTGAATGGGTGGATGACTGGATGTGTAAGGTGCTTTGGGGTCCTTAGGGACTAGTAAAGCGCTATACAATTTATCATCTGTAAATTACAACATTTAGAGGGTTCTGACATCACATCCAGTCTCTCTGCTGTGATGTCAAATATCACTGCCAGACTCGCTTCTCTTTTATGATGTCAAATATCACTGCCAGATTCATCTCTGTTGTGATGTCAAATATTAATGCCAGATTCAGGTACTCCACTCCTTCAGACGTACTCAGACTAGAACTTCTGTCCAAGGAGCTTTAGACCTTTATTTTATTGCTGCAGCCACCAGTGTCGTCCAGTTGGGTGGTCCTTTGCTCTTCTTTCTTCAACCTCAGGGGTTAGACAACCCTTCAGTCGTTGCACAGATCAGGGGATTATTCTGCCCCGATTTCAAACAACAATCTGTGTATCCTCCGGTCCGGTGGATCCTCCAGAAAAAGGAACAGGAACGTGTCCCCCTTTTGCCCAAGAGCCTCTCGAACCTATATTTATCCAAACAGATGGGACCAATAATGCTTCACTGAGTCAGAGACTTTAATGTCTCTTCTATGTAAGAATGTCTCGTGCTGATATACCTGCAAACTTGACAACAAAGGTTTTTCAGACTACATGTAGCTGTCCTCTATGTCAGCTAACACATTTACATTTATGTCACACTTATTTCTGCTTTCCCATTTTATAATTATTACTTACATTTTGATTAGATACCTTGAGTTTGTAAATGATCAGATTACATAATTGGAATACAATGTATCCAATTCAGGGTTGCGGGTGGATGAAGCCTATCCCAGCTGATACAGGACAAAGACAGGCTGCCAGTTTATCGCAGGGCTAACACAACATGTGTAACAGAAAATCCACTTAAATGTTTGATATTTCTTATAATAATCATAATTATGACTATTATTTAAAGGTTTCTTTATAAATACATTTTGATTTTTTTATAACCTCTAAAATATAAACCTGAGCTGTTTCAGATTCTGACCTCTGACCTCACTGCAGCTCCCTCTTGGAAGTATGTCTGCTTCTTGTCCCCAGTGTTGACCGCCTGCCCTTGATATCACGTACTGTACCTGAGGAACAAAAAAGGACAAACACTTGCCTTCATTTAAGAAGTACATTCATACAGAGGTAATCTATGGAAACACACTAGTTCAACCTTTGGGAGAAATCAGTTCCTGTGAAACATTTCTGTAAATGAACATCATGTGGAGAATGAATGAAATGAGTTCTTCAGGTGACTCAGCAGTCCTACACTGACAAATGAAATCTAGTTAAACTATTAAGCATATTTGCTCTTCTGAAATCCGTGTTAAACAACAACAAACATAAATTAGTAACAAAAATACAGCTGAGTAGAGGCTTTACAAACCAGTAGCAGCCATAATGCTAAATTTTAATCTTCAAATGTTTCTGAGCCGTCTTCAACCTGCTTTTAACACATTAAAGTCCCACAGTCAATGCAGCCTGACTCAATCCTAGATGTTCAGCACACAGAGGTGCTGTTTAAAGTTTAGTGATAACCTGAGTCACTGATCATTTGCAGTATTACAGAGTCTGGCAGTCTTTGCATGATTTCCACGTCACTGTAAGTTTCTAGCTGACTCTCAGGTGTGACAGGTGTGCCAGCAGGAAAGAGTAATAATAACCAGCATCCTGAGGTTTGTCATACAGGATTAAATTTACAGTGGCTTTGTTCACACAGCTGGGATTGTATTTTACACTGACCCTGGGTCAGTATAAGTATCATACAGTTTAAACGAAGCAGTGAAACTTGCACATATTTATTACAGATGCACTGAAGCTAATCGAGATATTTGCTGTCAACCTCTTTTTTTATTAAAACCACCTTATAGAACATCACATCAGTTACAATGTAGAATCAATGTCATTTATAGTTTACAAATGACAAAATGTTTACACAAAATCATGACAGTGTTTACATGATATCACCCACTACTAACATTACTTTATTTACTGTATCTTTTGAAAAAATACAGCAATTTTAACAACACAAGACTTAAGAATATTTAACAGGAGCAGGTTTCATTTTTCCCTGGTTTTATTATCACACTGTTCACCAAACGCAGCAAACCTTCACTATCTTATCCAAAGCTACTTGTAAACTGTGTCATAAAATTGGACATTTTGCTTGTGTCTGCTGCTCATCCAAGACAAGAGATGTACGGGAAGTCCATTTGCCAAAACTCACAGTCCTTTACTTAACAGATCCTTCTCATGCATCAAAAGGATTGCAATGCAGCATAAATGTGAGCACACCTACGTCATCAGCTAAGGACATTGAACTGATTGTGGACACAGGTTCTGCAGTTTCTATCCTGCCTAACCACATCTACGAAGAGCACTTCAGTGGTACGCCACTAAAACCACCTGACCTTCAACTAGCTACTGACTGAGTACCACTGTTCAAAAGTTGAATAAAGAAACAAACTAATTTTTGCCTCTTTTTTTATTAAAACCACCTTATAGAACATCACATCAGTTTTATTATCACACTGTTCACCAAAACGCAGCAAACCTTCACCATCTTATCCAGGAGGGTCACCTCTTCACCCTCACATGGAAGAAGTAATCTGATTGGCATGGTGGTATGTTTGAAGCAGGTCCCTTGTGTAGCGCTGGAACCCAGTCATGATGTGTTTCACCCATTTCATAGGCTGGTTTACTACAATAATGCCAAATAATTAGCAACTCTATAAATAGAAGGTAGTTCTGCAAAATCACTCAGTAGGATGTTTGTTCTAATTTGCTATGAGCTCAGAGCGCATAGAAAATAAAACTAATAGGCTATAAAGAGTGATATGAACATATTTAGAACTTACCGGAATGAAAATGTCAGGAGCATCAACAGATATTTGGAGATGGAAGAGAACTGGATATCAGCTCGTCTCACAGCTGCTATCCAGGCTAGACACCTTCGTTTGGTAACATCAATACACGAGCTGCCTCATGTTGTGCCTCGTGCGATCGAACATTGCAGACGACCACACAGCAAGAACGAACCATGGCTGTTGGTGTGTGCCTGTTGGTGTGTGCCTTCGCTCCCTCTTCACTTGTGCTAGACCCCCAAAATGGCGGATCGGGCCAAAATCCTTTCCAAGCCCACCCCCGTGACATCACGCTCCAAAGCCCTATAACTGTGTCCAGGTGTTAAATTCATCCATGTGATTCAGCAACACTGTAAAATAATATTCATTTCTTCGGTAAGAAGTGTGTGTTTCTAAAAAAAGCTAAACAATTCTCAGTTATCGACTGGGAATGAAGAGATTATAAATATATTCGAGAATGCATATAGAGATGGACCCTATCAAAAAATCATTTACAAATTATATTGTTCACTGATCAATCTACGGGGTCATGATACAAGATATGTTAAAGGAAGATGGGAAACAGAGAGCAATCTATTCTTAACAGGAGAGGAATGGGATGGGATTTGTAGGCAGCAGTGGTCAGTAACAAGCTCCCCCTCGTGGAGGGAATTCAGCTGGAAGAATGTATTTCGTTATTTTATTACCCCAGCCCAAAAATCCAATTATTCTCAGAACACAACATGCTGGAGGCATTGTGGACATGCAACAGCAAATCATTTTCACATTTTTTGGGAAGGTCCCCGTGTGGTTCCATTTTGGAAGGAAATACATAAGGTCATGGAAACAATCTTCCAAAAGAAAATACAATTTCATTTTGCATTATTGTACCTAGGCAACCTAGAGAGTCTTAATCTATGCAAACCGGATAAGTATTTGTTCAGTGTGCTGTCGGTAGCTTGCAAAAAGGCCATAACTCGCCTTTGGATTAAAGAGGATATTCCTACCATAGATGAATGGATTGATGTGATATATAATATTTTTGTTATGGAAAGAATAACTTTTAGGCTAAAGTGCCAGGCGGACTCTTTTGAAGAATATTGGTTGAAATGGTTGAAATATGTACAAAATGGGAGGCCCGATTTTGTATAATGTCATTGTATTTCTTGGTTTGTTTATTCTTGTGTTTTGTTTGGTCTTGTTTTGGTCCGTTTGTCTCTTCTGTTGTTGTTCGGTTTGGTTTTGCTTTCCCCCTCACGGTGATTAAATTGAATTTGTTGTATATGTTGTATAAATAAGAAAACTAATAAAACATAAATTAAAAAAAAAAGTGTGTGTTTCTGTCGTCATTATTTTACGCGTCGGGAGTGAGAACGGGTTGATTTCACTCACATGTGCTGTACCAGTGTACCTGCACATGTGATGTGACAATAAGTGATTTGATTTGAGAGTTCAAACTCACTGCTGTAATAACTTATAATGATTAATATAATAACTAGAATATTGGCCACATATATTTACACTGACTTTAGTCTCATGAACAACATTAGCTAATTGTTCAGGGCCCTAGAGTGCGACCAATATGGTCTTGTGATAATAACAGAAACAGATGCATCTATGTCATTATCTTTGAGCTTTTAAACTTAGCATAATTATAAAAACATGACTATAAAAGGTGTTAAAACTCTGATGCCATCTTGGAATACTGCACTTTGTTCATGTCATTACTCATTACAACATTTCTCTCTTTCTAATCATACATCTAGATGTTATGTCAACACACATTTAATCTACATTATAAGAGTGCCTTTGTGATAAATGTGTCTTCCATTCTTGAATTAACTGGTTAAATATTTAATCTAACTAAACCATAAAGATGGAGTCAGAAGACAACAGTCACCTGAAGGGGCTGAAAATTGTAAAGACCCTACAGAACAATCAGTAAATGTGAGTAAATCTGTGATTCTGCCAGTAACACACTGGGTTCAGTTTGGAGGTTGAACTCTCACTCACCAGGATTGACAGCTGTCTGTGCCACAGTTAAACTCATGCAGTGCTAATTTAAAAACTCTCAAATGTTTTGGACAATTTATATTTTTCTATCACAAAAAATACACGTCTTCATTGAAATAAACACACAGAGCAATTAATATATATTTTTAAATATAATTTTTCTTTATTTTAATTAGCAAGTGAGGGCAAAATAAAACTTAACATAAATGAGAGCAGAGTATAGTTATTATGTTATAAGCAGCCAATCAAGGTGGACAGGTAAGCTGCACCGAAGATGGGGCCCATTATGGCAAGACCTAGACCTAGACCTAGACCTAGACCTAGACCTAGGTTGCCAAGGGCACTCTGTGGTGCTTTCTCACGCCTCCTTTCCTTTCTGAACTCCCATTCAAGGTTGTCCATCCTAGCACTAATCGTTCTATTTTCCTCTATGAGGAACTCTAAACGCTGAGCTATTCTCTCCATTGGCTCACTTTGGAGCTGCTGCAGGGACAAGGTCCAAAACAGCGATACCTGCTCCACGTCACGGGTTCTATTTATGGACTCACCTGGCAACTTTAGTGATGTCACTGCTGATGTTGTCACTGTTGGTGTGACCTCATGACTCATTCATGCTATCTGAATTGTGGTGTAATTATGAGGTCACAGGGGGACGTGAATTTATTCATAAAGTTGATAGAGAGTTTGGGTCATAACTCAAAGATGCAATGATGCAGTCAAATAATTTGGAATTAAATATCTCTGAATCTGGTGTCCTTAGGGACTAGTAAAGCGCTATACAAATACAGGCCATTTACCATCTGTAAATTACAACATTTAAAGGGTTCTGACATCACAGTCATCTTTGTGACATCACATCCAGTCTCTCTGTTGTGATGTCAAATATCAATGCCAGATTCGCTTCTCTGTTGACATCACAGCAGAGAGATGAATCTGGCATTGATATTTGACATCACAGCAGAGAGATGAATCTGGCATTGATATTTGACATCACAGCAGAGAGATGAATCTGGCATTGATATTTGACATCACAGCAGAGAGATGAATCTGGCATTGATATTTGACATCACAGCAGAGAGATGAATCTGGCATTGATATTTGACATCACAGCAGAGATATGAATCTGGCATTGTTATTTGACATCACAGCAGAGATATGAATCTGGCATTGATATTTGACATCACAGCAGAGATGAATCTGGTGTCCTTAGGGACTAGTAAAGCGCTATACAAATACAGGCCATTTACCATCTGTAAATTACAACATTTAGAGGGTTCTGACATCACAGTCATCTTTGTGACATCACATCCAGTCTCTCTGTTGTGATGTCAAATATCAATGCCAGATTCATATCTCTGCTGTGATGTCACATATCAATGCCAGATTCATATCTCTGCTGTGATGTCAAATATCAATGCCAGATTCATCTCTCTGCTGTGATGTCAAATATCAATGCCAGATTCATCTCTCTGCTGTGATGTCAAATATCAATGCCAGATTCATCTCTCTGCTGTGATGTCAAATAACAATGCCAGATTCATCTCTCTGCTGTGATGTCAAATATCAATGCCAGATTCATCTCTCTGCTGTGATGTCAAATATCAATGCCAGATTCATCTCTCTGCTGTGATGTCAAATAACAATGCCAGATTCATATCTCTGCTGTGATGTCAAATATCAATGCCAGATTCATCTCTCTGCTGTGATGTCAAATATCAATGCCAGATTCATCTCTCTGCTGTGATGTCAACAGAGAAGCGAATCTGGCATTGATATTTGACATCACAACAGAGAGACTGGATGTGATGTCACAAAGATGACTGTGATGTCAGAACCCTCTAAATGTTGTAATTTACAGATGGTAAATGGCCTGTATTTGTATAGCGCTTTACTAGTCCCTAAGGACACCAGATTCAGAGATATTTAATTCCAAATTATTTGACTGCATCATTGCATCTTTGAGTTATGACCCAAACTCTCTATCAACTTTATGAATAAATTCACGTCCCCCTGTGACCTCATAATTACACCACAGTTCAGATAGCATGAATGAGTCATGAGGTCACACCAACAGTGACAACATCAGCAGTGACATCACTAAAGTTGCCACATGAGTCCATAAATAGAGACATTGCCCCGCAGCAGCTCCAAAGTGAGCCAATGGAGAGAATAGCTGAGCGTCTTGACGTCCTCATAGAGCAAAATAGAATGCTCATTGCCAAGATGGACAACCTTGAAAGGAATTTGAATGATGTCCATAAGGTGAGGCATGAGGAAGGAGCACAGACCTCCGTTGCCAACGTTGTGCGCATCCTAGGCCTAGGCCTAGACCTTGCCACAGCGGGCACCATCCTCGGTGCAGTCCTTCGCAAGATGGCTCACCAACCTTAGGGCAAGTCAATAAACTAATAAATGCATCAAAAATTGTGATATTGTAATTCATTTGTATTTGTAATAAGGTTTTTGAAGAAAGGAAGGAGAGGCACACCTGGACAGGTGTGCCTCTCCTTCCTTTCTTCTTACAGGCACACCTGGACAGGTGTGCCTGTAAGATGTGTTGAATTATAATATCATTTTATGGAGTCGAGAACAACTACCGGTAAGTGGCTTCACCACTTCACCGTCTGAAACGGTGCTTTGTGCTTTTTTGGACACAGTTAAATTGAGTTAGGGACTTTAGGGATTAGGCCAGAGACTGTAGAAACAGATACTGGGTAAGTGGCTGCAAAAAAGTGGAGCTTTCTTCGGTTAGACCCGTTATGTTAAATTTTTTCGAAATTGGTTAGGCCTAACAGCTTTAGCACCTATCAGTGTTTGTAAATATAAGACGTTGTTGTAATATAAATTAATATAGCTTTGGTTGAGCTGGCTGTGAGACTGTGTGTGACGTGAAGCTGCAGCACTGCGAGCTATCTTTAGACTGTGTGTGCACATTCTGCTGGGAGGCGCACAGACGAGTTTTGCTTCCTGTTTAGCGTGTTATAGAGCTTTATAATTATGAGTTGCAAACAATGATACATGCCTGTAATTAAAACGCTGATTTTGCTGATTATAATATTACAAATAAGGTTTTGAATGACTACGGTGAATGTTTGATGTTTGGCTGGGTTTTGATATAGAAGAGACAAATCGTGCATGAGTAAGACCGGCACTTCAGTCGGCAGAGTGAGTGAGTGATAAATACAGCTGTGATTTGTTTCAGTTTTGTGGTGTGAAGTATGTTGGGTTTTAAAACTGAAGTGCAGAGAGGAGTGTGTGGGGAGGCTGGCATGTCGTCTGTGCTGTAAAGGTGGGCGTGTTGCCTGCTGGTTCTTCTGATAAACTGGCAGCCTGTCTTTGTCCTGTATCAGCTGGGATAGGCTTCATCCACCCGCAACCCTGAATTGGATACATTGTATTCCAATTATGTAATCTGATCATTTACAAACTCAAGGTATCTAATCAAAATGTAAGTAATAATTATAAAAACTGTAAATTTGGCTCAGGGGGACCTGAAAGCCAGGAGACAATTTATTGACTTTGCCCACAATCTTATGGAGGAAAAGATTTCCAATAAATATTAATAGAGCAAAATCTCTCTCTCTTAAGTATTTGCGCCTAACCACGTCCTAACCTAGCAGTCATATACAGCTATTAATTAATCCTGCATTTTTTTGTCAAAGACATTTCTCACCATGAAATTACCCGATTCAAAACATGAACACACTGTTAGCCTTTGCAGTAATTTCCATATCTTAGTACTGCAAAATCAACAGTAAAAAACTCTAAAGGATGTTGTCGAAGGAGTTTGCAAAGAAAAGACCTGGATGACTGAGAACCTTCACAGTCTAAAGGATGTTAGCAGTTTAGTACTGTAATTTGCATGTAATTGTGGGAAAATTCCATGAGATTACATTATTTTTACGGTAACTCACCGTACTCATGGAAACAGCTGTAAAATACAGCAAATGTAACAATTGGTGATGTTACTGAGATTATACTATTACACCATCCGGATTTCTGTTGTTTTCTACTGTAGATCTAAGAGTAATTACTTAAATCCTCATTCAGAGTGTATTACTATAAAATGCGATTCACTGTGAAAGTAGTATAACATATAAACTACAATATACAGCATGATTTTTAACTTAAGGAGTAAGTTGCAGCCACACTAAAATTTAATTCCTTGAACTGAATGGAACCTCATATATTAATAAATGTATTTGTTTAGTCAAACAATGTGAAACATTATTAATACTATTAATTAATAGTATACTTGTAAGGTTAGTATTGTGATAGAGTCGAGTATATTTTAATTATACCCTTGTAGACATTATGACATTATGCTAGTACAATTATGGTGAACAAAAAGTACATCTAAAAGTTAATTTCAAGAATACTGTTATGTACTAAAACGGGGGCCAATATAGTACCAAGAAGCATTATTAGTATACGTACTAGGTAAGGTATACTTGGGAAATATAATTGAAGTATACTTATTTTTTGTATGGCCAGCAACAAAAACTAATGGCTACATTTAGAGTAATGTTTAAAAATGACTTCATTTAGCAGGATGTTGCTTTTTTCTCTTCTTATTCTTTCTTATACTGAACCTTCATTTGTTTTGTATAAGATGGTAATTTTTAAGACACCTCTGCCTAACTACAGTGAACTGACCTAATAATATGCTCTGGTCGTCATTTTACACAAGGTGTCACATCCATGAAACCTACACCACTAACCAGCATCAGTCCTACAACTTCACTCTCAAAATTAATAAATTCTGGGACAAGCAGAAACTGTATTTTTAGCGGTGCATTTTGCTGCAGGCCAGACTGCTATTAAATGCTCTCCTAAAGAAATAATTCCTTTGTAGCACCACTTCGTCTTGGTTCAGAAGAGATGTCCTGGATATACGTGATAATGTAACACATTATCACAGTTTAGCGCGTTGGGTTGTGTTTTTAAAGCGATTGTTATGTTTTAAAGCTTTGTAATGCGACAGGTGCGATAGCCGACACCACACCTTCACCTGACGTACAACGTGACGTATGACGCACACGTCGGGTATTCACTTTCAAAACAAAAATGGGGATAGAAAATAGAAAATATTGCTCGAGGTGGTTAATGCTCCTTTCGCTGGTTGCCAACCACCATTAAATAACAATAAGAAGAAAATATTGATCTGCTTCTCTTAGTTTTGCACGTTTAAGCTGCAATTCAGACTCAAAAAAAGCTGCAAAGCAGGAGAACAACATGGCCATCAACTATTCTGTGCCACAGATTCAGTTCGCTGCAGCACAGAGTGATGATGAGACCGTTAACATGTGCAACTTAGAAGTAGTCAGAGGTAACTGGATGTTCAATGGGATTAAATGCAAGGTTGATTGGATTATATCTGAAGATCATATGCTATTCGTGATAACTCTGCTAGACTCCAAATTGCGGCTCGTCCATGCGGGAGTATCCCAAAATTAAATGAAACCACTTAACACTATTTCCCTAAAATGGACTGACATGGGACACATTAAAGTTGGATCGGAACCAGCTAATCAGTCTGAAGGTAAGTGTTTTTTTCACTTATTCGAGAGAAGTCCGAAATGCGTTCTTAGTACTGTTTGTTTTGACTTTTAAGCTACCCTACCAGGATATTTTCATTCAAAGACAAAATGTCAATATCTATGAATGTGGAGACTCAAAAGACTGGTTAGGTAATAGTTGCCGATGGATTTATGAGACTTGATAGAAACTTGGACGTTTGCAACAGGTGAATCGGTGAACTACCGAGGTTGCGCCCAAATGCTTAAAGCTGTTAGCTGGTCAGTGTTTTCAGGTGTGCTTGTACTACCTGTACGGTGCGGAGTGCTGACTAAGTCATGTTAAACCCATTAAAGCGTCGAGCTCAAATATCTTTTCATTTTTGTGCACTGTTCTCTTGTTGGCACACATTTTCTGTTTATTGAAGCCTTTTGTGAATAATTTTGATCATGTAAAAACTGGGAATTGGTCCCTATTGACAATACTCTTATTTTTTGCATTGCATATGTCCTTTAGCAAAGGTAATTGGTCACTGAACTTTTTGCAACTGTGTATTTCTAAATTTTGTGGCTTCAGTGCACACAAATTTATATTGTTCAGCTTGCATGTTAAAAGCCTGCCAAGCACCCCAAGGCTGATTATGCTTGGTAAGAAGTCATTTATGAAATAGAGCTGATTAGACCATATTAAAATTTCTGTTTGGCACAGGAGCTTTTCGTGGACACAGGTATCCAGTCTCTGTTTTGTTAGCTCAAATTTCTGTAATTTCCTTTATAAACCAAGGTTGTTGGACATGTGTCTCAGTGAATCCAGCAAAGTAACAATATCAAATTTCACATTACATATTACTGATCAACATAGTAGTCTAGCTACACCAACAGCAGGAATACTGAAGTCAATACTGTAAAGTTTAACAGCAGCACAAACTATAAACTCCAAAATAACCATACAGTTGATTCACCTCCGGTACTTTAACTGGGCTGACTCTTTGTTAGGTGTGTTTAATGGGCAGAATAATTCCCAATTATGTACAATTATAATATGTTAAAATGGACTTGTGTACATAAGGCCATTAATAATTAACTGTACGTAGCTATTTGCTTTATGACTATCTAGACAGTGTGAAGAAGTGAAGTATTGAAATTATTTTATGTTGCATAATGACAACATGTTGCCCCTATACATTTAAGGACAAAGTTCAATGACCGCCACCTGCTGGATGGTGAGTGCAGAGGGGCGTGTAATTGTTGAGCTGGACAAAGAGAACACCTGTGCTGATGCAATGTCAGTCTTCTTTGGTTCATTCTATGTATTGAACCTGGAATACCAGGAGTCAGCGGGTGCAAGGTTTTTTGTAAGGATAAACCCTGAAGAGGGAACAAAATGTACCTCCAAGGTTGGGACAAGCAGGAAGACTGGGACCACTGTGAAGCGAAAGGTTGTTCACATTAACCCTCATGTCACAACTTTCCTCCAGTGGCTTACTGAATTTGAGTGGAGAACTTCAAATTAGGGAAATTAGTAAATTTCTTGTATAATTTAAGTGACCAATGTGTTGTTACCCATGTCTCCACAGATGATCCATGGCCCATGCTTTCTGGACATTTACACAAGACGAGCAACAATGAAGACAAGCTCTCTCGCCATCTTGCAAGACGCTGTCTCTGTCCAATAGGTTTTTTTGAGTGCAACAGTTTTGATTTTTTTTCCTTCTTTTACCCATCCATCCATCCATCCATTCGCTTCCGCTTATCCTTTTTCAGGGTCGCGGGGGGCGCTGGAGCCTATCCCAGCTGTCATAGGGCGAAAGGCGGGGTACACCCTGGACAGGTCGCCAGTCTGTCGCAGGGCCAACACATAGGGACAGACAACCATTCACACTCACATTCACTCGCACATTCACACCTAGTGGCAATTTGGATTATCCAATTAACCTATCCCCACAAGCTGCATGTCTTTGGACGGTGGGAGGAAGCCGGAGTACCCGGAGAGAACCCACGCAAACACGGGGAGAACATGCAAACTCCACACAGAAAGACCTGATGGTGGAATTGAACTCAGGACCTTCTTGCTGTGCAGCACCAGTGCTAACCTTCTTTTACCCGTTTGTTAAAAATTATTTCAGCTACTTACACTTTAATTGTCACATGTATTGGCTCACCCTACAAATCAATGAACTCAGTCCACAAAGCAAGATCAGGGTTCAGTGCAGGTCAGTCAAGTTCCTTCACACCACACACGCTCATCCATGTCCTTGTGGACCCTGTTTTGTGCAATGATTTGGTCGTGTGAGCCAGTATTTTGGACAAAGTGTATATAAAGGCAGACGTGTGGGGCTTGATATTATATCCATTACAATTCAGTTTATTTGTATGGTGCCAACAAAATGAATGCCAAGGCACTTCACATTGTAGGTTTGAGACCCTACAAAATATAAGTAAGGAAACCCAACACTTGAGCATGTGTTGTCTGCCATGATATGGATATGACATAATATCGTTATTGTTTGTACAACCATCTGAGAAAATAATGGATTACATGGTTTAGTAAAAACAAGTGCTTCCTCAATGAAAATATGTTTTCAGTTCTTTTCAGTTTTTGATTTTGGAAATGTGTATTTCAGCAGGGAAGAATCAGAACTGAAATAAAGTGGTGCAAAGCACATGAATTATATTTTGTGTGTGTGTGTGTGTGTGTCTATCCATCCATCCAATTTTTTTGGAACCCTCCAGTCTCTTACAGTATGTTACTGTTAACTGAAATTACGGTAAATTACGACCTGTTAAAAGAGTAAATGACCGCCTGTTGGGACACGGTGTCCTCTAGCAGAGATGAATATTTTTGGTACTGATGATGCGTGATAACGGTAAGTTACTGGTTAATATATTGCAGTTTATTACCTTGCAGCGGGCTTACAGTGACATACCGTGAATAAGCGGTAGTATACCAATTTCTTAATCACAGTATGATGTTACTTTGTTGACGTAATTTACGACATAACGACATAACGGTATCTCACTGACATAACTGTCGCCAGTGAGATACCGTAAAAAAGGCTACGGTGCGTTACCATAATTTGTCCAAGAGTATTATACCACACCAGCAAAAAACGGTATCATCCTGCAGAAAGGTAAGCTAGCGTAACACGGCGTCACGGTATGACGCTGGCAGCAGTGACGCCAGTATGTTACCGTAAAGTGGCGATGAAAAGTCTAACGGTGCAGATACACGGAGTAATCAGAAAAGTTTAGCATGAATCTGGACATTAGATTTAAGATTTAAGCTTATCAGATATCACTTGTTAGAAGCTCCTTACCGTTTGAAGAAATCTCTTCTCAATCTGCTGTCCTCTTCTGCTTGCATCTTTTTTTTTTCATCTAACACTGACGTTATTCCATGTTAATTATTTTTTCTCCGTGAAAAACACAGCAACTCATCTTATCCCGGGGTGCCAGGAAGTCGAGCTGCGGATCTCAGCAGAAAACTTTTCAAACTGATTGCAGGTTGATCCAGGTATACATTTGAAACAGGTTCTCCTCTGTGACGTGACAGTCGGAACGCATCTGCGTAACCATGGTTACAGGGGGACGCTTTGGAGCTCTGCTGCTCAGCAGCAAAATATTTCAGATCAATATGTAAATACTCCAACTCTAAAACCAAGTAAAATAAATATGCTGCATATGTGTATAGTGCGTTCATGTGTGTGTGTGCGCTGCGTGGTGACGTAGGCGCGTGCATGTGTGCCCCTGTCACAGCTCCTTTCAGCATGGCCGGAGGTAAGTCACTGCCACGTTGCTCTCAGCTAATTAAAGTTTGTTCAGATCCCAAGCTGCAATGTGAATACAGCCAAACCGCCGCGTTTTTGTTTGTCATTAAGAGACTCATTCGGGATAAGTTTTGTGGAGGGCGGAGTTCACTAATATACACTTATAATGAGTTTTAGCCGAGAACGCAGCTAAAATGCTAGCATGCTAAGTTAGCCTGATTGCTAGCGGCTACTCGCGGCAGTCTTTTTTTAACAGCATGCACTCTTTTTTCCTTCGTCAGGAGAGGTGTACTGGCAGTCGCGTGACACACACAGATCAGACACATATTTCTGTGTTGCAGGTATGGAGATGTTCTTATGTTTTGGAGATGCAGTCTTTCAGTCATTGTTTTTATAAGTACAGTGTTGTACTGCCTGTTAGATGGCGGTTATTAATATAATTGTACTGAAGTATAATGTTTGAACTATAAGTACCAGAATATTGGGTCCTGGTTATTGAATTGTATTTATCTGACTGTTTATTTGTTTTTGAATTATTTTGTTTATTGTTCTTATAAGTTGTTTTTGAGGTTTTTTCAGTGACATATTATTTATTTTGTGCTTTTTGTTTTTGAGAGCTTAAGTTAATGTTTTAAAACAATTTGTTGTATTTGATTCATTATATTATTGTAGTGTTAATGAAGCTGCAGACACAGCTGCTTTCAGCATGGCCGGAGGAGAGGTGTACTGGCAGTCGCGTGACACACACAGATCAGACACATGTTTCTGTGTTGCAGATGTGCAGTAAAGAGCCAAAGACCCAGTACTGTCTCCTGCCTCTTACTTTCACGCCAGAACACAACGCAAGAACAACAGGCGTAACACATGAACGGGTTACACATACTGAGGTGAGTTGTTGAGGATATGTCGAGCTGTCGATAAGCACGGCTGTTTTTGTGCTCTTATATACTGTTAGCCTGTTTTGCTGGCGTTAGTGAAGCTGTTTTCAACTGGATGTAACATTGTTGAACTCTGATGATTAATGAATAAACTCTCGATGTGACGACGTGAGCATGTAATTGTAACCCTGTGTTCATTTAGTCGTTTGATACCGTTTAATATCCAGTACATCTATTGGGTGTTTTATAACATGCCCTGGAATCATTTTAAGTTTTACAATGCCGGTGATTTACGACTCTTTCGCGACAGTCAACTGTGGCGTAAACTCTGGCGGGTCTCAGAGCTAGCTTATGTGAGCCAGCAGTGACATCTATACATGCAGTAGCCTTAAAATACTGATTATTTATTCTCCTGCTAGGTAAGAATTTGTGTTTTATACGTTTATTGTCACATTGTGCGCCATGTTATTGTTTCGGTGAAATGAATTTCTACAATGGCGGACTTAGACAAAATAGTGTTACTGTTAATTTGACTCTCTGCAGTGTTTAAATGCTTACATATACACACACAGTTACTGTCCCTCCACACGTAGGACTCAGTTCTGCTTCTATGCCCCATCTTTGTTTACTCTTTCCCACCCAACAAGTGCATAAATAAGATGTTAAAAACGTCATCATCATATCAAACATGATCGATTTGGGGGGAGTTTGTTTGGCACATGCTGACTGCATCTAATTATAATCAGAAGAGGAGGCGAGAGCAGAGAACGAGAGTGCAGCAGTTTGGTGAAAGGAACAGGTGAAGAAGAGGTGAGCATCCAAGAGACGAGCAAGAGGACGGTTTCAAAGCAGACATTATGGCACAATAAAAGCTGTAAGAGCAGAGATTCATTCATATCTTTACTATTTTTCTTTAGCTTTTACTCCCGCTGCTTACAATAAATCCGAGATAAAGAACAAACAAGAACAACTCACATGGCATTGATTGTTTAGTTCAGTGTCACTCTGTGATTGTTTGACATTTCATATAAATGTGACTCTAAAATATAGCCAATAATAAAAAGCTGCTGTTACTGAGTGAAACTTGAAGGATTATGATAAACTTCAGTTCTTACTGAATCTGTAACATTGCTTTTTTTAAAATTGTTAAATGACTTTTGTGTCACTGTGCACAGTGAAAAGCTCACCTGATGTAGTGGTGAGGCCATGTTCACCACTAGATGGAGACAACCTGGCACAGGTATTTTCTATACACTAAATTTCACACTGAAAAGCCTTGGTGGGAATTTTTGTTTCATAGAAAGTAAAGGAAAACATGTCTTGAGGTCTTTTTCCAGTGTTTTCAAAATTGTGTTTTTCACATACACATCAAAACTTCACACAGACAAACACGCACACACAAAACAACAAAATATGTCAAATTACATATTTTGTTGACTATTTTGTTGACTATGCACCCCTACCCATAATAAATGGGTAGGGGTGCATAGTCAGTAAAAGTCACCAAGGCTCTGCAGAGCTCCAAACCTGCTCTGCCACAGACAGAAGCATCAAAAATGTGCGCTGGGAGCTTCATGGCATGGATTTCTACAGCCAAGCAAATCTATATGTGTGTGGCCAAGAACCTTAGTCCATGTAGGGCATCTTAGCACAGTTTACTTGTGTCAGCTAGTGGGAGGGCAGAGAGGGCAGCCTTTACATTGTTTTATTGTAGAGTGACAGGAACTGCCTATGAGCTTCTAATCAAGCAGAAGTGTTGACGGAAAATCTATCAAAGGAAATACATTGATGAAAATCAAAGAAGAGAAATATTTATGTGATGTTCCATTTTCCTGAGAGCTGATTGGCTGTGATGACTCCTTCAAGTACTACATGCTACTTTGTCCTGCTAGTTAAGCCTGCTGTCTGTTCTCAGGCCTCCTCCTGTTTCACTGCCATATATCCACCACCAGAGGGCTCCACTGACCTGCCTGCTGACATCAGAGCACACCCCTGTGTCATGTGACCTGGCAGGAGTAGCAAAGCTGGACTCAGACCTGGCCAGGCAAGTTCAAAGGCAGCTGTGGTAGAGAGAGTATATGGGCTCAAATTGTGGTCATAAATATTTTGTACTTGTAAATCAGGATTTGTGTGTGTATGGGATCAGAACGATGCCACCTTGAAATGAAACCGAAAAAAATATTGAAACTGAAAAAAA